>NC_091820.1:86967500-87592500 GCF_041296235.1 Equus asinus | reverse complement strand
GAAACCGTGAAACTTGTAGGAGAAGACCTAGGCAGAGTGCTCTTTGCCATCTGTCTGAGCCGCCTATTGGGAAGAAGCATGTCTGACTGGGCAAGGGCAGCAAAGGAGACAAGAAACAAACGGGACCACCTCACATGCAGACGCTTCTGCCCAGGCAAGGAAACCATCGACTCAATGCAAAGACAGCACAACAACTGGGAGTGGATGTTTGCAAAGCACACATCGGACAAGGGGTGAAAAGCCCAAAGATACAATCAACTCACACGTCTCCACAAGAAAAAGAACAAGCCAATGAAAACCTGGGCCAAAGATGGACACAGAGATTTCTCCCAAGAAGATCTAAAGAGGGCCAACAGGTGCATGAAAACTTGTTCACCCTCATTAAGCCTGAGGCCAAGGCAAATCCAAACCGCAAGGACATAGCAGCTCACCGTGGTCAGAATGGCTATAAGGAGGCAGACAGGAAACAACAAGTGTCAGAGAGGAGGTGGAGAGAAGGGAAGCCTCCTGCACTGCTGCTGGCAGTGGAAACCGGTGCAGCCACTAGGCCAAGCGGTGTGGAACTGCCTCCGAAATTTAAGAATCCATGTCCCATATGATCCAGCTATTCCTCTGGGGCGCGTTTAGCCAAAGAACTCGGAAACACTACCGCCTAAAGACATGTGCACCGCTGAGTTCACCACAGCCTTACTCCCGCTCTCCAAGACTTGGAAGCCGCCCTGGTGCCCAGCAAGGGACGAATGGAGAAGGAACATGGGCTATAGCCACACAATGGCATACCACTCAGAGGGAACAAAGGATGCAATCCAGCCATTTGTGACCACCAGAATGGCTGGGAGGGTTTTAGGGGAAGTGAAACAAGCCCCAGGGACAAAGTCAAATACCGTAGGGTCTCACTTACAAGGAGAAGAAAAAACAAGCACTGACCAACAGGCGGCACTGGACATTTGATCGGGGGTGCCCAGAGGCAAAGCGGGGTGGTGGGGGAGGGTGAAAGAGATGATGAGGCACAAGTGTGTGGTGAGGGCCTGTGATTCGGCTTACGCTGGTGAAGAGGATGGAACCTACACGGAAGTCTAAATCGATGAGGATGTAAATCTGAAAGACATAGGATGTTCGAATGCAGGGTTATGGCAATAAATCCACCTAAAAGCAAAACTCCAAAAAGGGGTCCAGAATGACGGCATACAGCTTTGGGGGCTGAAAGAGATTAGAGAAGGTGAACTTCCAAGGATGGAAAATCACCTCAAAAGGCTTACTGATGCTACAGAAAGGTAGACCATTCCAAATACATGAAGAGGAATCCTACCAAGAGAACCTGATCCGTGCTAAGCCCAGGAACCAACGGTAAACGTTACCGTCCATGATGTTCCTACTAATCAGCTTCACGAATAATCCAAACAGGCCCACATCTTCCCAAGTTCAGGCCACAGGTTGGTCCAAAAGTACAAGTCAGGGCCGGCCCTGTGGTGGAGCGGGCAAGTGCCCACGTTCCGCTTGGGTGGCCCGGGCCTCACTCTTTCACAGCACGGGTGCAGATCACATTAGCACTGTTAGGGAATAGAGATTTCATGGTACGGTGCGGACAGAGGTCCTAAAGAAGTAGCAATTGTGAGGGTCCCTTATCAATACGCACCAGAAAAAGAACCGTGAGAATATTCCAATCTAGGAAGGCATCTGGTACACTTCCCCAAAGGAAGAAGGAAGGAAAACATGGGACCTGCCAAGGCGGAATTGGCAGAGTGCTAGGAGATGACACGATCATTGCGCATCAGAGGATTGCCTGGGCAACTTCAACTTGGGAGGGAGTCCAGGACTTTCTCTGGGGAAGGTCCACCCACTTGGCCATCTACCCACGACATAAGAGATAACACCCAGGGTAATCTTACAGGAAAGAGACCAGTGTCTAGAGAGAATGGAGCAGGCCTTTCCAAGTTCGAGGAGAAAGTTAGAAACCGACAAGAAATCCAGAAAAAGGAAAACTATCCTACCTGGAAAGGGGGAGGAGTCAGACTGGTCTGAGATGGCTCTGAAACTCTGTGTGATTGGAGGTTGTCAGGACAACTTAGCCTTCTGAGGTTCTTTATGACATCACGGTGAACATGTCCCCCAAGATGGCCGCATGGTTACAGTCTGAGGATTGGCCTAGTCTGGGCTATTAAAGGGAGACATACTCAGAAACAGCTTTGACAAACAGAAAGCGGGCACAGAAACTGGAAGAGATCAAACAGACTCTGATGCCAGGGATAAGAAAGGAATCCTTGGCAAGAAGCGACAATAGAGGGACAAGCACTGAGAGGAGAACATTGTCATCTATTCAAGTCTATGGGGAGGCCATGCTGATTCAAGCTTGAAACTTGACTGGAAACACGAGGCCGCACTTGGGCCTTATCAGACCTACAGTGTCCTTCTGCCTTAAGCATAATCCAAAGTCAAGAAGGATCTCTTGAGGACATTGAAGAGAAGAGTCGATGCCTCCTTTCCTAGGTCCCTAGCGTTCTTGGAAGATCAGTCTCACTTTCCATAGCTCTGGCGTCACGGGGGCCCACTGGCCACATGCTAATGCGTCCCAAGAGATGTCTTGGAAGCCTTGAAGGAATGGAGCCCTGTCATGCTTGGGGTAGGTCTCTTTGTTGAGAAGGGCTCTACAAGTGTGCTGAAAATCACCCTTTTCCAGAGGGCTTCGTTCCTTTGTGAAGGCTGCCCTCCCAGGCTAGAGTGTTCACTTTGGCTCAAATGAAATTCTCTACCACGACCTCTTGCCGTAGAAGGATTATTGATTATGTGCTTTGACGCCATATGGAAGGAAGCTGGCTGAAAATTAGAACATTACAATTCTGTCTCCAGAAAAATAAACATGCCAGGGCTGAGGATGTAGGTCAAACAAATGGCACAGCCTACAGAAATAAAGTAAGACCGCATCTAGACGGAATCTAGGGCAACGTCCAAGGGTCAGGGGTCAAGTTCGAAACTTCCAAAATCCACAAAAGAGAAAGAAAAATATCTTTCCTGGAGCGAGGAATTCATCAGATTTGTCTAATTTGTCTCGGAAAAACATGATGTCCATGAAGGGGGTTGCCAGGACCACCTCGAATTTGGAGTTTCTGATCTCAGGATGTCAAACCAACCCAGATGACCACGGGTTCTCAGTGCTTCGTTTGACCTAGGCTAGGATAGCAAAGAGTCCTACAAGTGACCGCTGCAAATTCAAAGACAGCAACCAAGAATCACGAAAGCACTCACACCTCGGCCTAGAGAACATACGGTGATTCAAGAAATACAAAATTAATCCCTTGGACTGAAGGAGAACGGACTGATAAGCACATCTAAGGGAGATAGCTGAGAAAGACCATGACGAGTATACTGTGGAAAAGAAAAAAAGGTCCCAGAAAATGCAAGGCGAACAGATATCACACCTGAATAATCCACAATGAAAGATGTCAGTCTTTAGACGGGCTCTGCTGGAACGTTTGAAATTCAGAGAAATTCACAAGCCAAAACACGGCAGCGAAGGTCAAACCTGGGCTCACTGGGAAGGGTGAGTTATGAGACTGCTCCAAGCGGGCTCTGAAGCCCTGTGTCCATGAAGCTTGCCGGGGCAGCAGACACACAATTATGACCAATCCTCTGACGTCACAGTGGCCCCGACAAACCACCTGGCCTCATCTACACAGTGCCAGAGCTGGGCTCAAGCAGCATATTCAAGCCCCATTGCACTCAACTGCAGGTTGCCAATGGAACATGAAAGGGGCCGGCCGGTGGTGCAGCGGTGAGGTCCGCAGCTTCTGGGTCGGTGGCCCGGGGTGGGCCGGGTGGAATCCTGGGGGTGAGCCTCCTCACCACTGCTTCAGTCATTCTGGGGCAGGCGTCCGAGGGGGTGTAGAGGCAGATGGGAAGGGACGTTAGATAGGGCCAGACTTCCACAGCAAATACAGGAGCGTTGCCAGCAGATGTGAGCACAGCGATGCACTTCTGCCAAAACAGAACCAATTACAAGTTGCAAAGAATAGACAAACGGAAGCTAAACACAAACGAACAAAAAACACAGCTTGCCAGTACGAAGAAGAAGATGTCTATGAAGAGCCTTAGCAAAACAGGTGAAAGCTATGTCAACCGAAAACTAGCAAACGTTTGGGGAAAGAAATTCAAGACGACACAAGGAAAAAGAAGGATATTCCGGGACCTAGGAATGGAAGAATTAACACACTTGAAACGTCCATAGCGGAGAAAGGAATCTCTGGATTCCATGCAATCCCAGCCAAAGTTGCAGCCATATTTGCCAGAGAGATAGAAGAGAGAATCCTAAAGTTTCCAGCCAGCAAGAAGAGACCCTGAATAGGCCAAGGAATCCTCAGGAAAACGAACAAAGCAGGACGTATCACACTTTCTGATTTCAACATAGAGGATGAAGCGCTAGCTACCGAAACGGCACAGTCCGGGCCCAAAAACAGGCACACAGACCCATGCAACAGAATCGAGAGGCCAGAGCCCAACTCAAACATACATGGACAGCCCATTTGCGACCAGGGAGCCAAGAGGAGACAGTGGACAAAGGAGAGTCTCTCCGATAAACGGTGCTGGGAAGCCTGCACAGCCACATGGAACACAACGAGAGTAGACCATGATGTGCCACCTGGCACACGCACCACCTGGAATGGATTAAAGCCCTGAATGGCACACTTGAAACCGTGAAACTTGTAGGAGAAGACCTAGGCAGAGTGCTCTTTGCCATCTGTCTGAGCCGCCTATTGGGAAGAAGCATGTCTGACTGGGCAAGGGCAGCAAAGGAGACAAGAAACAAACGGGACCACCTCACATGCAGACGCTTCTGCCCAGGCAAGGAAACCATCGACTCAATGCAAAGACAGCACAACAACTGGGAGTGGATGTTTGCAAAGCACACATCGGACAAGGGGTGAAAAGCCCAAAGATACAATCAACTCACACGTCTCCACAAGAAAAAGAACAAGCCAATGAAAACCTGGGCCAAAGATGGACACAGAGATTTCTCCCAAGAAGATCTAAAGAGGGCCAACAGGTGCATGAAAACTTGTTCACCCTCATTAAGCCTGAGGCCAAGGCAAATCCAAACCGCAAGGACATAGCAGCTCACCGTGGTCAGAATGGCTATAAGGAGGCAGACAGGAAACAACAAGTGTCAGAGAGGAGGTGGAGAGAAGGGAAGCCTCCTGCACTGCTGCTGGCAGTGGAAACCGGTGCAGCCACTAGGCCAAGCGGTGTGGAACTGCCTCCGAAATTTAAGAATCCATGTCCCATATGATCCAGCTATTCCTCTGGGGCGCGTTTAGCCAAAGAACTCGGAAACACTACCGCCTAAAGACATGTGCACCGCTGAGTTCACCACAGCCTTACTCCCGCTCTCCAAGACTTGGAAGCCGCCCTGGTGCCCAGCAAGGGACGAATGGAGAAGGAACATGGGCTATAGCCACACAATGGCATACCACTCAGAGGGAACAAAGGATGCAATCCAGCCATTTGTGACCACCAGAATGGCTGGGAGGGTTTTAGGGGAAGTGAAACAAGCCCCAGGGACAAAGTCAAATACCGTAGGGTCTCACTTACAAGGAGAAGAAAAAACAAGCACTGACCAACAGGCGGCACTGGACATTTGATCGGGGGTGCCCAGAGGCAAAGCGGGGTGGTGGGGGAGGGTGAAAGAGATGATGAGGCACAAGTGTGTGGTGAGGGCCTGTGATTCGGCTTACGCTGGTGAAGAGGATGGAACCTACACGGAAGTCTAAATCGATGAGGATGTAAATCTGAAAGACATAGGATGTTCGAATGCAGGGTTATGGCAATAAATCCACCTAAAAGCAAAACTCCAAAAAGGGGTCCAGAATGACGGCATACAGCTTTGGGGGCTGAAAGAGATTAGAGAAGGTGAACTTCCAAGGATGGAAAATCACCTCAAAAGGCTTACTGATGCTACAGAAAGGTAGACCATTCCAAATACATGAAGAGGAATCCTACCAAGAGAACCTGATCCGTGCTAAGCCCAGGAACCAACGGTAAACGTTACCGTCCATGATGTTCCTACTAATCAGCTTCACGAATAATCCAAACAGGCCCACATCTTCCCAAGTTCAGGCCACAGGTTGGTCCAAAAGTACAAGTCAGGGCCGGCCCTGTGGTGGAGCGGGCAAGTGCCCACGTTCCGCTTGGGTGGCCCGGGCCTCACTCTTTCACAGCACGGGTGCAGATCACATTAGCACTGTTAGGGAATAGAGATTTCATGGTATGGTGCGGACAGAGGTCCTAAAGAAGTAGCAATTGTGAGGGTCCCTTATCAATACGCACCAGAAAAAGAACCGTGAGAATATTCCAATCTAGGAAGGCATCTGGTACACTTCCCCAAAGGAAGAAGGAAGGAAAACATGGGACCTGCCAAGGCGGAATTGGCAGAGTGCTAGGAGATGACACGATCATTGCGCATCAGAGGATTGCCTGGGCAACTTCAACTTGGGAGGGAGTCCAGGACTTTCTCTGGGGAAGGTCCACCCACTTGGCCATCTACCCACGACATAAGAGATAACACCCAGGGTAATCTTACAGGAAAGAGACCAGTGTCTAGAGAGAATGGAGCAGGCCTTTCCAAGTTCGAGGAGAAAGTTAGAAACCGACAAGAAATCCAGAAAAAGGAAAACTATCCTACCTGGAAAGGGGGAGGAGTCAGACTGGTCTGAGATGGCTCTGAAACTCTGTGTGATTGGAGGTTGTCAGGACAACTTAGCCTTCTGAGGTTCTTTATGACATCACGGTGAACATGTCCCCCAAGATGGCCGCATGGTTACAGTCTGAGGATTGGCCTAGTCTGGGCTATTAAAGGGAGACATACTCAGAAACAGCTTTGACAAACAGAAAGCGGGCACAGAAACTGGAAGAGATCAAACAGACTCTGATGCCAGGGATAAGAAAGGAATCCTTGGCAAGAAGCGACAATAGAGGGACAAGCACTGAGAGGAGAACATTGTCATCTATTCAAGTCTATGGGGAGGCCATGCTGATTCAAGCTTGAAACTTGACTGGAAACACGAGGCCGCACTTGTTCCTTATCAGACCTACAGTGTCCTTCTGCCTTAAGCATAATCCAAAGTCAAGAAGGATCTCTTGAGGACATTGAAGAGAAGAGTCGATGCCTCCTTTCCTAGGTCCCTAGCGTTCTTGGAAGATCAGTCTCACTTTCCATAGCTCTGGCGTCACGGGGGCCCACTGGCCACATGCTAATGCGTCCCAAGAGATGTCTTGGAAGCCTTGAAGGAATGGAGCCCTGTCATGCTTGGGGTAGGTCTCTTTGTTGAGAAGGGCTCTACAAGTGTGCTGAAAATCACCCTTTTCCAGAGGGCTTCGTTCCTTTGTGAAGGCTGCCCTCCCAGGCTAGAGTGTTCACTTTGGCTCAAATGAAATTCTCTACCACGACCTCTTGCCGTAGAAGGATTATTGATTATGTGCTTTGACGCCATATGGAAGGAAGCTGGCTGAAAATTAGAACATTACAATTCTGTCTCCAGAAAAATAAACATGCCAGGGCTGAGGATGTAGGTCAAACAAATGGCACAGCCTACAGAAATAAAGTAAGACCGCATCTAGACGGAATCTAGGGCAACGTCCAAGGGTCAGGGGTCAAGTTCGAAACTTCCAAAATCCACAAAAGAGAAAGAAAAATATCTTTCCTGGAGCGAGGAATTCATCAGATTTGTCTAATTTGTCTCGGAAAAACATGATGTCCATGAAGGGGGTTGCCAGGACCACCTCGAATTTGGAGTTTCTGATCTCAGGATGTCAAACCAACCCAGATGACCACGGGTTCTCAGTGCTTCGTTTGACCTAGGCTAGGATAGCAAAGAGTCCTACAAGTGACCGCTGCAAATTCAAAGACAGCAACCAAGAATCACGAAAGCACTCACACCTCGGCCTAGAGAACATACGGTGATTCAAGAAATACAAAATTAATCCCTTGGACTGAAGGAGAACGGACTGATAAGCACATCTAAGGGAGATAGCTGAGAAAGACCATGACGAGTATACTGTGGAAAAGAAAAAAAGGTCCCAGAAAATGCAAGGCGAACAGATATCACACCTGAATAATCCACAATGAAAGATGTCAGTCTTTAGACGGGCTCTGCTGGAACGTTTGAAATTCAGAGAAATTCACAAGCCAAAACACGGCAGCGAAGGTCAAACCTGGGCTCACTGGGAAGGGTGAGTTATGAGACTGCTCCAAGCGGGCTCTGAAGCCCTGTGTCCATGAAGCTTGCCGGGGCAGCAGACACACAATTATGACCAATCCTCTGACGTCACAGTGGCCCCGACAAACCACCTGGCCTCATCTACACAGTGCCAGAGCTGGGCTCAAGCAGCATATTCAAGCCCCATTGCACTCAACTGCAGGTTGCCAATGGAACATGAAAGGGGCCGGCCGGTGGTGCAGCGGTGAGGTCCGCAGCTTCTGGGTCGGTGGCCCGGGGTGGGCCGGGTGGAATCCTGGGGGTGAGCCTCCTCACCACTGCTTCAGTCATTCTGGGGCAGGCGTCCGAGGGGGTGTAGAGGCAGATGGGAAGGGACGTTAGATAGGGCCAGACTTCCACAGCAAATACAGGAGCGTTGCCAGCAGATGTGAGCACAGCGATGCACTTCTGCCAAAACAGAACCAATTACAAGTTGCAAAGAATAGAAAAACGGAAGCTAAACACAAACGAACAAAAAACACAGCTTGCCAGTACGAAGAAGAAGATGTCTATGAAGAGCCTTAGCAAAACAGGTGAAAGCTATGTCAACCGAAAACTAGCAAACGTTTGGGGAAAGAAATTCAAGACGACACAAGGAAAAAGAAGGATATTCCGGGACCTAGGAATGGAAGAATTAACACACTTGAAACGTCCATAGCGGAGAAAGGAATCTCTGGATTCCATGCAATCCCAGCCAAAGTTGCAGCCATATTTGCCAGAGAGATAGAAGAGAGAATCCTAAAGTTTCCAGCCAGCAAGAAGAGACCCTGAATAGGCCAAGGAATCCTCAGGAAAACGAACAAAGCAGGACGTATCACACTTTCTGATTTCAACATAGAGGATGAAGCGCTAGCTACCGAAACGGCACAGTCCGGGCCCAAAAACAGGCACACAGACCCATGCAACAGAATCGAGAGCCCAGAGCCCAACTCAAACATACATGGACAGCCCATTTGCGACCAGGGAGCCAAGAGGAGACAGTGGACAAAGGAGAGTCTCTCCGATAAACGGTGCTGGGAAGCCTGCACAGCCACATGGAACACAACGAGAGTAGACCATGATGTGCCACCTGGCACACGCACCACCTGGAATGGATTAAAGCCCTGAATGGCACACTTGAAACCGTGAAACTTGTAGGAGAAGACCTAGGCAGAGTGCTCTTTGCCATCTGTCTGAGCCGCCTATTGGGAAGAAGCATGTCTGACTGGGCAAGGGCAGCAAAGGAGACAAGAAACAAACGGGACCACCTCACATGCAGACGCTTCTGCCCAGGCAAGGAAACCATCGACTCAATGCAAAGACAGCACAACAACTGGGAGTGGATGTTTGCAAAGCACACATCGGACAAGGGGTGAAAAGCCCAAAGATACAATCAACTCACACGTCTCCACAAGAAAAAGAACAAGCCAATGAAAACCTGGGCCAAAGATGGACACAGAGATTTCTCCCAAGAAGATCTAAAGAGGGCCAACAGGTGCATGAAAACTTGTTCACCCTCATTAAGCCTGAGGCCAAGGCAAATCCAAACCGCAAGGACATAGCAGCTCACCGTGGTCAGAATGGCTATAAGGAGGCAGACAGGAAACAACAAGTGTCAGAGAGGAGGTGGAGAGAAGGGAAGCCTCCTGCACTGCTGCTGGCAGTGGAAACCGGTGCAGCCACTAGGCCAAGCGGTGTGGAACTGCCTCCGAAATTTAAGAATCCATGTCCCATATGATCCAGCTATTCCTCTGGGGCGCGTTTAGCCAAAGAACTCGGAAACACTACCGCCTAAAGACATGTGCACCGCTGAGTTCACCACAGCCTTACTCCCGCTCTCCAAGACTTGGAAGCCGCCCTGGTGCCCAGCAAGGGACGAATGGAGAAGGAACATGGGCTATAGCCACACAATGGCATACCACTCAGAGGGAACAAAGGATGCAATCCAGCCATTTGTGACCACCAGAATGGCTGGGAGGGTTTTAGGGGAAGTGAAACAAGCCCCAGGGACAAAGTCAAATACCGTAGGGTCTCACTTACAAGGAGAAGAAAAAACAAGCACTGACCAACAGGCGGCACTGGACATTTGATCGGGGGTGCCCAGAGGCAAAGCGGGGTGGTGGGGGAGGGTGAAAGAGATGATGAGGCACAAGTGTGTGGTGAGGGCCTGTGATTCGGCTTACGCTGGTGAAGAGGATGGAACCTACACGGAAGTCTAAATCGATGAGGATGTAAATCTGAAAGACATAGGATGTTCGAATGCAGGGTTATGGCAATAAATCCACCTAAAAGCAAAACTCCAAAAAGGGGTCCAGAATGACGGCATACAGCTTTGGGGGCTGAAAGAGATTAGAGAAGGTGAACTTCCAAGGATGGAAAATCACCTCAAAAGGCTTACTGATGCTACAGAAAGGTAGACCATTCCAAATACATGAAGAGGAATCCTACCAAGAGAACCTGATCCGTGCTAAGCCCAGGAACCAACGGCAAACGTTACCGTCCATGATGTTCCTACTAATCAGCTTCACGAATAATCCAAACAGGCCCACATCTTCCCAAGTTCAGGCCACAGGTTGGTCCAAAAGTACAAGTCAGGGCCGGCCCTGTGGTGGAGCGGGCAAGTGCCCACGTTCCGCTTGGGTGGCCCGGGCCTCACTCTTTCACAGCACGGGTGCAGATCACATTAGCACTGTTAGGGAATAGAGATTTCATGGTATGGTGCGGACAGAGGTCCTAAAGAAGTAGCAATTGTGAGGGTCCCTTATCAATACGCACCAGAAAAAGAACCGTGAGAATATTCCAATCTAGGAAGGCATCTGGTACACTTCCCCAAAGGAAGAAGGAAGGAAAACATGGGACCTGCCAAGGCGGAATTGGCAGAGTGCTAGGAGATGACACGATCATTGCGCATCAGAGGATTGCCTGGGCAACTTCAACTTGGGAGGGAGTCCAGGACTTTCTCTGGGGAAGGTCCACCCACTTGGCCATCTACCCACGACATAAGAGATAACACCCAGGGTAATCTTACAGGAAAGAGACCAGTGTCTAGAGAGAATGGAGCAGGCCTTTCCAAGTTCGAGGAGAAAGTTAGAAACCGACAAGAAATCCAGAAAAAGGAAAACTATCCTACCTGGAAAGGGGGAGGAGTCAGACTGGTCTGAGATGGCTCTGAAACTCTGTGTGATTGGAGGTTGTCAGGACAACTTAGCCTTCTGAGGTTCTTTATGACATCACGGTGAACATGTCCCCCAAGATGGCCGCATGGTTACAGTCTGAGGATTGGCCTAGTCTGGGCTATTAAAGGGAGACATACTCAGAAACAGCTTTGACAAACAGAAAGCGGGCACAGAAACTGGAAGAGATCAAACAGACTCTGATGCCAGGGATAAGAAAGGAATCCTTGGCAAGAAGCGAGAATAGAGGGACAAGCACTGAGAGGAGAACATTGTCATCTATTCAAGTCTATGGGGAGGCCATGCTGATTCAAGCTTGAAACTTGACTGGAAACACGAGGCCGCACTTGTTCCTTATCAGACCTACAGTGTCCTTCTGCCTTAAGCATAATCCAAAGTCAAGAAGGATCTCTTGAGGACATTGAAGAGAAGAGTCGATGCCTCCTTTCCTAGGTCCCTAGCGTTCTTGGAAGATCAGTCTCACTTTCCATAGCTCTGGCGTCACGGGGGCCCACTGGCCACATGCTAATGCGTCCCAAGAGATGTCTTGGAAGCCTTGAAGGAATGGAGCCCTGTCATGCTTGGGGTAGGTCTCTTTGTTGAGAAGGGCTCTACAAGTGTGCTGAAAATCACCCTTTTCCAGAGGGCTTCGTTCCTTTGTGAAGGCTGCCCTCCCAGGCTAGAGTGTTCACTTTGGCTCAAATGAAATTCTCTACCACGACCTCTTGCCGTAGAAGGATTATTGATTATGTGCTTTGACGCCATATGGAAGGAAGCTGGCTGAAAATTAGAACATTACAATTCTGTCTCCAGAAAAATAAACATGCCAGGGCTGAGGATGTAGGTCAAACAAATGGCACAGCCTACAGAAATAAAGTAAGACCGCATCTAGACGGAATCTAGGGCAACGTCCAAGGGTCAGGGGTCAAGTTCGAAACTTCCAAAATCCACAAAAGAGAAAGAAAAATATCTTTCCTGGAGCGAGGAATTCATCAGATTTGTCTAATTTGTCTCGGAAAAACATGATGTCCATGAAGGGGGTTGCCAGGACCACCTCGAATTTGGAGTTTCTGATCTCAGGATGTCAAACCAACCCAGATGACCACGGGTTCTCAGTGCTTCGTTTGACCTAGGCTAGGATAGCAAAGAGTCCTACAAGTGACCGCTGCAAATTCAAAGACAGCAACCAAGAATCACGAAAGCACTCACACCTCGGCCTAGAGAACATACGGTGATTCAAGAAATACAAAATTAATCCCTTGGACTGAAGGAGAACGGACTGATAAGCACATCTAAGGGAGATAGCTGAGAAAGACCATGACGAGTATACTGTGGAAAAGAAAAAAAGGTCCCAGAAAATGCAAGGCGAACAGATATCACACCTGAATAATCCACAATGAAAGATGTCAGTCTTTAGACGGGCTCTGCTGGAACGTTTGAAATTCAGAGAAATTCACAAGCCAAAACACGGCAGCGAAGGTCAAACCTGGGCTCACTGGGAAGGGTGAGTTATGAGACTGCTCCAAGCGGGCTCTGAAGCCCTGTGTCCATGAAGCTTGCCGGGGCAGCAGACACACAATTATGACCAATCCTCTGACGTCACAGTGGCCCCGACAAACCACCTGGCCTCATCTACACAGTGCCAGAGCTGGGCTCAAGCAGCATATTCAAGCCCCATTGCACTCAACTGCAGGTTGCCAATGGAACATGAAAGGGGCCGGCCGGTGGTGCAGCGGTGAGGTCCGCAGCTTCTGGGTCGGTGGCCCGGGGTGGGCCGGGTGGAATCCTGGGGGTGAGCCTCCTCACCACTGCTTCAGTCATTCTGGGGCAGGCGTCCGAGGGGGTGTAGAGGCAGATGGGAAGGGACGTTAGATAGGGCCAGACTTCCACAGCAAATACAGGAGCGTTGCCAGCAGATGTGAGCACAGCGATGCACTTCTGCCAAAACAGAACCAATTACAAGTTGCAAAGAATAGAAAAACGGAAGCTAAACACAAACGAACAAAAAACACAGCTTGCCAGTACGAAGAAGAAGATGTCTATGAAGAGCCTTAGCAAAACAGGTGAAAGCTATGTCAACCGAAAACTAGCAAACGTTTGGGGAAAGAAATTCAAGACGACACAAGGAAAAAGAAGGATATTCCGGGACCTAGGAATGGAAGAATTAACACACTTGAAACGTCCATAGCGGAGAAAGGAATCTCTGGATTCCATGCAATCCCAGCCAAAGTTGCAGCCATATTTGCCAGAGAGATAGAAGAGAGAATCCTAAAGTTTCCAGCCAGCAAGAAGAGACCCTGAATAGGCCAAGGAATCCTCAGGAAAACGAACAAAGCAGGACGTATCACACTTTCTGATTTCAACATAGAGGATGAAGCGCTAGCTACCGAAACGGCACAGTCCGGGCCCAAAAACAGGCACACAGACCCATGCAACAGAATCGAGAGCCCAGAGCCCAACTCAAACATACATGGACAGCCCATTTGCGACCAGGGAGCCAAGAGGAGACAGTGGACAAAGGAGAGTCTCTCCGATAAACGGTGCTGGGAAGCCTGCACAGCCACATGGAACACAACGAGAGTAGACCATGATGTGCCACCTGGCACACGCACCACCTGGAATGGATTAAAGCCCTGAATGGCACACTTGAAACCGTGAAACTTGTAGGAGAAGACCTAGGCAGAGTGCTCTTTGCCATCTGTCTGAGCCGCCTATTGGGAAGAAGCATGTCTGACTGGGCAAGGGCAGCAAAGGAGACAAGAAACAAACGGGACCACCTCACATGCAGACGCTTCTGCCCAGGCAAGGAAACCATCGACTCAATGCAAAGACAGCACAACAACTGGGAGTGGATGTTTGCAAAGCACACATCGGACAAGGGGTGAAAAGCCCAAAGATACAATCAACTCACACGTCTCCACAAGAAAAAGAACAAGCCAATGAAAACCTGGGCCAAAGATGGACACAGAGATTTCTCCCAAGAAGATCTAAAGAGGGCCAACAGGTGCATGAAAACTTGTTCACCCTCATTAAGCCTGAGGCCAAGGCAAATCCAAACCGCAAGGACATAGCAGCTCACCGTGGTCAGAATGGCTATAAGGAGGCAGACAGGAAACAACAAGTGTCAGAGAGGAGGTGGAGAGAAGGGAAGCCTCCTGCACTGCTGGTGGCAGTGGAAACCGGTGCAGCCACTAGGCCAAGCGGTGTGGAACTGCCTCCGAAATTTAAGAATCCATGTCCCATATGATCCAGCTATTCCTCTGGGGCGCGTTTAGCCAAAGAACTCGGAAACACTACCGCCTAAAGACATGTGCACCGCTGAGTTCACCACAGCCTTACTCCCGCTCTCCAAGACTTGGAAGCCGCCCTGGTGCCCAGCAAGGGACGAATGGAGAAGGAACATGGGCTATAGCCACACAATGGCATACCACTCAGAGGGAACAAAGGATGCAATCCAGCCATTTGTGACCACCAGAATGGCTGGGAGGGTTTTAGGGGAAGTGAAACAAGCCCCAGGGACAAAGTCAAATACCGTAGGGTCTCACTTACAAGGAGAAGAAAAAACAAGCACTGACCAACAGGCGGCACTGGACATTTGATCGGGGGTGCCCAGAGGCAAAGCGGGGTGGTGGGGGAGGGTGAAAGAGATGATGAGGCACAAGTGTGTGGTGAGGGCCTGTGATTCGGCTTACGCTGGTGAAGAGGATGGAACCTACACGGAAGTCTAAATCGATGAGGATGTAAATCTGAAAGACATAGGATGTTCGAATGCAGGGTTATGGCAATAAATCCACCTAAAAGCAAAACTCCAAAAAGGGGTCCAGAATGACGGCATACAGCTTTGGGGGCTGAAAGAGATTAGAGAAGGTGAACTTCCAAGGATGGAAAATCACCTCAAAAGGCTTACTGATGCTACAGAAAGGTAGACCATTCCAAATACATGAAGAGGAATCCTACCAAGAGAACCTGATCCGTGCTAAGCCCAGGAACCAACGGTAAACGTTACCGTCCATGATGTTCCTACTAATCAGCTTCACGAATAATCCAAACAGGCCCACATCTTCCCAAGTTCAGGCCACAGGTTGGTCCAAAAGTACAAGTCAGGGCCGGCCCTGTGGTGGAGCGGGCAAGTGCCCACGTTCCGCTTGGGTGGCCCGGGCCTCACTCTTTCACAGCACGGGTGCAGATCACATTAGCACTGTTAGGGAATAGAGATTTCATGGTATGGTGCGGACAGAGGTCCTAAAGAAGTAGCAATTGTGAGGGTCCCTTATCAATACGCACCAGAAAAAGAACCGTGAGAATATTCCAATCTAGGAAGGCATCTGGTACACTTCCCCAAAGGAAGAAGGAAGGAAAACATGGGACCTGCCAAGGCGGAATTGGCAGAGTGCTAGGAGATGACACGATCATTGCGCATCAGAGGATTGCCTGGGCAACTTCAACTTGGGAGGGAGTCCAGGACTTTCTCTGGGGAAGGTCCACCCACTTGGCCATCTACCCACGACATAAGAGATAACACCCAGGGTAATCTTACAGGAAAGAGACCAGTGTCTAGAGAGAATGGAGCAGGCCTTTCCAAGTTCGAGGAGAAAGTTAGAAACCGACAAGAAATCCAGAAAAAGGAAAACTATCCTACCTGGAAAGGGGGAGGAGTCAGACTGGTCTGAGATGGCTCTGAAACTCTGTGTGATTGGAGGTTGTCAGGACAACTTAGCCTTCTGAGGTTCTTTATGACATCACGGTGAACATGTCCCCCAAGATGGCCGCATGGTTACAGTCTGAGGATTGGCCTAGTCTGGGCTATTAAAGGGAGAAATACTCAGAAACAGCTTTGACAAACAGAAAGCGGGCACAGAAACTGGAAGAGATCAAACAGACTCTGATGCCAGGGATAAGAAAGGAATCCTTGGCAAGAAGCGAGAATAGAGGGACAAGCACTGAGAGGAGAACATTGTCATCTATTCAAGTCTATGGGGAGGCCATGCTGATTCAAGCTTGAAACTTGACTGGAAACACGAGGCCGCACTTGGGCCTTATCAGACCTACAGTGTCCTTCTGCCTTAAGCATAATCCAAAGTCAAGAAGGATCTCTTGAGGACATTGAAGAGAAGAGTCGATGCCTCCTTTCCTAGGTCCCTAGCGTTCTTGGAAGATCAGTCTCACTTTCCATAGCTCTGGCGTCACGGGGGCCCACTGGCCACATGCTAATGCGTCCCAAGAGATGTCTTGGAAGCCTTGAAGGAATGGAGCCCTGTCATGCTTGGGGTAGGTCTCTTTGTTGAGAAGGGCTCTACAAGTGTGCTGAAAATCACCCTTTTCCAGAGGGCTTGGTTCCTTTGTGAAGGCTGCCCTCCCAGGCTAGAGTGTTCACTTTGGCTCAAATGAAATTCTCTACCACGACCTCTTGCCGTAGAAGGATTATTGATTATGTGCTTTGACGCCATATGGAAGGAAGCTGGCTGAAAATTAGAACATTACAATTCTGTCTCCAGAAAAATAAACATGCCAGGGCTGAGGATGTAGGTCAAACAAATGGCACAGCCTACAGAAATAAAGTAAGCCCGCATCTAGACAGAATCTAGGGCAACGTCCAAGGGTCAGGGGTCAAGTTCGAAACTTCCAAAATCCACAAAAGAGAAAGAAAAATATCTTTCCTGGAGCGAGGAATTCATCAGATTTGTCTAATTTGTCTCGGAAAAACATGATGTCCATTAAGGGGGTTGCCAGGACCACCTCGAATTTGGAGTTTCTGATCTCAGGATGTCAAACCAACCCAGATGACCACGGGTTCTCAGTGCTTCGTTTGACCTCGGCTAGGATAGCAAAGAGTCCTACAAGTGACCGCTGCAAATTCAAAGACAGCAACCAAGAATCACGAAAGCACTCACACCTCGGCCTAGAGAACATACGGTGATTCAAGAAATACAAAATTAATCCCTTGGACTGAAGGAGAACGGACTGATAAGCACATCTAAGGGAGATAGCTGAGAAAGACCATGACGAGGATACTGTGGAAAAGAAAAAAAGGTCCCAGAAAATGCAAGGCGACCAGATATCACACCTGAATAATCCACAATGAAAGATGTCAGTCTTTAGACAGGCTCTGCTGGAACGTTTGAAAGTCAGAGAAATTCACAAGCCAAAACACGGCAGCGAAGGTCAAACCTGGGCTCACTGGGAAGGGTGAGTTATGAGACTGCTCCAAGCGGGCTCTGAAGCCCTGTGTCCATGAAGCTTGCCGGGACAGCAGACACACAATTATGACCAATCCTCTGACGTCACAGTGGCCCCGACAAACCACCTGGCCTCATCTACACAGTGCCAGAGTTGGGCTCAAGCAGCATATTCAAGCCCCATTGCACTCAACTGCAGGTTGCCAATGGAACATGAAAGGGGCCGGCCGGTGGTGCAGCGGTGAGGTCCGCAGCTTCTGGGTCGGTGGCCCGGGGTGGGCCGGGTGGAATCCTGGGGGTGAGCCTCCTCACCACTGCTTCAGTCATTCTGGGGCAGGCGTCCGAGGGGGTGTAGAGGCAGATGGGAAGGGACGTTAGATAGGGCCAGACTTCCACAGCAAATACAGGAGCGTTGCCAGCAGATGTGAGCACAGCGATGCACTTCTGCCAAAACAGAACCAATTACAAGTTGCAAAGAATAGAAAAACGGAAGCTAAACACAAACGAACAAAAAACACAGCTTGCCAGTACGAAGAAGAAGATGTCTATGAAGAGCCTTAGCAAAACAGGTGAAAGCTATGTCAACCGAAAACTAGGAAAAGTTTGGGGAAAGAAATTCAAGACGACACAAGGAAAAAGAAGGATATTCCGGGACCTAGGAATGGAAGAATTAACACACTTGAAACGTCCATAGCGGAGAAAGGAATCTCTGGATTCCATGCAATCCCAGCCAAAGTTGCAGCCATATTTGCCAGAGAGATAGAAGAGAGAATCCTAAAGTTTCCAGCCAGCAACAAGAGACCCTGAATAGGCCAAGGAATCCTCAGGAAAACGAACAAAGCAGGACGTATCACACTTTCTGATTTCAACAGAGAGGATGAAGCGCTAGCTACCAAAACGGCACAGTCCGGGCCCAAAAACAGGCACACAGACCCATGCAACAGAATCGAGAGCCCAGAGCCCAACTCAAACATACATGGACAGCCCATTTGCGACCAGGGAGCCAAGAGGAGACAGTGGACAAAGGAGAGTCTCTCCGATAAACGGTGCTGGGAAGCCTGCACAGCCACATGGAACACAACGAGAGTAGACCATGATGTTCCACCTGGCACACGCACCACCTGGAATGGATTAAAGCCCTGAATGGCACACTTGAAACCGTGAAACTTGTAGGAGAAGACCTAGGCAGAGTGCTCTTTGCCATCTGTCTGAGCCGCCTATTGGGAAGAAGCATGTCTGACTGGGCAAGGGCAGCAAAGGAGACAAGAAACAAACGGGACCACCTCACATGCAGACGCTTCTGCCCAGTCAAGGAAACCATCGACTCAATGCAAAGACAGCACAACAACTGGGAGTGGATGTTTGCAAAGCACACATCGGACAAGGGGTGAAAAGCCCAAAGATACAATCAACTCACACGTCTCCACAAGAAAAAGAACAAGCCAATGAAAACCTGGGCCAAAGATGGACACAGAGATTTCTCCCAAGAAGATCTAAAGAGGGCCAACAGGTGCATGAAAACTTGTTCACCCTCATTAAGCCTGAGGCCAAGGCAAATCCAAACCGCAAGGACATAGCAGCTCACTGTGGTCAGAATGGCTATAAGGAGGCAGACAGGAAACAAGTGTCAGAGAGGAGGTGGAGAGAAGGGAAGCCTCCTGCACTGCTGCTGGCAGTGGAAACCGGTGCAGCCACTAGGCCAAGCGGTGTGGAACTGCCTCCGAAATTTAAGAATCCATGTCCCATATGATCCAGCTATTCCTCTGGGGCGCGTTTAGCCAAAGAACTCGGAAACACTAACGCCTAAAGACATGTGCACCGCTGAGTTCAGCACAGCCTTACTCCCGCTCTCCAAGACTTGGAAGCCGCCCTGGTGCCCAGCAAGGGACGAATGGAGAAGGAACATGGGCTATAGCCACACAATGGCATACCACTCAGCGGGAACAAAGGATGCAATCCAGCCATTTGTGACCACCAGAATGGCTGGGAGGGTTTTAGGGGAAGTGAAACAAGCCCCAGGGACAAAGTCAAATACCGTAGGGTCTCACTTACAAGGAGAAGAAAAAACAAGCACTGACCAACAGGCGGCACTGGACATTTGATCGGGGGTGCCCAGAGGCAAAGCGGGGTGGTGGGGGAGGGTGAAAGAGATGATGAGGCACAAGTGTGGTGAGGGCATGTGATTCGGCTTACGCTGGTGAAGAGGATGGAACCTACACGGAAGTCTAAATCGATGAGGATGTAAATCTGAAAGACATAGGATGTTCGAATGCAGGGTTATGGCAATAAATCCACCTAAAAGCAAAAATCCAAAAAGGTGTCCAGAATGACGGCATACAGCTTTGGGGGCTGAAAGAGATTAGAGAAGGTGAACTTCCAAGGATGGAAAATCACCTCAAAAGGCTTACTGATGCTACAGAAAGGTAGACCATTCCAAATACATGAAGAGGAATCCTACCAAGAGAACCTGATCCGTGCTAAGCCCAGGAACCAACGGAAAACGTTACCGTCCATGATGTTCCTACTAATCACCTTCACGAATAATCCAAACACTCCCACATCTTCCCAAGTTCAGGCCACAGGTTGGTCCAAAAGTACAAGTCAGGGCCGGCCCTGTGGTGGAGCGGGCAAGTGCCCACGTTCCGCTTGGGTGGCCCGGGCCTCACTCTTTCACAGCACGGGTGCAGATCACATTAGCACTGTTAGGGAATAGAGATTTCATGGTACGGTGCGGACAGAGGTCCTAAAGAAGTAGCAATTGTGAGGGTCCCTTATCAATACGCACCAGAAAAAGCACCGTGAGAATATTCCAATCTAGGAAGGCATCTGGTACACTTCCCCAAAGGAAGAAGGAAGGAAAACATGGGACCTGCCAAGGCGGAATTGGCAGAGTGCTAGGAGATGACACGATCATTGCGCATCAGAGGATTGCCTGGGCAACTTCAACTTGGGAGGGAGTCCAGGACTTTCTCTGGGGAAGGTCCACCCACTTGGCCATCTACCCACGACATAAGAGATAACACCCAGGGTAATCTTACAGGAAAGAGACCAGTGTCTAGAGAGAAGGGAGCAGGCCTTTCCAAGTTCGAGGAGAAAGTTAGAAACCGAAAGACATCCAGAAAAAGGAAAACTATCCTACCTGGAAAGGGGGAGGAGTCAGACTGGTCTGAGATGGCTCTGAAACTCTGTGTGATTGGAGGTTGTCAGGACAACTTAGCCTTCTGAGGTTCTTTATGACATCACGGTGAACATGTCCCCCAAGATGGCCGCATGGTTACAGTCTGAGGATTGGCCTAGTCTGGGCTATTAAAGGGAGACATACTCAGAAACAGCTTTGACAAACAGAAAGCGGGCACAGAAACTGGAAGAGATCAAACAGACTCTGATGCCAGGGATAAGAAAGGAATCCTTGGCAAGAAGCGAGAATAGAGGGACAAGCACTGAGAGGAGAACATTGTCATCTATTCAAGTCTATGGGGAGGCCATGCTGATTCAAGCTTGAAACTTGACTGGAAACACGAGGCCGCACTTGGGCCTTATCAGACCTACAGTGTCCTTCTGCCTTAAGCATAATCCAAAGTCAAGAAGGATCTCTTGAGGACATTGAAGAGAAGAGTCGATGCCTCCTTTCCTAGGCCCCTAGCGTTCTTGGAAGATCAGTCTGACTTTCCATAGCTCTGGCGTCACGGGGGCCCACTGGCCACATGCTAATGCGTCCCAAGAGATGTCTTGGAAGCCTCGAAGGAATGGAGCCCTGTCATGCTTGGGGTAGGTCTCTTTGTTGGGAAGGGCTCTACAAGTGTGCTGAAAATCACCCTTTTCCAGAGGGCTTGGTTCCTTTGTGAAGGCTGCCCTCCCAGGCTAGAGTGCTCACTTTGGCTCCAATGAAATTCTCTCCCCCGACCTCTTGCCGTAGAAGGATTATTGATTATGTGCTTTGACGCCATCTGGAAGGAAGCTGGCTGAAAATTAGAACATTACAATTCTGTTTCCAGAAAAATAAACATGCCAGGGCTGAGGATGTAGGTCAAACAAATGGCACAGCCTATAGAAATAAAGTAAGCCCGCATCTAGACGGAATCTAGGGCAACGTCCAAGGGTCAGGGGTCAAGTTCGAAACTTCCCAAATCCACAAAAGAGAAAGAAAAATATCTTTCCTGGAGCGAGGAATTCATCAGATTTGTCTAATTTGTCTCAGAAAAACATGATGTCCATGAAGGGGGTTGCCAGGACCACCTCGAATTTGGAGTTTCTGATCTCAGGATGTCAAACCAACCCAGATGACCACGGGTTCTCAGTGCTTCGTTTGACCTAGGCTAGGATAGCAAAGAGTCCTACAAGTGACCGCTGCAAATTCAAAGACAGCAACCAAGAATCACGAAAGCACTCACACCTCGGCCTAGAGAACATACGGTGATTCAAGAAAGACAAAATTAATCCCTTGGACTGAAGGAGAACGGACTGATAAGCACATCTAAGGGAGATAGCTGAGAAAGACCATGACGAGGATACTGTGGAAAAGAAAAAAAGGTCCCAGAAAATGCAAGGCGAACAGATATCACACCTGAATAATCCACAATGAAAGATGTCAGTCTTTAGACAGGCTCTGCTGGAACGTTTGAAAGTCAGAGAAATTCACAAGCCAAAACACGGCAGCGAAGGTCAAACCTGGGCTCACTGGGAAGGGTGAGTTATGAGACTGCTCCAAGCGGGCTCTGAAGCCCTGTGTCCATGAAGCTTGCCGGGGCAGCAGACACACAATTATGACCAATCCTCTGACGTCACAGTGGCCCCGACAAACCACCTGGCCTCATCTACACAGTGCCAGAGCTGGGCTCAAGCAGCATATTCAAGCCCCATTGCACTCAACTGCAGGTTGCCAATGGAACATGAAAGGGGCCGGCCGGTGGTGCAGCGGTGAGGTCCGCAGCTTCTGGGTCGGTGGCCCGGGGTGGGCCGGGTGGAATCCTGGGGGTGAGCCTCCTCACCACTGCTTCAGTCATTCTGGGGCAGGCGTCCGAGGGGGTGTAGAGGCAGATGGGAAGGGACGTTAGATAGGGCCAGACTTCCACAGCAAATACAGGAGCGTTGCCAGCAGATGTGAGCACAGCGATGCACTTCTGCCAAAACAGAACCAATTACAAGTTGCAAAGAATAGAAAAACGGAAGCTAAACACAAACGAACAAAAAACACAGCTTGCCAGTACGAAGAAGAAGATGTCTATGAAGAGCCTTAGCAAAACAGGTGAAAGCTATGTCAACCGAAAACTAGCAAACGTTTGGGGAAAGAAATTCAAGACGACACAAGGAAAAAGAAGGATATTCCAGGACCTAGGAATGGAAGAATTAACACACTTGAAACGTCCATAGCGGAGAAAGGAATCTCTGGATTCCATGCAATCCCAGTCAAAGTTGCAGCCATATTTGCCAGAGAGATAGAAGAGAGAATCCTAAAGTTTCCAGCCAGCAACAAGAGACCCTGAATAGGTCAAGGAATCCTCAGGAAAACGAACAAAGCAGGACGTATCACACTTTCTGATTTCAACGTAGAGGACGAAGCGCTAGGTACCGAAACGGCACAGTCCGGGCCCAAAAACAGGCACACAGACCCATGCAACAGAATCGAGAGCCCAGAGCCCAACTCAAACATACATGGACAGCCCATTTGCGACCAGGGAGCCAAGAGGAGACAGTGGACAAAGGAGAGTCTCTCCGATAAACGGTGCTGGGAAGCCTGCACAGCCACATGGAACACAACGAGAGTAGACCATGATGTGCCACCTGGCACACGCACCACCTGGAATGGATTAAAGCCCTGAATGGCACACTTGAAACCGTGAAACTTGTAGGAGAAGACCTAGGCAGAGTGCTCTTTGCCATCTGTCTGAGCCGCCTATTGGGAAGAAGCATGTCTGACTGGGCAAGGGCAGCAAAGGAGACAAGAAACAAACGGGACCACCTCACATGCAGACGCTTCTGCCCAGTCAAGGAAACCATCGACTCAATGCAAAGACAGCACAACAACTGGGAGTGGATGTTTGCAAAGCACACATCGGACAAGGGGTGAAAAGCCCAAAGATACAATCAACTCACACGTCTCCACAAGAAAAAGAACAAGCCAATGAAAACCTGGGCCAAAGATGGACACAGAGATTTCTCCCAAGAAGATCTAAAGAGGGCCAACAGGTGCATGAAAACTTGTTCACCCTCATTAAGCCTGAGGCCAAGGCAAATCCAATCCGCAAGGACAGAGCAGCTCACCGTGGTCAGAATGGCTATAAGGAGGCAGACAGGAAACAACAAGCGTCAGAGAGGAGGTGGAGAGAAGGGAAGCCTCCTGCACTGCTGGTGGCAGTGGAAACCGGTGCAGCCACTAGGCCAAGCGGTGTGGAACTGCCTCCGAAATTTAAGAATCCATGTCCCATATGATCCAGCTATTCCTCTGGGGCGCGTTTAGCCAAAGGACTCGGAAACACTACCGCCTAAAGTCATGTGCACCGCTGAGTTCTCCACAGCCTTACTCCCGCTCTCCAAGACTTGGAAGCCGCCCTGGTGCCCAGCAAGGGACGAATGGAGAAGGAACATGGGCTATAGCCACACAATGGCATACCACTCAGCGGGAACAAAGGATGCAATCCAGCCATTTGTGACCACCAGAATGGCTGGGAGGGTTTTAGGGGAAGTGAAACAAGCCCCAGGGACAAAGTCAAATACCGTAGGGTCTCACTTACAAGGAGAAGAAAAAACAAGCACTGACCAACAGGCGGCACTGGACATTTGATCGGGGGTGCCCAGAGGCAAAGCGGGGCTGTGGGGGAGGGTGAAAGAGATGATGAGGCACAAGTGTGTGGTGAGGGCATGTGATTCGGCTTACGCTGGTGAAGAGGATGGAACCTACACGGAAGTCTAAATCGATGAGGATGTAAATCTGAAAGACATAGGATGTTCGAATGCAGGGTTATGGCAATAAATCCACCTAAAATCAAACATCCAAAAAGGGTCCAGAATGACGGCATACAGCTTTGGGGGCTGAAAGAGATTAGAGAAGGTGAACTTCCAAGGATGGAAAATCACCTCAAAAGGCTTACTGATGCTACAGAAAGGTAGACCATTCCAAATACATGAAGAGGAATCCTACCAAGAGAACCTGATGCGTGCTAAGCCCAGGAACCAACGGAAAACGTTACCGTCCATGATGTTCCTACTAATCAGCTTCACGAATAATCCAAACAGGCCCACATCTTCCCAAGTTCAGGCCACAGGTTGGTCCAAAAGTACAAGTCAGGGCCGGCCCTGTGGTGGAGCGGGCAAGTGCCCACGTTCCGCTTGGGTGGCCCGGGCCTCACTCTTTCACAGCACGGGTGCAGATCACATTAGCACTGTTAGGGAATAGAGATTTCATGGTACGGTGCGGACAGAGGTCCTAAAGAAGTAGCAATTGTGAGGGTCCCTTATCAATACGCACCAGAAAAAGCACCGTGAGAATATTCCAATCTAGGAAGGCATCTGGTACACTTCCCCAAAGGAAGAAGGAAGGAAAACATGGGACCTGCCAAGGCGGAATTGGCAGAGTGCTAGGAGATGACACGATCATTGCGCATCAGAGGATTGCCTGGGCAACTTCAACTTGGGAGGGAGTCCAGGACTTTCTCTGGGGAAGGTCCACCCACTTGGCCATCTACCCAAGACATAAGAGATAACACCCAGGGTAATCTTACAGGAAAGAGACCAGTGTCTAGAGAGAAGGGAGCAGGCCTTTCCAAGTTCGAGGAGAAAGTTAGAAACCGACAAGACATCCAGAAAAAGGAAAACTATCCTACCTGGAAAGGGGGAGGAGTCAGACTGGTCTGAGATGGCTCTGAAACTCTGTGTGCTTGGAGGTTGTCAGGACAACTTAGCCTTCTGAGGTTCTTTATGACATCACGGTGAACATGTCCCCCAAGATGGCCGCATGGTTACAGTCTGAGGATTGGCCTAGGCTGGGCTATTAAAGGGAGACATACCCAGAAACAGCTTTGACAAACAGAAAGCGGGCACAGAAACTGGAAGAGATCAAACAGACTCTGATGCCAGGGATAAGAAAGGAATCCTTGGCAAGAAGTGAGAATAGAGGGACACGCACTGAGAGGAGAACATTGTCATCTATTCAAATCTATGGGGAGGCCATGCTCATTCAAGCTTGAAACTTGACTGGAAACACGAGGCCGCACTTGGGCCTTATCAGACCTACAGTGTCCTTCTGCCTTAAGCATAATCCAAAGTCAAGAAGGATCTCTTGAGGACATTGAAGAGAAGAGTCGATGCCTCCTTTCCTAGGCCCCTAGCGTTCTTGGAAGATCAGTCTCACTTTCCATAGCTCTGGCGTCACGGGGGCCCACTGGCCACATGCTAATGCGTCCCAAGAGATGTCTTGGAAGCCTTGAAGGAATGGAGCCCTGCCATGCTTGGGGTAGGTCTCTTTGTTGGGAAGGGCTCTACAAGTGTGCTGAAAATCACCCTTTTCCAGAGGGCTTGGTTCCTTTGTGAAGGCTGCCCTCCCAGGCTAGAGTGCTCACTTTGGCTCCAATGAAATTCTCTCCCCCGACCTCTTGCCGTAGAAGGATTATTGATTATGTGCTTTGACGCCATCTGGAAGGAAGCTGGCTGAAAATTAGAACATTACAATTCTGTTTCCAGAAAAATAAACATGCCAGGGCTGAGGATGTAGGTCAAACAAATGGCACAGCCTATAGAAATAAAGTAAGCCCGCATCTAGACGGAATCTAGGGCAACGTCCAAGGGTCAGGGGTCAAGTTCGAAACTTCCCAAATCCACAAAAGAGAAAGAAAAATATCTTTCCTGGAGCGAGGAATTCATCAGATTTGTCTAATTTGTCTCGGAAAAACATGATGTCCATGAAGGGGGTTGCCAGGACCACCTCGAATTTGGAGTTTCTGTTCTCAGGATGTCAAACCAACCCAGATGACCACGGGTTCTCAGTGCTTCGTTTGACCTAGGCTAGGATAGCAAAGAGTCCTACAAGTGACCGCTGCAAATTCAAAGACAGCAACCAAGAATCACGAAAGCACTCACACCTCGGCCTAGAGAACATACGGTGATTCAAAAAATACAAAATTAATCCCTTGGACTGAAGGAGAACGGACTGATAAGCACATCTAAGGGAGATAGCTGAGAAAGACCATGACGAGCATACTGTGGAAAAGAAAAAAAGGTCCCAGAAAATGCAAGGCGAACAGATATCACACCTGAATAATCCACAATGAAAGATGTCAGTCTTTAGACAGGCTCTGCTGGAACGTTTGAAAGTCAGAGAAATTCACAAGCCAAAACACGGCAGCGAAGGTCAAACCTAGGCTCACTGGGAAGGGTGAGTTATGAGACTGCTCCAAGCGGGCTCTGAAGCCCTGTGTCCATGAAGCTTGCCGGGGCAGCAGACACACAATTATGACCAATCCTCTGACCTTACAGTGGCCCCGACAAACCACCTGGCCTCATCTACACAGTGCCAGAGTTGGGCTCAAGCAGCATACTCAAGTCCCATTGCACTCAACTGCAGGTTGCCAATGGAACATGAAAGGGGCCGGCCGGTGGTGCAGCGGTGAGGTCCGCAGCTTCTGGGTCGGTGGCCCGGGGTGGGCCGGGTGGAATCCTGGGGGTGAGCCTCCTCACCACTGCTTCAGTCATTCTGGGGCAGGCGTCTGAGGGGGTGTGGAGGCAGATGGGAAGGGACGTTAGATAGGGCCAGACTTCCACAGCAAATACAGGAGCGTTGCCAGCAGATGTGAGCACAGCGATGCACTTCTGCCAAAACAGAACCAATTACAAGTTGCAAAGAATAGACAAACGGAAGCTAAACACAAACGAACAAAAAACACAGCTTGCCAGTACGAAGCAGAAGATGTCTATGAAGAGCCTTAGCAAAACAGGTGAAAGCTATGTCAACCGAAAACTAGCAAACGTTTGGGGAAAGAAATTCAAGACGACACAAGGAAAAAGAAGGATATTCCGGGACCTAGGAATGGAAGAATTAACACACTTGAAACGTCCATAGCGGAGAAAGGAATCTCTGGATTCCATGCAATCCCAGCCAAAGTTGCAGCCATATTTGCCAGAGAGATAGAAGAGAGAATCCTACAGTTTCCAGCCAGCAACAAGAGACCCTGAATAGGCCAAGGAATCCTCAGGAAAACGAACAAAGCAGGACGTATCACACTTTCTGATTTCAACATAGAGGACGAAGCGCTAGGTACCGAAACGGCACAGTCCGGGCCCAAAAACAGGCACACAGACCCATGCAACAGAATCGAGAGCCCAGAGCCCAACTCAAACATACATGGACAGCCCATTTGCGACCAGGGAGCCAAGAGGAGACAGTGGACAAAGGAGAGTCTCTCCGATAAACGGTGCTGGGAAGCCTGCACAGCCACATGGAACACAACGAGAGTAGACCATGATGTGCCACCTGGCACACGCACCACCTGGAATGGATTAAAGCCCTGAATGGCACACTTGAAACCGTGAAACTTGTAGGAGAAGACCTAGGCAGAGTGCTCTTTGCCATCTGTCTGAGCCGCCTATTGGGAAGAAGCATGTCTGACTGGGCAAGGGCAGCAAAGGAGACAAGAAACAAACGGGACCACCTCACATGCAGACGCTTCTGCCCAGTCAAGGAAACCATCGACTCAATGCAAAGACAGCACAACAACTGGGAGTGGATGTTTGCAAAGCACACATCGGACAAGGGGTGAAAAGCCCAAAGATACAATCAACTCACACGTCTCCACAAGAAAAAGAACAAGCCAATGAAAACCTGGGCCAAAGAAGGACACAGAGATTTCTCCCAAGAAGATCTAAAGAGGGCCAACAGGTGCATGAAAACTTGTTCACCCTCATTAAGCCTGAGGCCAAGGCAAATCCAATCCGCAAGGACAGAGCAGCTCACCGTGGTCAGAATGGCTATAAGGAGGCAGACAGGAAACAACAAGCGTCAGAGAGGAGGTGGAGAGAAGGGAAGCCTCCTGCACTGCTGGTGGCAGTGGAAACCGGTGCAGCCACTAGGCCAAGCGGTGTGGAACTGCCTCCGAAATTTAAGAATCCATGTCCCATATGATCCAGCTATTCCTCTGGGGCGCGTTTAGCCAAAGGACTCGGAAACACTACCGCCTAAAGTCATGTGCACCGCTGAGTTCTCCACAGCCTTACTCCCGCTCTCCAAGACTTGGAAGCCGCCCTGGTGCCCAGCAAGGGACGAATGGAGAAGGAACATGGGCTATAGCCACACAATGGCATACCACTCAGCGGGAACAAAGGATGCAATCCAGCCATTTGTGACCACCAGAATGGCTGGGAGGGTTTTAGGGGAAGTGAAACAAGCCCCAGGGACAAAGTCAAATACCGTAGGGTCTCACTTACAAGGAGAAGAAAAAACAAGCACTGACCAACAGGCGGCACTGGACATTTGATCGGGGGTGCCCAGAGGCAAAGCGGGGCTGTGGGGGAGGGTGAAAGAGATGATGAGGCACAAGTGTGTGGTGAGGGCATGTGATTCGGCTTACGCTGGTGAAGAGGATGGAACCTACACGGAAGTCTAAATCGATGAGGATGTAAATCTGAAAGACATAGGATGTTCGAATGCAGGGTTATGGCAATAAATCCACCTAAAATCAAACATCCAAAAAGGGTCCAGAATGACGGCATACAGCTTTGGGGGCTGAAAGAGATTAGAGAAGGTGAACTTCCAAGGATGGAAAATCACCTCAAAAGGCTTACTGATGCTACAGAAAGGTAGACCATTCCAAATACATGAAGAGGAATCCTACCAAGAGAACCTGATGCGTGCTAAGCCCAGGAACCAACGGAAAACGTTACCGTCCATGATGTTCCTACTAATCAGCTTCACGAATAATCCAAACAGGCCCACATCTTCCCAAGTTCAGGCCACAGGTTGGTCCAAAAGTACAAGTCAGGGCCGGCCCTGTGGTGGAGCGGGCAAGTGCCCACGTTCCGCTTGGGTGGCCCGGGCCTCACTCTTTCACAGCACGGGTGCAGATCACATTAGCACTGTTAGGGAATAGAGATTTCATGGTACGGTGCGGACAGAGGTCCTAAAGAAGTAGCAATTGTGAGGGTCCCTTATCAATACGCACCAGAAAAAGCACCGTGAGAATATTCCAATCTAGGAAGGCATCTGGTACACTTCCCCAAAGGAAGAAGGAAGGAAAACATGGGACCTGCCAAGGCGGAATTGGCAGAGTGCTAGGAGATGACACGATCATTGCGCATCAGAGGATTGCCTGGGCAACTTCAACTTGGGAGGGAGTCCAGGACTTTCTCTGGGGAAGGTCCACCCACTTGGCCATCTACCCAAGACATAAGAGATAACACCCAGGGTAATCTTACAGGAAAGAGACCAGTGTCTAGAGAGAAGGGAGCAGGCCTTTCCAAGTTCGAGGAGAAAGTTAGAAACCGACAAGACATCCAGAAAAAGGAAAACTATCCTACCTGGAAAGGGGGAGGAGTCAGACTGGTCTGAGATGGCTCTGAAACTCTGTGTGCTTGGAGGTTGTCAGGACAACTTAGCCTTCTGAGGTTCTTTATGACATCACGGTGAACATGTCCCCCAAGATGGCCGCATGGTTACAGTCTGAGGATTGGCCTAGGCTGGGCTATTAAAGGGAGACATACCCAGAAACAGCTTTGACAAACAGAAAGCGGGCACAGAAACTGGAAGAGATCAAACAGACTCTGATGCCAGGGATAAGAAAGGAATCCTTGGCAAGAAGTGAGAATAGAGGGACACGCACTGAGAGGAGAACATTGTCATCTATTCAAATCTATGGGGAGGCCATGCTCATTCAAGCTTGAAACTTGACTGGAAACACGAGGCCGCACTTGGGCCTTATCAGACCTACAGTGTCCTTCTGCCTTAAGCATAATCCAAAGTCAAGAAGGATCTCTTGAGGACATTGAAGAGAAGAGTCGATGCCTCCTTTCCTAGGCCCCTAGCGTTCTTGGAAGATCAGTCTCACTTTCCATAGCTCTGGCGTCACGGGGGCCCACTGGCCACATGCTAATGCGTCCCAAGAGATGTCTTGGAAGCCTTGAAGGAATGGAGCCCTGCCATGCTTGGGGTAGGTCTCTTTGTTGGGAAGGGCTCTACAAGTGTGCTGAAAATCACCCTTTTCCAGAGGGCTTGGTTCCTTTGTGAAGGCTGCCCTCCCAGGCTAGAGTGCTCACTTTGGCTCCAATGAAATTCTCTCCCCCGACCTCTTGCCGTAGAAGGATTATTGATTATGTGCTTTGACGCCATCTGGAAGGAAGCTGGCTGAAAATTAGAACATTACAATTCTGTTTCCAGAAAAATAAACATGCCAGGGCTGAGGATGTAGGTCAAACAAATGGCACAGCCTATAGAAATAAAGTAAGCCCGCATCTAGACGGAATCTAGGGCAACGTCCAAGGGTCAGGGGTCAAGTTCGAAACTTCCCAAATCCACAAAAGAGAAAGAAAAATATCTTTCCTGGAGCGAGGAATTCATCAGATTTGTCTAATTTGTCTCGGAAAAACATGATGTCCATGAAGGGGGTTGCCAGGACCACCTCGAATTTGGAGTTTCTGTTCTCAGGATGTCAAACCAACCCAGATGACCACGGGTTCTCAGTGCTTCGTTTGACCTAGGCTAGGATAGCAAAGAGTCCTACAAGTGACCGCTGCAAATTCAAAGACAGCAACCAAGAATCACGAAAGCACTCACACCTCGGCCTAGAGAACATACGGTGATTCAAAAAATACAAAATTAATCCCTTGGACTGAAGGAGAACGGACTGATAAGCACATCTAAGGGAGATAGCTGAGAAAGACCATGACGAGCATACTGTGGAAAAGAAAAAAAGGTCCCAGAAAATGCAAGGCGAACAGATATCACACCTGAATAATCCACAATGAAAGATGTCAGTCTTTAGACAGGCTCTGCTGGAACGTTTGAAAGTCAGAGAAATTCACAAGCCAAAACACGGCAGCGAAGGTCAAACCTAGGCTCACTGGGAAGGGTGAGTTATGAGACTGCTCCAAGCGGGCTCTGAAGCCCTGTGTCCATGAAGCTTGCCGGGGCAGCAGACACACAATTATGACCAATCCTCTGACCTTACAGTGGCCCCGACAAACCACCTGGCCTCATCTACACAGTGCCAGAGTTGGGCTCAAGCAGCATACTCAAGTCCCATTGCACTCAACTGCAGGTTGCCAATGGAACATGAAAGGGGCCGGCCGGTGGTGCAGCGGTGAGGTCCGCAGCTTCTGGGTCGGTGGCCCGGGGTGGGCCGGGTGGAATCCTGGGGGTGAGCCTCCTCACCACTGCTTCAGTCATTCTGGGGCAGGCGTCTGAGGGGGTGTGGAGGCAGATGGGAAGGGACGTTAGATAGGGCCAGACTTCCACAGCAAATACAGGAGCGTTGCCAGCAGATGTGAGCACAGCGATGCACTTCTGCCAAAACAGAACCAATTACAAGTTGCAAAGAATAGACAAACGGAAGCTAAACACAAACGAACAAAAAACACAGCTTGCCAGTACGAAGCAGAAGATGTCTATGAAGAGCCTTAGCAAAACAGGTGAAAGCTATGTCAACCGAAAACTAGCAAACGTTTGGGGAAAGAAATTCAAGACGACACAAGGAAAAAGAAGGATATTCCGGGACCTAGGAATGGAAGAATTAACACACTTGAAACGTCCATAGCGGAGAAAGGAATCTCTGGATTCCATGCAATCCCAGCCAAAGTTGCAGCCATATTTGCCAGAGAGATAGAAGAGAGAATCCTACAGTTTCCAGCCAGCAACAAGAGACCCTGAATAGGCCAAGGAATCCTCAGGAAAACGAACAAAGCAGGACGTATCACACTTTCTGATTTCAACATAGAGGACGAAGCGCTAGGTACCGAAACGGCACAGTCCGGGCCCAAAAACAGGCACACAGACCCATGCAACAGAATCGAGAGCCCAGAGCCCAACTCAAACATACATGGACAGCCCATTTGCGACCAGGGAGCCAAGAGGAGACAGTGGACAAAGGAGAGTCTCTCCGATAAACGGTGCTGGGAAGCCTGCACAGCCACATGGAACACAACGAGAGTAGACCATGATGTGCCACCTGGCACACGCACCACCTGGAATGGATTAAAGCCCTGAATGGCACACTTGAAACCGTGAAACTTGTAGGAGAAGACCTAGGCAGAGTGCTCTTTGCCATCTGTCTGAGCCGCCTATTGGGAAGAAGCATGTCTGACTGGGCAAGGGCAGCAAAGGAGACAAGAAACAAACGGGACCACCTCACATGCAGACGCTTCTGCCCAGTCAAGGAAACCATCGACTCAATGCAAAGACAGCACAACAACTGGGAGTGGATGTTTGCAAAGCACACATCGGACAAGGGGTGAAAAGCCCAAAGATACAATCAACTCACACGTCTCCACAAGAAAAAGAACAAGCCAATGAAAACCTGGGCCAAAGAAGGACACAGAGATTTCTCCCAAGAAGATCTAAAGAGGGCCAACAGGTGCATGAAAACTTGTTCACCCTCATTAAGCCTGAGGCCAAGGCAAATCCAATCCGCAAGGACAGAGCAGCTCACCGTGGTCAGAATGGCTATAAGGAGGCAGACAGGAAACAACAAGCGTCAGAGAGGAGGTGGAGAGAAGGGAAGCCTCCTGCACTGCTGGTGGCAGTGGAAACCGGTGCAGCCACTAGGCCAAGCGGTGTGGAACTGCCTCCGAAATTTAAGAATCCATGTCCCATATGATCCAGCTATTCCTCTGGGGCGCGTTTAGCCAAAGGACTCGGAAACACTACCGCCTAAAGTCATGTGCACCGCTGAGTTCTCCAAAGCCTTACTCCCGCTCTCCAAGACTTGGAAGCCGCCCTGGTGCCCAGCAAGGGACGAATGGAGAAGGAACATGGGCTATAGCCACACAATGGCATACCACTCAGCGGGAACAAAGGATGCAATCCAGCCATTTGTGACCACCAGAATGGCTGGGAGGGGTTTAGGGGAAGTGAAACAAGCCCCAGGGACAAAGTCAAATACCGTAGGGTCTCACTTACAAGGAGAAGAAAAAACAAGCACTGACCAACAGGCGGCACTGGACATTTGATCGGGGGTGCCCAGAGGCAAAGCGGGGCGGTGGGGGAGGGTGAAGAGATGATGAGGCACAAGTGTGTGGTGAGGGCCTGTGATTCGGCTTACGCTGGTGAAGAGGATGGAACCTACACGGAAGTCTAAATCGATGAGGATGTAAATCTGAAAGACATAGGATGTTCGAATGCAGGGTTATGGCAATAAATCCACCTAAAAGCAAAAATCCAAAAAGGGGTCCAGAATGACGGCATACAGCTTTGGGGGCTGAAAGAGATTAGAGAAGGTGAACTTCCAAGGATGGAAAATCACCTCAAAAGCCTTACTGATGCTACAGAAAGGTAGACCATTCCAAATACATGAAGAGGAATCCTACCAAGAGAACCTGATCCGTGCTAAGCCCAGGAACCAACGGAAAACGTTACCGTCCATGATGTTCCTACTAATCAGCTTCACGAATAATCCAAACAGGCCCACATCTTCCCAAGTTCAGGCCACAGGTTGGTCCAAAAGTACAAGTCAGGGCCGGCCCTGTGGTGGAGCGGGCAAGTGCCCACGTTCCGCTTGGGTGGCCCGGGCCACACTCTTTCCCAGCACGGGTGCAGATCACATTAGCACTGTTAGGGAATAGAGATTTCATGGTACGGTGCGGACGGAGGTCCTAAAGAAGTAGCAATTGTGAGGAACCCTTAACAATACGCACCAGAAAAAGAACCGTGAGAACATTCCAATCTAGGAAGGCATCTGGTACACTTCCCCAAAGGAAGAAGGAAGGAAAACATGGGACCTGCCAAGGCGGAATTGGCAGAGTGCTAGGAGATGACACGATCATTGCGCATCAGAGGATTGCCCGGGCAACTTCAACTTGGGAGGGAGTCCAGGACTTTCTCTGGGGAAGGTCCACCCACTTGGCCATCTACCCACGACATAAGAGATAACACCCAGGGTAATCTTACAGGAAAGAGACCAGTGTCTAGAGAGAAGGGAGCAGGCCTTTTCAAGTTTGAGGAGAAAGTTAGAAACCGACAAGACATCCAGAAAAAGGAAAACTATCCTACCTGGACAGGGGGAGGAGTCAGACTGGTCTGAGATGGCTCTGAAACTCTGTGTGCTTGGAGGTTGTCAGGACAACTTGGCCTTCTGAGGTTCTTTATGACATCACGGTGAACATGTCCCCCAAGATGGCCGCATGGGTACAGTCTGAGGATTGGCCTAGGCTGGGCTATTAAAGGGAGACATACCCAGAAACAGCTTTGACAAACAGAAAGCGGGCACAGAAACTGGAAGAGATCAAACAGACTCTGATGCCAGGGATAAGAAAGGAATCCTTGGCAAGAAGCCAGATTAGAGGGACACGCACTGAGAGGAGAACATTGTCATCTATTCAAGTCTATGGGGAGGCCATGCTGATTCAAGCTTGAAAGTTGATTGGAAACACGAGGCCGCACTTGGGCCTTATCAGACCTACAGTGTCCTTCTGCCTTAAGCATAATCCAAAGTCAAGAAGGATCTCTTGAGGACATTGAAGAGAAGAGTCGATGCCTCCTTTCCTAGGCCCCTAGCGTTCTTGGAAGATCAGTCTCACTTTCCATAGCTCTGGCGTCACGGGGGCCCACTGGCCACATGCTAATGCGTCCCAAGAGATGTCTTGGAAGCCTCGAAGGAATGGAGCCCTGTCATGCTTGGGGTAGGTCTCTTTGTTGGGAAGGGCTCTACAAGTGTGCTGAAAATCACCCTTTTCCAGAGGGCTTGGTTCCTTTGTGAAGGCTGCCCTCCCAGGCTAGAGTGCTCACTTTGGCTCCAATGAAATTCTCTCCCCCGACCTCTTGCCGTAGAAGGATTATTGATTATGTGCTTTGACGCCCTATGGAAGGAAGCTGGCTGAAAATTAGAACATTACAATTCTGTTTCCAGAAAAATAAACATGCCAGGGCTGAGGATGTAGGTCAAACAAATGGCACAGCCTATAGAAATAAAGTAAGCCCGCATCTAGACGGAATCTAGGGCAAAGTCCAAGGGTCAGGGGTCAAGTTCGAAACTTCCCAAATCCACAAAAGAGAAAGAAAAATATCTTTCCTGGAGCGAGGAATTCATCAGATTTGTCTAATTTGTCTCGGAAAAACATGATGTCCATGAAGGGGGTTGCCAGGACCACCTCGAATTTGGAGTTTCTGATCTCAGGATGTCAAACCAACCCAGATGACCACGGGTTCTCAGTGCTTCTTTTGACCTCGGCTAGGATAGCAAAGAGTCCTACAAGTGACCGCTGCAAATTCAAAGACAGCAACCAAGAATCACGAAAGCACTCACACCTCGGCCTAGAGAACATACGGTGATTCAAGAAAGACAAAATTAATCCCTTGGACTGAAGGAGAACGGACTGATAAGCACATCTAAGGGAGATAGCTGAGAAAGACCATGACGAGGATACTGTGGAAAAGAAAAAAAGGTCCCAGAAAATGCAAGGCGAACAGATATCACACCTGAATAATCCACAATGAAAGATGTCAGTCTTTAGACAGGCTCTGCTGGAACGTTTGAAAGTCAGAGAAATTCACAAGCCAAAACACGGCAGCGAAGGTCAAACCTGGGCTCACTGGGAAGGGTGAGTTATGAGACTGCTCCAAGCGGGCTCTGAAGCCCTGTGTCCATGAAGCTTGCCGGGGCAGCAGACACACAATTATGACCAATCCTCTGACCTTACAGTGGCCCCGACAAACCACCTGGCCTCATCTACACAGTGCCAGAGCTGGGCTCAAGCAGCATACTCAAGCCCCATTGCACTCAACTGCAGGTTGCCAATGGAACATGAAAGGGGCCGGCCGGTGGTGCAGCGGTGAGGTCCGCAGCTTCTGGGTCGGTGGCCCGGGGTGGGCCGGGTGGAATCCTGGGGGTGAGCCTCCTCACCACTGCTTCAGTCATTCTGGGGCAGGCGTCCGAGGGGGTGTAGAGGCAGATGGGAAGGGACGTTAGATAGGGCCAGACTTCCACAGCAAATACAGGAGCGTTGCCAGCAGATGTGAGCACAGCGATGCACTTCTGCCAAAACAGAACCAATTACAAGTTGCAAAGAATAGACAAACGGAAGCTAAACACAAACGAACAAAAAACACAGCTTGCCAGTACGAAGAAGAAGATGTCTATGAAGAGCCTGAGGAAAATAGGTGAAAGCTATGTCAACCGAAAACTAGCAAACGTTTGGGGAAAGAAATTCAAGACGACACAAGGAAAAAGAAGGATATTCCGGGACCTAGGAATGGAAGAATTAACACACTTGAAACGTCCATAGCGGAGAAAGGAATCTCTGGATTCCATGCAATCCCAGCCAAAGTTGCAGCCATATTTGCCAGAGAGATAGAAGAGAGAATTCTAAAGTTTCCAGCCAGCAACAAGAGACCCTGAATAGGCCAAGGAATCCTTAGGAAAACGAACAAAGCAGGACGTATCACACTTTCTGATTTCAACCTAGAGGACGAAGCGCTAGGTACAGAAACGGCACAGTCCGGGCCCAAAAACAGGCACACAGACCCATGCAACAGAATCGAGAGCCCAGAGCCCAACTCAAACATACATGGACAGCCTATTTGCGACCAGGGAGCCAAGAGGAGACAGTGGAAAAAGGAGAGTCTCTCCGATAAACGGTGCTGGGAAGCCTGCACAGCCACATGGAACACAACGAGAGTAGACCATGATGTTCCACCGGGCACAGGCACCACCTGGAATGGATTAAAGCCCTGAATGGCGAACTTGAAACCGTGAAACTTGTAGGAGAAGACCTAGGCAGAGTGCTCTTTGCCATCTGTCTGAGCCGCCTATTGGGAAGAAGCCTGTCTGACTGGGCAAGGGCAGCAAAGGAGACAAGAAACAAACGGGACCACCTCACATGCAGACGCTTCTGCCCAGTCAAGGAATCCATCGACTCAATGCAAAGACAGCACAACAACTGGGAGTGGATGTTTGCAAAGCACACATCGGACAAGGAGTGAAAAGCCCAAAGATACAATCAACTCACACGTCTCCACAAGAAAAAGAACAAGCCAATGAAAACCTGGGCCAAAGATGGACACAGAGATTTCTCCCAAGAAGATCTAAAGAGGGCCAACAGGTGCATGAAAACTTGTTCACCCTCATTAAGCCTGAGGCCAAGGCAAATCCAAACCGCAAGGACATAGCAGCTCACCGTGGTCAGAATGGCTATAAGGAGGCAGACAGGAAACAACAAGTGTCAGAGAGGAGGTGGAGAGAAGGGAGGCCTCCTGCACTGCTGGTGGCAGTGGAAACCGGTGCAGCCACTAGGCCAAGCGGTGTGGAACTGCCTCCGAAATTTAAGAATCCATGTCCCATATGATCCAGCTATTCCTCTGGGGCGCGTTTAGCCAAAGAACTCGGAAACACTACCGCCTAAAGACATGTGCACCGCTGAGTTCAGCACAGCCTTACTCCCGCTCTCCAAGACTTGGAAGCCGCCCTGGTGCCCAGCAAGGGACGAATGGAGAAGGAACATGGGCTATAGCCACACAATGGCATACCACTCAGATGAACAAAGGATGCAATCCAGCCATTTGTGACCACAAGAATGGCTGGGAGGGTTTTAGGGGAAGTGAAACAAGCCCCAGGGACAAAGTCAAATACCGTAGGATCTCACTTACAAGGAGAAGAAAAAACAAGCACTGACCAACAGGCGGCACTGGACATTTGATCGGGGGTGCCCAGAGGCAAAGCGGGGTGTTGGGGGAGGGTGAAAGAGATGATGAGGCACAAGTGTGTGGTGAGGGCCTGTGATTCGGCTTACGCTGGTGAAGAGGATGGAACCTACACAGAAGTCTAAATCGATGAGGATGTAAATCTGAAAGACATAGGATGTTCGAATGCAGGGTTATGGCAATAAATCCACCTAAAAGCAAAAATCCAAAAAGGGGTCCAGAAGGACGGCATACAGCTTTGGGGGCTGAAAGAGATTAGAGAAGGTGAACTTCCAAGGATGGAAAATCACCTCAAAAGCCTTACTGATGCTACAGAAAGGTAGACCATTCCAAATACATGAAGAGGAATCCTACCAAGAGAACCTGATGCGTGCTAAGCCCAGGAACCAACGGAAAACGTTACCGTCCATGATGTTCCTACTAATCAGCTTCACGAATAATCCAAACAGGCCCACATCTTCCCAAGTTCAGGCCACAGGTTGGTCCAAAAGTACAAGTCAGGGCCGGCCCTGTGGTGGAGCGGGCAAGTGCCCACGTTCCGCTTGGGTGGCCCGGGCCTCACTCTTTCACAGCACGGGTGCAGATCACATTAGCACTGTTAGGGAATAGAGATTTCATGGTACGGTGCGGACAGAGGTCCTAAAGAAGTAGCAATTGTGAGGGTCCCTTAACAATACGCACCAGAAAAAGCACCGTGAGAATATTCCAATCTAGGAAGGCATCTGGTACACTTCCCCAAAGGAAGAAGGAAGGAAAACATGGGACCTGCCAAGGCGGAATTGGCAGAGTGCTAGGAGATGACACGATCATTGCGCATCAGAGGATTGCCCGGGCAACTTCAACTTGGGAGGGAGTCCAGGACTTTCTCTGGGGAAGGTCCACCCACTTGGCCATCTACCCACGACATAAGAGATAACACCCAGGGTAATCTTACAGGAAAGAGACCAGTGTCTAGAGAGAATGGAGCAGGCCTTTCCAAGTTCGAGGAGAAAGTTAGAAACCGACAAGACATCCAGAAAAAGGAAAACTATCCTACCTGGAAAGGGGGAGGAGTCAGACTGGTCTGAGATGGCTCTGAAACTCTGTGTGCTTGGAGGTTGTCAGGACAACTTAGCCTTCTGAGGTTCTTTATGACATCACGGTGAACATGTCCCCCAAGATGGCCGCATGGGTACAGTCTGAGGATTGGCCTAGGCTGGGCTATTAAAGGGAGACATACCCAGAAACAGCTTTGACAAACAGAAAGTGGGCACAGAAACTGGAAGAGATCAAACAGACTCTGATGCCAGGGATAAGAAAGGAATCCTTGGCAAGAAGCGAGAGCAAAGGGACAAGCACTGAGAGGAGAACATTGTCATCTATTCAAGTCTATGGGGAGGCCATGCTGATTCAAGCTTGAAACTTGACTGGAAACACGAGGCCGCACTTGGGCCTTATCAGACCTACAGTGTGCTTCTGCCTTAAGCATAATCCAAAGTCAAGAAGGATCTCTTGAGGACATTGAAGAGAAGAGTCGATGCCTCCTTTCCTAGGCCCCTAGCGTTCTTGGAAGATCAGTCTCACTTTCTATAGCTCTGGCGTCACGGGGGCCCACTGGCCACATGCTAATGCGTCCCAAGAGATGTCTTGGAAGCCTCGAAGGAATGGAGCCCTGCCATGCTTGGGGTAGGTCTCTTTGTTGGGAAGGGCTCTACAAGTGTGCTGAAAATCACCCTTTTCCAGAGGGCTTGGTTCCTTTGTGAAGGCTGCCCTCCCAGGCTAGAGTGCTCACTTTGGCTCCAATGAAATTCTCTCCCCCGACCTCTTGCCGTAGAAGGATTATTGATTATGTGCTTTGACGCCATATGGAAGGAAGCTGGCTGAAAATTAGAACATTACAATTCTGTCTCCAGAAAAATAAACATGCCAGGGCTGAGGATGTAGGTCAAACAAATGGCACAGCCTATAGAAATAAAGTAAGCCCGCATCTAGACGGAATCTAGGGCAACGTCCAAGGGTCAGGGGTCAAGTTCGAAACTTCCCAAATCCACAAAAGAGAAAGAAAAATATCTTTCCTGGAGCGAGGAATTCATCAGAATTGTCTAATTTGTCTCGGAAAAACATTATGTCCATGAAGGGGGTTGCCAGGACCACCTCGAATTTGGAGTTTCTGATCTCAGGATGTCAAACCAACCCAGATGACCACGGGTTCTCAGTGCTTCGTTTGACCTAGGCTAGGATAGCAAAGAGTCCTACAAGTGACCGCTGCAAATTCAAAGACAGCAACCAAGAATCACGAAAGCACTCACACCTCGGCCTAGAGAACATACGGTGATTCAAGAAAGACAAAATTAATCCCTTGGACTGAAGGAGAACGGACTGATAAGCACATCTAAGGGAGATAGCTGAGAAAGACCATGACGAGGATACTGTGGAAAAGGAAAAAAGGTCCCAGAAAATGCAAGGCGAACAGATATCACACCTGAATAATCCACAATGAAAGATGTCAGTCTTTAGACAGGCTCTGCTGGAACGTTTGAAAGTCAGAGAAATTCACAAGCCAAAACACGGCAGCGAAGGTCAAACCTGGGCTCACTGGGAAGGGTGAGTTATGAGACTGCTCCAAGCGGGCTCTGAAGCCCTGTGTCCATGAAGCTTGCCGGGACAGCAGACACACAATTATGACCAATCCTCTGACGTCACAGTGGCCCCGACAAACCACCTGGCCTCATCTACACAGTGCCAGAGCTGGGCTCAAGCAGCATATTCAAGCCCCATTGCACTCAACTGCAGGTTGCCAATGGAACATGAAAGGGGCCGGCCGGTGGTGCAGCGGTGAGGTCCGCAGCTTCTGGGTCGGTGGCCCGGGGTGGGCCGGGTGGAATCCTGGGGGTGAGCCTCCTCACCACTGCTTCAGTCATTCTGGGGCAGGCGTCCGAGGGGGTGTAGAGGCAGATGGGAAGGGACGTTAGATAGGGCCAGACTTCCACAGCAAATACAGGAGCGTTGCCAGCAGATGTGAGCACAGCGATGCACTTCTGCCAAAACAGAACCAATTACAAGTTGCAAAGAATAGAAAAACGGAAGCTAAACACAAACGAACAAAAAACACAGCTTGCCAGTACGAAGAAGAAGATGTCTATGAAGAGCCTTAGCAAAACAGGTGAAAGCTATGTCAACCGAAAACTAGCAAACGTTTGGGGAAAGAAATTCAAGACGACACAAGGAAAAAGAAGGATATTCCGGGACCTAGGAATGGAAGAATTAACACACTTGAAACGTCCATAGCGGAGAAAGGAATCTCTGGATTCCATGCAATCCCAGCCAAAGTTGCAGCCATATTTGCCAGAGAGATAGAAGAGAGAATCCTAAAGTTTCCAGCCAGCAAGAAGAGACCCTGAATAGGCCAAGGAATCCTCAGGAAAACGAACAAAGCAGGACGTATCACACTTTCTGATTTCAACATAGAGGATGAAGCGCTAGCTACCAAAACGGCACAGTCCGGGCCCAAAAACAGGCACACAGACCCATGCAACAGAATCGAGAGGCCAGAGCCCAACTCAAACATACATGGACAGCCCATTTGCGACCAGGGAGCCAAGAGGAGACAGTGGACAAAGGAGAGTCTCTCCGATAAACGGTGCTGGGAAGCCTGCACAGCCACATGGAACACAACGAGAGTAGACCATGATGTGCCACCTGGCACACGCACCACCTGGAATGGATTAAAGCCCTGAATGGCACACTTGAAACCGTGAAACTTGTAGGAGAAGACCTAGGCAGAGTGCTCTTTGCCATCTGTCTGAGCCGCCTATTGGGAAGAAGCCTGTCTGACTGGGCAAGGGCAGCAAAGGAGACAAGAAACAAACGGGACCACCTCACATGCAGACGCTTCTGCCCAGGCAAGGAAACCATCGACTCAATGCAAAGACATCACAACAACTGGGAGTGGATGTTTGCAAAGCACACATCGGACAAGGGGTGAAAAGCCCAAAGATACAATCAACTCACACGTCTCCACAAGAAAAAGAACAAGCCAATGAAAACCTGGGCCAAAGATGGACACAGAGATTTCTCCCAAGAAGATCTAAAGAGGGCCAACAGGTGCATGAAAACTTGTTCACCCTCATTAAGCCTGAGGCCAAGGCAAATCCAAGTCGCAAGGACATAGCAGCTCACCGTGGTCAGAATGGCTATAAGGAGGCAGACAGGAAACAACAAGTGTCAGAGAGGAGGTGGAGAGAAGGGAAGCCTCCTGCACTGCTGGTGGCAGTGGAAACCGGTGCAGCCACTAGGCCAAGCGGTGTGGAACTGCCTCCGAAATTTAAGAATCCATGTCCCATATGATCCAGCTATTCCTCTGGGGCGCGTTTAGCCAAAGAACTCGGAAACACTACCGCCTAAAGACATGTGCACCGCTGAGTTCAGCACAGCATTACTCCCGCTCTCCAAGACTTGGAAGCCGCCCTGGTGCCCAGCAAGGGACGAATGGAGAAGGAACATGGGCTATAGCCACACAATGGCATACCACTCAGCGGGAACAAAGGATGCAATCCAGCCATTTGTGACCACCAGAATGGCTGGGAGGGTTTTAGGGGAAGTGAAACAAGCCCCAGGGACAAAGTCAAATACCGTAGGATCTCACTTACAAGGAGAAGAAAAAACAAGCACTGACCAACAGGCGGCACTGGACATTTGATCGGGGGTGCCCAGAGGCAAAGCGGGGTGGTGGGGGAGGGTGAAAGAGATGATGAGGCACAAGTGTGTGGTGAGGGCCTGTGATTCGGCTTACGCTGGTGAAGAGGATGGAACCTACACGGAAGTCTAAATCGATGAGGATGTAAATCTGAAAGACATAGGATGTTCGAATGCAGGGTTATGGCAATAAATCCACCTAAAAGCAAAAATCCAAAAAGGGGTCCAGAATGACGGCATACAGCTTTGGGGGCTGAAAGAGATTAGAGAAGGTGAACTTCCAAGGATGGAAAATCACCTCAAAAGGCTTACTGATGCTACAGAAAGGTAGACCATTCCAAATACATGAAGAGGAATCCTACCAAGAGAACCTGATGCGTGCTAAGCCCAGGAACCAACGGAAAACGTTACCGTCCATGATGTTCCTACTAATCAGCTTCACGAATAATCCAAACAGGCCCACATCTTCCCAAGTTCAGGCCACAGGTTGGTCCAAAAGTACAAGTCAGGGCCGGCCCTGTGGTGGAGCGGGCAAGTGCCCACGTTCCGCTTGGGTGGCCCGGGCCTCACTCTTTCACAGCACGGGTGCAGATCACATTAGCACTGTTAGGGAATAGAGATTTCATGGTACGGTGCGGACAGAGGTCCTAAAGAAGTAGCAATTGTGAGGGTCCCTTATCAATACGCACCAGAAAAAGCACCGTGAGAATATTCCAATCTAGGAAGGCATCTGGTACACTTCCCCAAAGGAAGAAGGAAGGAAAACATGGGACCTGCCAAGGCGGAATTGGCAGAGTGCTAGGAGATGACACGATCATTGCGCATCAGAGGATTGCCCGGGCAACTTCAACTTGGGAGGGAGTCCAGGACTTTCTCTGGGGAAGGTCCACCCACTTGGCCATCTACCCACGACATAAGAGATAACACCCAGGGTAATCTTACAGGAAAGAGACCAGTGTCTAGAGAGAATGGAGCAGGCCTTTCCAAGTTCGAGGAGAAAGTTAGAAACCGACAAGACATCCAGAAAAAGGAAAACTATCCTACCTGGAAAGGGGGAGGAGTCAGACTGGTCTGAGATGGCTCTGAAACTCTGTGTGCTTGGAGGTTGTCAGGACAACTTAGCCTTCTGAGGTTCTTTATGACATCACGGTGAACATGTCCCCCAAGATGGCCGCATGGGTACAGTCTGAGGATTGGCCTAGGCTGGGCTATTAAAGGGAGACATACCCAGAAACAGCTTTGACAAACAGAAAGTGGGCACAGAAACTGGAAGAGATCAAACAGACTCTGATGCCAGGGATAAGAAAGGAATCCTTGGCAAGAAGCGAGAGCAAAGGGACAAGCACTGAGAGGAGAACATTGTCATCTATTCAAGTCTATGGGGAGGCCATGCTGATTCAAGCTTGAAACTTGACTGGAAACACGAGGCCGCACTTGGGCCTTATCAGACCTACAGTGTGCTTCTGCCTTAAGCATAATCCAAAGTCAAGAAGGATCTCTTGAGGACATTGAAGAGAAGAGTCGATGCCTCCTTTCCTAGGCCCCTAGCGTTCTTGGAAGATCAGTCTCACTTTCTATAGCTCTGGCGTCACGGGGGCCCACTGGCCACATGCTAATGCGTCCCAAGAGATGTCTTGGAAGCCTCGAAGGAATGGAGCCCTGCCATGCTTGGGGTAGGTCTCTTTGTTGGGAAGGGCTCTACAAGTGTGCTGAAAATCACCCTTTTCCAGAGGGCTTGGTTCCTTTGTGAAGGCTGCCCTCCCAGGCTAGAGTGCTCACTTTGGCTCCAATGAAATTCTCTCCCCCGACCTCTTGCCGTAGAAGGATTATTGATTATGTGCTTTGACGCCATATGGAAGGAAGCTGGCTGAAAATTAGAACATTACAATTCTGTCTCCAGAAAAATAAACATGCCAGGGCTGAGGATGTAGGTCAAACAAATGGCACAGCCTATAGAAATAAAGTAAGCCCGCATCTAGACGGAATCTAGGGCAACGTCCAAGGGTCAGGGGTCAAGTTCGAAACTTCCCAAATCCACAAAAGAGAAAGAAAAATATCTTTCCTGGAGCGAGGAATTCATCAGAATTGTCTAATTTGTCTCGGAAAAACATTATGTCCATGAAGGGGGTTGCCAGGACCACCTCGAATTTGGAGTTTCTGATCTCAGGATGTCAAACCAACCCAGATGACCACGGGTTCTCAGTGCTTCGTTTGACCTAGGCTAGGATAGCAAAGAGTCCTACAAGTGACCGCTGCAAATTCAAAGACAGCAACCAAGAATCACGAAAGCACTCACACCTCGGCCTAGAGAACATACGGTGATTCAAGAAAGACAAAATTAATCCCTTGGACTGAAGGAGAACGGACTGATAAGCACATCTAAGGGAGATAGCTGAGAAAGACCATGACGAGGATACTGTGGAAAAGGAAAAAAGGTCCCAGAAAATGCAAGGCGAACAGATATCACACCTGAATAATCCACAATGAAAGATGTCAGTCTTTAGACAGGCTCTGCTGGAACGTTTGAAAGTCAGAGAAATTCACAAGCCAAAACACGGCAGCGAAGGTCAAACCTGGGCTCACTGGGAAGGGTGAGTTATGAGACTGCTCCAAGCGGGCTCTGAAGCCCTGTGTCCATGAAGCTTGCCGGGACAGCAGACACACAATTATGACCAATCCTCTGACGTCACAGTGGCCCCGACAAACCACCTGGCCTCATCTACACAGTGCCAGAGCTGGGCTCAAGCAGCATATTCAAGCCCCATTGCACTCAACTGCAGGTTGCCAATGGAACATGAAAGGGGCCGGCCGGTGGTGCAGCGGTGAGGTCCGCAGCTTCTGGGTCGGTGGCCCGGGGTGGGCCGGGTGGAATCCTGGGGGTGAGCCTCCTCACCACTGCTTCAGTCATTCTGGGGCAGGCGTCCGAGGGGGTGTAGAGGCAGATGGGAAGGGACGTTAGATAGGGCCAGACTTCCACAGCAAATACAGGAGCGTTGCCAGCAGATGTGAGCACAGCGATGCACTTCTGCCAAAACAGAACCAATTACAAGTTGCAAAGAATAGAAAAACGGAAGCTAAACACAAACGAACAAAAAACACAGCTTGCCAGTACGAAGAAGAAGATGTCTATGAAGAGCCTTAGCAAAACAGGTGAAAGCTATGTCAACCGAAAACTAGCAAACGTTTGGGGAAAGAAATTCAAGACGACACAAGGAAAAAGAAGGATATTCCGGGACCTAGGAATGGAAGAATTAACACACTTGAAACGTCCATAGCGGAGAAAGGAATCTCTGGATTCCATGCAATCCCAGCCAAAGTTGCAGCCATATTTGCCAGAGAGATAGAAGAGAGAATCCTAAAGTTTCCAGCCAGCAAGAAGAGACCCTGAATAGGCCAAGGAATCCTCAGGAAAACGAACAAAGCAGGACGTATCACACTTTCTGATTTCAACATAGAGGATGAAGCGCTAGCTACCAAAACGGCACAGTCCGGGCCCAAAAACAGGCACACAGACCCATGCAACAGAATCGAGAGGCCAGAGCCCAACTCAAACATACATGGACAGCCCATTTGCGACCAGGGAGCCAAGAGGAGACAGTGGACAAAGGAGAGTCTCTCCGATAAACGGTGCTGGGAAGCCTGCACAGCCACATGGAACACAACGAGAGTAGACCATGATGTGCCACCTGGCACACGCACCACCTGGAATGGATTAAAGCCCTGAATGGCACACTTGAAACCGTGAAACTTGTAGGAGAAGACCTAGGCAGAGTGCTCTTTGCCATCTGTCTGAGCCGCCTATTGGGAAGAAGCCTGTCTGACTGGGCAAGGGCAGCAAAGGAGACAAGAAACAAACGGGACCACCTCACATGCAGACGCTTCTGCCCAGGCAAGGAAACCATCGACTCAATGCAAAGACATCACAACAACTGGGAGTGGATGTTTGCAAAGCACACATCGGACAAGGGGTGAAAAGCCCAAAGATACAATCAACTCACACGTCTCCACAAGAAAAAGAACAAGCCAATGAAAACCTGGGCCAAAGATGGACACAGAGATTTCTCCCAAGAAGATCTAAAGAGGGCCAACAGGTGCATGAAAACTTGTTCACCCTCATTAAGCCTGAGGCCAAGGCAAATCCAAGTCGCAAGGACATAGCAGCTCACCGTGGTCAGAATGGCTATAAGGAGGCAGACAGGAAACAACAAGTGTCAGAGAGGAGGTGGAGAGAAGGGAAGCCTCCTGCACTGCTGGTGGCAGTGGAAACCGGTGCAGCCACTAGGCCAAGCGGTGTGGAACTGCCTCCGAAATTTAAGAATCCATGTCCCATATGATCCAGCTATTCCTCTGGGGCGCGTTTAGCCAAAGAACTCGGAAACACTACCGCCTAAAGACATGTGCACCGCTGAGTTCAGCACAGCATTACTCCCGCTCTCCAAGACTTGGAAGCCGCCCTGGTGCCCAGCAAGGGACGAATGGAGAAGGAACATGGGCTATAGCCACACAATGGCATACCACTCAGCGGGAACAAAGGATGCAATCCAGCCATTTGTGACCACCAGAATGGCTGGGAGGGTTTTAGGGGAAGTGAAACAAGCCCCAGGGACAAAGTCAAATACCGTAGGATCTCACTTACAAGGAGAAGAAAAAACAAGCACTGACCAACAGGCGGCACTGGACATTTGATCGGGGGTGCCCAGAGGCAAAGCGGGGTGGTGGGGGAGGGTGAAAGAGATGATGAGGCACAAGTGTGTGGTGAGGGCCTGTGATTCGGCTTACGCTGGTGAAGAGGATGGAACCTACACGGAAGTCTAAATCGATGAGGATGTAAATCTGAAAGACATAGGATGTTCGAATGCAGGGTTATGGCAATAAATCCACCTAAAAGCAAAAATCCAAAAAGGGGTCCAGAATGACGGCATACAGCTTTGGGGGCTGAAAGAGATTAGAGAAGGTGAACTTCCAAGGATGGAAAATCACCTCAAAAGGCTTACTGATGCTACAGAAAGGTAGACCATTCCAAATACATGAAGAGGAATCCTACCAAGAGAACCTGATGCGTGCTAAGCCCAGGAACCAACGGAAAACGTTACCGTCCATGATGTTCCTACTAATCAGCTTCACGAATAATCCAAACAGGCCCACATCTTCCCAAGTTCAGGCCACAGGTTGGTCCAAAAGTACAAGTCAGGGCCGGCCCTGTGGTGGAGCGGGCAAGTGCCCACGTTCCGCTTGGGTGGCCCGGGCCTCACTCTTTCACAGCACGGGTGCAGATCACATTAGCACTGTTAGGGAATAGAGATTTCATGGTACGGTGCGGACAGAGGTCCTAAAGAAGTAGCAATTGTGAGGGTCCCTTATCAATACGCACCAGAAAAAGCACCGTGAGAATATTCCAATCTAGGAAGGCATCTGGTACACTTCCCCAAAGGAAGAAGGAAGGAAAACATGGGACCTGCCAAGGCGGAATTGGCAGAGTGCTAGGAGATGACACGATCATTGCGCATCAGAGGATTGCCCGGGCAACTTCAACTTGGGAGGGAGTCCAGGACTTTCTCTGGGGAAGGTCCACCCACTTGGCCATCTACCCACGACATAAGAGATAACACCCAGGGTAATCTTACAGGAAAGAGACCAGTGTCTAGAGAGAATGGAGCAGGCCTTTCCAAGTTCGAGGAGAAAGTTAGAAACCGACAAGACATCCAGAAAAAGGAAAACTATCCTACCTGGAAAGGGGGAGGAGTCAGACTGGTCTGAGATGGCTCTGAAACTCTGTGTGATTGGAGGTTGTCAGGACAACTTAGCCTTCTGAGGTTCTTTATGACATCACGGTGAACATGTCCCCCAAGATGGCCGCATGGTTACAGTCTGAGGATTGGCCTAGTCTGGGCTATTAAAGGGAGAAACACTCAGAAACAGCTTTGACAAACAGAAAGCGGGCACAGAAACTGGAAGAGATCAAACAGACTCTGATGCCAGGGATAAGAAAGGAATCCTTGGCAAGAAGCGAGAATACAGGGACAAGCACTGAGAGGAGAACATTGTCATCTATTCAAGTCCATGGGGAGGCCATGCTGATTCAAGCTTTAAACTTGACTGGAAACACGAGGCCGCACTTGGGCCTTATCAGACCTACAGTGTCCTTCTGCCTTAAGCATAATCCAAAGTCAAGAAGGATCTCTTGAGGACATTGAAGAGAAGAGTCGATGCCTCCTTTCCTAGGTCCCTAGCGTTCTTGGAAGATCAGTCTCACTTTCCATAGCTCTGGCGTCACGGGGGCCCACTGGCCACATGCTAATGCGTCCCAAGAGATGTCTTGGAAGCCTTGAAGGAATGGAGCCCTGCCATGCTTGGGGTAGGTCTCTTTGTTGAGAAGGGCTCTACAAGTGTGCTGAAAATCACCCTTTTCCAGAGGGCTTCGTTGCTTTGTGAAGGCTGCCCTCCCAGGCTAGAGTGTTCACTTTGGCTCCAATGAAATTCTCTACCACGACCTCTTGCCGTAGAAGGATTATTGATTATGTGCTTTGACGCCATATGGAAGGAAGCTGGCTGAAAATTAGAACATTACAATTCTGTTTCCAGAAAAATAAACATGCCAGGGCTGAGGATGTAGGTCAAACAAATGGCACAGCCTACAGAAATAAAGTAAGACCGCATCTAGACGGAATCTAGGGCAACGTCCAAGGGTCAGGGGTCAAGTTCGAAACTTCCAAAATCCACAAAAGAGAAAGAAAAATATCTTTCCTGGAGCGAGGAATTCATCAGATTTGTCTAATTTGTCTCGGAAAAACATGATGTCCATGAAGGGGGTTGCCAGGACCACCTCGAATTTGGAGTTTCTGATCTCAGGATGTCAAACCAACCCAGATGACCACGGGTTCTCAGTGCTTCGTTTGACCTAGGCTAGGATAGCAAAGAGTCCTACAAGTGACCGCTGCAAATTCAAAGACAGCAACCAAGAATCACGAAAGCACTCACACCTCGGCCTAGAGAACATACGGTGATTCAAGAAAGACAAAATTAATCCCTTGGACTGAAGGAGAACGGACTGATAAGCACATCTAAGGGAGATAGCTGAGAAAGACCATGACGAGGATACTGTGGAAAAGAAAAAAAGGTCCCAGAAAATGCAAGGCGAACAGATATCACACCTGAATAATCCACAATGAAAGATGTCAGTCTTTAGACAGGCTCTGCTGGAACGTTTGAAAGTCAGAGAAATTCACAAGCCAAAACACGGCAGCGAAGGTCAAACCTGGGCTCACTGGGAAGGGTGAGTTATGAGACTGCTCCAAGCGGGTTCTGAAGCCCTGTGTCCATGAAGCTTGCCGGGACAGCAGACACACAATTATGACCAATCCTCTGACGTCACAGTGGCCCCGACAAACCACCTGGCCTCATCTACACAGTGCCAGAGCTGGGCTCAAGCAGCATATTCAAGCCCCATTGCACTCAACTGCAGGTTGCCAATGGAACATGAAAGGGGCCGGCCGGTGGTGCAGCGGTGAGGTCCGCAGCTTCTGGGTCGGTGGCCCGGGGTGGGCCGGGTGGAATCCTGGGAGTGAGCCTCCTCACCACTGCTTCAGTCATTCTGGGGCAGGCGTCCGAGGGGGTGTAGAGGCAGATGGGAAGGGACGTTAGATAGGGCCAGACTTCCACAGCAAATACAGGAGCGTTGCCAGCAGATGTGAGCACAGCGATGCACTTCTGCCAAAACAGAACCAATTACAAGTTGCAAAGAATAGACAAACGGAAGCTAAACACAAACGAACAAAAAACACAGCTTGCCAGTACGAAGAAGAAGATGTCTATGAAGAGCCTTAGCAAAACAGGTGAAAGCTATGTCAACCGAAAACTAGCAAACGTTTGGGGAAAGAAATTCAAGACGACACAAGGAAAAAGAAGGATATTCCGGGACCTAGGAATGGAAGAATTAACACACTTGAAACGTCCATAGCGGAGAAAGGAATCTCTGGATTCCATGCAATCCCAGCCAAAGTTGCAGCCATATTTGCCAGAGAGATAGAAGAGAGAATCCTAAAGTTTCCAGCCAGCAAGAAGAGACCCTGAATAGGCCAAGGAATCCTCAGGAAAACGAACAAAGCAGGACGTATCACACTTTCTGATTTCAACATAGAGGATGAAGCGCTAGGTACCAAAACGGCACAGTCCGGGCCCAAAAACAGGCACACAGACCCATGCAACAGAATCGAGAGGCCAGAGCCCAACTCAAACATACATGGACAGCCCATTTGCGACCAGGGAGCCAAGAGGAGACAGTGGACAAAGGAGAGTCTCTCCGATAAACGGTGCTGGGAAGCCTGCACAGCCACATGGAACACAACGAGAGTAGACCATGATGTGCCACCTGGCACACGCACCACCTGGAATGGATTAAAGCCCTGAATGGCACACTTGAAACCGTGAAACTTGTAGGAGAAGACCTAGGCAGAGTGCTCTTTGCCATCTGTCTGAGCCGCCTATTGGGAAGAAGCATGTCTGACTGGGCAAGGGCAGCAAAGGAGACAAGAAACAAACGGGACCACCTCACATGCAGACGCTTCTGCCCAGTCAAGGAAACCATCGACTCAATGCAAAGACAGCACAACAACTGGGAGTGGATGTTTGCAAAGCACACATCGGACAAGGGGTGAAAAGCCCAAAGATACAATCAACTCACACGTCTCCACAAGAAAAAGAACAAGCCAATGAAAACCTGGGCCAAAGATGGACACAGAGATTTCTCCCAAGAAGATCTAAAGAGGGCCAACAGGTGCATGAAAACTTGTTCACCCTCATTAAGCCTGAGGCCAAGGCAAATCCAAACCGCAAGGACATAGCAGCTCACTGTGGTCAGAATGGCTATAAGGAGGCAGACAGGAAACAACAAGTGTCAGAGAGGAGGTGGAGAGAAGGGAAGCCTCCTGCACTGCTGGTGGCAGTGGAAACCGGTGCAGCCACTAGGCCAAGCGGTGTGGAACTGCCTCCGAAATTTAAGAATCCATGTCCCATATGATCCAGCTATTCCTCTGGGGCGCGTTTAGCCAAAGAACTCGGAAACACTACCGCCTAAAGACATGTGCACCACTGAGTTCAGCACAGCCTTACTCCCGCTCTCCAAGACTTGGAAGCCGCCCTGGTGCCCAGCAAGGGACGAATGGAGAAGGAACATGGGCTATAGCCACACAATGGCATACCACTCAGCGGGAACAAAGGATGCAATCCAGCCATTTGTGACCACCAGAATGGCTGGGAGGGTTTTAGGGGAAGTGAAACAAGCCCCAGGGACAAAGTCAAATACCGTAGGATCTCACTTACAAGGAGAAGAAAAAACAAGCACTGACCAACAGGCGGCACTGGACATTTGATCGGGGGTGCCCAGAGGCAAAGCGGGGTGATGGGGGAGGGTGAAAGAGATGATGAGGCACAAGTGTGTGGTGAGGGCCTGTGATTCGGCTTACGCTGGTGAAGAGGATGGAACCTACACGGAAGTCTAAATCGATGAGGATGTAAATCTGAAAGACATAGGATGTTCGAATGCAGGGTTATGGCAATAAATCCACCTAAAAGCAAAAATCCAAAAAGGGGTCCAGAATGACGGCATACAGCTTTGGGGGCTGAAAGAGATTAGAGAAGGTGAACTTCCAAGGATGGAAAATCACCTCAAAAGCCTTACTGATGCTACAGAAAGGTAGACCATTCCAAATACATGAAGAGGAATCCTACCAAGAGAACCTGATCCGTGCTAAGCCCAGGAACCAACGGAAAACGTTACCGTCCATGATGTTCCTACTAATCAGCTTCACGAATAATCCAAACAGGCCCACATCTTCCCAAGTTCAGGCCACAGGTTGGTCCAAAAGTACAAGTCAGGGCCGGCCCTGTGGTGGAGCGGGCAAGTGCCCACGTTCCGCTTGGGTGGCCCGGGCCTCACTCTTTCACAGCACGGGTGCAGATCACATTAGCACTGTTAGGGAATAGAGATTTCATGGTACGGTGCGGACAGAGGTCCTAAAGAAGTAGCAATTGTGAGGGTCCCTTATCAATACGCACCAGAAAAAGCACCGTGAGAATATTCCAATCTAGGAAGGCATCTGGTACACTTCCCCAAAGGAAGAAGGAAGGAAAACATGGGACCTGCCAAGGCGGAATTGGCAGAGTGCTAGGAGATGACACGATCATTGCGCATCAGAGGATTGCCCGGGCAACTTCAACTTGGGAGGGAGTCCAGGACTTTCTCTGGGGAAGGTCCACCCACTTGGCCATCTACCCACGACATAAGAGATAACACCCAGGGTAATCTTACAGGAAAGAGACCAGTGTCTAGAGAGAATGGAGCAGGCCTTTCCAAGTTCGAGGAGAAAGTTAGAAACCGACAAGAAATCCAGAAAAAGGAAAACTATCCTACCTGGAAAGGGGGAGGAGTCAGACTGGTCTGAGATGGCTCTGAAACTCTGTGTGATTGGAGGTTGTCAGGACAACTTAGCCTTCTGAGGTTCTTTATGACATCACGGTGAACATGTCCCCCAAGATGGCCGCATGGTTACAGTCTGAGGATTGGCCTAGTCTGGGCTATTAAAGGGAGAAATACTCAGAAACAGTTTTGACAAACAGAAAGCGGGCACAGAAACTGGAAGAGATCAAACAGACTCTGATGCCAGGGATAAGAAAGGAATCCTTGGCAAGAAGCGAGAATACAGGGACAAGCACTGAGAGGAGAACATTGTCATCTATTCAAGTCCATGGGGAGGCCATGCTGATTCAAGCTTGAAACTTGACTGGAAACACGAGGCCGCACTTGGGCCTTATCAGACCTACAGTTTCCTTCTGCCTTAAGCATAATCCAAAGTCAAGAAGGATCTCTTGAGGACATTGAAGAGAAGAGTCGATGCCTCCTTTCCTAGGTCCCTAGCGTTCTTGGAAGATCAGTCTCACTTTCCATAGCTCTGGCGTCACGGGGGCCCACTGGCCACATGCTAATGCGTCCCAAGAGATGTCTTGGAAGCCTTGAAGGAATGGAGCCCTGCCATGCTTGGGGTAGGTCTCTTTGTTGAGAAGGGCTCTACAAGTGTGCTGAAAATCACCCTTTTCCAGAGGGCTTCGTTCCTTTGTGAAGGCTGCCCTCCCAGGCTAGAGTGTTCACTTTGGCTCCAATGAAATTCTCTACCACGACCTCTTGCCGTAGAAGGATTATTGATTATGTGCTTTGACGCCATATGGAAGGAAGCTGGCTGAAAATTAGAACATTACAATTCTGTTTCCAGAAAAATAAACATGCCAGGGCTGAGGATGTAGGTCAAACAAATGGCACAGCCTACAGAAATAAAGTAAGACCGCATCTAGACGGAATCTAGGGCAACGTCCAAGGGTCAGGGGTCAAGTTCGAAACTTCCAAAATCCACAAAAGAGAAAGAAAAATATCTTTCCTGGAGCGAGGAATTCATCAGATTTGTCTAATTTGTCTCGGAAAAACATGATGTCCATGAAGGGGGTTGCCAGGACCACCTCGAATTTGGAGTTTCTGATCTCAGGATGTCAAACCAACCCAGATGACCACGGGTTCTCAGTGCTTCGTTTGACCTAGGCTAGGATAGCAAAGAGTCCTACAAGTGACCGCTGCAAATTCAAAGACAGCAACCAAGAATCACGAAAGCACTCACACCTCGGCCTAGAGAACATACGGTGATTCAAGAAAGACAAAATTAATCCCTTGGACTGAAGGAGAACGGACTGATAAGCACATCTAAGGGAGATAGCTGAGAAAGACCATGACGAGGATACTGTGGAAAAGAAAAAAAGGTCCCAGAAAATGCAAGGCGAACAGATATCACACCTGAATAATCCACAATGAAAGATGTCAGTCTTTAGACAGGCTCTGCTGGAACGTTTGAAAGTCAGAGAAATTCACAAGCCAAAACACGGCAGCGAAGGTCAAACCTGGGCTCACTGGGAAGGGTGAGTTATGAGACTGCTCCAAGCGGGTTCTGAAGCCCTGTGTCCATGAAGCTTGCCGGGACAGCAGACACACAATTATGACCAATCCTCTGACGTCACAGTGGCCCCGACAAACCACCTGGCCTCATCTACACAGTGCCAGAGCTGGGCTCAAGCAGCATATTCAAGCCCCATTGCACTCAACTGCAGGTTGCCAATGGAACATGAAAGGGGCCGGCCGGTGGTGCAGCGGTGAGGTCCGCAGCTTCTGGGTCGGTGGCCCGGGGTGGGCCGGGTGGAATCCTGGGGGTGAGCCTCCTCACCACTGCTTCAGTCATTCTGGGGCAGGCGTCCGAGGGTGTGTAGAGGCAGATGGGAAGGGACGTTAGATAGGGCCAGACTTCCACAGCAAATACAGGAGCGTTGCCAGCAGATGTGAGCACAGCGATGCACTTCTGCCAAAACAGAACCAATTACAAGTTGCAAAGAATAGACAAACGGAAGCTAAACACAAACGAACAAAAAACACAGCTTGCCAGTACGAAGAAGAAGATGTCTATGAAGAGCCTTAGCAAAACAGGTGAAAGCTATGTCAACCGAAAACTAGCAAACGTTTGGGGAAAGAAATTCAAGACGACACAAGGAAAAAGAAGGATATTCCGGGACCTAGGAATGGAAGAATTAACACACTTGAAACGTCCATAGCGGAGAAAGGAATCTCTGGATTCCATGCAATCCCAGCCAAAGTTGCAGCCATATTTGCCAGAGAGATAGAAGAGAGAATCCTAAAGTTTCCAGCCAGCAAGAAGAGACCCTGAATAGGCCAAGGAATCCTCAGGAAAACGAACAAAGCAGGACGTATCACACTTTCTGATTTCAACATAGAGGATGAAGCGCTAGCTACCAAAACGGCACAGTCCGGGCCCAAAAACAGGCACACAGACCCATGCAACAGAATCGAGAGCCCAGAGCCCAACTCAAACATACATGGACAGCCCATTTGCGACCAGGGAGCCAAGAGGAGACAGTGGACAAAGGAGAGTCTCTCCGATAAACGGTGCTGGGAAGCCTGCACAGCCACATGGAACACAACGAGAGTAGACCATGATGTGCCACCTGGCACACGCACCACCTGGAATGGATTAAAGCCCTGAATGGCACACTTGAAACCGTGAAACTTGTAGGAGAAGACCTAGGCAGAGTGCTCTTTGCCATCTGTCTGAGCCGCCTATTGGGAAGAAGCATGTCTGACTGGGCAAGGGCAGCAAAGGAGACAAGAAACAAACGGGACCACCTCACATGCAGACGCTTCTGCCCAGTCAAGGAAACCATCGACTCAATGCAAAGACAGCACAACAACTGGGAGTGGATGTTTGCAAAGCACACATCGGACAAGGGGTGAAAAGCCCAAAGATACAATCAACTCACACGTCTCCACAAGAAAAAGAACAAGCCAATGAAAACCTGGGCCAAAGATGGACACAGAGATTTCTCCCAAGAAGATCTAAAGAGGGCCAACAGGTGCATGAAAACTTGTTCACCCTCATTAAGCCTGAGGCCAAGGCAAATCCAAGCCGCAAGGACATAGCAGTTCACCGTGGTCAGAATGGCTATAAGGAGGCAGACAGGAAACAACAAGCGTCAGAGAGGAGGTGGAGAGAAGGGAAGCCTGCTGCACTGCTGGTGGCAGTGGAAACCGGTGCAGCCACTAGGCCAAGCGGTGTGGAACTGCCTCCGAAATTTAAGAATCCATGTCCCATATGATCCAGCTATTCCTCTGGGGCGCATTTAGCCAAAGAACTCGGAAACACTACCGCCTAAAGACATGTGCACCGCTGAGTTCAGCACAGCCTTACTCCCGCTCTCCAAGACTTGGAAGCCGCCCTGGTGCCCAGCAAGGGACGAATGGAGAAGGAACATGGGCTATAGCCACACAATGGCATACCACTCAGCGGGAACAAAGGATGCAATCCAGCCATTTGTGACCACCAGAATGGCTGGGAGGGTTTTAGGGGAAGTGAAACAAGCCCCAGGGACAAAGTCAAATACCGTAGGATCTCACTTACAAGGAGAAGAAAAAACAAGCACTGACCAACAGGCGGCACTGGACATTTGATCGGGGGTGCCCAGAGGCAAAGCGGGGTGGTGGGGGAGGGTGAAAGAGATGATGAGGCACAAGTGTGTGGTGAAGGCCTGTGATTCGTCTTACGCTGGTGAAGAGGATGGAACCTACACGGAAGTCTAAATCGATGAGGATGTAAATCTGAAAGACATAGGATGTTCGAATGCAGGGTTATGGCAATAAATCCACCTAAAAGCAAAAATCCAAAAAGGGGTCCAGAATGACGGCATACAGCTTTGGGGGCTGAAAGAGATTAGAGAAGGTGAACTTCCAAGGATGGAAAATCACCTCAAAAGCCTTACTGATGCTACAGAAAGGTAGACCATTCCAAATACATGAAGAGGAATCCTACCAAGAGAACCTGATGCGTGCTAAGCCCAGGAACCAACGGAAAACGTTACCGTCCATGATGTTCCTACTAATCAGCTTCACGAATAATCCAAACAGGCCCACATCTTCCCAAGTTCAGGCCACAGGTTGGTCCAAAAGTACAAGTCAGGGCCGGCCCTGTGGTGGAGCGGGCAAGTGCCCACGTTCCGCTTGGGTGGCCCGGGCCTCACTCTTTCACAGCACGGGTGCAGATCACATTAGCACTGTTAGGGAATAGAGATTTCATGGTACGGTGCGGACAGAGGTCCTAAAGAAGTAGCAATTGTGAGGGTCCCTTATCAATACGCACCAGAAAAAGCACCGTGAGAATATTCCAATCTAGGAAGGCATCTGGTACACTTCCCCAAAGGAAGAAGGAAGGAAAACATGGGACCTGCCAAGGCGGAATTGGCAGAGTGCTAGGAGATGACACGATCATTGCGCATCAGAGGATTGCCCAGGCAACTTCAACTTGGGAGGGAGTCCAGGACTTTCTCTGGGGAAGGTCCACCCACTTGGCCATCTACCCACGACATAAGAGATGACACCCAGGGTAATCTTACAGGAAAGAGACCAGTGTCTAGAGAGAAGGGAGCAGGCCTTTCCAAGTTCGAGGAGAAAGTTAGAAACCGACAAGACATCCAGAAAAAGGAAAACTATCCTACCTGGAAAGGGGGAGGAGTCAGACTGGTCTGAGATGGCTCTGAAACTCTGTGTGCTTGGAGGTTGTCAGGACAACTTGGCCTTCTGAGGTTCTTTATGACATCACGCTGAACATGTCCCCCAAGATGGCCGCAGGGTTACAGTCTGAGGATTGGCCTAGGCTGGGCTATTAAAGGGAGACATACCCAGAAACAGCTTTGACAAACAGAAAGCGGGCACAGAAACTGGAAGAGATCAAACAGACTCTGATGCCAGGGATAAGAAAGGAATCCTTGGCAAGAAGCGAGAATAGAGGGACAAGCACTGATAGGAGAACATTGTCATCTATTCAAGTCTATGGGGAGGCCATGCTGATTCAAGCTTGAAACTTGATTGGAAACACGAGGCCGCACTTGGGCCTTATCAGACCTACAGTGTCCTTCTGCCTTAAGCATAATCCAAAGTCAAGAAGGATCTCTTGAGGACATTGAAGAGAAGAGTCGATGCCTCCTTTCCTAGGCCCCTAGCGTTCTTGGAAGATCAGTCTCACTTTCTATAGCTCTGGCGTCACAGGGGCCCACTGGCCACATGCTAATGCGTCCCAAGAGATGTCTTGGAAGCCTCGAAGGAATGGAGCCCTGTCATGCTTGGGGTAGGTCTCTTTGTTGGGAAGGGCTCTACAAGTGTGCTGAAAATCACCCTTTTCCAGAGGGCTTGGTTCCTTTGTGAAGGCTGCCCTCCCAGGCTAGAGTGCTTACTTTGGCTCCAATGAAATTCTCTCCCCCGACCTCTTGCTGTAGAAGGATTATTGATTATGTGCTTTGACGCCATATGGAAGGAAGCTGGCTGAAAATTAGAACATTACAATTCTGTTTCCAGAAAAATAAACATGCCAGGGCTGAGGATGTAGGTCAAACAAATGGCACAGCCTATAGAAATAAAGTAAGCCCGCATCTAGACAGAATCTAGGGCAACGTCCAAGAGTCAGGGGTCAAGTTCGAAACTTCCCAAATCCACAAAAGAGAAAGAAAAATATCTTTCCTGGAGCGAGGAATTCATCAGATTTGTCTAATTTGTCTCGGAAAAACATTATGTCCATGAAGGGGGTTGCCAGGACCACCTCGAATTTGGAGTTTCTGATCTCAGATGACCACGGGTTCTCAGTGCTTCGTTTGACCTAGGCTAGGATAGCAAAGAGTCCTACAAGTGACCGCTGCAAATTCAAAGACAGCAACCAAGAATCACGAAAGCACTCACACCTCGGCCTAGAGAACATACGGTGATTCAAGAAATACAAAATTAATCCCTTGGACTGAAGGAGAACGGACTGATAAGCACATCTAAGGGAGATAGCTGAGAAAGACCATGACGAGGATACTGTGGAAAAGAAAAAAAGGTCCCAGAAAATGCAAGGCGAACAGATATCACACCTGAATAATCCACAATGAAAGATGTCAGTCTTTAGACAGGCTCTGCTGGAACGTTTGAAAGTCAGAGAAATTCACAAGCCAAAAAACGGCAACGAAGGTCAAACCTGGGCTCACTTGGAAGGGTGAGTTATGAGACTGCTCCAAGCGGGCTCTGAAGCCCTGTGTCCATGAAGCTTGCCAGGACAGCAGACACACAATTATGACCAATCCTCTGTCGTCACAGTGGCCCCGACAAACCACCTGGCCTCATCTACACAGTGCCAGAGCTGGGCTCAAGCAGCATACTCAAGCCCCATTGCACTCAACTGCAGGTTGCCAATGGAACATGAAAGGGGCCGGCCGGTGGTGCAGCGGTGAGGTCCGCAGCTTCTGGGTCGGTGGCCCGGGGTGGGCCGGGTGGAATCCTGGGGGTGAGCCTCCTCACCACTGCTTCAGTCATTCTGGGGCAGGCGTCCGAGGGGGTGTAGAGGCAGATGGGAAGGGACGTTAGATAGGGCCAGACTTCCACAGCAAATACAGGAGCGTTGCCAGATGTGAGCACAGCGATGCACTTCTGCCAAAACAGAACCAATTACAAGTTGCAAAGAATAGAAAAACGGAAGCTAAACACAAACGAACAAAAAACACAGCTTGCCAGTACGAAGAAGAAGATGTCTATGAAGAGCCTTAGCAAAACAGGTGAAAGCTATGTCAACCGAAAACTAGCAAACGTTTGGGGAAAGAAATTCAAGACGACACAAGGAAAAAGAAGGATATTCCGGGACCTAGGAATGGAAGAATTAACACACTTGAAACGTCCATAGCGGAGAAAGGAATCTCTGGATTCCATGCAATCCCAGTCAAAGTTGCAGCCATATTTGCCAGAGAGATAGAAGAGAGAATCCTAAAGTTTCCAGCCAGCAACAAGAGACCCTGAATAGGCCAAGGAATCCTCAGGAAAACGAACAAAGCAGGACGTATCACACTTTCTGATTTCAACGTAGAGGACGAAGCGCTAGGTACCGAAACGGCACAGTCCGGGCCCAAAAACAGGCACACAGACCCATGCAACAGAATCGAGAGCCCAGAGCCCAACTCAAACATACATGGACAGCCCATTTGCGACCAGGGAGCCAAGAGGAGACAGTGGACAAAGGAGAGTCTCTCCGATAAACGGTGCTGGGAAGCCTGCACAGCCACATGGAACACAACGAGAGTAGACCATGATGTGCCACCTGGCACACGCACCACCTGGAATGGATTAAAGCCCTGAATGGCACACTTGAAATCGTGAAACTTGTAGGAGAAGACCTAGGCAGAGTGCTCTTTGCCATCTGTCTGAGCCGCCTATTGGGAAGAAGCATGTCTGACTGGGCAAGGGCAGCAAAGGAGACAAGAAACAAACGGGACCACCTCACATGCAGACGCTTCTGCCCAGTCAAGGAAACCATCAACTCAATGCAAAGACAGCACAACAACTGGGAGTGGATGTTTGCAAAGCACACATCGGACAAGGGGTGAAAAGCCCAAAGATACAATCAACTCACACGTCTCCACAAGAAAAAGAACAAGCCAATGAAAACCTGGGCCAAAGATGGACACAGAGATTTCTCCCAAGAAGATCTAAAGAGGGCCAACAGGTGCATGAAAACTTGTTCACCCTCATTAAGCCTGAGGCCAAGGCAAATCCAAGCCGCAAGGACATAGCAGTTCACCGTGGTCAGAATGGCTATAAGGAGGCAGACAGGAAACAACAAGCGTCAGAGAGGAGGTGGAGAGAAGGGAAGCCTGCTGCACTGCTGGTGGCAGTGGAAACCGGTGCAGCCACTAGGCCAAGCGGTGTGGAACTGCCTCCGAAATTTAAGAATCCATGTACCATATGATCCAGCTATTCCTCTGGGGCGCGTTTAGCCAAAGAACTCGGAAACACTACCGCCTAAAGACATGTGCACCGCTGAGTTCAGCACAGCCTTACTCCCGCTCTCCAAGACTTGGAAGCCGCCCTGGTGCCCAGCAAGGGACGAATGGAGAAGGAACATGGGCTATAGCCACACAATGGCATACCACTCAGCGGGAACAAAGGATGCAATCCAGCCATTTGTGACCACCAGAATGGCTGGGAGGGTTTTAGGGGAAGTGAAACAAGCCCCAGGGACAAAGTCAAATACCGTAGGGTCTCACTTACAAGGAGAAGAAAAAACAAGCACTGACCAACAGGCGGCACTGGACATTTGATCGGGGGTGCCCAGAGGCAAAGCGGGGTGGTGGGGGAGGGTGAAAGAGATGATGAGGCACAAGTGTGTGGTGAGGGCATGTGATTCGGCTTACGCTGGTGAAGAGGATGGAACCTACACGGAAGTCTAAATCGATGAGGATGTAAATCTGAAAGACATAGGATGTTCGAATGCAGGGTTATGGCAATAAATCCACCTAAAAGCAAAAATCCAAAAAGGGGTCCAGAATGACGGCATACAGCTTTGGGGGCTGAAAGAGATTAGAGAAGGTGAACTTCCAAGGATGGAAAATCACCTCAAAAGGCTTACTGATGCTACAGAAAGGAAGACCATTCCAAATACATGAAGAGGAATACTACCAAGAGAACCTGATCCGTGCTAAGCCCAGGAACCAACGGAAAACGTTACCGTCCATGATGTTCCTACTAATCCCCTTCACGAATAATCCAAACAGGCCCACATCTTCCCAAGTTCAGGCCACAGGTTGGTCCAAAAGTACAAGTCAGGGCCGGCCCTGTGGTGGAGCGGGCAAGTGCCCACGTTCCGCTTGGGTGGCCCGGGCCTCACTCTTTCACAGCACGGGTGCAGATCACATTAGCACTGTGAGGGAATAGAGATTTCATGGTACGGTGCGGACAGAGGTCCTAAAGAAGTAGCAATTGTGAGGGTCCCTTATCAATACGCACCAGAAAAAGAACCGTGAGAATATTCCAATCTAGGAAGGCATCTGGTACACTTCCCCAAAGGAAGAAGGAAGGAAAACATGGGACCTGCCAAGGCGGAATTGGCAGAGTGCTAGGAGATGACACGATCATTGCGCATCAGAGGATTGCCCGGGCAACTTCAACTTGGGAGGGAGTCCAGGACTTTCTCTGGGGAAGGTCCACCCAGTTGGCCATCTACCCACGACATAAGAGATAACACCCAGGGTAATCTTACAGGAAAGAGACCAGTGTCTAGAGAGAAGGGAGCAGGCCTTTCCAAGTTCGAGGAGAAAGTTAGAAACCGACAAGAAATCCAGAAAAAGGAAAACTATCCTACCTGGAAAGGGGGAGGAGTCAGACTGGTCTGAGATGGCTCTGAAACTCTGTGTGCTTGGAGGTTGTCAGGACAACTTAGCCTTCTGAGGTTCTTTATGACATCACGGTGAACATGTCCCCCAAGATGGCCGCATGGTTACAGTCTGAGGATTGTCCTAGGCTGGGCTATAAAAGGGAGACATACCCAGAAACAGCTTTGACAAACAGAAAGCGGGCACAGAAACTGGAAGAGATCAAACAGACTCTGATGCCAGGGATAAGAAAGGAATCCTTGGCAAGAAGCGAGAATAGAGGGACAAGCACTGCGAGGAGAACATTGTCATCTATTCAAGTCTATGGGGAGGCCATGCTGATTCAAGCTTGAAACTTGATTGAAAACACGAGGCCGCACTTGGGCCTTATCAGACCTACAGTGTCCTTCTGCCTTAAGCATAATCCAAAGTCAAGAAGGATCTCTTGAGGACATTGAATAGAAGAGTCGATGCCTCCTTTCCTAGGCCCCTAGCGTTCTTGGAAGATCAGTCTCACTTTCTATAGCTCTGGCGTCACGGGGGCCCACTGGCCACATGCTAATGCGTCCCAAGAGATGTCTTGGAAGCCTCGAAGGAATGGAGCCCTGTCATGCTTGGGGTAGGTCTCTTTGTTGGGAAGGGCTCTACAAGTGTGCTGAAAATCACCCTTTTCCAGAGGGCTTGGTTCCTTTGTGAAGGCTGCCCTCCCAGGCTAGAGTGCTCACTTTGGCTCCAATGAAATTCTCTCCCCCGACCTCTTGCCGTAGAAGGATTATTGATTATGTGCTTTGACGCCATATGGAAGGAAGCTGGCTGAAAATTAGAACATTACAATTCTGTTTCCAGAAAAATCAACATGCCAGGGCTGAGGATGTAGGTCAAACAAATGGCACAGCCTATAGAAATAAAGTAAGCCCGCATCTAGACGGAATCTAGGGCAACGTCCAAGGGTCAGGGGTCAAGTTCGAAACTTCCCAAATCCACAAAAGAGAAAGAAAAATATCTTTCCTGGAGCGAGGAATTCATCAGATTTGTCTAATTTGTCTCAGAAAAACATGATATCCATGAAGGGGGTTGCCAGGACCACCTCGAATTTGGAGTTTCTGATCTCAGGATGTCAAACCAACCCAGATGACCACGGGTTCTCAGTGCTTCGTTTGACCTAGGCTAGGATAGCAAAGAGTCCTACAAGTGACCGCTGCAAATTCAAAGACAGCAACCAAGAATCACGAAAGCACTCACACCTCGGCCTAGAGAACATACGGTGATTCAAGAAAGACAAAATTAATCCCTTGGACTGAAGGAGAACGGACTGATAAGCACATCTAAGGGAGATAGCTGAGAAAGACCATGACGAGGATACTGTGGAAAAGAAAACAAGGTCCCAGAAAATGCAAGGCGAACAGATATCACACCTGAATAATCCACAATGAAAGATGTCAGTCTTTAGACAGGCTCTGCTGGAACGTTTGAAAGTCAGAGAAATTCACAAGCCAAAACACGGCAGCGAAGGTCAAACCTGGGCTCACTGGGAAGGGTGAGTTATGAGACTGCTCCAAGCGGGCTCTGAAGCCCTGTGTCCATGAAGCTTGCCGGGGCAGCCGACACACAATTATGACCAATCCTCTGACCTCACAGTGGCCCCGACAAACCACCTGGCCTCATCTACACAGTGCCAGAGTTGGGCTCAAGCAGCATACTCAAGCCCCATTGCACTCAACTGCAGGTTGCCAATGGAACATGAAAGGGGCCGGCCGGTGGTGCAGCGGTGAGGTCCGCAGCTTCTGGGTCGGTGGCCCGGGGTGGGCCGGGTGGAATCCTGGGGGTGAGCCTCCTCACCACTGCTTCAGTCATTCTGGGGCAGGCGTCCGAGGGGGTGTAGAGGCAGATGGGAAGGGACGTTAGATAGGGCCAGACTTCCACAGCAAATACAGGAGCGTTGCCAGCAGATGTGAGCACAGCGATGCACTTCTGCCAAAACAGAACCAATTACAAGTTGCAAAGAATAGAAAAACGGAAGCTAAACACAAACGAACAAAAAACACAGCTTGCCAGTACGAAGAAGAAGATGTCTATGAAGAGCCTTAGCTAAACAGGTGAAAGCTATGTCAACCGAAAACTAGCAAACGTTTGGGGAAAGAAATTCAAGACGACACAAGGAAAAAGAAGGATATTCCGGGACCTAGGAATGGAAGAATTAACACACTTGAAACGTCCATAGCGGAGAAAGGAATCTCTGGATTCCATGCAATCCCAGTCAAAGTTGCAGCCATATTTGCCAGAGAGATAGAAGAGAGAATCCTAAAGTTTCCAGCCAGCAACAAGAGACCCTGAATAGGCCAAGGAATCCTCAGGAAAACGAACAAAGCAGGACGTATCACACTTTCTGATTTCAACGTAGAGGACGAAGCGCTAGGTACCGAAACGGCACAGTCCGGGCCCAAAAACAGGCACACAGACCCATGCAACAGAATCGAGAGCCCAGAGCCCAACTCAAACATACATGGACAGCCCATTTGCGACCAGGGAGCCAAGAGGAGACAGTGGACAAAGGAGAGTCTCTCCGATAAACGGTGCTGGGAAGCCTGCACAGCCACATGGAACACAACGAGAGTAGACCATGATGTGCCACCTGGCACACGCACCACCTGGAATGGATTAAAGCCCTGAATGGCACACTTGAAACCGTGAAACTTGTAGGAGAAGACCTAGGCAGAGTGCTCTTTGCCATCTGTCTGAGCCGCCTATTGGGAAGAAGCATGTCTGACTGGGCAAGGGCAGCAAAGGAGACAAGAAACAAACGGGACCACCTCACATGCAGACGCTTCTGCCCAGTCAAGGAAACCATCGACTCAATGCAAAGACAGCACAACAACTGGGAGTGGATGTTTGCAAAGCACACATCGGACAAGGGGTGAAAAGCCCAAAGATACAATCAACTCACACGTCTCCACAAGAAAAAGAACAAGCCAATGAAAACCTGGGCCAAAGATGGACACAGAGATTTCTCCCAAGAAGATCTAAAGAGGGCCAACAGGTGCATGAAAACTTGTTCACCCTCATTAAGCCTGAGGCCAAGGCAAATCCAAGCCGCAAGGACATAGCAGTTCACCGTGGTCAGAATGGCTATAAGGAGGCAGACAGGAAACAACAAGCGTCAGAGAGGAGGTGGAGAGAAGGGAAGCCTGCTGCACTGCTGGTGGCAGTGGAAACCGGTGCAGCCACTAGGCCAAGCGGTGTGGAACTGCCTCCGAAATTTAAGAATCCATGTACCATATGATCCAGCTATTCCTCTGGGGCGCGTTTAGCCAAAGAACTCGGAAACACTACCGCCTAAAGACATGTGCACCGCTGAGTTCAGCACAGCCTTACTCCCGCTCTCCAAGACTTGGAAGCCGCCCTGGTGCCCAGCAAGGGACGAATGGAGAAGGAACATGGGCTATAGCCACACAATGGCATACCACTCAGCGGGAACAAAGGATGCAATCCAGCCATTTGTGACCACCAGAATGGCTGGGAGGGTTTTAGGGGAAGTGAAACAAGCCCCAGGGACAAAGTCAAATACCGTAGGGTCTCACTTACAAGGAGAAGAAAAAACAAGCACTGACCAACAGGCGGCACTGGACATTTGATCGGGGGTGCCCAGAGGCAAAGCGGGGTGGTGGGGGAGGGTGAAAGAGATGATGAGGCACAAGTGTGTGGTGAGGGCATGTGATTCGGCTTACGCTGGTGAAGAGGATGGAACCTACACGGAAGTCTAAATCGATGAGGATGTAAATCTGAAAGACATAGGATGTTCGAATGCAGGGTTATGGCAATAAATCCACCTAAAAGCAAAAATCCAAAAAGGTGTCCAGAATGACGGCATACAGCTTTGGGGGCTGAAAGAGATTAGAGAAGGTGAACTTCCAAGGATGGAAAATCACCTCAAAAGCCTTACTGATGCTACAGAAAGGTAGACCATTCCAAATACATGAAGAGGAATCCTACCAAGAGAACCTGATCCGTGCTAAGCCCAGGAACCAACGGAAAACGTTACCGTCCATGATGTTCCTACTAATCACCTTCACGAATAATCCAAACAGGCCCACATCTTCCCAAGTTCAGGCCACAGGTTGGTCCAAAAGTACAAGTCAGGGCCGGCCCTGTGGTGGAGCGGGCAAGTGCCCACGTTCCGCTTGGGTGGCCCGGGCCTCACTCTTTCACAGCACGGGTGCAGATCACATTAGCACTGTGAGGGAATAGAGATTTCATGGTACGGTGCGGACAGAGGTCCTAAAGAAGTAGCAATTGTGAGGGTCCCTTATCAATACGCACCAGAAAAAGAACCGTGAGAATATTCCAATCTAGGAAGGCATCTGGTACACTTCCCCAAAGGAAGAAGGAAGGAAAACATGGGACCTGCCAAGGCGGAATTGGCAGAGTGCTAGGAGATGACACGATCATTGCGCATCAGAGGATTGCCCGGGCAACTTCAACTTGGGAGGGAGTCCAGGACTTTCTCTGGGGAAGGTCCACCCAGTTGGCCATCTACCCACGACATAAGAGATAACACCCAGGGTAATCTTACAGGAAAGAGACCAGTGTCTAGAGAGAAGGGAGCAGGCCTTTCCAAGTTCGAGGAGAAAGTTAGAAACCGACAAGACATCCAGAAAAAGGAAAACTATCCTACCTGGAAAGGGGGAGGAGTCAGACTGGTCTGAGATGGCTCTGAAACTCTGTGTGCTTGGAGGTTGTCAGGACAACTTAGCCTTCTGAGGTTCTTTATGACATCACGGTGAACATGTCCCCCAAGATGGCCGCATGGTTACAGTCTGAGGATTGTCCTAGGCTGGGCTATAAAAGGGAGACATACCCAGAAACAGCTTTGACAAACAGAAAGCGGGCACAGAAACTGGAAGAGATCAAACAGACTCTGATGCCAGGGATAAGAAAGGAATCCTTGGCAAGAAGCGAGAATAGAGGGACAAGCACTGCGAGGAGAACATTGTCATCTATTCAAGTCTATGGGGAGGCCATGCTGATTCAAGCTTGAAACTTGATTGGAAACACGAGGCCGCACTTGGGCCTTATCAGACCTACAGTGTCCTTCTGCCTTAAGCATAATCCAAAGTCAAGAAGGATCTCTTGAGGACGTTGAAGAGAAGAGTCGATGCCTCCTTTCCTAGGCCCCTAGCGTTCTTCGAAGATCAGTCTCACTTTCCATAGCTCTGGCGTCACGGGGGCCCACTGGCCACATGCTAATGCGTCCCAAGAGATGTCTTGGAAGCCTTGAAGGAATGGAGCCCTGTCATGCTTGGGGTAGGTCTCTTTGTTGGGAAGGGCTCTACAAGTGTGCTGAAAATCACCCTTTTCCAGAGGGCTTGGTTCCTTTGTGAAGGCTGCCCTCCCAGGCTAGAGTGCTCACTTTGGCTCCAATGAAATTCTCTCCCCCGACCTCTTGCTGTAGAAGGATTATTGATTATGTGCTTTGACGCCATATGGAAGGAAGCTGGCTGAAAATTAGAACATTACAATTCTGTTTCCAGAAAAATCAACATGCCAGGGCTGAGGATGTAGGTCAAACAAATGGCACAGCCCATAGAAATAAAGTAAGCCCGCATCTAGACGGAATCTAGGGCAACGTCCAAGGGTCAGGGGTCAAGTTCGAAACTTCCCAAATCCACAAAAGAGAAAGAAAAATATCTTTCCTGGAGCGAGGAATTCATCAGATTTGTCTAATTTGTCTCAGAAAAACATGATGTCCATGAAGGGGGTTGCCAGGACCACCTCGAATTTGGAGTTTCTGATCTCAGGATGTCAAACCAACCCAGATGACCACGGGTTCTCAGTGCTTCGTTTGACCTAGGCTAGGATAGCAAAGAGTCCTACAAGTGACCGCTGCAAATTCAAAGACAGCAACCAAGAATCACGAAAGCACTCACACCTCGGCCTAGAGAACATACGGTGATTCAAGAAAGACAAAATTAATCCCTTGGACTGAAGGAGAACGGACTGATAAGCACATCTAAGGGAGATAGCTGAGAAAGACCATGACGAGGATACTGTGGAAAAGAAAAAAAGGTCCCAGAAAATGCAAGGCGAACAGATATCACACCTGAATAATCCACAATGAAAGATGTCAGTCTTTAGACAGGCTCTGCTGGAACGTTTGAAAGTCAGAGAAATTCACAAGCCAAAACACGGCAGCGAAGGTCAAACCTGGGCTCACTGGGAAGGGTGAGTTATGAGACTGCTCCAAGCGGGCTCTGAAGCCCTGTGTCCATGAAGCTTGCCGGGGCAGCCGACACACAATTATGACCAATCCTCTGACCTCACAGTGGCCCCGACAAACCACCTGGCCTCATCTACACAGTGCCAGAGTTGGGCTCAAGCAGCATACTCAAGCCCCATTGCACTCAACTGCAGGTTGCCAATGGAACATGAAAGGGGCCGGCCGGTGGTGCAGCGGTGAGGTCCGCAGCTTCTGGGTCGGTGGCCCGGGGTGGGCCGGGTGGAATCCTGGGGGTGAGCCTCCTCACCACTGCTTCAGTCATTCTGGGGCAGGCGTCCGAGGGGGTGTAGAGGCAGATGGGAAGGGACGTTAGATAGGGCCAGACTTCCACAGCAAATACAGGAGCGTTGCCAGCAGATGTGAGCACAGCGATGCACTTCTGCCAAAACAGAACCAATTACAAGTTGCAAAGAATAGAAAAACGGAAGCTAAACACAAACGAACAAAAAACACAGCTTGCCAGTACGAAGAAGAAGATGTCTATGAAGAGCCTTAGCTAAACAGGTGAAAGCTATGTCAACCGAAAACTAGCAAACGTTTGGGGAAAGAAATTCAAGACGACACAAGGAAAAAGAAGGATATTCCGGGACCTAGGAATGGAAGAATTAACACACTTGAAACGTCCATAGCGGAGAAAGGAATCTCTGGATTCCATGCAATCCCAGTCAAAGTTGCAGCCATATTTGCCAGAGAGATAGAAGAGAGAATCCTAAAGTTTCCAGCCAGCAACAAGAGACCCTGAATAGGCCAAGGAATCCTCAGGAAAACGAACAAAGCAGGACGTATCACACTTTCTGATTTCAACGTAGAGGACGAAGCGCTAGGTACCGAAACGGCACAGTCCGGGCCCAAAAACAGGCACACAGACCCATGCAACAGAATCGAGAGCCCAGAGCCCAACTCAAACATACATGGACAGCCCATTTGCGACCAGGGAGCCAAGAGGAGACAGTGGACAAAGGAGAGTCTCTCCGATAAACGGTGCTGGGAAGCCTGCACAGCCACATGGAACACAACGAGAGTAGACCATGATGTGCCACCTGGCACACGCACCACCTGGAATGGATTAAAGCCCTGAATGGCACACTTGAAACCGTGAAACTTGTAGGAGAAGACCTAGGCAGAGTGCTCTTTGCCATCTGTCTGAGCCGCCTATTGGGAAGAAGCATGTCTGACTGGGCAAGGGCAGCAAAGGAGACAAGAAACAAACGGGACCACCTCACATGCAGACGCTTCTGCCCAGTCAAGGAAACCATCGACTCAATGCAAAGACAGCACAACAACTGGGAGTGGATGTTTGCAAAGCACACATCGGACAAGGGGTGAAAAGCCCAAAGATACAATCAACTCACACGTCTCCACAAGAAAAAGAACAAGCCAATGAAAACCTGGGCCAAAGATGGACACAGAGATTTCTCCCAAGAAGATCTAAAGAGGGCCAACAGGTGCATGAAAACTTGTTCACCCTCATTAAGCCTGAGGCCAAGGCAAATCCAAGCCGCAAGGACATAGCAGTTCACCGTGGTCAGAATGGCTATAAGGAGGCAGACAGGAAACAACAAGCGTCAGAGAGGAGGTGGAGAGAAGGGAAGCCTGCTGCACTGCTGGTGGCAGTGGAAACCGGTGCAGCCACTAGGCCAAGCGGTGTGGAACTGCCTCCGAAATTTAAGAATCCATGTACCATATGATCCAGCTATTCCTCTGGGGCGCGTTTAGCCAAAGAACTCGGAAACACTACCGCCTAAAGACATGTGCACCGCTGAGTTCAGCACAGCCTTACTCCCGCTCTCCAAGACTTGGAAGCCGCCCTGGTGCCCAGCAAGGGACGAATGGAGAAGGAACATGGGCTATAGCCACACAATGGCATACCACTCAGAGGGAACAAAGGATGCAATCCAGCCATTTGTGACCACCAGAATGGCTGGGAGGGTTTTAGGGGAAGTGAAACAAGCCCCAGGGACAAAGTCAAATACCGTAGGGTCTCACTTACAAGGAGAAGAAAAAACAAGCACTGACCAACAGGCGGCACTGGACATTTGATCGGGGGTGCCCAGAGGCAAAGCGGGGTGGTGGGGGAGGGTGAAAGAGATGATGAGGCACAAGTGTGTGGTGAGGGCATGTGATTCGGCTTACGCTGGTGAAGAGGATGGAACCTACACGGAAGTCTAAATCGATGAGGATGTAAATCTGAAAGACATAGGATGTTCGAATGCAGGGTTATGGCAATAAATCCACCTAAAAGCAAAAATCCAAAAAGGTGTCCAGAATGACGGCATACAGCTTTGGGGGCTGAAAGAGATTAGAGAAGGTGAACTTCCAAGGATGGAAAATCACCTCAAAAGCCTTACTGATGCTACAGAAAGGTAGACCATTCCAAATACATGAAGAGGAATCCTACCAAGAGAACCTGATCCGTGCTAAGCCCAGGAACCAACGGAAAACGTTACCGTCCATGATGTTCCTACTAATCACCTTCACGAATAATCCAAACAGGCCCACATCTTCCCAAGTTCAGGCCACAGGTTGGTCCAAAAGTACAAGTCAGGGCCGGCCCTGTGGTGGAGCGGGCAAGTGCCCACGTTCCGCTTGGGTGGCCCGGGCCTCACTCTTTCACAGCACGGGTGCAGATCACATTAGCACTGTGAGGGAATAGAGATTTCATGGTACGGTGCGGACAGAGGTCCTAAAGAAGTAGCAATTGTGAGGGTCCCTTATCAATACGCACCAGAAAAAGAACCGTGAGAATATTCCAATCTAGGAAGGCATCTGGTACACTTCCCCAAAGGAAGAAGGAAGGAAAACATGGGACCTGCCAAGGCGGAATTGGCAGAGTGCTAGGAGATGACACGATCATTGCGCATCAGAGGATTGCCCGGGCAACTTCAACTTGGGAGGGAGTCCAGGACTTTCTCTGGGGAAGGTCCACCCAGTTGGCCATCTACCCACGACATAAGAGATAACACCCAGGGTAATCTTACAGGAAAGAGACCAGTGTCTAGAGAGAAGGGAGCAGGCCTTTCCAAGTTCGAGGAGAAAGTTAGAAACCGACAAGACATCCAGAAAAAGGAAAACTATCCTACCTGGAAAGGGGGAGGAGTCAGACTGGTCTGAGATGGCTCTGAAACTCTGTGTGCTTGGAGGTTGTCAGGACAACTTAGCCTTCTGAGGTTCTTTATGACATCACGGTGAACATGTCCCCCAAGATGGCCGCATGGTTACAGTCTGAGGATTGTCCTAGGCTGGGCTATAAAAGGGAGACATACCCAGAAACAGCTTTGACAAACAGAAAGCGGGCACAGAAACTGGAAGAGATCAAACAGACTCTGATGCCAGGGATAAGAAAGGAATCCTTGGCAAGAAGCGAGAATAGAGGGACAAGCACTGCGAGGAGAACATTGTCATCTATTCAAGTCTATGGGGAGGCCATGCTGATTCAAGCTTGAAACTTGATTGGAAACACGAGGCCGCACTTGGGCCTTATCAGACCTACAGTGTCCTTCTGCCTTAAGCATAATCCAAAGTCAAGAAGGATCTCTTGAGGACGTTGAAGAGAAGAGTCGATGCCTCCTTTCCTAGGCCCCTAGCGTTCTTCGAAGATCAGTCTCACTTTCCATAGCTCTGGCGTCACGGGGGCCCACTGGCCACATGCTAATGCGTCCCAAGAGATGTCTTGGAAGCCTTGAAGGAATGGAGCCCTGTCATGCTTGGGGTAGGTCTCTTTGTTGGGAAGGGCTCTACAAGTGTGCTGAAAATCACCCTTTTCCAGAGGGCTTGGTTCCTTTGTGAAGGCTGCCCTCCCAGGCTAGAGTGCTCACTTTGGCTCCAATGAAATTCTCTCCCCCGACCTCTTGCCGTAGAAGGATTATTGATTATGTGCTTTGACGCCATATGGAAGGAAGCTGGCTGAAAATTAGAACATTACAATTCTGTTTCCAGAAAAATCAACATGCCAGGGCTGAGGATGTAGGTCAAACAAATGGCACAGCCCATAGAAATAAAGTAAGCCCGCATCTAGACGGAATCTAGGGCAACGTCCAAGGGTCAGGGGTCAAGTTCGAAACTTCCCAAATCCACAAAAGAGAAAGAAAAATATCTTTCCTGGAGCGAGGAATTCATCAGATTTGTCTAATTTGTCTCAGAAAAACATGATGTCCATGAAGGGGGTTGCCAGGACCACCTCGAATTTGGAGTTTCTGATCTCAGGATGTCAAACCAACCCAGATGACCACGGGTTCTCAGTGCTTCGTTTGACCTAGGCTAGGATAGCAAAGAGTCCTACAAGTGACCGCTGCAAATTCAAAGACAGCAACCAAGAATCACGAAAGCACTCACACCTCGGCCTAGAGAACATACGGTGATTCAAGAAAGACAAAATTAATCCCTTGGACTGAAGGAGAACGGACTGATAAGCACATCTAAGGGAGATAGCTGAGAAAGACCATGACGAGGATACTGTGGAAAAGAAAAAAAGGTCCCAGAAAATGCAAGGCGAACAGATATCACACCTGAATAATCCACAATGAAAGATGTCAGTCTTTAGACAGGCTCTGCTGGAACGTTTGAAAGTCAGAGAAATTCACAAGCCAAAACACGGCAGCGAAGGTCAAACCTGGGCTCACTGGGAAGGGTGAGTTATGAGACTGCTCCAAGCGGGCTCTGAAGCCCTGTGTCCATGAAGCTTGCCGGGGCAGCCGACACACAATTATGACCAATCCTCTGACCTCACAGTGGCCCCGACAAACCACCTGGCCTCATCTACACAGTGCCAGAGTTGGGCTCAAGCAGCATACTCAAGCCCCATTGCACTCAACTGCAGGTTGCCAATGGAACATGAAAGGGGCCGGCCGGTGGTGCAGCGGTGAGGTCCGCAGCTTCTGGGTCGGTGGCCCGGGGTGGGCCGGGTGGAATCCTGGGGGTGAGCCTCCTCACCACTGCTTCAGTCATTCTGGGGCAGGCGTCCGAGGGGGTGTAGAGGCAGATGGGAAGGGACGTTAGATAGGGCCAGACTTCCACAGCAAATACAGGAGCGTTGCCAGCAGATGTGAGCACAGCGATGCACTTCTGCCAAAACAGAACCAATTACAAGTTGCAAAGAATAGAAAAACGGAAGCTAAACACAAACGAACAAAAAACACAGCTTGCCAGTACGAAGAAGAAGATGTCTATGAAGAGCCTTAGCAAAACAGGTGAAAGCTATGTCAACCGAAAACTAGCAAACGTTTGGGGAAAGAAATTCAAGACGACACAAGGAAAAAGAAGGATATTCCGGGACCTAGGAATGGAAGAATTAACACACTTGAAACGTCCATAGCGGAGAAAGGAATCTCTGGATTCCATGCAATCCCAGTCAAAGTTGCAGCCATATTTGCCAGAGAGATAGAAGAGAGAATCCTAAAGTTTCCAGCCAGCAACAAGAGACCCTGAATAGGCCAAGGAATCCTCAGGAAAACGAACAAAGCAGGACGTATCACACTTTCTGATTTCAACGTAGAGGACGAAGCGCTAGGTACCGAAACGGCACAGTCCGGGCCCAAAAACAGGCACACAGACCCATGCAACAGAATCGAGAGCCCAGAGCCCAACTCAAACATACAGGGACAGCCCATTTGCGACCAGGGAGCCAAGAGGAGACAGTGGACAAAGGAGAGTCTCTCCGATAAACGGTGCTGGGAAGCCTGCACAGCCACATGGAACACAACGAGAGTAGACCATGATGTGCCACCTGGCACACGCACCACCTGGAATGGATTAAAGCCCTGAATGGCACACTTGAAACCGTGAAACCTGTAGGAGAAGACCTAGGCAGAGTGCCCTTTGCCATCTGTCTGAGCCGCCTATTGGGAAGAAGCATGTCTGACTGGGCAAGGGCAGCAAAGGAGACAAGAAACAAACGGGACCACCTCACATGCAGACGCTTCTGCCCAGTCAAGGAAACCATCGACTCAATGCAAAGACAGCACAACAACTGGGAGTGGATGTTTGCAAAGCACACATCGGACAAGGGGTGAAAAGCCCAAAGATACAATCAACTCACACGTCTCCACAAGAAAAAGAACAAGCCAATGAAAACCTGGGCCAAAGATGGACACAGAGATTTCTCCCAAGAAGATCTAAAGAGGGCCAACAGGTGCATGAAAACTTGTTCACCCTCATTAAGCCTGAGGCCAAGGCAAATCCAAGCCGCAAGGACATAGCAGTTCACCGTGGTCAGAATGGCTATAAGGAGGCAGACAGGAAACAACAAGCGTCAGAGAGGAGGTGGAGAGAAGGGAAGCCTGCTGCACTGCTGGTGGCAGTGGAAACCGGTGCAGCCACTAGGCCAAGCGGTGTGGAACTGCCTCCGAAATTTAAGAATCCATGTCCCATATGATCCAGCTATTCCTCTGGGGCGCGTTTAGCCAAAGAACTCGGAAACACTAACGCCTAAAGACATGTGCACCGCTGAGTTCAGCACAGCCTTACTCCCGCTCTCCAAGACTTGGAAGCCGCCCTGGTGCCCAGCAAGGGACGAATGGAGAAGGAACATGGGCTATAGCCACACAATGGCATACCACTCAGCGGGAACAAAGGATGCAATCCAGCCATTTGTGACCACCAGAATGGCTGGGAGGGTTTTAGGGGAAGTGAAACAAGCCCCAGGGACAAAGTCAAATACCGTAGGGTCTCACTTACAAGGAGAAGAAAAAACAAGCACTGACCAACAGGCGGCACTGGACATTTGATCGGGGGTGCCCAGAGGCAAAGCGGGGCGGTGGGGGAGGGTGAAAGAGATGATGAGGCACAAGTGTGTGGTGAGGGCATGTGATTCGGCTTACGCTGGTGAAGAGGATGGAACCTACACGGAAGTCTAAATCGATGAGGATGTAAATCTGAAAGACATAGGATGTTCGAATGCAGGGTTATGGCAATAAATCCACCTAAAAGCAAAAATCCAAAAAGGGGTCCAGAATGACGGCATACAGCTTTGGGGGCTGAAAGAGATTAGAGAAGGTGAACTTCCAAGGATGGAAAATCACCTCAAAAGCCTTACTGATGCTACAGAAAGGTAGACCATTCCAAATACATGAAGAGGAATCCTACCAAGAGAACCTGATGCGTGCTAAGCCCAGGAACCAACGGAAAACGTTACCGTCCATGATGTTCCTACTAATCAGCTTCACGAATAATCCAAACAGGCCCACATCTTCCCAAGTTCAGGCCACAGGTTGGTCCAAAAGTACAAGTCAGGGCCGGCCCTGTGGTGGAGCGGGCAAGTGCCCACGTTCCGCTTGGGTGGCCCGGGCCTCACTCTTTCACAGCACGGGTGCAGATCACATTAGCACTGTTAGGGAATAGAGATTTCATGGTACGGTGCGGACAGAGGTCCTAAAGAAGTAGCAATTGTGAGGGTCCCTTATCAATACGCACCAGAAAAAGCACCGTGAGAATATTCCAATCTAGGAAGGCATCTGGTACACTTCCCCAAAGGAAGAAGGAAGGAAAACATGGGACCTGCCAAGGCGGAATTGGCAGAGTGCTAGGAGATGACACGATCATTGCGCATCAGAGGATTGCCCGGGCAACTTCAACTTGGGAAGGAGTCCAGGACTTTCTCTGGGGAAGGTCCACCCACTTGGCCATCTACCCACGACATAAGAGATAACACCCAGGGTAATCTTACAGGAAAGAGACCAGTGTCTAGAGAGAAGGGAGCAGGCCTTTCCAAGTTCGAGGAGAAAGTTAGAAACCGACAAGACATCCAGAAAAAGGAAAACTATCCTACCTGGAAAGGGGGAGAAGTCAGAGTGGTCTGAGATGGCTCTGAAACTCTGTGTGCTTGGAGGTTGTCAGGACAACTTAGCCTTCTGAGGTTCTTTATGACATCACGGTGAACATGTCCCCCAAGATGGCCGCATGGGTACAGTCTGAGGATTGGCCTAGGCTGGGCTATTAAAGGGAGACATACCCAGAAACAGCTTTGACAAACAGAAAGCGGGCACAGAAACTGGAAGAGATCAAACAGACTCTGATGCCAGGGATAAGAAAGGAATCCTTGGCAAGAAGCGAGAATAGAGGGACAAGCACTGAGAGGAGAACATTGTCATCTATTCAAGTCTATGGGGAGGCCATGCTGATTCAAGCTTGAAACTTGACTGGAAACACGAGGCCGCACTTGGGCCTTATCAGACCTACAGTGTCCTTCTGCCTTAAGCATAATCCAAAGTCAAGAAGGATCTCTTGAGGACATTGAAGAGAAGAGTCGATGCCTCCTTTCCTAGGCCCCTAGCGTTCTTGGAAGATCAGTCTCACTTTCTATAGCTCTGGCGTCACGGGGGCCCACTGGCCACATGCTAATGCGTCCCAAGAGATGTCTTGGAAGCCTCGAAGGAATGGAGCCCTGTCATGCTTGGGGTAGGTCTCTTTGTTGGGAAGGGCTCTACAAGTGTGCTGAAAATCACCCTTTTCCAGAGGGCTTGGTTCCTTTGTGAAGGCTGCCCTCCCAGGCTAGAGTGCTCACTTTGGCTCCAATGAAATTCTCTCCCCCGACCTCTTGCCGTAGAAGGATTATTGATTATGTGCTTTGACGCCATATGGAAGGAAGCTGGCTGAAAATTAGAACATTACAATTCTGTTTCCAGAAAAATAAACATGCCAGGGCTGAGGATGTAGGTCAAACAAATGGCACAGCCTATAGAAATAAAGTAAGCCCGCATCTAGACGGAATCTAGGGCAACGTCCAAGGGTCAGGGGTCAAGTTCGAAACTTCCCAAATCCACAAAAGAGAAAGAAAAATATCTTTCCTGGAGCGAGGAATTCATCAGATTTGTCTAATTTGTCTCGGAAAAACATGATGTCCATGAAGGGGGTTGCCAGGACCACCTCGAATTTGGAGTTTCTGATCTCAGGATGTCAAACCAACCCAGATGACCACGGGTTCTCAGTGCTTCGTTTGACCTAGGCTAGGATAGCAAAGAGTCCTACAAGTGACCGCTGCAAATTCAAAGACAGCAACCAAGAATCACGAAAGCACTCACACCTCGGCCTAGAGAACATACGGTGATTCAAGAAATACAAAATTAATCCCTTGGACTGAAGGAGAACGGACTGATAAGCACATCTAAGGGAGATAGCTGAGAAAGACCATGACGAGGATACTGTGGAAAAGAAAAAAAGGTCCCAGAAAATGCAAGGCGAACAGATATCACACCTGAACAATCCACAATGAAAGATGTCAGGCTTTAGACAGGCTCTGCTGGAACGTTTGAAAGTCAGAGAAATTCACAAGCCAAAACACGGCAGCGAAGGTCAAACCTGGGCTCACTGGGAAGGGTGAGTTATGAGACTGCTCCAAGCGGGCTCTGAAGCCCTGTGTCCATGAAGCTTGCCGGGGCGGCAGACACACAATTATGACCAATCCTCTGACGTCACAGTGGCCCCGACAAACCACCTGGCCTCTCTACACAGTGCCAGAGCTGGGCTCAAGCAGAATATTCAAGCCCCATTGCACTCAACTGCAGGTTGCCAATGGAACATGAAAGGGGCCGGCCGGTGGTGCAGCGGTGAGGTCCGCAGCTTCTGGGTCGGTGGCCCGGGGTGGGCCGGGTGGAATCCTGGGGGTGAGCCTCCTCACCACTGCTTCAGTCATTCTGGGGCAGGTGTCCGATGGGGTGTAGAGGCAGATGGGAAGGGACGTTAGATAGGGCCAGACTTCCACAGCAAATACAGGAGCATTGCCAGCAGATGTGAGCACAGCGATGCACTTCTGCCAAAACAGAACCAATTACAAGTTGCAAAGAATAGAAAAACGGAAGCTAAACACAAACGAACAAAAAACACAGCTTGCCAGTACGAAGAAGAAGATGTCTATGAAGAGCCTTAGCAAAACAGGTGAAAGCTATGTCAACCGAAAACTAGCAAACGTTTGGGGAAAGAAATTCAAGACGACACAAGGAAAAAGAAGGATATTCCGGGACCTAGGAATGGAAGAATTAACACACTTGAAACGTCCATAGCGGAGAAAGGAATCTCTGGATTCCATGCAATCCCAGTCAAAGTTGCAGCCATATTTGCCAGAGAGATAGAAGAGAGAATCCTAAAGTTTCCAGCCAGCAACAAGAGACCCTGAATAGGCCAAGGAATCCTCAGGAAAACGAACAAAGCAGGACGTATCACACTTTCTGATTTCAACGTAGAGGACGAAGCGCTAGGTACCGAAACGGCACAGTCCGGGCCCAAAAACAGGCACACAGACCCATGCAACAGAATCGAGAGCCCAGAGCCCAACTCAAACATACAGGGACAGCCCATTTGCGACCAGGGAGCCAAGAGGAGACAGTGGACAAAGGAGAGTCTCTCCGATAAACGGTGCTGGGAAGCCTGCACAGCCACATGGAACACAACGAGAGTAGACCATGATGTGCCACCTGGCACACGCACCACCTGGAATGGATTAAAGCCCTGAATGCCACACTTGAAACCGTGAAACCTGTAGGAGAAGACCTAGGCAGAGTGCCCTTTGCCATCTGTCTGAGCCGCCTATTGGGAAGAAGCATGTCTGACTGGGCAAGGGCAGCAAAGGAGACAAGAAACAAACGGGACCACCTCACATGCAGACGCTTCTGCCCAGTCAAGGAAACCATCGACTCAATGCAAAGACAGCACAACAACTGGGAGTGGATGTTTGCAAAGCACACATCGGACAAGGGGTGAAAAGCCCAAAGATACAATCAACTCACACGTCTCCACAAGAAAAAGAACAAGCCAATGAAAACCTGGGCCAAAGATGGACACAGAGATTTCTCCCAAGAAGATCTAAAGAGGGCCAACAGGTGCATGAAAACTTGTTCACCCTCATTAAGCCTGAGGCCAAGGCAAATCCAAGCCGCAAGGACATAGCAGTTCACCGTGGTCAGAATGGCTATAAGGAGGCAGACAGGAAACAACAAGCGTCAGAGAGGAGGTGGAGAGAAGGGAAGCCTGCTGCACTGCTGGTGGCAGTGGAAACCGGTGCAGCCACTAGGCCAAGCGGTGTGGAAGTGCCTCCGAAATTTAAGAATCCATGTCCCATATGATCCAGCTATTCCTCTGGGGCGCGTTTAGCCAAAGAACTCGGAAACACTAACGCCTAAAGACATGTGCACCGCTGAGTTCAGCACAGCCTTACTCCCGCTCTCCAAGACTTGGAAGCCGCCCTGGTGCCCAGCAAGGGACGAATGGAGAAGGAACATGGGCTATAGCCACACAATGGCATACCACTCAGCGGGAACAAAGGATGCAATCCAGCCATTTGTGACCACCAGAATGGCTGGGAGGGTTTTAGGGGAAGTGAAACAAGCCCCAGGGACAAAGTCAAATACCGTAGGGTCTCACTTACAAGGAGAAGAAAAAACAAGCACTGACCAACAGGCGGCACTGGACATTTGATCGGGGGTGCCCAGAGGCAAAGCGGGGCGGTGGGGGAGGGTGAAAGAGATGATGAGGCACAAGTGTGTGGTGAGGGCATGTGATTCGGCTTACGCTGGTGAAGAGGATGGAACCTACACGGAAGTCTAAATCGATGAGGATGTAAATCTGAAAGACATAGGATGTTCGAATGCAGGGTTATGGCAATAAATCCACCTAAAAGCAAAAATCCAAAAAGGGGTCCAGAATGACGGCATACAGCTTTGGGGGCTGAAAGAGATTAGAGAAGGTGAACTTCCAAGGATGGAAAATCACCTCAAAAGCCTTACTGATGCTACAGAAAGGTAGACCATTCCAAATACATGAAGAGGAATCCTACCAAGAGAACCTGATGCGTGCTAAGCCCAGGAACCAACGGAAAACGTTACCGTCCATGATGTTCCTACTAATCAGCTTCACGAATAATCCAAACAGGCCCACATCTTCCCAAGTTCAGGCCACAGGTTGGTCCAAAAGTACAAGTCAGGGCCGGCCCTGTGGTGGAGCGGGCAAGTGCCCACGTTCCGCTTGGGTGGCCCGGGCCTCACTCTTTCACAGCACGGGTGCAGATCACATTAGCACTGTTAGGGAATAGAGATTTCATGGTACGGTGCGGACAGAGGTCCTAAAGAAGTAGCAATTGTGAGGGTCCCTTATCAATACGCACCAGAAAAAGCACCGTGAGAATATTCCAATCTAGGAAGGCATCTGGTACACTTCCCCAAAGGAAGAAGGAAGGAAAACATGGGACCTGCCAAGGCGGAATTGGCAGAGTGCTAGGAGATGACACGATCATTGCGCATCAGAGGATTGCCCGGGCAACTTCAACTTGGGAGGGAGTCCAGGACTTTCTCTGGGGAAGGTCCACCCACTTGGCCATCTACCCACGACATAAGAGATAACACCCAGGGTAATCTTACAGGAAAGAGACCAGTGTCTAGAGAGAAGGGAGCAGGCCTTTCCAAGTTCGAGGAGAAAGTTAGAAACCGACAAGACATCCAGAAAAAGGAAAACTATCCTACCTGGAAAGGGGGAGAAGTCAGAGTGGTCTGAGATGGCTCTGAAACTCTGTGTGCTTGGAGGTTGTCAGGACAACTTAGCCTTCTGAGGTTCTTTATGACATCACGGTGAACATGTCCCCCAAGATGGCCGCATGGGTACAGTCTGAGGATTGGCCTAGGCTGGGCTATTAAAGGGAGACATACCCAGAAACAGCTTTGACAAACAGAAAGCGGGCACAGAAACTGGAAGAGATCAAACAGACTCTGATGCCAGGGATAAGAAAGGAATCCTTGGCAAGAAGCGAGAATAGAGGGACAAGCACTGAGAGGAGAACATTGTCATCTATTCAAGTCTATGGGGAGGCCATGCTGATTCAAGCTTGAAACTTGACTGGAAACACGAGGCCGCACTTGGGCCTTATCAGACCTACAGTGTCCTTCTGCCTTAAGCATAATCCAAAGTCAAGAAGGATCTCTTGAGGACATTGAAGAGAAGAGTCGATGCCTCCTTTCCTAGGCCCCTAGCGTTCTTGGAAGATCAGTCTCACTTTCTATAGCTCTGGCGTCACGGGGGCCCACTGGCCACATGCTAATGCGTCCCAAGAGATGTCTTGGAAGCCTCGAAGGAATGGAGCCCTGTCATGCTTGGGGTAGGTCTCTTTGTTGGGAAGGGCTCTACAAGTGTGCTGAAAATCACCCTTTTCCAGAGGGCTTGGTTCCTTTGTGAAGGCTGCCCTCCCAGGCTAGAGTGCTCACTTTGGCTCCAATGAAATTCTCTCCCCCGACCTCTTGCCGTAGAAGGATTATTGATTATGTGCTTTGACGCCATATGGAAGGAAGCTGGCTGAAAATTAGAACATTACAATTCTGTTTCCAGAAAAATAAACATGCCAGGGCTGAGGATGTAGGTCAAACAAATGGCACAGCCTATAGAAATAAAGTAAGCCCGCATCTAGACGGAATCTAGGGCAACGTCCAAGGGTCAGGGGTCAAGTTCGAAACTTCCCAAATCCACAAAAGAGAAAGAAAAATATCTTTCCTGGAGCGAGGAATTCATCAGATTTGTCTAATTTGTCTCGGAAAAACATGATGTCCATGAAGGGGGTTGCCAGGACCACCTCGAATTTGGAGTTTCTGATCTCAGGATGTCAAACCAACCCAGATGACCACGGGTTCTCAGTGCTTCGTTTGACCTAGGCTAGGATAGCAAAGAGTCCTACAAGTGACCGCTGCAAATTCAAAGACAGCAACCAAGAATCACGAAAGCACTCACACCTCGGCCTAGAGAACATACGGTGATTCAAGAAATACAAAATTAATCCCTTGGACTGAAGGAGAACGGACTGATAAGCACATCTAAGGGAGATAGCTGAGAAAGACCATGACGAGGATACTGTGGAAAAGAAAAAAAGGTCCCAGAAAATGCAAGGCGAACAGATATCACACCTGAACAATCCACAATGAAAGATGTCAGGCTTTAGACAGGCTCTGCTGGAACGTTTGAAAGTCAGAGAAATTCACAAGCCAAAACACGGCAGCGAAGGTCAAACCTGGGCTCACTGGGAAGGGTGAGTTATGAGACTGCTCCAAGCGGGCTCTGAAGCCCTGTGTCCATGAAGCTTGCCGGGGCGGCAGACACACAATTATGACCAATCCTCTGACGTCACAGTGGCCCCGACAAACCACCTGGCCTCTCTACACAGTGCCAGAGCTGGGCTCAAGCAGAATATTCAAGCCCCATTGCACTCAACTGCAGGTTGCCAATGGAACATGAAAGGGGCCGGCCGGTGGTGCAGCGGTGAGGTCCGCAGCTTCTGGGTCGGTGGCCCGGGGTGGGCCGGGTGGAATCCTGGGGGTGAGCCTCCTCACCACTGCTTCAGTCATTCTGGGGCAGGTGTCCGATGGGGTGTAGAGGCAGATGGGAAGGGACGTTAGATAGGGCCAGACTTCCACAGCAAATACAGGAGCATTGCCAGCAGATGTGAGCACAGCGATGCACTTCTGCCAAAACAGAACCAATTACAAGTTGCAAAGAATAGAAAAACGGAAGCTAAACACAAACGAACAAAAAACACAGCTTGCCAGTACGAAGAAGAAGATGTCTATGAAGAGCCTTAGCAAAACAGGTGAAAGCTATGTCAACCGAAAACTAGCAAACGTTTGGGGAAAGAAATTCAAGACGACACAAGGAAAAAGAAGGATATTCCGGGACCTAGGAATGGAAGAATTAACACACTTGAAACGTCCATAGCGGAGAAAGGAATCTCTGGATTCCATGCAATCCCAGTCAAAGTTGCAGCCATATTTGCCAGAGAGATAGAAGAGAGAATCCTAAAGTTTCCAGCCAGCAACAAGAGACCCTGAATAGGCCAAGGAATCCTCAGGAAAACGAACAAAGCAGGACGTATCACACTTTCTGATTTCAACGTAGAGGACGAAGCGCTAGGTACCGAAACGGCACAGTCCGGGCCCAAAAACAGGCACACAGACCCATGCAACAGAATCGAGAGCCCAGAGCCCAACTCAAACATACAGGGACAGCCCATTTGCGACCAGGGAGCCAAGAGGAGACAGTGGACAAAGGAGAGTCTCTCCGATAAACGGTGCTGGGAAGCCTGCACAGCCACATGGAACACAACGAGAGTAGACCATGATGTGCCACCTGGCACACGCACCACCTGGAATGGATTAAAGCCCTGAATGCCACACTTGAAACCGTGAAACCTGTAGGAGAAGACCTAGGCAGAGTGCCCTTTGCCATCTGTCTGAGCCGCCTATTGGGAAGAAGCATGTCTGACTGGGCAAGGGCAGCAAAGGAGACAAGAAACAAACGGGACCACCTCACATGCAGACGCTTCTGCCCAGTCAAGGAAACCATCGACTCAATGCAAAGACAGCACAACAACTGGGAGTGGATGTTTGCAAAGCACACATCGGACAAGGGGTGAAAAGCCCAAAGATACAATCAACTCACACGTCTCCACAAGAAAAAGAACAAGCCAATGAAAACCTGGGCCAAAGATGGACACAGAGATTTCTCCCAAGAAGATCTAAAGAGGGCCAACAGGTGCATGAAAACTTGTTCACCCTCATTAAGCCTGAGGCCAAGGCAAATCCAAGCCGCAAGGACATAGCAGTTCACCGTGGTCAGAATGGCTATAAGGAGGCAGACAGGAAACAACAAGCGTCAGAGAGGAGGTGGAGAGAAGGGAAGCCTGCTGCACTGCTGGTGGCAGTGGAAACCGGTGCAGCCACTAGGCCAAGCGGTGTGGAAGTGCCTCCGAAATTTAAGAATCCATGTCCCATATGATCCAGCTATTCCTCTGGGGCGCGTTTAGCCAAAGAACTCGGAAACACTAACGCCTAAAGACATGTGCACCGCTGAGTTCAGCACAGCCTTACTCCCGCTCTCCAAGACTTGGAAGCCGCCCTGGTGCCCAGCAAGGGACGAATGGAGAAGGAACATGGGCTATAGCCACACAATGGCATACCACTCAGCGGGAACAAAGGATGCAATCCAGCCATTTGTGACCACCAGAATGGCTGGGAGGGTTTTAGGGGAAGTGAAACAAGCCCCAGGGACAAAGTCAAATACCGTAGGGTCTCACTTACAAGGAGAAGAAAAAACAAGCACTGACCAACAGGCGGCACTGGACATTTGATCGGGGGTGCCCAGAGGCAAAGCGGGGCGGTGGGGGAGGGTGAAAGAGATGATGAGGCACAAGTGTGTGGTGAGGGCATGTGATTCGGCTTACGCTGGTGAAGAGGATGGAACCTACACGGAAGTCTAAATCGATGAGGATGTAAATCTGAAAGACATAGGATGTTCGAATGCAGGGTTATGGCAATAAATCCACCTAAAAGCAAAAATCCAAAAAGGGGTCCAGAATGACGGCATACAGCTTTGGGGGCTGAAAGAGATTAGAGAAGGTGAACTTCCAAGGATGGAAAATCACCTCAAAAGCCTTACTGATGCTACAGAAAGGTAGACCATTCCAAATACATGAAGAGGAATCCTACCAAGAGAACCTGATGCGTGCTAAGCCCAGGAACCAACGGAAAACGTTACCGTCCATGATGTTCCTACTAATCAGCTTCACGAATAATCCAAACAGGCCCACATCTTCCCAAGTTCAGGCCACAGGTTGGTCCAAAAGTACAAGTCAGGGCCGGCCCTGTGGTGGAGCGGGCAAGTGCCCACGTTCCGCTTGGGTGGCCCGGGCCTCACTCTTTCACAGCACGGGTGCAGATCACATTAGCACTGTTAGGGAATAGAGATTTCATGGTACGGTGCGGACAGAGTTCCTAAAGAAGTAGCAATTGTGAGGGTCCCTTATCAATACGCACCAGAAAAAGCACCGTGAGAATATTCCAATCTAGGAAGGCATCTGGTACACTTCCCCAAAGGAAGAAGGAAGGAAAACATGGGACCTGCCAAGGCGGAATTGGCAGAGTGCTAGGAGATGACACGATCATTGCGCATCAGAGGATTGCCCGGGCAACTTCAACTTGGGAGGGAGTCCAGGACTTTCTCTGGGGAAGGTCCACCCACTTGGCCATCTACCCACGACATAAGAGATAACACCCAGGGTAATCTTACAGGAAAGAGACCAGTGTCTAGAGAGAAGGGAGCAGGCCTTTCCAAGTTCGAGGAGAAAGTTAGAAACCGACAAGACATCCAGAAAAAGGAAAACTATCCTACCTGGAAAGGGGGAGGAGTCAGACTGGTCTGAGATGGCTCTGAAACTCTGTGTGCTTGGAGGTTGTCAGGACAACTTAGCCTTCTGAGGTTCTTTATGACATCACGGTGAACATGTCCCCCAAGATGGCCGCATGGGTACAGTCTGAGGATTGGCCTAGGCTGGGCTATTAAAGGGAGACATACCCAGAAACAGCTTTGACAAACAGAAAGCGGGCACAGAAACTGGAAGAGATCAAACAGACTCTGATGCCAGGGATAAGAAAGGAATCCTTGGCAAGAAGCGAGAATAGAGGGACAAGCACTGAGAGGAGAACATTGTCATCTATTCAAGTCTATGGGGAGGCCATGCTGATTCAAGCTTGAAACTTGACTGGAAACACGAGGCCGCACTTGGGCCTTATCAGACCTACAGTGTCCTTCTGCCTTAAGCATAATCCAAAGTCAAGAAGGATCTCTTGAGGACATTGAAGAGAAGAGTCGATGCCTCCTTTCCTAGGCCCCTAGCGTTCTTGGAAGATCAGTCTCACTTTCTATAGCTCTGGCGTCACGGGGGCCCACTGGCCACATGCTAATGCGTCCCAAGAGATGTCTTGGAAGCCTCGAAGGAATGGAGCCCTGTCATGCTTGGGGTAGGTCTCTTTGTTGGGAAGGGCTCTACAAGTGTGCTGAAAATCACCCTTTTCCAGAGGGCTTGGTTCCTTTGTGAAGGCTGCCCTCCCAGGCTAGAGTGCTCACTTTGGCTCCAATGAAATTCTCTCCCCCGACCTCTTGCCGTAGAAGGATTATTGATTATGTGCTTTGACGCCATATGGAAGGAAGCTGGCTGAAAATTAGAACATTACAATTCTGTTTCCAGAAAAATCAACATGCCAGGGCTGAGGATGTAGGTCAAACAAATGGCACAGCCTATAGAAATAAAGTAAGCCCGCATCTAGACGGAATCTAGGGCAACGTCCAAGGGTCAGGGGTCAAGTTCGAAACTTCCCAAATCCACAAAAGAGAAAGAAAAATATCTTTCCTGGAGCGAGGAATTCATCAGATTTGTCTAATTTGTCTCGGAAAAACATGATGTCCATGAAGGGGGTTGCCAGGACCACCTCGAATTTGGAGTTTCTGATCTCAGGATGTCAAACCAACCCAGATGACCACGGGTTCTCAGTGCTTCGTTTGACCTAGGCTAGGATAGCAAAGAGTCCTACAAGTGACCGCTGCAAATTCAAAGACAGCAACCAAGAATCACGAAAGCACTCACACCTCGGCCTAGAGAACATACGGTGATTCAAGAAATACAAAATTAATCCCTTGGACTGAAGGAGAACGGACTGATAAGCACATCTAAGGGAGATAGCTGAGAAAGACCATGACGAGGATACTGTGGAAAAGAAAAAAAGGTCCCAGAAAATGCAAGGCGAACAGATATCACACCTGAACAATCCACAATGAAAGATGTCAGGCTTTAGACAGGCTCTGCTGGAACGTTTGAAAGTCAGAGAAATTCACAAGCCAAAACACGGCAGCGAAGGTCAAACCTGGGCTCACTGGGAAGGGTGAGTTATGAGACTGCTCCAAGCGGGCTCTGAAGCCCTGTGTCCATGAAGCTTGCCGGGGCGGCAGACACACAATTATGACCAATCCTCTGACGTCACAGTGGCCCCGACAAACCACCTGGCCTCTCTACACAGTGCCAGAGCTGGGCTCAAGCAGAATATTCAAGCCCCATTGCACTCAACTGCAGGTTGCCAATGGAACATGAAAGGGGCCGGCCGGTGGTGCAGCGGTGAGGTCCGCAGCTTCTGGGTCGGTGGCCCGGGGTGGGCCGGGTGGAATCCTGGGGGTGAGCCTCCTCACCACTGCTTCAGTCATTCTGGGGCAGGTGTCCGATGGGGTGTAGAGGCAGATGGGAAGGGACGTTAGATAGGGCCAGACTTCCACAGCAAATACAGGAGCATTGCCAGCAGATGTGAGCACAGCGATGCACTTCTGCCAAAACAGAACCAATTACAAGTTGCAAAGAATAGAAAAACGGAAGCTAAACACAAACGAACAAAAAACACAGCTTGCCAGTACGAAGAAGAAGATGTCTATGAAGAGCCTTAGCAAAACAGGTGAAAGCTATGTCAACCGAAAACTAGCAAACGTTTGGGGAAAGAAATTCAAGACGACACAAGGAAAAAGAAGGATATTCCGGGACCTAGGAATGGAAGAATTAACACACTTGAAACGTCCATAGCGGAGAAAGGAATCTCTGGATTCCATGCAATCCCAGTCAAAGTTGCAGCCATATTTGCCAGAGAGATAGAAGAGAGAATCCTAAAGTTTCCAGCCAGCAACAAGAGACCCTGAATAGGCCAAGGAATCCTCAGGAAAACGAACAAAGCAGGACGTATCACACTTTCTGATTTCAACGTAGAGGACGAAGCGCTAGGTACCGAAACGGCACAGTCCGGGCCCAAAAACAGGCACACAGACCCATGCAACAGAATCGAGAGCCCAGAGCCCAACTCAAACATACAGGGACAGCCCATTTGCGACCAGGGAGCCAAGAGGAGACAGTGGACAAAGGAGAGTCTCTCCGATAAACGGTGCTGGGAAGCCTGCACAGCCACATGGAACACAACGAGAGTAGACCATGATGTGCCACCTGGCACACGCACCACCTGGAATGGATTAAAGCCCTGAATGCCACACTTGAAACCGTGAAACCTGTAGGAGAAGACCTAGGCAGAGTGCCCTTTGCCATCTGTCTGAGCCGCCTATTGGGAAGAAGCATGTCTGACTGGGCAAGGGCAGCAAAGGAGACAAGAAACAAACGGGACCACCTCACATGCAGACGCTTCTGCCCAGTCAAGGAAACCATCGACTCAATGCAAAGACAGCACAACAACTGGGAGTGGATGTTTGCAAAGCACACATCGGACAAGGGGTGAAAAGCCCAAAGATACAATCAACTCACACGTCTCCACAAGAAAAAGAACAAGCCAATGAAAACCTGGGCCAAAGATGGACACAGAGATTTCTCCCAAGAAGATCTAAAGAGGGCCAACAGGTGCATGAAAACTTGTTCACCCTCATTAAGCCTGAGGCCAAGGCAAATCCAAGCCGCAAGGACATAGCAGTTCACCGTGGTCAGAATGGCTATAAGGAGGCAGACAGGAAACAACAAGCGTCAGAGAGGAGGTGGAGAGAAGGGAAGCCTCCTGCACTGCTGGTGGCAGTGGAAACCGGTGCAGCCACTAGGCCAAGCGGTGTGGAACTGCCTCCGAAATTTAAGAATCCATGTCCCATATGATCCAGCTATTCCTCTGGGGCGCGTTTAGCCAAAGAACTCGGAAACACTAACGCCTAAAGACATGTGCACCGCTGAGTTCAGCACAGCCTTACTCCCGCTCTCCAAGACTTGGAAGCCGCCGTGGTGCCCAGCAAGGGACGAATGGAGAAGGAACATGGGCTATAGCCACACAATGGCATACCACTCAGCGGGAACAAAGGATGCAATCCAGCCATTTGTGACCACCAGAATGGCTGGGAGGGTTTTAGGGGAAGTGAAACAAGCCCCAGGGACAAAGTCAAATACCGTAGGGTCTCACTTACAAGGAGAAGAAAAAACAAGCACTGACCAACAGGCGGCACTGGACATTTGATCGGGGGTGCCCAGAGGCAAAGCGGGGCGGTGGGGGAGGGTGAAAGAGATGATGAGGCACAAGTGTGTGGTGAGGGCATGTGATTCGGCTTACGCTGGTGAAGAGGATGGAACCTACACGGAAGTCTAAATCGATGAGGATGTAAATCTGAAAGACATAGGATGTTCGAATGCAGGGTTATGGCAATAAATCCACCTAAAAGCAAAAATCCAAAAAGGGGTCCAGAATGACGGCATACAGCTTTGGGGGCTGAAAGAGATTAGAGAAGGTGAACTTCCAAGGATGGAAAATCACCTCAAAAGCCTTACTGATGCTACAGAAAGGTAGACCATTCCAAATACATGAAGAGGAATCCTACCAAGAGAACCTGATCCGTGCTAAGCCCAGGAACCAACGGAAAACGTTACCGTCCATGATGTTCCTACTAATCAGCTTCACGAATAATCCAAACAGGCCCACATCTTCCCAAGTTCAGGCCACAGGTTGGTCCAAAAGTACAAGTCAGGGCCGGCCCTGTGGTGGAGCGGGCAAGTGCCCACGTTCCGCTTGGGTGGCCCGGGCCTCACTCTTTCACAGCACGGGTGCAGATCACATTAGCACTGTTAGGGAATAGAGATTTCATGGTACGGTGCGGACAGAGGTCCTAAAGAAGTAGCAATTGTGAGGGTCCCTTATCAATACGCACCAGAAAAAGAACCGTGAGAATATTCCAATCTAGGAAGGCATCTGGTACACTTCCCCAAAGGAAGAAGGAAGGAAAACATGGGACCTGCCAAGGCGGAATTGGCAGAGTGCTAGGAGATGACACGATCATTGCGCATCAGAGGATTGCCTGGGCAACTTCAACTTGGGAGGGAGTCCAGGACTTTCTCTGGGGAAGGTCCACCCACTTGGCCATCTACCCACGACATAAGAGATAACACCCAGGGTAATCTTACAGGAAAGAGACCAGTGTCTAGAGAGAAGGGAGCAGGCCTTTCCAAGTTCGAGGAGAAAGTTAGAAACCGACAAGACATCCAGAAAAAGGAAAACTATCCTACCTGGAAAGGGGGAGGAGTCAGACTGGTCTGAGATGGCTCTGAAACTCTGTGTGCTTGGAGGTTGTCAGGACAACTTAGCCTTCTGAGGTTCTTTATGACATCACGGTGAACATGTCCCCCAAGATGGCCGCATGGTTACAGTCTGAGGATTGTCCTAGGCTGGGCTATAAAAGGGAGACATACCCAGAAACAGCTTTGACAAACAGAAAGCGGGCACAGAAACTGGAAGAGATCAAACAGACTCTGATGCCAGGGATAAGAAAGGAATCCTTGGCAAGAAGCGAGAATAGAGGGACAAGCACTGCGAGGAGAACATTGTCATCTATTCAAGTCTATGGGGAGGCCATGCTGATTCAAGCTTGAAACTTGATTGGAAACACGAGGCCGCACTTGGGCCTTATCAGACCTACAGTGTCCTTCTGCCTTAAGCATAATCCAAAATCAAGAAGGATCTCTTGAGGACGTTGAAGAGAAGAGTCGATGCCTCCTTTCCTAGGCCCCTAGCATTCTTCGAAGATCAGTCTCACTTTCCATAGCTCTGGCGTCACGGGGGCCCACTGGCCACATGCTAATGCGTCCCAAGAGATGTCTTGGAAGCCTTGAAGGAATGGAGCCCTGTCATGCTTGGGGTAGGTCTCTTTGTTGGGAAGGGCTCTACAAGTGTGCTGAAAATCACCCTTTTCCAGAGGGCTTGGTTCCTTTGTGAAGGCTGCCCTCCCAGGCTAGAGTGCTCACTTTGGCTCCAATGAAATTCTCTCCCCCGACCTCTTGCCGTAGAAGGATTATTGATTATGTGCTTTGACGCCATATGGAAGGAAGCTGGCTGAAAATTAGAACATTACAATTCTGTTTCCAGAAAAATAAACATGCCAGGGCTGAGGATGTAGGTCAAACAAATGGCACAGCCTATAGAAATAAAGTAAGCCCGCATCTAGACGGAATCTAGGGCAACGTCCAAGGGTCAGGAGTCAAGTTCGAAACTTCCCAAATCCACAAAAGAGAAAGAAAAATATCTTTCCTGGAGCGAGGAATTCATCAGATTTGTCTAATTTGTCTCGGAAAAACATGATGTCCATGAAGGGGGTTGCCAGGACCACCTCGAGTTTGGAGTTTCTGATCTCAGGATGTCAAACCAACCCAGATGACCACGGGTTCTCAGTGCTTCGTTTGACCTAGGCTAGGATAGCAAAGAGTCCTACAAGTGACCGCTGCAAATTCAAAGACAGCAACCAAGAATCACGAAAGCACTCACACCTCGGCCTAGAGAACATACGGTGATTCAAGAAAGACAAAATTAATCCCTTGGACTGAAGGAGAACGGACTGATAAGCACATCTAAGGGAGATAGCTGAGAAAGACCATGACGAGTATACTGTGGAAAAGAAAAAAAGGTCCCAGAAAATGCAAGGCGAACAGATATCACACCTGAATAATCCACAATGAAAGATGTCAGTCTTTAGACAGGCTCTGCTGGAACGTTTGAAAGTCAGAGAAATTCACAAGCCAAAACACGGCAGCGAAGGTCAAACCTGGGCTCACTGGGAAGGGTGAGTTATGAGACTGCTCCAAGCGGGCTCTGAAGCCCTGTGTCCATGAAGCTTGCCGGGGCAGCCGACACACAATTATGACCAATCCTCTGACCTCACAGTGGCCCCGACAAACCACCTGGCCTCATCTACACAGTGCCAGAGCTGGGCTCAAGCAGCATATTCAAGCCCCATTGCACTCAACTGCAGGTTGCCAATGGAACATGAAAGGGGCCGGCCGGTGGTGCAGCGGTGAGGTCCGCAGCTTCTGGGTCGGTGGCCCGGGGTGGGCCGGGTGGAATCCTGGGGGTGAGCCTCCTCACCACTGCTTCAGTCATTCTGGGGCAGGTGTCCGAGGGGGTGTAGAGGCAGATGGGAAGGGACGTTAGATAGGGCCAGACTTCCACAGCAAATACAGGAGCGTTGCCAGCAGATGTGAGCACAGCGATGCACTTCTGCCAAAACAGAACCAATTACAAGTTGCAAAGAATAGAAAAACGGAAGCTAAACACAAACGAACAAAAAACACAGCTTGCCAGTACGAAGCACAAGATGTCTATGAAGAGCCTTAGCAAAACAGGGGAAAGCTATGTCAACCGAAAACTAGCAAACGTTTGGGGAAAGAAATTCAAGACGACACAAGGAAAAAGAAGGATATTCCGGGACCTAGGAATGGAAGAATTAACACACTTGAAGCGTCCATAGCGGAGAAAGGAATCTCTGGATTCCATGGAATCCCCGTCAAAGTTGCAGCCATATTTGCCAGAGAGATAGAAGAGAGAATCCTAAAGTTTCCAGCCAGCAACAAGAGACCCTGAATAGGCCAAGGAATCCTCAGGAAAACGAACAAAGCAGGACGTATCACACTTTCTGATTTCAACATAGAGGACGAAGCGCTAGCTACCGAAACGGCACAGTCCGGGCCCAAAAACAGGCACACAGATCCATGCAACAGAATCGAGAGGCCAGAGCCCAACTCAAACATACATGGACAGCCCATTTGCGACCAGGGAGCCAAGAGGAGACAGTGGACAAAGGAGAGTCTCTCCGATAAACGGTGCTGGGAAACCTGCACAGCCACATGGAACACAACGAGAGTAGACCATTATGTTCCACCTGGCACACGCACCACCTGGAATGGATTAAAGCCCTGAATGGCACACTTGAAACCGTGAAACTTGTAGATGAAGACCTAGGCAGAGTGCTCTTTGCCATCTGTCTGAGCCGCCTATTGGGAAGAAGCATGTCTGACTGGGCAAGGGCAGCAAAGGAGACAAGAAACAAACGGGACCACCTCACATGCAGACGCTTCTGCTCAGTCAAGGAAACCATCGACTCAATGCAAAGACAGCACAACAACTGGGAGTGGATGTTTGCAAAGCACACATCGGACAAGGGGTGAAAAGCCCAAAGATACAATCAACTCACACGTCTCCACAAGAAAAAGAACAAGCCAATGAAAACCTGGGCCAAAGATGGACACAGAGATTTCTCCCAAGAAGATCTAAAGAGGGCCAACAGGTGCATGAAAACTTGTTCACCCTCATTAAGCCTGAGGCCAAGGCAAATCCAAGCCGCAAGGACATAGCAGTTCACCGTGGTCAGAATGGCTATAAGGAGGCAGACAGGAAACAACAAGCGTCAGAGAGGAGGTGGAGAGAAGGGAAGCCTCCTGCACTGCTGGTGGCAGTGGAAACCGGTGCAGCCACTAGGCCAAGCGGTGTGGAACTGCCTCCGAAATTTAAGAATCCATGTCCCATATGATCCAGCTATTCCTCTGGGGCGCGTTTAGCCAAAGAACTCGGAAACACTAACGCCTAAAGACATGTGCACCGCTGAGTTCAGCACAGCCTTACTCCCGCTCTCCAAGACTTGGAAGCCGCCGTGGTGCCCAGCAAGGGACGAATGGAGAAGGAACATGGGCTATAGCCACACAATGGCATACCACTCAGCGGGAACAAAGGATGCAATCCAGCCATTTGTGACCACCAGAATGGCTGGGAGGGTTTTAGGGGAAGTGAAACAAGCCCCAGGGACAAAGTCAAATACCGTAGGGTCTCACTTACAAGGAGAAGAAAAAACAAGCACTGACCAACAGGCGGCACTGGACATTTGATCGGGGGTGCCCAGAGGCAAAGCGGGGCGGTGGGGGAGGGTGAAAGAGATGATGAGGCACAAGTGTGTGGTGAGGGCATGTGATTCGGCTTACGCTGGTGAAGAGGATGGAACCTACACGGAAGTCTAAATCGATGAGGATGTAAATCTGAAAGACATAGGATGTTCGAATGCAGGGTTATGGCAATAAATCCACCTAAAAGCAAAAATCCAAAAAGGGGTCCAGAATGACGGCATACAGCTTTGGGGGCTGAAAGAGATTAGAGAAGGTGAACTTCCAAGGATGGAAAATCACCTCAAAAGCCTTACTGATGCTACAGAAAGGTAGACCATTCCAAATACATGAAGAGGAATCCTACCAAGAGAACCTGATCCGTGCTAAGCCCAGGAACCAACGGAAAACGTTACCGTCCATGATGTTCCTACTAATCAGCTTCACGAATAATCCAAACAGGCCCACATCTTCCCAAGTTCAGGCCACAGGTTGGTCCAAAAGTACAAGTCAGGGCCGGCCCTGTGGTGGAGCGGGCAAGTGCCCACGTTCCGCTTGGGTGGCCCGGGCCTCACTCTTTCACAGCACGGGTGCAGATCACATTAGCACTGTTAGGGAATAGAGATTTCATGGTACGGTGCGGACAGAGGTCCTAAAGAAGTAGCAATTGTGAGGGTCCCTTATCAATACGCACCAGAAAAAGAACCGTGAGAATATTCCAATCTAGGAAGGCATCTGGTACACTTCCCCAAAGGAAGAAGGAAGGAAAACATGGGACCTGCCAAGGCGGAATTGGCAGAGTGCTAGGAGATGACACGATCATTGCGCATCAGAGGATTGCCTGGGCAACTTCAACTTGGGAGGGAGTCCAGGACTTTCTCTGGGGAAGGTCCACCCACTTGGCCATCTACCCACGACATAAGAGATAACACCCAGGGTAATCTTACAGGAAAGAGACCAGTGTCTAGAGAGAAGGGAGCAGGCCTTTCCAAGTTCGAGGAGAAAGTTAGAAACCGACAAGACATCCAGAAAAAGGAAAACTATCCTACCTGGAAAGGGGGAGGAGTCAGACTGGTCTGAGATGGCTCTGAAACTCTGTGTGCTTGGAGGTTGTCAGGACAACTTAGCCTTCTGAGGTTCTTTATGACATCACGGTGAACATGTCCCCCAAGATGGCCGCATGGTTACAGTCTGAGGATTGTCCTAGGCTGGGCTATAAAAGGGAGACATACCCAGAAACAGCTTTGACAAACAGAAAGCGGGCACAGAAACTGGAAGAGATCAAACAGACTCTGATGCCAGGGATAAGAAAGGAATCCTTGGCAAGAAGCGAGAATAGAGGGACAAGCACTGCGAGGAGAACATTGTCATCTATTCAAGTCTATGGGGAGGCCATGCTGATTCAAGCTTGAAACTTGATTGGAAACACGAGGCCGCACTTGGGCCTTATCAGACCTACAGTGTCCTTCTGCCTTAAGCATAATCCAAAATCAAGAAGGATCTCTTGAGGACGTTGAAGAGAAGAGTCGATGCCTCCTTTCCTAGGCCCCTAGCATTCTTCGAAGATCAGTCTCACTTTCCATAGCTCTGGCGTCACGGGGGCCCACTGGCCACATGCTAATGCGTCCCAAGAGATGTCTTGGAAGCCTTGAAGGAATGGAGCCCTGTCATGCTTGGGGTAGGTCTCTTTGTTGGGAAGGGCTCTACAAGTGTGCTGAAAATCACCCTTTTCCAGAGGGCTTGGTTCCTTTGTGAAGGCTGCCCTCCCAGGCTAGAGTGCTCACTTTGGCTCCAATGAAATTCTCTCCCCCGACCTCTTGCCGTAGAAGGATTATTGATTATGTGCTTTGACGCCATATGGAAGGAAGCTGGCTGAAAATTAGAACATTACAATTCTGTTTCCAGAAAAATAAACATGCCAGGGCTGAGGATGTAGGTCAAACAAATGGCACAGCCTATAGAAATAAAGTAAGCCCGCATCTAGACGGAATCTAGGGCAACGTCCAAGGGTCAGGAGTCAAGTTCGAAACTTCCCAAATCCACAAAAGAGAAAGAAAAATATCTTTCCTGGAGCGAGGAATTCATCAGATTTGTCTAATTTGTCTCGGAAAAACATGATGTCCATGAAGGGGGTTGCCAGGACCACCTCGAGTTTGGAGTTTCTGATCTCAGGATGTCAAACCAACCCAGATGACCACGGGTTCTCAGTGCTTCGTTTGACCTAGGCTAGGATAGCAAAGAGTCCTACAAGTGACCGCTGCAAATTCAAAGACAGCAACCAAGAATCACGAAAGCACTCACACCTCGGCCTAGAGAACATACGGTGATTCAAGAAAGACAAAATTAATCCCTTGGACTGAAGGAGAACGGACTGATAAGCACATCTAAGGGAGATAGCTGAGAAAGACCATGACGAGTATACTGTGGAAAAGAAAAAAAGGTCCCAGAAAATGCAAGGCGAACAGATATCACACCTGAATAATCCACAATGAAAGATGTCAGTCTTTAGACAGGCTCTGCTGGAACGTTTGAAAGTCAGAGAAATTCACAAGCCAAAACACGGCAGCGAAGGTCAAACCTGGGCTCACTGGGAAGGGTGAGTTATGAGACTGCTCCAAGCGGGCTCTGAAGCCCTGTGTCCATGAAGCTTGCCGGGGCAGCCGACACACAATTATGACCAATCCTCTGACCTCACAGTGGCCCCGACAAACCACCTGGCCTCATCTACACAGTGCCAGAGTTGGGCTCAAGCAGCATATTCAAGCCCCATTGCACTCAACTGCAGGTTGCCAATGGAACATGAAAGGGGCCGGCCGGTGGTGCAGCGGTGAGGTCCGCAGCTTCTGGGTCGGTGGCCCGGGGTGGGCCGGGTGGAATCCTGGGGGTGAGCCTCCTCACCACTGCTTCAGTCATTCTGGGGCAGGTGTCCGAGGGGGTGTAGAGGCAGATGGGAAGGGACGTTAGATAGGGCCAGACTTCCACAGCAAATACAGGAGCGTTGCCAGCAGATGTGAGCACAGCGATGCACTTCTGCCAAAACAGAACCAATTACAAGTTGCAAAGAATAGAAAAACGGAAGCTAAACACAAACGAACAAAAAACACAGCTTGCCAGTACGAAGCACAAGATGTCTATGAAGAGCCTTAGCAAAACAGGGGAAAGCTATGTCAACCGAAAACTAGCAAACGTTTGGGGAAAGAAATTCAAGACGACACAAGGAAAAAGAAGGATATTCCGGGACCTAGGAATGGAAGAATTAACACACTTGAAGCGTCCATAGCGGAGAAAGGAATCTCTGGATTCCATGGAATCCCCGTCAAAGTTGCAGCCATATTTGCCAGAGAGATAGAAGAGAGAATCCTAAAGTTTCCAGCCAGCAACAAGAGACCCTGAATAGGCCAAGGAATCCTCAGGAAAACGAACAAAGCAGGACGTATCACACTTTCTGATTTCAACATAGAGGACGAAGCGCTAGCTACCGAAACGGCACAGTCCGGGCCCAAAAACAGGCACACAGATCCATGCAACAGAATCGAGAGGCCAGAGCCCAACTCAAACATACATGGACAGCCCATTTGCGACCAGGGAGCCAAGAGGAGACAGTGGACAAAGGAGAGTCTCTCCGATAAACGGTGCTGGGAAACCTGCACAGCCACATGGAACACAACGAGAGTAGACCATTATGTTCCACCTGGCACACGCACCACCTGGAATGGATTAAAGCCCTGAATGGCACACTTGAAACCGTGAAACTTGTAGATGAAGACCTAGGCAGAGTGCTCTTTGCCATCTGTCTGAGCCGCCTATTGGGAAGAAGCATGTCTGACTGGGCAAGGGCAGCAAAGGAGACAAGAAACAAACGGGACCACCTCACATGCAGACGCTTCTGCTCAGTCAAGGAAACCATCGACTCAATGCAAAGACAGCACAACAACTGGGAGTGGATGTTTGCAAAGCACACATCGGACAAGGGGTGAAAAGCCCAAAGATACAATCAACTCACACGTCTCCACAAGAAAAAGAACAAGCCAATGAAAACCTGGGCCAAAGATGGACACAGAGATTTCTCCCAAGAAGATCTAAAGAGGGCCAACAGGTGCATGAAAACTTGTTCACCCTCATTAAGCCTGAGGCCAAGGCAAATCCAATCCACAAGGACAGAGCAGCTCACCGTGGTCAGAATGGCTATAATGAGGCAGACAGGAAACAACAAGCATCAGAGAGGAGGTGGAGAGAAGGGAAGCCTGCTGCACTGCTGGTGGCAGTGGAAACCGGTGCAGCCACTAGGCCAAGCGGTGTGGAACTGCCTCCGAAATTTAAGAATCCATGTCCCATATGATCCAGCTATTCCTCTGGGGCGCGTTTAGCCAAAGAACTCGGAAACACTACCGCCTAAAGACATGTGCACCGCTGAGTTCAGCACAGCCTTACTCCCGCTCTCCAACACTTGGAAGCCGCCCTGGTGCCCAGCAAGGGACGAATGGAGAAGGAACATGGGCTATAGCCACACAATGGCGTACCACTCAGCGGGAACAAAGGATGCAATCCAGCCATTTGTGACCACCAGAATGGCTGGGAGGGTTTTAGGGGAAGTGAAACAAGCCCCAGGGACAAAGTCAAATACTGTAGGATCTCACTTACAAGGAGAAGAAAAAACAAGCACTGACCAACAGGCGACACTGGACATTTGATCGGGGGTGCCCACAGGCAAAGCGGGGCGGTGGGGGAGGGTGAAAGAGATGATGAGGCACAAGTGTGTGGTGAGGGCCTGTGATTCGGTTTACGCTGGTGAAGAGGATGGAACCTACACGGAAGTCTAAATCGATGAGGATGTAAATCTGAAAGACATAGGATGTTCGAATGCAGGGTTATGGCAATAAATCCACCTAAAAGCAAAAATCCAAAAAGGGGTCCAGAATGACGGCATACAGCTTTGGGGGCTGAAAGAGATTAGAGAAGGTGAACTTCCAAGGATGGAAAATCACCTCAAAAGCCTTACTGATGCTACAGAAAGGTAGACCATTCCAAATACATGAAGAGGAATCCTACCAAGAGAACCTGATCCGTGCTAAGCCCAGGAACCAACGGAAAACGTTACCGTCCATGATGTTCCTACTAATCAGCTTCACGAATAATCCAAACAGGCCCACATCTTCCCAAGTTCAGGCCACAGGTTGGTCCAAAAGTACAAGTCAGGGCCGGCCCTGTGGTGGAGCGGGCAAGTGCCCACGTTCCGCTTGGGTGGCCCGGGCCTCACTCTTTCACAGCACGGGTGCAGATCACATTAGCACTGTTAGGGAATAGAGATTTCATGGTACGGTGCGGACAGAGGTCCTAAAGAAGTAGCAATTGTGAGGGTCCCTTATCAATACGCACCAGAAAAAGAACCGTGAGAATATTCCAATCTAGGAAGGCATCTGGTACACTTCCCCAAAGGAAGAAGGAAGGAAAACATGGGACCTGCCAAGGCGGAATTGGCAGAGTGCTAGGAGATGACACGATCATTGCGCATCAGAGGATTGCCTGGGCAACTTCAACTTGGGAGGGAGTCCAGGACTTTCTCTGGGGAAGGTCCACCCACTTGGCCATCTACCCACGACATAAGAGATAACACCCAGGGTAATCTTACAGGAAAGAGACCAGTGTCTAGAGAGAAGGGAGCAGGCCTTTCCAAGTTCGAGGAGAAAGTTAGAAACCGACAAGACATCCAGAAAAAGGAAAACTATCCTACCTGGAAAGGGGGAGGAGTCAGACTGGTCTGAGATGGCTCTGAAACTCTGTGTGCTTGGAGGTTGTCAGGACAACTTAGCCTTCTGAGGTTCTTTATGACATCACGGTGAACATGTCCCCCAAGATGGCCGCATGGTTACAGTCTGAGGATTGTCCTAGGCTGGGCTATAAAAGGGAGACATACCCAGAAACAGCTTTGACAAACAGAAAGCGGGCACAGAAACTGGAAGAGATCAAACAGACTCTGATGCCAGGGATAAGAAAGGAATCCTTGGCAAGAAGCGAGAATAGAGGGACAAGCACTGCGAGGAGAACATTGTCATCTATTCAAGTCTATGGGGAGGCCATGCTGATTCAAGCTTGAAACTTGATTGGAAACACGAGGCCGCACTTGGGCCTTATCAGACCTACAGTGTCCTTCTGCCTTAAGCATAATCCAAAATCAAGAAGGATCTCTTGAGGACGTTGAAGAGAAGAGTCGATGCCTCCTTTCCTAGGCCCCTAGCATTCTTCGAAGATCAGTCTCACTTTCCATAGCTCTGGCGTCACGGGGGCCCACTGGCCACATGCTAATGCGTCCCAAGAGATGTCTTGGAAGCCTTGAAGGAATGGAGCCCTGTCATGCTTGGGGTAGGTCTCTTTGTTGGGAAGGGCTCTACAAGTGTGCTGAAAATCACCCTTTTCCAGAGGGCTTGGTTCCTTTGTGAAGGCTGCCCTCCCAGGCTAGAGTGCTCACTTTGGCTCCAATGAAATTCTCTCCCCCGACCTCTTGCCGTAGAAGGATTATTGATTATGTGCTTTGACGCCATATGGAAGGAAGCTGGCTGAAAATTAGAACATTACAATTCTGTTTCCAGAAAAATAAACATGCCAGGGCTGAGGATGTAGGTCAAACAAATGGCACAGCCTATGGAAATAAAGTAAGCCCGCATCTAGACGGAATCTAGGGCAACGTCCAAGGGTCAGGAGTCAAGTTCGAAACTTCCCAAATCCACAAAAGAGAAAGAAAAATATCTTTCCTGGAGCGAGGAATTCATCAGATTTGTCTAATTTGTCTCGGAAAAACATGATGTCCATGAAGGGGGTTGCCAGGACCACCTCGAGTTTGGAGTTTCTGATCTCAGGATGTCAAACCAACCCAGATGACCACGGGTTCTCAGTGCTTCGTTTGACCTAGGCTAGGATAGCAAAGAGTCCTACAAGTGACCGCTGCAAATTCAAAGACAGCAACCAAGAATCACGAAAGCACTCACACCTCGGCCTAGAGAACATACGGTGATTCAAGAAAGACAAAATTAATCCCTTGGACTGAAGGAGAACGGACTGATAAGCACATCTAAGGGAGATAGCTGAGAAAGACCATGACGAGTATACTGTGGAAAAGAAAAAAAGGTCCCAGAAAATGCAAGGCGAACAGATATCACACCTGAATAATCCACAATGAAAGATGTCAGTCTTTAGACAGGCTCTGCTGGAACGTTTGAAAGTCAGAGAAATTCACAAGCCAAAACACGGCAGCGAAGGTCAAACCTGGGCTCACTGGGAAGGGTGAGTTATGAGACTGCTCCAAGCGGGCTCTGAAGCCCTGTGTCCATGAAGCTTGCCGGGGCAGCCGACACACAATTATGACCAATCCTCTGACCTCACAGTGGCCCTGACAAACCACCTGGCCTCATCTACACAGTGCCAGAGTTGGGCTCAAGCAGCATATTCAAGCCCCATTGCACTCAACTGCAGGTTGCCAATGGAACATGAAAGGGGCCGGCCGGTGGTGCAGCGGTGAGGTCCGCAGCTTCTGGGTCGGTGGCCCGGGGTGGGCCGGGTGGAATCCTGGGGGTGAGCCTCCTCACCACTGCTTCAGTCATTCTGGGGCAGGTGTCCGAGGGGGTGTAGAGGCAGATGGGAAGGGACGTTAGATAGGGCCAGACTTCCACAGCAAATACAGGAGCGTTGCCAGCAGATGTGAGCACAGCGATGCACTTCTGCCAAAACAGAACCAATTACAAGTTGCAAAGAATAGAAAAACGGAAGCTAAACACAAACGAACAAAAAACACAGCTTGCCAGTACGAAGCACAAGATGTCTATGAAGAGCCTTAGCAAAACAGGGGAAAGCTATGTCAACCGAAAACTAGCAAACGTTTGGGGAAAGAAATTCAAGACGACACAAGGAAAAAGAAGGATATTCCGGGACCTAGGAATGGAAGAATTAACACACTTGAAGCGTCCATAGCGGAGAAAGGAATCTCTGGATTCCATGGAATCCCCGTCAAAGTTGCAGCCATATTTGCCAGAGAGATAGAAGAGAGAATCCTAAAGTTTCCAGCCAGCAACAAGAGACCCTGAATAGGCCAAGGAATCCTCAGGAAAACGAACAAAGCAGGACGTATCACACTTTCTGATTTCAACATAGAGGACGAAGCGCTAGCTACCGAAACGGCACAGTCCGGGCCCAAAAACAGGCACACAGATCCATGCAACAGAATCGAGAGGCCAGAGCCCAACTCAAACATACATGGACAGCCCATTTGCGACCAGGGAGCCAAGAGGAGACAGTGGACAAAGGAGAGTCTCTCCGATAAACGGTGCTGGGAAACCTGCACAGCCACATGGAACACAACGAGAGTAGACCATTATGTTCCACCTGGCACACGCACCACCTGGAATGGATTAAAGCCCTGAATGGCACACTTGAAACCGTGAAACTTGTAGATGAAGACCTAGGCAGAGTGCTCTTTGCCATCTGTCTGAGCCGCCTATTGGGAAGAAGCATGTCTGACTGGGCAAGGGCAGCAAAGGAGACAAGAAACAAACGGGACCACCTCACATGCAGACGCTTCTGCTCAGTCAAGGAAACCATCGACTCAATGCAAAGACAGCACAACAACTGGGAGTGGATGTTTGCAAAGCACACATCGGACAAGGGGTGAAAAGCCCAAAGATACAATCAACTCACACGTCTCCACAAGAAAAAGAACAAGCCAATGAAAACCTGGGCCAAAGATGGACACAGAGATTTCTCCCAAGAAGATCTAAAGAGGGCCAACAGGTGCATGAAAACTTGTTCACCCTCATTAAGCCTGAGGCCAAGGCAAATCCAATCCACAAGGACAGAGCAGCTCACCGTGGTCAGAATGGCTATAATGAGGCAGACAGGAAACAACAAGCATCAGAGAGGAGGTGGAGAGAAGGGAAGCCTGCTGCACTGCTGGTGGCAGTGGAAACCGGTGCAGCCACTAGGCCAAGCGGTGTGGAACTGCCTCCGAAATTTAAGAATCCATGTCCCATATGATCCAGCTATTCCTCTGGGGCGCGTTTAGCCAAAGAACTCGGAAACACTACCGCCTAAAGACATGTGCACCGCTGAGTTCAGCACAGCCTTACTCCCGCTCTCCAACACTTGGAAGCCGCCCTGGTGCCCAGCAAGGGACGAATGGAGAAGGAACATGGGCTATAGCCACACAATGGCGTACCACTCAGCGGGAACAAAGGATGCAATCCAGCCATTTGTGACCACCAGAATGGCTGGGAGGGTTTTAGGGGAAGTGAAACAAGCCCCAGGGACAAAGTCAAATACTGTAGGATCTCACTTACAAGGAGAAGAAAAAACAAGCACTGACCAACAGGCGACACTGGACATTTGATCGGGGGTGCCCACAGGCAAAGCGGGGCGGTGGGGGAGGGTGAAAGAGATGATGAGGCACAAGTGTGTGGTGAGGGCCTGTGATTCGGTTTACGCTGGTGAAGAGGATGGAACCTACACGGAAGTCTAAATCGATGAGGATGTAAATCTGAAAGACATAGGATGTTCGAATGCAGGGTTATGGCAATATATCCACCTAAAATCAAAAATCCAAAAAGGGGTCCAGAATGACGGCATACAGCTTTGGGGGCTGAAAGAGATTAGAGAAGGTGAACTTCCAAGGATGGAAAATCACCTCAAAAGCCTTACTGATGCTACAGAATGGTAGACCATTCCAAATACATGAAGAGGAATCCTACCAAGAGAACCTGATCCGTGCTAAGCCCAGGAACCAACGGAAAACGTTACCGTCCATGATGTTCCTACTAATCCCCTTCACGAATAATCCAAACAGGCCCACATCTTCCCAAGTTCAGGCCACAGGTTGGTCCAAAAGTACAAGTCAGGGCCGGCCCTGTGGTGGAGCGGGCAAGTGCCCACGTTCCGCTTGGGTGGCCCGGGCCTCACTCTTTCACAGCACGGGTGCAGATCACATTAGCACTGTGAGGGAATAGAGATTTCATGGTACGGTGCGGACAGAGGTCCTAAAGAAGTAGCAATTGTGAGGGTCCCTTATCAATACGCACCAGAAAAAGAACCGTGAGAATATTCCAATCTAGGAAGGCATCTGGTACACTTCCCCAAAGGAAGAAGGAAGGAAAACATGGGACCTGCCAAGGCGGAATTGGCAGAGTGCTAGGAGATGACACGATCATTGCGCATCAGAGGATTGCCTGGGCAACTTCAACTTGGGAGGGAGTCCAGGACTTTCTCTGGGGAAGGTCCACCCACTTGGCCATCTACCCACGACATAAGAGATAACACCCAGGGTAATCTTACAGGAAAGAGACCAGTGTCTAGAGAGAAGGGAGCAGGCCTTTCCAAGTTCGAGGAGAAAGTTAGAAACCGACAAGACATCCAGAAAAAGGAAAACTATCCTACCTGGAAAGGGGGAGGAGTCAGACTGGTCTGAGATGGCTCTGAAACTCTGTGTGCTTGGAGGTTGCCAGGACAACTTAGCCTTCTGAGGTTCTTTATGACATCACGGTGAACATGTCCCCAAAGATGGCCGCATGGTTACAGTCTGAGGATTGGCCTAGGCTGGGCTATTAAAGGGAGACATACCCAGAAACAGCTTTGACAAACAGAAAGCGGGCACAGAAACTGGAAGAGATAAAACAGACTCTGATGCCAGGGATAAGAAAGGAATCCTTGTCAAGAAGCCAGAATCGAGGGACAAGCACTGAGAGGAGAACATTGTCATCTATTCAAGTCTATGGGGAGGCCATGCTGATTCAAGCTTGAAACTTGATTGGAAACATGAGGCCGCACTTGGGCCTTATCAGACCTACAGTGTCCTTCTGCCTTAAGCATAATCCAAAGTCAAGAAGGATCTCTTGAGGACATTGAAGAGAAGAGTCGATGCCTCCTTTCCTAGGCCCCTAGCGTTCTTGGAAGATCAGTCTCACTTTCTATAGCTCTGGCGTCACGGGGGCCCACTGGCCACATGCTAATGCGTCCCAAGAGATGTCTTGGAAGCCTCGAAGGAATGGAGCCCTGCCATGCTTGGGGTAGGTCTCTTTGTTGGGAAGGGCTCTACAAGTGTGCTGAAAATCACCCTTTTCCAGAGGGCTTGGTTCCTTTGTGAAGGCTGCCCTCCCAGGCTAGAGTGCTCAGTTTGGCTCCAATGAAATTCTCTCCCCCGACCTCTTGCCGTAGAAGGATTATTGATTATGTGCTTTGACGCCATATGGAAGGAAGCTGGCTGAAAATTAGAACATTACAATTCTGTTTCCAGAAAAATCAGCATGCCAGGGCTGAGGATGTAGGTCAAACAAATGGCACAGCCTATAGAAATAAAGTAAGCCCGCATCTAGACGGAATCTAGGGCAACGTCCAAGGGTCAGGGGTCAAGTTCGAAACTTCCCAAATCCACAAAAGAGAAAGAAAAATATCTTTCCTGGAGCGAGGAATTCATCAGATTTGTCTAATTTGTCTCGGAAAAACATGATGTCCATGAAGGGGGTTGCCAGGACCACCTCGAGTTTGGAGTTTCTGATCTCAGGATGTCAAACCAACCCAGATGACCACGGGTTCTCAGTGCTTCGTTTGACCTAGGCTAGGATAGCAAAGAGTCCTACAAGTGACCGCTGCAAATTCAAAGACAGCAACCAAGAATCACGAAAGCACTCACACCTCGGCCTAGAGAACATACGGTGATTCAAGAAATACAAAATTAATCCCTTGGACTGAAGGAGAACGGACTGATAAGCACATCTAAGGGAGATAGCTGAGAAAGACCATGACGAGGATACTGTGGAAAAGAAAAAAAGGTCCCAGAAAATGCAAGGCGAACAGATATCACACCTGAATAATCCACAATGAAAGATGTCAGTCTTTAGACAGGCTCTGCTGGAACGTTTGAAAGTCAGAGAAATTCACAAGCCAAAACACGGCAGCGAAGGTCAATCAAGGGCTCACTGGGAAGGGTGAGTTATGAGACTGCTCCAAGCGGGCTCTGAAGCCCTGTGTCCATGAAGCTTGCGGGGACAGCAGACACACAATTATGACCAAACCTCTGACGTCACAGTGGCCCCGACAAACCACCTGGCCTCATCTACACAGTGCCAGAGCTGGGCTCAAGCAGCATATTCAAGCCCCATTGCACTCAACTGCAGGTTGCCAATGGAACATGAAAGGGGCCGGCCGGTGGTGCAGCAGTGAGGTCCGCAGCTTCTGGGTCGGTGGCCCGGGGTGGGCCGGGTGGAATCCTGGGGGTGAGCCTCCTCACCACTGCTTCAGTCATTCTGGGGCAGGCGTCCGAGGGGATGTAGAGGCAGATGGGAAGGGACGTTAGATAGGGCCAGACTTCCACAGCAAATACAGGAGCGTTGCCAGCAGATGTGAGCACAGCGATGCACTTCTGCCAAAACAGAACCAATTACAAGTTGCAAAGAATAGACAAACGGAAGCTAAACACAAACGAACAAAAAACACAGCTTGCCAGTACGAAGAAGAAGATCTCTATGAAGAGCCTTAGCAAAACAGGTGAAAGCTATGTCAACCGAAAACTAGCAAACGTTTGGGGAAAGAAATTCAAGACGACACAAGGAAAAAGAAGGATATTCCGGGACCTAGGAATGGAAGAATTAGCACACTTGAAACGTCCATAGCGGAGAAAGGAATCTCTGGATTCCATGCAATCCCAGTCAAAGTTGCAGCCATATTTGCCAGAGAGATAGAAGAGAGAATCCTAAAGTTTCCAGCCAGCAACAAGAGACCCTGAATAGCCCAAGGAATCCTCAGGAAAACGAACAAAGCAGGACGTATCACACTTTCTGATTTCAACATAGAGGACGAAGCGCTAGCTACCGAAACGGCACAGTCCGGGCCCAAAAACAGGCACACAGACCCATGCAACAGAATCGAGAGGCCAGAGCCCAACTCAAACATACATGGACAGCCCATTTGCGACCAGGGAGCCAAGAGGAGACAGTGGACAAAGGAGAGTCTCTCCGATAAACGGTGCTGGGAAGCCTGCACAGCCACATGGAACACAACGAGAGTAGACCATGATGTTCCACCTGGCACACGCACCACCTGGAATGGATTAAAGCCCTGAATGGCACACTTGAAACCGTGAAACTTGTTGGAGAAGACCTAGGCAGAGTGCTCTTTGCCATCTGTCTGAGCCGCCTATTGGGAAGAAGCATGTCTGACTGGGCAAGGGCAGCAAAGGAGACAAGAAACAAACGGGACCACCTCACATGCAGACGCTTCTGCCCAGTCAAGGAAACCATCGACTCAATGCAAAGACAGCACAACAACTGGGAGTGGATGTTTGCAAAGCACACATCGGACAAGGGGTGAAAAGCCCAAAGATACAATCAACTCACACGTCTCCACAAGAAAAAGAACAAGCCAATGAAAACCTGGGCCAAAGATGGACACAGAGATTTCTCCCAAGAAGATCTAAAGAGGGCCAACAGGTGCATGAAAACTTGTTCACCCTCATTAAGCCTGAGGCCAAGGCAAATCCAAGCCGCAAGGACAGAGCAGCTCACCGTGGTCAGAATGGCTATAAGGAGGCAGACAGGAAACAACAAGCGTCAGAGAGGAGGTGGAGAGAAGAGAAGCCTCCTGCACTGCTGGTGGCAGTGGAAACCGGTGCAGCCACTAGGCCAAGCGGTGTGGAACTGCCTCCGAAATTTAAGAATCCATGTCCCATATGATCCAGCTATTCCTCTGGGGCGCGTTTAGCCAAAGAACTCGGAAACACTACCGCCTAAAGACATGTGCACCGCTGAGTTCACCACAGCCTTACTCCCACTCTCCAAGACTTGGAAGCAGCCCTGGTGCCCAGCAAGGGACAAATGGAGAGGGAACATGGGCTATAGCCACACAATGGCGTACACTCCGCGGGAACAAAGGATGCAATCCAGCCATTTGTGACCACCAGAATGGCTGGGAGGGTTTTAGGGGAAGTGAAACAAGCCCCAGGGACAAAGTCAAATACCGTAGGATCTCACTTACAAGGAGGAGAAAAAACAAGCACTGACCAACAGGCGACACTGGACATTTGATCGGGGGTGCCCAGAGGCAAAGCGGGGCGGTGGGGGAGGGTGAAAGAGATGATGAGGCACAAGTGTGTGGTGAGGGCCTGTGATTCGGTTTACGCTGGTGAAGAGGATGGAACCTACACGGAAGTCTAAATCGATGAGGATGTAAATCTGAAAGACATAGGATGTTCGAATGCAGGGTTATGGCAATATATCCACCTAAAATCAAAAATCCAAAAAGGGGTCCAGAATGACGGCATACAGCTTTGGGGGCTGAAACAGATTAGAGAAGGTGAACTTCCAAGGATGGAAAATCACCTCAAAAGCCTTACTGATGCTACAGAATGGTAGACCATTCCAAATACATGAAGAGGAATCCTACCAAGAGAACCTGATCCGTGCTAAGCCCAGGAACCAACGGAAAACGTTACCGTCCATGATGTTCCTACTAATCCCCTTCACGAATAATCCAAACAGGCCCACATCTTCCCAAGTTCAGGCCACAGGTTGGTCCAAAAGTACAAGTCAGGGCCGGCCCTGTGGTGGAGCGGGCAAGTGCCCACGTTCCGCTTGGGTGGCCCGGGCCTCACTCTTTCACAGCACGGGTGCAGATCACATTAGCACTGTTAGGGAATAGAGATTTCATGGTACGGTGCGGACAGACGTCCTAAAGAAGTAGCAATTGTGAGGGTCCCTTATCAATACGCACCAGAAAAAGAACCGTGAGAATATTCCAATCTAGGAAGGCATCTGGTACACTTCCCCAAAGGAAGAAGGAAGGAAAACATGGGACCTGCCAAGGCGGAATTGGCAGAGTGCTAGGAGATGACACGATCATTGCGCATCAGAGGATTGCCTGGGCAACTTCAACTTGGGAGGGAGTCCAGGACTTTCTCTGGGGAAGGTCCACCCACTTGGCCATCTACCCACGACATAAGAGATAACACCCAGGGTAATCTTACAGGAAAGAGACCAGTGTCTAGAGAGAAGGGAGCAGGCCTTTCCAAGTTCGAGGAGAAAGTTAGAAACCGACAAGACATCCAGAAAAAGGAAAACTATCCTACCTGGAAAGGGGGAGGAGTCACACTGGTCTGAGATGGCTCTGAAACTCTGTGTGCTTGGAGGTTGCCAGGACAACTTAGCCTTCTGAGGTTCTTTATGACATCACGGTGAACATGTCCCCAAAGATGGCCGCATGGTTACAGTCTGAGGATTGGCCTAGGCTGGGCTATTAAAGGGAGACATACCCAGAAACAGCTTTGACAAACAGAAAGCGGGCACAGAAACTGGAAGAGATCAAACAGACTCTGATGCCAGGGATAAGAAAGGAATCCTTGGCAAGAAGCCAGAATCGAGGGACAAGCACTGAGAGGAGAACATTGTCATCTATTCAAGTCTATGGGGAGGCCATGCTGATTCAAGCTTGAAACTTGATTGGAAACACGAGGCCGCACTTGGGCCTTATCAGACCTACAGTGTCCTTCTGCCTTAAGCATAATCCAAAGTCAAGAAGGATCTCTTGAGGACATTGAAGAGAAGAGTCGATGCCTCCTTTCCTAGGCCCCTAGCGTTCTTGGAAGATCAGTCTCACTTTCTATAGCTCTGGCGTCACGGGGGCCCACTGGCCACATGCTAATGCGTCCCAAGAGATGTCTTGGAAGCCTCGAAGGAATGGAGCCCTGCCATGCTTGGGGTAGGTCTCTTTGTTGGGAAGGGCTCTACAAGTGTGCTGAAAATCACCCTTTTCCAGAGGGCTTGGTTCCTTTGTGAAGGCTGCCCTCCCAGGCTAGAGTGCTCAGTTTGGCTCCAATGAAATTCTCTCCCCCGACCTCTTGCCGTAGAAGGATTATTGATGATGTGCTTTGACGCCATCTGGAAGGAAGCTGGCTGAAAATTAGAACATTACAATTCTGTTTCCAGAAAAATCAGCATGCCAGGGCTGAGGATGTAGGTCAAACAAATGGCACAGCCTATAGAAATAAAGTAAGCCCGCATCTAGACGGAATCTAGGGCAACGTCCAAGGGTCAGGGGTCAAGTTCGAAACTTCCCAAATCCACAAAAGAGAAAGAAAAATATCTTTCCTGGAGCGAGGAATTCATCAGATTTGTCTAATTTGTCTCGGAAAAACATGATGTCCATGAAGGGGGTTGCCAGGACCACCTCGAGTTTGGAGTTTCTGATCTCAGGATGTCAAACCAACCCAGATGACCACGGGTTCTCAGTGCTTCGTTTGACCTAGGCTAGGATAGCAAAGAGTCCTACAAGTGACCGCTGCAAATTCAAAGACAGCAACCAAGAATCACGAAAGCACTCACACCTCGGCCTAGAGAACATACGGTGATTCAAGAAATACAAAATTAATCCCTTGGACTGAAGGAGAACGGACTGATAAGCACATCTAAGGGAGATAGCTGAGAAAGACCATGACGAGGATACTGTGGAAAAGAAAAAAAGGTCCCAGAAAATGCAAGGCGAACAGATATCACACCTGAATAATCCACAATGAAAGATGTCAGTCTTTAGACAGGCTCTGCTGGAACGTTTGAAAGTCAGAGAAATTCACAAGCCAAAACACGGCAGCGAAGGTCAATCCAGGGCTCACTGGGAAGGGTGAGTTATGAGACTGCTCCAAGCGGGCTCTGAAGCCCTGTGTCCATGAAGCTTGCCGGGACAGCAGACACACAATTATGACCAATCCTCTGACGTCACAGTGGCCCCGACAAACCACCTGGCCTCATCTACACAGTGCCAGAGCTGGGCTCAAGCAGCATATTCAAGCCCCATTGCACTCAACTGCAGGTTGCCAATGGAACATGAAAGGGGCCGGCCGGTGGTGCAGCAGTGAGGTCCGCAGCTTCTGGGTCGGTGGCCCGGGGTGGGCCGGGTGGAATCCTGGGGGTGAGCCTCCTCACCACTGCTTCAGTCATTCTGGGGCAGGCGTCCGAGGGGATGTAGAGGCAGATGGGAAGGGACGTTAGATAGGGCCAGACTTCCACAGCAAATACAGGAGCGTTGCCAGCAGATGTGAGCACAGCGATGCACTTCTGCCAAAACAGAACCAATTACAAGTTGCAAAGAATAGACAAACGGAAGCTAAACACAAACGAACAAAAAACACAGCTTGCCAGTACGAAGAAGAAGATCTCTATGAAGAGCCTTAGCAAAACAGGTGAAAGCTATGTCAACCGAAAACTAGCAAAGGTTTGGGGAAAGAAATTCAAGACGACACAAGGAAAAAGAAGGATATTCCGGGACCTAGGAATGGAAGAATTAGCACACTTGAAACGTCCATAGCGGAGAAAGGAATCTCTGGATTCCATGCAATCCCAGTCAAAGTTGCAGCCATATTTGCCAGAGAGATAGAAGAGAGAATCCTAAAGTTTCCAGCCAGCAACAAGAGACCCTGAATAGCCCAAGGAATCCTCAGGAAAACGAACAAAGCAGGACGTATCACACTTTCTGATTTCAACATAGAGGACGAACCCCAGCTACCGAAACGGCACAGTCCGGGCCCAAAAACAGGCACACAGATACATGCAACAGAATCGAGAGGCCAGAGCCCAACTCAAACATACATGGACAGCCCATTTGCGACCAGGGAGCCAAGAGGAGACAGTGGACAAAGGAGAGTCTCTCCGATAAACGGTGCTGGGAAGCCTGCACAGCCACATGGAACACAACGACAGTAGACCATGATGTTCCACCTGGCACACGCACCACCTGGAATGGATTAAAGCCCTGAATGGCACACTTGAAACCCTGAAACTTGTAGGAGAAGACCTAGGCAGAGTGCTCTTTGCCATCTGTCTGAGCCGCCTATTGGGAAGAAGCATGTCTGACTGGGCAAGGGCAGCAAAGGAGACAAGAAACAAACGGGACCACCTCACATGCAGACGCTTCTGCCCAGTCAAGGAAACCATCGACTCAATGCAAAGACAGCACAACAACTGGGAGTGGATGTTTGCAAAGCACACATCGGACAAGGGGTGAAAAGCCCAAAGATACAATCAACTCACACGTCTCCACAAGAAAAAGAACAAGCCAATGAAAACCTGGGCCAAAGATGGACACAGAGATTTCTCCCAAGAAGATCTAAAGAGGGCCAACAGGTGCATGAAAACTTGTTCACCCTCATTAAGCCTGAGGCCAAGGCAAATCCAAGCCGCAAGGACATAGCAGCTCACCGTGGTCAGAATGGCTATAAGGAGGCAGACAGGAAACAACAAGCGTCAGAGAGGAGGTGGAGAGAAGAGAAGCCTCCTGCACTGCTGGTGGCAGTGGAAACCGGTGCAGCCACTAGGCCAAGCGGTGTGGAACTGCCTCCGAAATTTAAGAATCCATGTCCCATATGATCCAGCTATTCCTCTGGGGCGCGTTTAGCCAAAGAACTCGGAAACACTACCGCCTAAAGACATGTGCACCGCTGAGTTCACCACAGCCTTACTCCCGCTCTCCAAGACTTGGAAGCCGCCCTGGTGCCCAGCAAGGGACGAATGGAGAGGGAACATGGGCTATAGCCACACAATGGCGTACCACTCAGCGGGAACAAAGGATGCAATCCAGCCATTTGTGACCACCAGAATGGCTGGGAGGGTTTTAGGGGAAGTGAAACAAGCCCCAGGGACAAAGTCAAATACCGTAGGGTCTCACTTACAAGGAGAAGAAAAAACAAGCACTGACCAACAGGCGGCACTGGACATTTGATCGGGGGTGCCCAGAGGCAAAGCGGGGCGGTGGGGGAGGGGGAAAGAGATGATGAGGCACAAGTGTGTGGTGAGGGCCTGTGATTCGGCTTACGCTGGTGAAGAGGATGGAACCTACACGGAAGTCTAAATCGATGAGGATGTAAATCTGAAAGACATAGGATGTTCGAAAGCAGGGTTATGGCAATAAATCCACCTAAAAGCAAAAATCCAAAAAGGGGTCCAGAATGACGGCATACAGCTTTGGGGGCTGAAAGAGATTAGAGAAGGTGAACTTCCAAGGATGGAAAATCACCTCAAAAGCCTTACTGATGCTACAGAAAGGTAGACCATTCCAAATACATGAAGAGGAATCCTACCAAGAGAACCTGATCCGTGCTAAGCCCAGGAACCAACGGAAAACGTTACCGTCCATGATGTTCCTACTAATCCCCTTCACGAATAATCCAAACAGGCCCACATCTTCCCAAGTTCAGGCCACAGGTTGGTCCAAAAGTACAAGTCAGGGCCGGCCCTGTGGTGGAGCGGGCAAGTGCCCACGTTCCGCTTGGGTGGCCCGGGCCTCGCTCTTTCACAGCACGGGTGCAGATCACATTAGCACTGTTAGGGAATAGAGATTTCATGGTACGGTGCGGACAGAGGTCCTAAAGAAGTAGCAATTGTGAGGGTCCCTTATCAATACGCACCAGAAAAAGAACCGTGAGAATATTCCAATCTAGGAAGGCATCTGGTACACTTCCCCAAAGGAAGAAGGAAGGAAAACATGGGACCTGCCAAGGCGGAATTGGCAGAGTGCTAGGAGATGACACGATCATTGCGCATCAGAGGATTGCCTGGGCAACTTCAACTTGGGAGGGAGTCCAGGACTTTCTCTGGGGAAGGTCCACCCACTTGGCCATCTACCCACGACATAAGAGATAACACCCAGGGTAATCTTACAGGAAAGAGACCAGTGTCTAGAGAGAAGGGAGCAGGCCTTTCCAAGTTCGAGGAGAAAGTTAGAAACCGACAAGACATCCAGAAAAAGGAAAACTATCCTACCTGGAAAGGGGGAGGAGTCACACTGGTCTGAGATGGCTCTGAAACTCTGTGTGCTTGGAGGTTGCCAGGACAACTTAGCCTTCTGAGGTTCTTTATGACATCACGGTGAACATGTCCCCAAAGATGGCCGCATGGTTACAGTCTGAGGATTGGCCTAGGCTGGGCTATTAAAGGGAGACATACCCAGAAACAGCTTTGACAAACAGAAAGCGGGCACAGAAACTGGAAGAGATCAAACAGACTCTGATGCCAGGGATAAGAAAGGAATCCTTGGCAAGAAGCCAGAATCGAGGGACAAGCACTGAGAGGAGAACATTGTCATCTATTCAAGTCTATGGGGAGGCCATGCTGATTCAAGCTTGAAACTTGATTGGAAAAACGAGGCCGCACTTGGGCCTTATCAGACCTACAGTGTCCTTCTGCCTTAAGCATAATCCAAAGTCAAGAAGGATCTCTTGAGGACATTGAAGAGAAGAGTCGATGCCTCCTTTCCTAGGCCCCTAGCGTTCTTGGAAGATCAGTCTCACTTTCTATAGCTCTGGCGTCATGGGGGCCCACTGGCCACATGCTAATGCGTCCCAAGAGATGTCTTGGAAGCCTCGAAGGAATGGAGCCCTGCCATGCTTGGGGTAGGTCTCTTTGTTGGGAAGGGCTCTACAAGTGTGCTGAAAATCACCCTTTTCCAGAGGGCTTGGTTCCTTTGTGAAGGCTGCCCTCCCAGGCTAGAGTGCTCAGTTTGGCTCCAATGAAATTCTCTCCCCCGACCTCTTGCCGTAGAAGGATTATTGATTATGTGCTTTGACGCCATATGGAAGGAAGCTGGCTGAAAATTAGAACATTACAATTCTGTTTCCAGAAAAATCAGCATGCCAGGGCTGAGGATGTAGGTCAAACAAATGGCACAGCCTATAGAAATAAAGTAAGCCCGCATCTAGACGGAATCTAGGGCAACGTCCAAGGGTCAGGGGTCAAGTTCGAAACTTCCCAAATCCACAAAAGAGAAAGAAAAATATCTTTCCTGGAGCGAGGAATTCATCAGATTTGTCTAATTTGTCTCGGAAAAACATGATGTCCATGAAGGGGGTTGCCAGGACCACCTCGAGTTTGGAGTTTCTGATCTCAGGATGTCAAACCAACCCAGATGACCACGGGTTCTCAGTGCTTCGTTTGACCTAGGCTAGGATAGCAAAGAGTCCTACAAGTGACCGCTGCAAATTCAAAGACAGCAACCAAGAATCACGAAAGCACTCACACCTCGGCCTAGAGAACATACGGTGATTCAAGAAATACAAAATTAATCCCTTGGACTGAAGGAGAACGGACTGATAAGCACATCTAAGGGAGATTGCTGAGAAAGACCATGACGAGGATACTGTGGAAAAGAAAAAAAGGTCCCAGAAAATGCAAGGCGAACAGATATCACACCTGAATAATCCACAATGAAAGATGTCAGTCTTTAGACAGGCTCTGCTGGAACGTTTGAAAGTCAGAGAAATTCACAAGCCAAAACACGGCAGCGAAGGTCAATCCAGGGCTCACTGGGAAGGGTGAGTTATGAGACTGCTCCAAGCGGGCTCTGAAGCCCTGTGTCCATGAAGCTTGCCGGGACAGCAGACACACAATTATGACCAATCCTCTGACGTCACAGTGGCCCCGACAAACCACCTGGCCTCATCTACACAGTGCCAGAGCTGGGCTCAAGCAGCATATTCAAGCCCCATTGCACTCAACTGCAGGTTGCCAATGGAACATGGAAGGGGCCGGCCGGTGGTGCAGCAGTGAGGTCCGCAGCTTCTGGGTCGGTGGCCCGGGGTGGGCTGGGTGGAATCCTGGGGGTGAGCCTCCTCACCACTGCTTCAGTCATTCTGGGGCAGGCGTCCGAGGGGATGTAGAGGCAGATGGGAAGGGACGTTAGATAAGGCCAGACTTCCACAGCAAATACAGGAGCGTTGCCAGCAGATGTGAGCACAGCGATGCACTTCTGCCAAAACAGAACCAATTACAAGTTGCAAAGAATAGACAAACGGAAGCTAAACACAAACGAACAAAAAACACAGCTTGCCAGTACGAAGAAGAAGATCTCTATGAAGAGCCTTAGCAAAACAGGTGAAAGCTATGTCAACCGAAAACTAGCAAACGTTTGGGGAAAGAAATTCAAGACGACACAAGGAAAAAGAAGGATATTCCGGGACCTAGGAATGGAAGAATTAGCACACTTGAAACGTCCATAGCGGAGAAAGGAATCTCTGGATTCCATGCAATCCCAGTCAAAGTTGCAGCCATATTTGCCAGAGAGATAGAAGAGAGAATCCTAAAGTTTCCAGCCAGCAACAAGAGACCCTGAATAGCCCAAGGAATCCTCAGGAAAACGAACAAAGCAGGACGTATCACACTTTCTGATTTCAACATAGAGGACGAACCCCAGCTACCGAAACGGCACAGTCCGGGCCCAAAAACAGGCACACAGATACATGCAACAGAATCGAGAGGCCAGAGCCCAACTCAAACATACATGGACAGCCCATTTGCGACCAGGGAGCCAAGAGGAGACAGTGGACAAAGGAGAGTCTCTCCGATAAACGGTGCTGGGAAGCCTGCACAGCCACATGGAACACAACGACAGTAGACCATGATGTTCCACCTGGCACACGCACCACCTGGAATGGATTAAAGCCCTGAATGGCACACTTGAAACCCTGAAACTTGTAGGAGAAGACCTAGGCAGAGTGCTCTTTGCCATCTGTCTGAGCCGCCTATTGGGAAGAAGCATGTCTGACTGGGCAAGGGCAGCAAAGGAGACAAGAAACAAACGGGACCACCTCACATGCAGACGCTTCTGCCCAGTCAAGGAAACCATCGACTCAATGCAAAGACAGCACAACAACTGGGAGTGGATGTTTGCAAAGCACACATCGGACAAGGGGTGAAAAGCCCAAAGATACAATCAACTCACACGTCTCCACAAGAAAAAGAACAAGCCAATGAAAACCTGGGCCAAAGATGGACACAGAGATTTCTCCCAAGAAGATCTAAAGAGGGCCAACAGGTGCATGAAAACTTGTTCACCCTCATTAAGCCTGAGGCCAAGGCAAATCCAAGCCGCAAGGACATAGCAGCTCACCGTGGTCAGAATGGCTATAAGGAGGCAGACAGGAAACAACAAGCGTCAGAGAGGAGGTGGAGAGAAGAGAAGCCTCCTGCACTGCTGGTGGCAGTGGAAACCGGTGCAGCCACTAGGCCAAGCGGTGTGGAACTGCCTCCGAAATTTAAGAATCCATGTCCCATATGATCCAGCTATTCCTCTGGGGCGCGTTTAGCCAAAGAACTCGGAAACACTACCGCCTAAAGACATGTGCACCGCTGAGTTCACCACAGCCTTACTCCCGCTCTCCAAGACTTGGAAGCCGCCCTGGTGCCCAGCAAGGGACGAATGGAGAGGGAACATGGGCTATAGCCACACAATGGCGTACCACTCAGCGGGAACAAAGGATGCAATCCAGCCATTTGTGACCACCAGAATGGCTGGGAGGGTTTTAGGGGAAGTGAAACAAGCCCCAGGGACAAAGTCAAATACCGTAGGGTCTCACTTACAAGGAGAAGAAAAAACAAGCACTGACCAACAGGCGGCACTGGACATTTGATCGGGGGTGCCCAGAGGCAAAGCGGGGCGGTGGGGGAGGGGGAAAGAGATGATGAGGCACAAGTGTGTGGTGAGGGCCTGTGATTCGGCTTACGCTGGTGAAGAGGATGGAACCTACACGGAAGTCTAAATCGATGAGGATGTAAATCTGAAAGACATAGGATGTTCGAAAGCAGGGTTATGGCAATAAATCCACCTAAAAGCAAAAATCCAAAAAGGGGTCCAGAATGACGGCATACAGCTTTGGGGGCTGAAAGAGATTAGAGAAGGTGAACTTCCAAGGATGGAAAATCACCTCAAAAGGCTTACTGATGCTACAGAAAGGTAGACCATTCCAAATACATGAAGAGGAATCCTACCAAGAGAACCTGATCCGTGCTAAGCCCAGGAACCAACGGAAAACGTTACCGTCCATGATGTTCCTACTAATCCCCTTCACGAATAATCCAAACAGGCCCACATCTTCCCAAGTTCAGGCCACAGGTTGGTCCAAAAGTACAAGTCAGGGCCGGCCCTGTGGTGGAGCGGGCAAGTGCCCAAGTTCCGCTTGGGTGGCCCGGGCCTCGCTCTTTCACAGCACGGGTGCAGATCACATTAGCACTGTTAGGGAATAGAGATTTCATGGTACGGTGCGGACAGAGGTCCTAAAGAAGTAGCAATTGTGAGGGTCCCTTATCAATACGCACCAGAAAAAGAACCGTGAGAATATTCCAATCTAGGAAGGCATCTGGTACACTTCCCCAAAGGAAGAAGGAAGGAAAACATGGGACCTGCCAAGGCGGAATTGGCAGAGTGCTAGGAGATGACACGATCATTGCGCATCAGAGGATTGCCTGGGCAACTTCAACTTGGGAGGGAGTCCAGGACTTTCTCTGGGGAAGGTCCACCCACTTGGCCATCTACCCACGACATAAGAGATGACACCCAGGGTAATCTTACAGGAAAGAGACCAGTGTCTAGAGAGAAGGGAGCAGGCCTTTCCAAGTTCGAGGAGAAAGTTAGAAACCGACAAGACATCCAGAAAAAGGAAAACTATCCTACCTGGAAAGGGGGAGGAGTCAGACTGGTCTGAGATGGCTCTGAAACTCTGTGTGCTTGGAGGTTGCCAGGACAACTTAGCCTTCTGAGGTTCTTTATGACATCACGGTGAACATGTCCCCAAAGATGGCCGCATGGTTACAGTCTGAGGATTGGCCTAGGCTGGGCTATTAAAGGGAGACATACCCAGAAACAGCTTTGACAAACAGAAAGCGGGCACAGAAACTGGAAGAGATCAAACAGACTCTGATGCCAGGGATAAGAAAGGAATCCTTGGCAAGAAGCCAGAATCGAGGGACAAGCACTGAGAGGAGAACATTGTCATCTATTCAAGTCTATGGGGAGGCCATGCTGATTCAAGCTTGAAACTTGATTGGAAACACGAGGCCGCACTTGGGCCTTATCAGACCTACAGTGTCCTTCTGCCTTAAGCATAATCCAAAGTCAAGAAGGATCTCTTGAGGACATTGAAGAGAAGAGTCGATGCCTCCTTTCCTAGGCCCCTAGCGTTCTTGGAAGATCAGTCTCACTTTCCATAGCTCTGGCGTCACGGGGGCCCACTGGCCACATGCTAATGCGTCCCAAGAGATGTCTTGGAAGCCTCGAAGGAATGGAGCCCTGCCATGCTTGGGGTAGGTCTCTTTGTTGGGAAGGGCTCTACAAGTGTGCTGAAAATCACCCTTTTCCAGAGGGCTTGGTTCCTTTGTGAAGGCTGCCCTCCCAGGCTAGAGTGCTCACTTTGGCTCCAATGAAATTCTCTCCCCCGACCTCTTGCCGTAGAAGGATTATTGATGATGTGCTTTGACGCCATCTGGAAGGAAGCTGGCTGAAAATTAGAACATTACAATTCTGTTTCCAGAAAAATCAACATGCCAGGGCTGAGGATGTAGGTCAAACAAATGGCACAGCCTATAGAAATAAAGTAAGCCCGCATCTAGACGGAATCTAGGGCAACGTCCAAGGGTCAGGGGTCAAGTTCGAAACTTCCCAAATCCACAAAAGAGAAAGAAAAATATCTTTCCTGGAGCGGGGAATTCATCAGATTTGTCTAATTTGTCTCGGAAAAACATGATGTCCATGAAGGGGGTTGCCAGGACCACCTCGAGTTTGGAGTTTCTGATCTCAGGATGTCAAACCAACCCAGATGACCACGGGTTCTCAGTGCTTCGTTTGACCTAGGCTAGGATAGCAAAGAGTCCTACAAGTGACCGCTGCAAATTCAAAGACAGCAACCAAGAATCACGAAAGCACTCACACCTCGGCCTAGAGAACATACGGTGATTCAAGAAATACAAAATTAATCCCTTGGACTGAAGGAGAACGGACTGATAAGCACATCTAAGGAAGATAGCTGAGAAAGACCATGACGAGGATACTGTGGAAAAGAAAAAAAGGTCCCAGAAAATGCAAGGCGAACAGATATCACACCTGAATAATCCACAATGAAAGATGTCAGTCTTTAGACAGGCTCTGCTGGAACGTTTGAAAGTCAGAGAAATTCACAAGCCAAAACACGGCAGCGAAGGTCAAACCTGGGCTCACTGGGAAGGGTGAGTTATGAGACTGCTCCAAGCGGGCTCTGAAGCCCTGTGTCCATGAAGCTTGCCGGGACAGCAGACACACAATTATGACCAATCCTCTGACGTCACAGTGGCCCCGACAAACCACCTGGCCTCATCTACACAGTGCCAGAGTTGGGCTCAAGCAGCATACTCAAGCCCCATTGCACTCAACTGCAGGTTGCCAATGGAACATGAAAGGGGCCGGCCGGTGGTGCAGCGGTGAGGTCCGCAGCTTCTGGGTCGGTGGCCCGGGGTGGGCCGGGTGGAATCCTGGGGGTGAGCCTCCTCACCACTGCTTCAGTCATTCTGGGGCAGGCGTCCGAGGGGGTGTAGAGGCAGATGGGAAGGGACGTTAGATAGGGCCAGACTTCCACAGCAAATACAGGAGCGTTGCCAGCAGATGTGAGCACAGCGATGCACTTCTGCCAAAACAGAACCAATTACAAGTTGCAAAGAATAGAATAACGGAAGCTAAACACAAACGAACAAAAAACACAGCTTGCCAGTACGAAGAAGAAGATGTCTATGAAGAGCCTTAGCAAAACAGGTGAAAGCTATGTCAACCGAAAACTAGCAAACGTTTGGGGAAAGAAATTCAAGACGACACAAGGAAAAAGAAGGATATTCCGGGACCTAGGAATGGAAGAATTAACACACTTGAAACGTCCATAGCGGAGAAAGGAATCTTTGGATTCCATGCAATCCCAGTCAAAGTTGCAGCCATATTTGCCAGAGAGATAGAAGAGATAATCCTAAAGTTTCCAGCCAGCAACAAGAGACCCTGAATAGGCCAAGGAATCCTCAGGAAAACGAACAAAGCAGGACGTATCACACTTTCTGATTTCAACATAGAGGACGAAGCGCTAGCTACCGAAACGGCACAGTCCGGGCCCAAAAACAGGCACACAGATACATGCAACAGAATCGAGAGGCCAGAGCCCAACTCAAACATACATGGACAGCCCATTTGCGACCAGGGAGCCAAGAGGAGACAGTGGACAAAGGAGAGTCTCTCCGATAAACGGTGCTGGGAAGCCTGCACAGCCACATGGAACACAACGACAGTAGACCATGATGTTCCACCTGGCACACGCACCACCTGGAATGGATTAAAGCCCTGAATGGCACACTTGAAACCGTGAAACTTGTAGGAGAAGACCTAGGCAGAGTGCTCTTTGCCATCTGTCTGAGCCGCCTATTGGGAAGAAGCATGTCTGACTGGGCAAGGGCAGCAAAGGAGACAAGAAACAAACGGGACCACCTCACATGCAGACGCTTCTGCCCAGTCAAGGAAACCATCGACTCAATGCAAAGACAGCACAACAACTGGGAGTGGATGTTTGCAAAGCACACATCGGACAAGGGGTGAAAAGCCCAAAGATACAATCAACTCACACGTCTCCACAAGAAAAAGAACAAGCCAATGAAAACCTGGGCCAAAGAAGGACACAGAGATTTCTCCCAAGAAGATCTAAAGAGGGCCAACAGGTGCATGAAAACTTGTTCACCCTCATTAAGCCTGAGGCCAAGGCAAATCCAAACTGCAAGGACAGAGCAGCTCACCGTGGTCAGAATGGCTATAAGGAGGCAGACAGGAAACAACAAGCGTCAGAGAGGAGGTGGAGAGAAGGGAAGCCTCCTGCACTGCTGGTGGCATTGGAAACCGGTGCAGCCACTAGGCCAAGCGGTGTGGAACTGCCTCCGAAATTTAAGAATCCATGTCCCATATGATCCAGCTATTCCTCTGGGGCGCGTTTAGCCAAAGAACTCGGAAACACTACCGCCTAAAGACATGTGCACCGCTGAGTTCAGCACAGCCTTACTCCCGCTCTCCAAGACTTGGAAGCCGCCCTGGTGCCCAGCAAGGGACGAATGGAGAGGGAACATGGGCTATAGCCACACAATGGCATACCACTCAGCGGGAACAAAGGATGCAATCCAGCCATTTGTGACCACCAGAATGGCTGGGAGGGTTTTAGGGGAAGTGAAACAAGCCCCAGGGACAAAGTCAAATACCGTAGGGTCTCACTTACAAGGAGAAGAAAAAACAAGCACTGACCAACAGGCGGCACTGGACATTTGATCGGGGGTGCCCAGAGGCAAAGCGGGGCGGTGGGGGAGGGGGAAAGAGATGATGAGGCACAAGTGTGTGGTGAGGGCCTGTGATTCGGCTTACGCTGGTGAAGAGGATGGAACCTACACGGAAGTCTAAATCGATGAGGATGTAAATCTGAAAGACATAGGATGTTCGAATGCAGGGTTATGGCAATAAATCCACCTAAAAGCAAAAATCCAAAAAGGGGTCCAGAATGACGGCATACAGCTTTGGGGGCTGAAAGAGATTAGAGAAGGTGAACTTCCAAGGATGGAAAATCACCTCAAAAGCCTTACTGATGCTACAGAAAGGTAGACCATTCCAAATACATGAAGAGGAATCCTACCAAGAGAACCTGATCCGTGCTAAGCCCAGGAACCAACGGAAAACGTTACCGTCCATGATGTTCCTACTAATCCCCTTCACGAATAATCCAAACAGGCCCACATCTTCCCAAGTTCAGGCCACAGGTTGGTCCAAAAGTACAAGTCAGGGCCGGCCCTGTGGTGGAGCGGGCAAGTGCCCACGTTCCGCTTGGGTGGCCCGGGCCTCGCTCTTTCACAGCACGGGTGCAGATCACATTAGCACTGTTAGGGAATAGAGATTTCATGGTACGGTGCGGACAGAGGTCCTAAAGAAGTAGCAATTGTGAGGGTCCCTTATCAATACGCACCAGAAAAAGAACCGTGAGAATATTCCAATCTAGGAAGGCATCTGGTACACTTCCCCAAAGGAAGAAGGAAGGACAACATGGGACCTGCCAAGGCGGAATTGGCAGAGTGCTAGGAGATGACACGATCATTGCGCATCAGAGGATTGCCTGGGCAACTTCAACTTGGGAGGGAGTCCAGGACTTTCTCTGGGGAAGGTCCACCGACTTGGCCATCTACCCACGACATAAGAGATGACACCCAGGGTAATCTTACAGGAAAGAGACCAGTGTCTAGAGAGAAGGGAGCAGGCCTTTCCAAGTTCGAGGAGAAAGTTAGAAACCGACAAGACATCCAGAAAAAGGAAAACTATCCTACCTGGAAAGGGGGAGGAGTCAGACTGGTCTGAGATGGCTCTGAAACTCTGTGTGCTTGGAGGTTGCCAGGACAACTTAGCCTTCTGAGGTTCTTTATGACATCACGGTGAACATGTCCCCAAAGATGGCCGCATGGTTACAGTCTGAGGATTGGCCTAGGCTGGGCTATTAAAGGGAGACATACCCAGAAACAGCTTTGACAAACAGAAAGCGGGCACAGAAACTGGAAGAGATCAAACAGACTCTGATGCCAGGGATAAGAAAGGAATCCTTGGCAAGAAGCCAGAATCGAGGGACAAGCACTGAGAGGAGAACATTGTCATCTATTCAAGTCTATGGGGAGGCCATGCTGATTCAAGCTTGAAACTTGATTGGAAACACGAGGCCGCACTTGGGCCTTATCAGACCTACAGTGTCCTTCTGCCTTAAGCATAATCCAAAGTCAAGAAGGATCTCTTGAGGACATTGAAGAGAAGAGTCGATGCCTCCTTTCCTAGGCCCCTAGCGTTCTTGGAAGATCAGTCTCACTTTCCATAGCTCTGGCGTCACGGGGGCCCACTGGCCACATGCTAATGCGTCCCAAGAGATGTCTTGGAAGCCTCGAAGGAATGGAGCCCTGCCATGCTTGGGGTAGGTCTCTTTGTTGGGAAGGGCTCTACAAGTGTGCTGAAAATCACCCTTTTCCAGAGGGCTTGGTTCCTTTGTGAAGGCTGCCCTCCCAGGCTAGAGTGCTCACTTTGGCTCCAATGAAATTCTCTCCCCCGACCTCTTGCCGTAGAAGGATTATTGATGATGTGCTTTGACGCCATCTGGAAGGAAGCTGGCTGAAAATTAGAACATTACAATTCTGTTTCCAGAAAAATCAACATGCCAGGGCTGAGGATGTAGGTCAAACAAATGGCACAGCCTATAGAAATAAAGTAAGCCCGCATCTAGACGGAATCTAGGGCAACGTCCAAGGGTCAGGGGTCAAGTTCGAAACTTCCCAAATCCACAAAAGAGAAAGAAAAATATCTTTCCTGGAGCGGGGAATTCATCAGATTTGTCTAATTTGTCTCGGAAAAACATGATGTCCATGAAGGGGGTTGCCAGGACCACCTCGAGTTTGGAGTTTCTGATCTCAGGATGTCAAACCAACCCAGATGACCACGGGTTCTCAGTGCTTCGTTTGACCTAGGCTAGGATAGCAAAGAGTCCTACAAGTGACCGCTGCAAATTCAAAGACAGCAACCAAGAATCACGAAAGCACTCACACCTCGGCCTAGAGAACATACGGTGATTCAAGAAATACAAAATTAATCCCTTGGACTGAAGGAGAACGGACTGATAAGCACATCTAAGGGAGATAGCTGAGAAAGACCATGACGAGGATACTGTGGAAAAGAAAAAAAGGTCCCAGAAAATGCAAGGCGAACAGATATCACACCTGAATAATCCACAATGAAAGATGTCAGTCTTTAGACAGGCTCTGCTGGAACGTTTGAAAGTCAGAGAAATTCACAAGCCAAAACACGGCAGCGAAGGTCAAACCTGGGCTCACTGGGAAGGGTGAGTTATGAGACTGCTCCAAGCGGGCTCTGAAGCCCTGTGTCCATGAAGCTTGCCGGGGCAGCAGACACACAATTATGACCAATCCTCTGACGTCACAGTGGCCCCGACAAACCACCTGGCCTCATCTACACAGTGCCAGAGTTGGGCTCAAGCAGCATACTCAAGCCCCATTGCACTCAACTGCAGGTTGCCAATGGAACATGAAAGGGGCCGGCCGGTGGTGCAGCGGTGAGGTCCGCAGCTTCTGGGTCGGTGGCCCGGGGTGGGCCGGGTGGAATCCTGGGGGTCAGCCTCCTCACCACTGCTTCAGTCATTCTGGGGCAGGCGTCCGAGGGGGTGTAGAGGCAGATGGGAAGGGACGTTAGATAGGGCCAGACTTCCACAGCAAATACAGGAGCGTTGCCAGCAGATGTGAGCACAGCGATGCACTTCTGCCAAAACAGAACCAATTACAAGTTGCAAAGAATAGAAAAACGGAAGCTAAACACAAACGAACAAAAAACACAGCTTGCCAGTACGAAGAAGAAGATGTCTATGAAGAGCCTTAGCAAAACAGGTGAAAGCTATGTCAACCGAAAACTAGCAAACGTTTGGGGAAAGAAATTCAAGACGACACAAGGAAAAAGAAGGATATTCCGGGACCTAGGAATGGAAGAATTAGCACACTTGAAACGTCCCTAGCGGAGAAAGGAATCTCTGGAATCGATGCAATCCCAGTCAAAGTTGCAGCCATATTTGCCTGAGAGATAGAAGAGAGAATCCTAAAGTTTCCAGCCAGCAACAAGAGACCCTGAATAGGCCAAGGAATCCTCAGGAAAATGAACAAAGCAGGACGTATCACAATTTCTGATTTCAACATAGAGGACGAAGCGCTAGGTACCGAAACGGCACAGTCCGGGCACAAAAACAGGCACACAGACCCATGCAACAGAATCGAGAGCCCAGAGCCCAACTCAAACATACAAGGACAGCCCATTTGCGACCAGGGAGCCAAGAGGAGACAGTGGACAAAGGAGAGTCTCTCCGATAAACGGTGCTGGGAAGCCTGCACAGCCACATGGAACACAACGAGAGTAGACCATGATGTTCCACCTGGCACACGCACCACCTGGAATGGATTAAAGCCCTGAATGGCACACTTGAAACCGTGAAACTTGTAGGAGAAGACCTAGGCAGAGTGCTCTTTGCCATCTGTCTGAGCCGCCTATTTGGAAGAAGCCTGTCTGACTGGGCAAGGGCAGCAAAGGAGACAAGAAACAAACGGGACCACCTCACATGCAGACGCTTCTGACAGTCAAGGAAACCATCGACTCAATGCAAAGACAGCACAACAACTGGGAGTGGATGTTTGCAAAGCACACATCAGACAAGGGGTGAAAAGCCCAAAGATACAATCAACTCACACGTCTCCACAAGAAAAAGAACAAGCCAATGAAATCCTGGGCCAAAGATGGACACAGAGATTTCTCCCAAGAAGATCTAAAGAGGGCCAACAGGTGCATGAAAACTTGTTCACCCTCATTAAGCCTGAGGCCAAGGCAAATCCAAACCGCAATGACATAGCAGCTCACTGTGGTCAGAATGGCTATAAGGAGGCAGACAGGAAACAACAAGCGTCAGAGAGGAGGTGGAGAGAAGGGAAGCCTCCTGCACTGCTGCTGGCAGTGGAAACCGGCGCAGCCACTAGGCGAAGCGGTGTGGAACTGCCTCCGAAATTTAAGAATCCATGTCCCATATGATCCAGCTATTCCTCTGGGGCGCGTTTAGCCAAAGAACTCAGAAACACGACCGCCTAAAGACATGTGCACCGCTGAGTTCACCACAGCCTTACTCCCGCTCTCCAAGACTTGGAAGCCGCCCTGGTGCCCAGCAAGGGACGAATGGAGAAGGAACATGGGCTATAGCCACACAATGGCAGATCACTCAGCGGGAACAAAGGATGCAATCCAGCCATTTGTGACCACCAGAATGGCTGGGAGGGTTTTAGGGGAAGTGAAACAAGCCCCAGGGACAAAGTCAAATACCGTAGGATCTCACTTACAAGGAGAAGAAAAAACAAGCACTGACCAACAGGCGACACTGGACATTTGATCGGGGGTGCCCAGAGGCAAAGCGGGGCGGTGGGGGAGGGTGAAAGAGATGATGAGGCACAAGTGTGTGGTGAGGGCCTGTGATTCGGTTTATGCTGGTGAAGAGGATGGAACCTACACGGAAGTCTAAATCGATGAGGATGTAAATCTGAAAGACATAGGATGTTCGAATGCAGGGTTATGGCAATATATCCACCTAAAATCAAAAATCCAAAAAGGGGTCCAGAATGACGGCATACAGCTTTGGGGGCTGAAAGAGATTAGAGAAGGTGAACTTCCAAGGATGGAAAATCACCTCAAAAGCCTTACTGATGCTACAGAATGGTAGACCATTCCAAATACATGAAGAGGAATCCTACCAAGAGAACCTGATCCGTGCTAAGCCCAGGAACCAACGGAAAACGTTACCGTCCATGATGTTCCTACTAATCCCCTTCACGAATAATCCAAACAGGCCCACATCTTCCCAAGTTCAGGCCACAGGTTGGTCCAAAAGTACAAGTCAGGGCCGGCCCTGTGGTGGAGCAGGCAAGTGCCCACGTTCCGCTTGGGTGGCCCGGGCCTCACTCTTTCACAGCACGGGTGCAGATCACATTAGCACTGTTAGGGAATAGAGATTTCATGGTACGGTGCGGACAGAGGTCCTAAAGAAGTAGCAATTGTGAGGGTCCCTTATCAATACGCACCAGAAAAAGAACCGTGAGAATATTCCAATCTAGGAAGGCATCTGGTACACTTCCCCAAAGGAAGAAGGAAGGAAAACATGGGACCTGCCAAGGCGGAATTGGCAGAGTGCTAGGAGATGACACGATCATTGCGCATCAGAGGATTGCCTGGGCAACTTCAACTTGGGAGGGAGTCCAGGACTTTCTCTGGGGAAGGTCCACCCACTTGGCCATCTACCCACGACATAAGAGATAACACCCAGGGTAATCTTACAGGAAAGAGACCAGTGTCTAGAGAGAAGGGAGCAGGCCTTTCCAAGTTCGAGGAGAAAGTTAGAAACCGACAAGACATCCAGAAAAAGGAAAACTATCCTACCTGGAAAGGGGGAGGAGTCAGACTGGTCTGAGATGGCTCTGAAACTCTGTGTGCTTGGAGGTTGCCAGGACAACTTAGCCTTCTGAGGTTCTTTATGACATCACGGTGAACATGTCCCCAAAGATGGCCGCATGGTTACAGTCTGAGGATTGGCCTAAGCTGGGCTATTAAAGGGAGACATACCCAGAAACAGCTTTGACAAACAGAAAGCGGGCACAGAAACTGGAAGAGATCAAACAGACTCTGATGCCAGGGATAAGAAAGGAATCCTTGGCAAGAAGCCAGAATCGAGGGACAAGCACTGAGAGGAGAACATTGTCATCTGTTCAAGTCTATGGGGAGGCCATGCTGATTCAAGCTTGAAACTTGATTGGAAACACGAGGCCGCACTTGGGCCTTATCAGACCTACAGTGTCCTTCTGCCTTAAGCATAATCCAAAGTCAAGAAGGATCTCTTGAGGACATTGAAGAGAAGAGTCGATGCCTCCTTTCCTAGGCCCCTAGCGTTCTTGGAAGATCAGTCTCACTTTCCATAGCTCTGGCGTCACGGGGGCCCACTGGCCACATGCTAATGCGTCCCAAGAGATGTCTTGGAAGCCTCGAAGTAATGGAGCCCTGCCATGCTTGGGGTAGGTCTCTTTGTTGGGAAGGGCTCTACAAGTGTGCTGAAAATCACCCTTTTCCAGAGGGCTTGGTTCCTTTGTGAAGGCTGCCCTCCCAGGCTAGAGTGCTCACTTTGGCTCCAATGAAATTCTCTCCCCCGACCTCTTGCCGTAGAAGGATTATTGATGATGTGCTTTGACGCCATCTGGAAGGAAGCTGGCTGAAAATTAGAACATTACAATTCTGTTTCCAGAAAAATCAACATGCCAGGGCTGAGGATGTAGGTCAAACAAATGGCACAGCCTATAGAAATAAAGTAAGCCCGCATCTAGACGGAATCTAGGGCAACGTCCAAGGGTCAGGGGTCAAGTTCGAAACTTCCCAAATCCACAAAAGAGAAAGAAAAATATCTTTCCTGGAGCGGGGAATTCATCAGATTTGTCTAATTTGTCTCGGAAAAACATGATGTCCATGAAGGGGGTTGCCAGGACCACCTCGAGTTTGGAGTTTCTGATCTCAGGATGTCAAACCAACCCAGATGACCACGGGTTCTCAGTGCTTCGTTTGACCTAGGCTAGGATAGCAAAGAGTCCTACAAGTGACCGCTGCAAATTCAAAGACAGCAACCAAGAATCACGAAAGCACTCACACCTCGGCCTAGAGAACATACGGTGATTCAAGAAATACAAAATTAATCCCTTGGACTGAAGGAGAACGGACTGATAAGCACATCTAAGGAAGATAGCTGAGAAAGACCATGACGAGGATACTGTGGAAAAGAAAACAAGGTCCCAGAAAATGCAAGGCGAAGAGATATCACACCTGAATAATCCACAATGAAAGATGTCAGTCTTTAGACAGGCTCTGCTGGAACGTTTGAAAGTCAGAGAAATTCACAAGCCAAAACACGGCAGCGAAGGTCAAACCTGGGCTCACTGGGAAGGGTGAGTTATGAGACTGCTCCAAGCGGGCTCTGAAGCCCTGTGTCCATGAAGCTTGCCGGGGCAGCAGACACACAATTATGACCAATCCTCTGACGTCACAGTGGCCCCGACAAACCACCTGGCCTCATCTACACAGTGCCAGAGTTGGGCTCAAGCAGCATACTCAAGCCCCATTGCACTCAACTGCAGGTTGCCAATGGAACATGAAAGGGGCCGGCCGGTGGTGCAGCGGTGAGGTCCACAGCTTCTGGGTCGGTGGCCCGGGGTGGGCCGGGTGGAATCCTGGGGGTGAGCCTCCTCACCACTGCTTCAGTCATTCTGGGGCAGGCGTCCGAGGGGGTGTAGAGGCAGATGGGAAGGGACGTTAGATAGGGCCAGACTTCCACAGCAAATACAGGAGCGTTGCCAGCAGATGTGAGCACAGCGATGCACTTCTGCCAAAACAGAACCAATTACAAGTTGCAAAGAATAGAATAACGGAAGCTAAACACAAACGAACAAAAAACACAGCTTGCCAGTACGAAGAAGAAGATGTCTATGAAGAGCCTTAGCAAAACAGGTGAAAGCTATGTCAACCGAAAACTAGCAAACGTTTGGGGAAAGAAATTCAAGACGACACAAGGAAAAAGAAGGATATTCCGGGACCTAGGAATGGAAGAATTAACACACTTGAAACGTCCATAGCGGAGAAAGGAATCTTTGGATTCCATGCAATCCCAGTCAAAGTTGCAGCCATATTTGCCAGAGAGATAGAAGAGATAATCCTAAAGTTTCCAGCCAGCAACAAGAGACCCTGAATAGGCCAAGGAATCCTCAGGAAAACGAACAAAGCAGGACGTATCACACTTTCTGATTTCAACATAGAGGACGAAGCGCTAGCTACCGAAACGGCACAGTCCGGGCCCAAAAACAGGCACACAGACCCATGCAACAGAATCGAGAGGCCAGAGCCCAACTCAAACATACATGGACAGCCCATTTGCGACCAGGGAGCCAAGAGGAGACAGTGGACAAAGGAGAGTCTCTCCGATAAACGGTGCTGGGAAGCCTGCACAGCCACATGGAACACAACGACAGTAGACCATGATGTTCCACCTGGCACACGCACCACCTGGAATGGATTAAAGCCCTGAATGGCACACTTGAAACCCTGAAACTTGTAGGAGAAGACCTAGGCAGAGTGCTCTTTGCCATCTGTCTGAGCCGCCTATTGGGAAGAAGCATGTCTGACTGGGCAAGGGCAGCAAAGGAGACAAGAAACAAACGGGACCACCTCACATGCAGACGCTTCTGCCCAGTCAAGGAAACCATCGACTCAATGCAAAGACAGCACAACAACTGGGAGTGGATGTTTGCAAAGCACACATCGGACAAGGGGTGAAAAGCCCAAAGATACAATCAACTCACACGTCTCCACAAGAAAAAGAACAAGCCAATGAAAACCTGGGCCAAAGATGGACACAGAGATTTCTCCCAAGAAGATCTAAAGAGGGCCAACAGGTGCATGAAAACTTGTTCACCCTCATTAAGCCTGAGGCCAAGGCAAATCCAAGCCGCAAGGACAGAGCAGCTCACCGTGGTCAGAATGGCTATAAGGAGGCAGACAGGAAACAACAAGCGTCAGAGAGGAGGTGGAGAGAAGGGAAGCCTCCTGCACTGCTGGTGGCATTGGAAACCGGTGCAGCCACTAGGCCAAGCGGTGTGGAACTGCCTCCGAAATTTAAGAATCCATGTCCCATATGATCCAGCTATTCCTCTGGGGCGCGTTTAGCCAAAGAACTCGGAAACACTACCGCCTAAAGACATGTGCACCGCTGAGTTCAGCACAGCCTTACTCCCGCTCTCCAAGACTTGGAAGCCGCCCTGGTGCCCAGCAAGGGACGAATGGAGAGGGAACATGGGCTATAGCCACACAATGGCATACCACTCAGCGGGAACAAAGGATGCAATCCAGCCATTTGTGACCACCAGAATGGCTGGGAGGGTTTTAGGGGAAGTGAAACAAGCCCCAGGGACAAAGTCAAATACCGTAGGGTCTCACTTACAAGGAGAAGAAAAAACAAGCACTGACCAACAGGCGGCACTGGACATTTGATCGGGGGTGCCCAGAGGCAAAGCGGGGCGGTGGGGGAGGGGGAAAGAGATGATGAGGCACAAGTGTGTGGTGAGGGCCTGTGATTCGGCTTACGCTGGTGAAGAGGATGGAACCTACACGGAAGTCTAAATCGATGAGGATGTAAATCTGAAAGACATAGGATGTTCGAATGCAGGGTTATGGCAATAAATCCACCTAAAAGCAAAAATCCAAAAAGGGGTCCAGAATGACGGCATACAGCTTTGGGGGCTGAAAGAGATTAGAGAAGGTGAACTTCCAAGGATGGAAAATCACCTCAAAAGCCTTACTGATGCTACAGAAAGGTAGACCATTCCAAATACATGAAGAGGAATCCTACCAAGAGAACCTGATCCGTGCTAAGCCCAGGAACCAACGGAAAACGTTACCGTCCATGATGTTCCTACTAATCCCCTTCACGAATAATCCAAACAGGCCCACATCTTCCCAAGTTCAGGCCACAGGTTGGTCCAAAAGTACAAGTCAGGGCCGGCCCTGTGGTGGAGCGGGCAAGTGCCCACGTTCCGCTTGGGTGGCCCGGGCCTCGCTCTTTCACAGCACGGGTGCAGATCACATTAGCACTGTTAGGGAATAGAGATTTCATGGTACGGTGCGGACAGAGGTCCTAAAGAAGTAGCAATTGTGAGGGTCCCTTATCAATACGCACCAGAAAAAGAACCGTGAGAATATTCCAATCTAGGAAGGCATCTGGTACACTTCCCCAAAAGAAGAAGGAAGGACAACATGGGACCTGCCAAGGCGGAATTGGCAGAGTGCTAGGAGATGACACGATCATTGCGCATCAGAGGATTGCCTGGGCAACTTCAACTTGGGAGGGAGTCCAGGACTTTCTCTGGGGAAGGTCCACCGACTTGGCCATCTACCCACGACATAAGAGATGACACCCAGGGTAATCTTACAGGAAAGAGACCAGTGTCTAGAGAGAAGGGAGCAGGCCTTTCCAAGTTCGAGGAGAAAGTTAGAAACCGACAAGACATCCAGAAAAAGGAAAACTATCCTACCTGGAAAGGGGGAGGAGTCAGACTGGTCTGAGATGGCTCTGAAACTCTGTGTGCTTGGAGGTTGCCAGGACAACTTAGCCTTCTGAGGTTCTTTATGACATCACGGTGAACATGTCCCCAAAGATGGCCGCATGGTTACAGTCTGAGGATTGGCCTAGGCTGGGCTATTAAAGGGAGACATACCCAGAAACAGCTTTGACAAACAGAAAGCGGGCACAGAAACTGGAAGAGATCAAACAGACTCTGATGCCAGGGATAAGAAAGGAATCCTTGGCAAGAAGCCAGAATCGAGGGACAAGCACTGAGAGGAGAACATTGTCATCTATTCAAGTCTATGGGGAGGCCATGCTGATTCAAGCTTGAAACTTGATTGGAAACACGAGGCCGCACTTGGGCCTTATCAGACCTACAGTGTCCTTCTGCCTTAAGCATAATCCAAAGTCAAGAAGGATCTCTTGAGGACATTGAAGAGAAGAGTCGATGCCTCCTTTCCTAGGCCCCTAGCGTTCTTGGAAGATCAGTCTCACTTTCCATAGCTCTGGCGTCACGGGGGCCCACTGGCCACATGCTAATGCGTCCCAAGAGATGTCTTGGAAGCCTCGAAGGAATGGAGCCCTGCCATGCTTGGGGTAGGTCTCTTTGTTGGGAAGGGCTCTACAAGTGTGCTGAAAATCACCCTTTTCCAGAGGGCTTGGTTCCTTTGTGAAGGCTGCCCTCCCAGGCTAGAGTGCTCACTTTGGCTCCAATGAAATTCTCTCCCCCGACCTCTTGCCGTAGAAGGATTATTGATGATGTGCTTTGACGCCATCTGGAAGGAAGCTGGCTGAAAATTAGAACATTACAATTCTGTTTCCAGAAAAATCAACATGCCAGGGCTGAGGATGTAGGTCAAACAAATGGCACAGCCTATAGAAATAAAGTAAGCCCGCATCTAGACGGAATCTAGGGCAACGTCCAAGGGTCAGGGGTCAAGTTCGAAACTTCCCAAATCCACAAAAGAGAAAGAAAAATATCTTTCCTGGAGCGGGGAATTCATCAGATTTGTCTAATTTGTCTCGGAAAAACATGATGTCCATGAAGGGGGTTGCCAGGACCACCTCGAGTTTGGAGTTTCTGATCTCAGGATGTCAAACCAACCCAGATGACCACGGGTTCTCAGTGCTTCGTTTGACCTAGGCTAGGATAGCAAAGAGTCCTACAAGTGACCGCTGCAAATTCAAAGACAGCAACCAAGAATCACGAAAGCACTCACACCTCGGCCTAGAGAACATACGGTGATTCAAGAAATACAAAATTAATCCCTTGGACTGAAGGAGAACGGACTGATAAGCACATCTAAGGGAGATAGCTGAGAAAGACCATGACGAGGATACTGTGGAAAAGAAAAAAAGGTCCCAGAAAATGCAAGGCGAACAGATATCACACCTGAATAATCCACAATGAAAGATGTCAGTCTTTAGACAGGCTCTGCTGGAACGTTTGAAAGTCAGAGAAATTCACAAGCCAAAACACGGCAGCGAAGGTCAAACCTGGGCTCACTGGGAAGGGTGAGTTATGAGACTGCTCCAAGCGGGCTCTGAAGCCCTGTGTCCATGAAGCTTGCCGGGGCAGCAGACACACAATTATGACCAATCCTCTGACGTCACAGTGGCCCCGACAAACCACCTGGCCTCATCTACACAGTGCCAGAGTTGGGCTCAAGCAGCATACTCAAGCCCCATTGCACTCAACTGCAGGTTGCCAATGGAACATGAAAGGGGCCGGCCGGTGGTGCAGCGGTGAGGTCCGCAGCTTCTGGGTCGGTGGCCCGGGGTGGGCCGGGTGGAATCCTGGGGGTGAGCCTCCTCACCACTGCTTCAGTCATTCTGGGGCAGGCGTCCGAGGGGGTGTAGAGGCAGATGGGAAGGGACGTTAGATAGGGCCAGACTTCCACAGCAAATACAGGAGCGTTGCCAGCAGATGTGAGCACAGCGATGCACTTCTGCCAAAACAGAACCAATTACAAGTTGCAAAGAATAGAAAAACGGAAGCTAAACACAAACGAACAAAAAACACAGCTTGCCAGTACGAAGAAGAAGATGTCTATGAAGAGCCTTAGCAAAACAGGTGAAAGCTATGTCAACCGAAAACTAGCAAACGTTTGGGGAAAGAAATTCAAGACGACACAAGGAAAAAGAAGGATATTCCGGGACCTAGGAATGGAAGAATTAGCACACTTGAAACGTCCATAGCGGAGAAAGGAATCTCTGGATTCCATGCAATCCCAGTCAAAGTTGCAGCCATATTTGCCAGAGAGATAGAAGAGAGAATCCTAAAGTTTCCAGCCAGCAACAAGAGACCCTGAATAGGCCAAGGAATCCTCAGGAAAACGAACAAAGCAGGACGTATCACACTTTCTGATTTCAACATAGAGGACGAAGCGCTAGCTACCGAAACGGCACAGTCCGGGCCCAAAAACAGGCACACAGACCCATGCAACAGAATCGAGAGGCCAGAGCCCAACTCAAACATACATGGACAGCCCATTTGCGACCAGGGAGCCAAGAGGAGACAGTGGACAAAGGAGAGTCTCTCCGATAAACGGTGCTGGGAAGCCTGCACAGCCACATGGAACACAACGAGAGTAGACCATGATGTTCCACCTGGCACACGCACCACCTGGAATGGATTAAAGCCCTGAATGGCACACTTGAAACCGTGAAACTTGTAGGAGAAGACCTAGGCAGAGTGCTCTTTGCCATCTGTCTGAGCCGCCTATTGGGAAGAAGCATGTCTGACTGGGCAAGGGCAGCAAAGGAGACAAGAAACAAACGGGACCACCTCACATGCAGACGCTTCTGCCCAGTCAAGGAAACCATCGACTCAATGCAAAGACAGCACAACAACTGGGAGTGGATGTTTGCAAAGCACACATCGGACAAGGGGTGAAAAGCCCAAAGATACAATCAACTCACACGTCTCCACAAGAAAAAGAACAAGCCAATGAAAACCTGGGCCAAAGATGGACACAGAGATTTCTCCCAAGAAGATCTAAAGAGGGCCAACAGGTGCATGAAAACTTGTTCACCCTCATTAAGCCTGAGGCCAAGGCAAATCCAAGCCGCAAGGACAGAGCAGCTCACCGTGGTCAGAATGGCTATAAGGAGGCAGACAGGAAACAACAAGCGTCAGAGAGGAGGTGGAGAGAAGAGAAGCCTCCTGCACTGCTGGTGGCAGTGGAAACCGGTGCAGCCACTAGGCCAAGCGGTGTGGAACTGCCTCCGAAATTTAAGAATCCATGTCCCATATGATCCAGCTATTCCTCTGGGGCGCGTTTAGCCAAAGAACTCGGAAACACTACCGCCTAAAGACATGTGCACCGCTGAGTTCAGCACAGCCTTACTCCCGCTCTCCAAGACTTGGAAGCCGCCCTGGTGCCCAGCAAGGGACGAATGGAGAGGGAACATGGGCTATAGCCACACAATGGCATACCACTCAGCGGGAACAAAGGATGCAATCCAGCCATTTGTGACCACCAGAATGGCTGGGAGGGTTTTAGGGGAAGTGAAACAAGCCCCAGGGACAAAGTCAAATACCGTAGGGTCTCACTTACAAGGAGAAGAAAAAACAAGCACTGACCAACAGGCGGCACTGGACATTTGATCGGGGGTGCCCAGAGGCAAAGCGGGGCGGTGGGGGAGGGGGAAAGAGATGATGAGGCACAAGTGTGTGGTGAGGGCCTGTGATTCGGCTTACGCTGGTGAAGAGGATGGAACCTACACGGAAGTCTAAATCGATGAGGATGTAAATCTGAAAGACATAGGATGTTCGAATGCAGGGTTATGGCAATAAATCCACCTAAAAGCAAAAATCCAAAAAGGGGTCCAGAATGACGGCATACAGCTTTGGGGGCTGAAAGAGATTAGAGAAGGTGAACTTCCAAGGATGGAAAATCACCTCAAAAGCCTTACTGATGCTACAGAAAGGTAGACCATTCCAAATACATGAAGAGGAATCCTACCAAGAGAACCTGATCCGTGCTAAGCCCAGGAACCAACGGAAAACGTTACCGTCCATGATGTTCCTACTAATCCCCTTCACGAATAATCCAAACAGGCCCACATCTTCCCAAGTTCAGGCCACAGGTTGGTCCAAAAGTACAAGTCAGGGCCGGCCCTGTGGTGGAGCGGGCAAGTGCCCACGTTCCGCTTGGGTGGCCCGGGCCTCGCTCTTTCACAGCACGGGTGCAGATCACATTAGCACTGTTAGGGAATAGAGATTTCATGGTACGGTGCGGACAGAGGTCCTAAAGAAGTAGCAATTGTGAGGGTCCCTTATCAATACGCACCAGAAAAAGAACCGTGAGAATATTCCAATCTAGGAAGGCATCTGGTACACTTCCCCAAAAGAAGAAGGAAGGACAACATGGGACCTGCCAAGGCGGAATTGGCAGAGTGCTAGGAGATGACACGATCATTGCGCATCAGAGGATTGCCTGGGCAACTTCAACTTGGGAGGGAGTCCAGGACTTTCTCTGGGGAAGGTCCACCGACTTGGCCATCTACCCACGACATAAGAGATGACACCCAGGGTAATCTTACAGGAAAGAGACCAGTGTCTAGAGAGAAGGGAGCAGGCCTTTCCAAGTTCGAGGAGAAAGTTAGAAACCGACAAGACATCCAGAAAAAGGAAAACTATCCTACCTGGAAAGGGGGAGGAGTCAGACTGGTCTGAGATGGCTCTGAAACTCTGTGTGCTTGGAGGTTGCCAGGACAACTTAGCCTTCTGAGGTTCTTTATGACATCACGGTGAACATGTCCCCAAAGATGGCCGCATGGTTACAGTCTGAGGATTGGCCTAGGCTGGGCTATTAAAGGGAGACATACCCAGAAACAGCTTTGACAAACAGAAAGCGGGCACAGAAACTGGAAGAGATCAAACAGACTCTGATGCCAGGGATAAGAAAGGAATCCTTGGCAAGAAGCCAGAATCGAGGGACAAGCACTGAGAGGAGAACATTGTCATCTATTCAAGTCTATGGGGAGGCCATGCTGATTCAAGCTTGAAACTTGATTGGAAACACGAGGCCGCACTTGGGCCTTATCAGACCTACAGTGTCCTTCTGCCTTAAGCATAATCCAAAGTCAAGAAGGATCTCTTGAGGACATTGAAGAGAAGAGTCGATGCCTCCTTTCCTAGGCCCCTAGCGTTCTTGGAAGATCAGTCTCACTTTCCATAGCTCTGGCGTCACGGGGGCCCACTGGCCACATGCTAATGCGTCCCAAGAGATGTCTTGGAAGCCTCGAAGGAATGGAGCCCTGCCATGCTTGGGGTAGGTCTCTTTGTTGGGAAGGGCTCTACAAGTGTGCTGAAAATCACCCTTTTCCAGAGGGCTTGGTTCCTTTGTGAAGGCTGCCCTCCCAGGCTAGAGTGCTCACTTTGGCTCCAATGAAATTCTCTCCCCCGACCTCTTGCCGTAGAAGGATTATTGATGATGTGCTTTGACGCCATCTGGAAGGAAGCTGGCTGAAAATTAGAACATTACAATTCTGTTTCCAGAAAAATCAACATGCCAGGGCTGAGGATGTAGGTCAAACAAATGGCACAGCCTATAGAAATAAAGTAAGCCCGCATCTAGACGGAATCTAGGGCAACGTCCAAGGGTCAGGGGTCAAGTTCGAAACTTCCCAAATCCACAAAAGAGAAAGAAAAATATCTTTCCTGGAGCGGGGAATTCATCAGATTTGTCTAATTTGTCTCGGAAAAACATGATGTCCATGAAGGGGGTTGCCAGGACCACCTCGAGTTTGGAGTTTCTGATCTCAGGATGTCAAACCAACCCAGATGACCACGGGTTCTCAGTGCTTCGTTTGACCTAGGCTAGGATAGCAAAGAGTCCTACAAGTGACCGCTGCAAATTCAAAGACAGCAACCAAGAATCACGAAAGCACTCACACCTCGGCCTAGAGAACATACGGTGATTCAAGAAATACAAAATTAATCCCTTGGACTGAAGGAGAACGGACTGATAAGCACATCTAAGGGAGATAGCTGAGAAAGACCATGACGAGGATACTGTGGAAAAGAAAAAAAGGTCCCAGAAAATGCAAGGCGAACAGATATCACACCTGAATAATCCACAATGAAAGATGTCAGTCTTTAGACAGGCTCTGCTGGAACGTTTGAAAGTCAGAGAAATTCACAAGCCAAAACACGGCAGCGAAGGTCAAACCTGGGCTCACTGGGAAGGGTGAGTTATGAGACTGCTCCAAGCGGGCTCTGAAGCCCTGTGTCCATGAAGCTTGCCGGGGCAGCAGACACACAATTATGACCAATCCTCTGACGTCACAGTGGCCCCGACAAACCACCTGGCCTCATCTACACAGTGCCAGAGTTGGGCTCAAGCAGCATACTCAAGCCCCATTGCACTCAACTGCAGGTTGCCAATGGAACATGAAAGGGGCCGGCCGGTGGTGCAGCGGTGAGGTCCGCAGCTTCTGGGTCGGTGGCCCGGGGTGGGCCGGGTGGAATCCTGGGGGTGAGCCTCCTCACCACTGCTTCAGTCATTCTGGGGCAGGCGTCCGAGGGGGTGTAGAGGCAGATGGGAAGGGACGTTAGATAGGGCCAGACTTCCACAGCAAATACAGGAGCGTTGCCAGCAGATGTGAGCACAGCGATGCACTTCTGCCAAAACAGAACCAATTACAAGTTGCAAAGAATAGACAAACGGAAGCTAAACACAAACGAACAAAAAACACAGCTTGCCAGTACGAAGAAGAAGATGTCTATGAAGAGCCTTAGCAAAACAGGTGAAAGCTATGTCAACCGAAAACTAGCAAACGTTTGGGGAAAGAAATTCAAGACGACACAAGGAAAAAGAAGGATATTCCGGGACCTAGGAATGGAAGAATTAGCACACTTGAAACGTCCATAGCGGAGAAAGGAATCTCTGGATTCCATGCAATCCCAGTCAAAGTTGCAGCCATATTTGCCAGAGAGATAGAAGAGAGAATCCTAAAGTTTCCAGCCAGCAACAAGAGACCCTGAATAGGCCAAGGAATCCTCAGGAAAACGAACAAAGCAGGACGTATCACACTTTCTGATTTCAACATAGAGGACGAAGCGCTAGCTACCGAAACGGCACAGTCCGGGCCCAAAAACAGGCACACAGACCCATGCAACAGAATCGAGAGGCCAGAGCCCAACTCAAACATACATGGACAGCCCATTTGCGACCAGGGAGCCAAGAGGAGACAGTGGACAAAGGAGAGTCTCTCCGATAAACGGTGCTGGGAAGCCTGCACAGCCACATGGAACACAACGAGAGTAGACCATGATGTTCCACCTGGCACACGCACCACCTGGAATGGATTAAAGCCCTGAATGGCACACTTGAAACCGTGAAACTTGTAGGAGAAGACCTAGGCAGAGTGCTCTTTGCCATCTGTCTGAGCCGCCTATTGGGAAGAAGCATGTCTGACTGGGCAAGGGCAGCAAAGGAGACAAGAAACAAACGGGACCACCTCACATGCAGACGCTTCTGCCCAGTCAAGGAAACCATCGACTCAATGCAAAGACAGCACAACAACTGGGAGTGGATGTTTGCAAAGCACACATCGGACAAGGGGTGAAAAGCCCAAAGATACAATCAACTCACACGTCTCCACAAGAAAAAGAACAAGCCAATGAAAACCTGGGCCAAAGATGGACACAGAGATTTCTCCCAAGAAGATCTAAAGAGGGCCAACAGGTGCATGAAAACTTGTTCACCCTCATTAAGCCTGAGGCCAAGGCAAATCCAAGCCGCAAGGACAGAGCAGCTCACCGTGGTCAGAATGGCTATAAGGAGGCAGACAGGAAACAACAAGCGTCAGAGAGGAGGTGGAGAGAAGAGAAGCCTCCTGCACTGCTGGTGGCAGTGGAAACCGGTGCAGCCACTAGGCCAAGCGGTGTGGAACTGCCTCCGAAATTTAAGAATCCATGTCCCATATGATCCAGCTATTCCTCTGGGGCGCGTTTAGCCAAAGAACTCGGAAACACTACCGCCTAAAGACATGTGCACCGCTGAGTTCAGCACAGCCTTACTCCCGCTCTCCAAGACTTGGAAGCCGCCCTGGTGCCCAGCAAGGGACGAATGGAGAGGGAACATGGGCTATAGCCACACAATGGCGTACAACTCAGCGGGAACAAAGGATGCAATCCAGCCATTTGTGACCACCAGAATGGCTGGGAGGGTTTTAGGGGAAGTGAAACAAGCCCCAGGGACAAAGTCAAATACCGTAGGGTCTCACTTACAAGGAGAAGAAAAAACAAGCACTGACCAACAGGCGGCACTGGACATTTGATCGGGGGTGCCCAGAGGCAAAGCGGGGCGGTGGGGGAGGGGGAAAGAGATGATGAGGCACAAGTGTGTGGTGAGGGCCTGTGATTCGGCTTACGCTGGTGAAGAGGATGGAACCTACACGGAAGTCTAAATCGATGAGGATGTAAATCTGAAAGACATAGGATGTTCGAAAGCAGGGTTATGGCAATAAATCCACCTAAAAGCAAAAATCCAAAAAGGGGTCCAGAATGACGGCATACAGCTTTAGGGGCTGAAAGAGATTAGAGAAGGTGAACTTCCAAGGATGGAAAATCACCTCAAAAGCCTTACTGATGCTACAGAAAGGTAGACCATTCCAAATACATGAAGAGGAATCCTACCAAGAGAACCTGATCCGTGCTAAGCCCAGGAACCAACGGAAAACGTTACCGTCCATGATGTTCCTACTAATCCCCTTCACGAATAATCCAAACAGGCCCACATCTTCCCAAGTTCAGGCCACAGGTTGGTCCAAAAGTACAAGTCAGGGCCGGCCCTGTGGTGGAGCGGGCAAGTGCCCACGTTCCGCTTGGGTGGCCCGGGCCTCGCTCTTTCACAGCACGGGTGCAGATCACATTAGCACTGTTAGGGAATAGAGATTTCATGGTACGGTGCGGACAGAGGTCCTAAAGAAGTAGCAATTGTGAGGGTCCCTTATCAATACGCACCAGAAAAAGAACCGTGAGAATATTCCAATCTAGGAAGGCATCTGGTACACTTCCCCAAAGGAAGAAGGAAGGACAACATGGGACCTGCCAAGGCGGAATTGGCAGAGTGCTAGGAGATGACACGATCATTGCGCATCAGAGGATTGCCTGGGCAACTTCAACTTGGGAGGGAGTCCAGGACTTTCTCTGGGGAAGGTCCACCCACTTGGCCATCTACCCACGACATAAGAGATGACACCCAGGGTAATCTTACAGGAAAGAGACCAGTGTCTAGAGAGAAGGGAGCAGGCCTTTCCAAGTTCGAGGAGAAAGTTAGAAACCGACAAGACATCCAGAAAAAGGAAAACTATCCTACCTGGAAAGGGGGAGGAGTCAGACTGGTCTGAGATGGCTCTGAAACTCTGTGTGCTTGGAGGTTGCCAGGACAACTTAGCCTTCTGAGGTTCTTTATGACATCACGGTGAACATGTCCCCAAAGATGGCCGCATGGTTACAGTCTGAGGATTGGCCTAGGCTGGGCTATTAAAGGGAGACATACCCAGAAACAGCTTTGACAAACAGAAAGCGGGCACAGAAACTGGAAGAGATCAAACAGACTCTGATGCCAGGGATAAGAAAGGAATCCTTGGCAAGAAGCCAGAATCGAGGGACAAGCACTGAGAGGAGAACATTGTCATCTATTCAAGTCTATGGGGAGGCCATGCTGATTCAAGCTTGAAACTTGATTGGAAACACGAGGCCGCACTTGGGCCTTATCAGACCTACAGTGTCCTTCTGCCTTAAGCATAATCCAAAGTCAAGAAGGATCTCTTGAGGACATTGAAGAGAAGAGTCGATGCCTCCTTTCCTAGGCCCCTAGCGTTCTTGGAAGATCAGTCTCACTTTCCATAGCTCTGGCGTCACGGGGGCCCACTGGCCACATGCTAATGCGTCCCAAGAGATGTCTTGGAAGCCTCGAAGGAATGGAGCCCTGCCATGCTTGGGGTAGGTCTCTTTGTTGGGAAGGGCTCTACAAGTGTGCTGAAAATCACCCTTTTCCAGAGGGCTTGGTTCCTTTGTGAAGGCTGCCCTCCCAGGCTAGAGTGCTCACTTTGGCTCCAATGAAATTCTCTCCCCCGACCTCTTGCCGTAGAAGGATTATTGATGATGTGCTTTGACGCCATCTGGAAGGAAGCTGGCTGAAAATTAGAACATTACAATTCTGTTTCCAGAAAAATCAACATGCCAGGGCTGAGGATGTAGGTCAAACAAATGGCACAGCCTATAGAAATAAAGTAAGCCCGCATCTAGACGGAATCTAGGGCAACGTCCAAGGGTCAGGGGTCAAGTTCGAAACTTCCCAAATCCACAAAAGAGAAAGAAAAATATCTTTCCTGGAGCGGGGAATTCATCAGATTTGTCTAATTTGTCTCGGAAAAACATGATGTCCATGAAGGGGGTTGCCAGGACCACCTCGAGTTTGCAGTTTCTGATCTCAGGATGTCAAACCAACCCAGATGACCACGGGTTCTCAGTGCTTCGTTTGACCTAGGCTAGGATAGCAAAGAGTCCTACAAGTGACCGCTGCAAATTCAAAGACAGCAACCAAGAATCACGAAAGCACTCACACCTCGGCCTAGAGAACATACGGTGATTCAAGAAATACAAAATTAATCCCTTGGACTGAAGGAGAACGGACTGATAAGCACATCTAAGGGAGATAGCTGAGAAAGACCATGACGAGGATACTGTGGAAAAGAAAAAAAGGTCCCAGAAAATGCAAGGCGAACAGATATCACACCTGAATAATCCACAATGAATGATGTCAGTCTTTAGACACACTTTGCTGGAACGTTTGAAAGTCAGAGAAATTCACAAGCCAAAACACGGCAGCGAAGGTCAAACCTGGGCTCACTGGGAAGGGTGAGTTATGAGACTGCTCCAAGCGGGCTCTGAAGCCCTGTGTCCATGAAGCTTGCCGGGGCAGCAGACACACAATTATGACCAATCCTCTGACGTCACAGTGGCCCCGACAAACCACCTGGCCTCATCTACACAGTGCCAGAGTTGGGCTCAAGCAGCATACTCAAGCCCCATTGCACTCAACTGCAGGTTGCCAATGGAACATGAAAGGGGCCGGCCGGTGGTGCAGCGGTGAGGTCCGCAGCTTCTGGGTCGGTGGCCCGGGGTGGGCCGGTGGAATCCTGGGGGTGAGCCTCCTCACCACTGCTTCAGTCATTCTGGGGCAGGCGTCCGAGGGGGTGTAGAGGCAGATGGGAAGGGACGTTAGATAGGGCCAGACTTCCACAGCAAATACAGGAGCGTTGCCAGCAGATGTGAGCACAGCGATGCACTTCTGCCAAAACAGAACCAATTACAAGTTGCAAAGAATAGACAAACGGAAGCTAAACACAAACGAACAAAAAACACAGCTTGCCAGTACGAATAAGAAGATCTCTATGAAGAGCCTTAGCAAAACAGGTGAAAGCTATGTCAACCGAAAACTAGCAAACGTTTGGGGAAAGAAATTCAAGACGACACAAGGAAAAAGAAGGATATTCCGGGACCTAGGAATGGAAGAATTAGCACACTTGAAACGTCCATAGCGGAGAAAGGAATCTCTGGATTCCATGCAATCCCAGTCAAAGTTGCAGCCATATTTGCCAGAGAGATAGAAGAGAGAATCCTAAAGTTTCCAGCCAGCAACAAGAGACCCTGAATAGCCCAAGGAATCCTCAGGAAAACGAACAAAGCAGGACGTATCACACTTTCTGATTTCAACATAGAGGACGAAGCGCTAGCTATCGAAACGGCACAGTCCGGGCCCAAAAGCAGGCACACAGATACATGCAACAGAATCGAGAGGCCAGAGCCCAACTCAAACATACATGGACAGCCCATTTGCGACCAGGGAGCCAAGAGGAGACAGTGGACAAAGGAGAGTCTCTCCGATAAACGGTGCTGGGAAGCCTGCACAGCCACATGGAACACAACGAGAGTAGACCATGATGTGCCACCTGGCTCACGCACCACCTGGAATGGATTAAAGCCCTGAATGGCACACTTGAAACCGTGAAACTTGTAGGAGAAGACCTAGGCAGAGTGCTCTTTGCCATCTGTCTGAGCCGCCTATTGGGAAGAAGCATGTCTGACTGGGCAAGCGCAGCAAAGGAGACAAGAAACAAACGGGACCACCTCACATGCAGACGCTTCTGCCCAGTCAAGGAAACCATCGACTCAATGCAAAGACAGCACAACAACTGGGAGTGGATGTTTGCAAAGCACACATCGAACAAGGGGTGAAAAGCCCAAAGATACAATCAACTCACACGTCTCCACAAGAAAAAGAACAAGCCAATGAAAACCTGGGCCAAAGATGGACACAGAGATTTCTCCCAAGAAGATCTAAAGAGGGCCAACAGGTGCATGAAAACTTGTTCACCCTCATTAAGCCTGAGGCCAAGGCAAATCCAAGCCGCAAGGACATAGCAGCTCACCGTGGTCAGAATGGCTATAAGGAGGCAGACAGGAAACAACAAGCGTCAGAGAGGAGGTGGAGAGAAGAGAAGCCTCCTGCACTGCTGGTGGCAGTGGAAACCGGTGCAGCCACTAGGCCAAGCGGTGTGGAACTGCCTCCGAAATTTAAGAATCCATGTCCCATATGATCCAGCTATTCCTCTGGGGCGCGTTTAGCCAAAGAACTCGGAAACACTACCGCCTAAAGACATGTGCACCGCTGAGTTCAGCACAGCCTTACTCCCGCTCTCCAAGACTTGGAAGCCGCCCTGGTGCCCAGCAAGGGACGAATGGAGAGGGAACATGGGCTATAGCCACACAATGGCGTACAACTCAGCGGGAACAAAGGATGCAATCCAGCCATTTGTGACCACCAGAATGGCTGGGAGGGTTTTAGGGGAAGTGAAACAAGCCCCAGGGACAAAGTCAAATACCGTAGGGTCTCACTTACAAGGAGAAGAAAAAACAAGCACTGACCAACAGGCGGCACTGGACATTTGATCGGGGATGCCCAGAGGCAAAGCGGGGCGGTGGGGGAGGGGGAAAGAGATGATGAGGCACAAGTGTGTGGTGAGGGCCTGTGATTCGGCTTACGCTGGTGAAGAGGATGGAACCTACACGGAAGTCTAAATCGATGAGGATGTAAATCTGAAAGACATAGGATGTTCGAAAGCAGGGTTATGGCAATATATCCACCTAAAAGCAAAAATCCAAAAAGGGGTCCAGAATGACGGCATACAGCTTTGGGGGCTGAAAGAGATTAGAGAAGGTGAACTTCCAAGGATGGAAAATCACCTCAAAAGCCTTACTGATGCTACAGAAAGGTAGACCATTCCAAATACATGAAGAGGAATCCTACCAAGAGAACCTGATCCGTGCTAAGCCCAGGAACCAACGGAAAACGTTACCGTCCATGATGTTCCTACTAATCCCCTTCACGAATAATCCAAACAGGCCCACATCTTCCCAAGTTCAGGCCACAGGTTGGTCCAAAAGTACAAGTCAGGGCCGGCCCTGTGGTGGAGCGGGCAAGTGACCACGTTCCGCTGGGTGGCCCGGGCCTCACTCTTTCACAGCACGGGTGCAGATCACATTAGCACTGTTAGGGAATAGAGATTTCATGGTACGGTGCGGACAGAGGTCCTAAAGAAATAGCAATTGTGAGGGTCCCTTATCAATACGCACCAGAAAAAGAACCGTGAGAATATTCCAATCTAGGAAGGCATCTGGTACACTTCCCCAAAGGAAGAAGGAAGGAAAACATGGGACCTGCCAAGGCGGAATTGGCAGAGTGCTAGGAGATGACACGATCATTGCGCATCAGAGGATTGCCTGGGCAACTTCAACTTGGGAGGGAGTCCAGGACATTCTCTGGGGAAGGTCCACCCACTTGGCCATCTACCCACGACATAAGAGATAACACCCAGGGTAATCTTACAGGAAAGAGACCAGTGTCTAGAGAGAAGGGAGCAGGCCTTTCCAAGTTCGAGGAGAAAGTTAGAAACCGACAAGACATCCAGAAAAAGGAAAACTATCCTACCTGGAAAGGGGGAGGAGTCAGACTGGTCTGAGATGGCTCTGAAACTCTGTGTGCTTGGAGGTTGCCAGGACAACTTAGCCTTCTGAGGTTCTTTATGACATCACGGTGAACATGTCCCCAAAGATGGCCGCATGGTTACAGTCTGAGGATTGGCCTAGGCTGGGCTATTAAAGGGAGACATACCCAGAAACAGCTTTGACAAACAGAAAGCGGGCACAGAAACTGGAAGAGATCAAACAGACTCTGATGCCAGGGATAAGAAAGGAATCCTTGGCAAGAAGCCAGAATCGAGGGACAAGCACTGAGAGGAGAACATTGTCATCTATTCAAGTCTATGGGGAGGCCATGCTGATTCAAGCTTGAAACTTGATTGGAAACACGAGGCCGCACTTGGGCCTTATCAGACCTACAGTGTCCTTCTGCCTTAAGCATAATCCAAAGTCAAGAAGGATCTCTTGAGGACATTGAAGAGAAGAGTCGATGCCTCCTTTCCTAGGCCCCTAGCGTTCTTGGAAGATCAGTCTCACTTTCTATAGCTCTGGCGTCACGGGGGCCCACTGGCCACATGCTAATGCGTCCCAAGAGACGTCTTGGAAGCCTCGAAGGAATGGAGCCCTGCCATGCTTGGGGTAGGTCTCTTTGTTGGGAAGGGCTCTACAAGTGTGCTGAAAATCACCCTTTTCCAGAGGGCTTGGTTCCTTTGTGAAGGCTGCCCTCCCAGGCTAGAGTGCTCACTTTGGCTCCAATGAAATTCTCTCCCCCGACCTCTTGCCGTAGAAGGATTATTGATGATGTGCTTTGACGCCATATGGAAGGAAGCTGGCTGAAAATTAGAACATTACAATTCTGTTTCCAGAAAAATCAACATGCCAGGGCTGAGGATGTAGGTCAAACAAATGGCACAGCCTATAGAAATAAAGTAAGCCCGCATCTAGACGGAATCTAGGGCAACGTCCAAGGGTCAGGGGTCAAGTTCGAAACTTCCCAAATCCACAAAAGAGAAAGAAAAATATCTTTCCTGGAGCGAGGAATTCATCAGATTTGTCTAATTTGTCTCGGAAAAACATGATGTCCATGAAGGGGGTTGCCAGGACCACCTCGAATTTGGAGTTTCTGATCTCAGGATGTCAAACCAATCCAGATGACCACGGGTTCTCAGTGCTTCGTTTGACCTAGGCTAGGATAGCAAAGAGTCCTACAAGTGACCGCTGCAAATTCAAAGACAGCAACCAAGAATCACGAAAGCACTCACACCTCGGCCTAGAGAACATACGGTGATTCAAGAAATACAAAATTAATCCCTTGGACTGAAGGAGAACGGACTGATAAGCACATCTAAGGGAGATAGCTGAGAAAGACCATGACGAGGATACTGTGGAAAAGAAAAAAAGGTCCCAGAAAATGCAAGGCGAACAGATATCACACCTGAATAATCCACAATGAAAGATGTCAGTCTTTAGACAGGCTCTGCTGGAACGTTTGAAAGTCAGAGAAATTCACAAGCCAAAACACGGCAGCGAAGGTCAAACCTGGGCTCACTGGGAAGGGTGAGTTATGAGACTGCTCCAAGCGGGCTCTGAAGCCCTGTGTCCATGAAGCTTGCCGGGGCAGCAGACACACAATTATGACCAATCCTCTGACGTCACAGTGGCCCCGACAAACCACCTGGCCTCATCTACACAGTGCCAGAGCTGGGCTCAAGCAGCATATTCAAGCCCCATTGCACTCAACTGCAGGTTGCCAATGGAACATGAAAGGGGCCGGCCGGTGGTGCAGCGGTGAGGTCCGCAGCTTCTGGGTCGGTGGCCCGGGGTGGGCCGGGTGGAATCCTGGGGGTGAGCCTCCTCACCACTGCTTCAGTCATTCTGGGGCAGGAGTCCAAAGGGGTGTAGAGGCAGATGGGAAGGGACGTTAGATAGGGCCAGACTTCCACAGCAAATACAGGAGCGTTGCCAGCAGATGTGAGCACAGCGATGCACTTCTGCCAAATCAGAAGCAATTACAAGTTGCAAAGAATAGACAAACGGAAGCTAAACACAAACGAACAAAAAACACAGCTTGCCAGTACGAAGAAGAAGATTTCTATGAAGAGCCTTAGCAAAACAGGTGAAAGCTATGTCAACCGAAAACTAGCAAACGTTTGGGGAAAGAAATTCAAGACGACACAAGGAAAAAGAAGGATATTCCGGGACCTAGGAATGCAAGAATTAACACACTTGAAACGTCCATAGCGGAGAAAGGAATCTCTGGATTCCATGCAATCCCAGTCAAAGTTGCAGCCATATTTGCCAGAGAGATAGAAGAGAGAATCCTACAGTTTCCAGCCAGCAACAAGAGACCCTGAATAGGCCAAGGAATCCTCAGGAAAACGAACAAAGCAGGACGTATCACACTTTCTGATTTCAACATAGAGGACGAAGCGCTAGGTACCGAAACGGCACAGTCCGGGCCCAAAAACAGGCACACAGACCCATGCAACAGAATCGAGAGCCCAGAGCCCAACTCAAACATACATGGACAGCCCATTTGCGACCAGGGAGCCAAGAGGAGACAGTGGACAAAGGAGAGTCTCTCCGATAAACGGTGCTGGGAAGCCTGCACAGCCACATGGAACACAACGACAGTAGACCATGATGTTCCACATGGCACACGCACCACCTGGAATGGATTAAAGCCCTGAATGGCACACTTGAAACCGTGAAACTTGTAGGAGAAGACCTAGGCAGAGTGCTCTTTGCCATCTGTCTGAGCCGCCTATTGGGAAGAAGCATGTCTGACTGGGCAAGGGCAGCAAAGGAGACAAGAAACAAACGGGACCACCTCACATGCAGACGCTTCTGCCCAGTCAAGGAAACCATCGACTCAATGCAAAGACAGCACAACAACTGGGAGTGGATGTTTGCAAAGCACACATCGGGCAAGGGGTGAAAAGCCCAAAGGTACAATCAACTCACACGTCTCCACAAGAAAAAGAACAAGCCAATGAAAACCTGGGCCAAAGATGGACACAGAGATTTCTCCCAAGAAGATCTAAAGAGGGCCAACAGGTGCATGAAGACTTGTTCACCCTCATTAAGCCTGAGGCCAAGGCAAATCCAAACCGCAAGGACAGAGCAGATCACTGTGGTCAGAATGGCTATAAGGAGGCAGACAGGAAACAACAAGCGTCAGAGAGGAGGTGGAGAGAAGGGAAGCCTCCTGCACTGCTGGTGGCAGTGGAAACCGGTGCAGCCACTAGGCCAAGTGGTGTGGAACTGCCTCCGAAATTTAAGAATCCATGTCCCATATGATCCAGCTATTCCTCTGGGGCGCGTTTAGCCAAAGAACTCGGAAACACTACCGCCTAAAGACATGTGCACCGCTGAGTTCAGCACAGCCTTACTCCCGCTCTCCAAGACTTGGAAGCCGCCCTGGTGCCCAGCAAGGGACGAATGGAGAAGGACCATGGGCTATAGCCACACAATGGCATACCACTCAGCGGGAACAAAGGATGCAATCCAGCCATTTGTGACCACCAGAATGGCTGGGAGGGTTTTAGGGGAAGTGAAACAAGCCCCAGGGACAAAGTCAAATACCATAGGATCTCACTTACAAGGAGAAGAAAAAACAAGCACTGACCAACAGGCGGCACTGGACATTTGATCGGGGGTGCCCAGAGGCAAAGCGGGGCGGTGGGGGAGGGTGAAAGAGATGATGAGGCACAAGTGTGTGGTGAGGGCCTGTGATTCGGCTTATGCTGGTGAAGAGGATGGAACCTACACAGAAGTCTAAATCGATGAGGATGTAAATCTGAAAGACATAGGATGTTCGAATGCAGGGTTATGGCAATAAATCCACCTAAAAGCAAAAATCCAAAAAGGGGCCAGAATGACGGCATACAGCTTTGGGGGCTGAAAGAGATTAGAGAAGGTGAACTTCCAAGGATGGAAAATCACCTCAAAAGCCTTACTGATGCTACAGAAAGGTAGACCATTCCAAATACATGAAGAGGAATCCTACCAAGAGAACCTGATCCGTGCTAAGCCCAGGAACCAACGGAAAACGTTACCGTCCATGATGTTCCTACTAATCCCCTTCACGAATAATCCAAACAGGCCCACATCTTCCCAAGTTCAGGCCACAGGTTGGTCCAAAATTACAAGTCAGGGCCGGCCCTGTGGTGGAGCGGGCAAGTGCCCACGTTCCGCTTGGGTGGCCCGGGCCTCACTCTTTCACAGCACGGGTGCAGATCACATTAGCACTGTTAGGGAATAGAGATTTCATGGTACGGTGCGGACAGAGGTCCTAAAGAAGTAGCAATTGTGAGGGTCCCTTATCAATACGCACCAGAAAAAGAACCGTGAGAATATTCCAATCTAGGAAGGCATCTGGTACACTTCCCCAAAGGAAGAAGGAAGGAAAACATGGGACCTGCCAAGGCGGAATTGGCAGAGTGCTAGGAGATGACACGATCATTGCGCATCAGAGGATTGCCTGGGCAACTCCAACTTGGGAGGGAGTCCAGGACTTTCTCTGGGGAAGGTCCACCCACTTGGCCATCTACCCACGACATAAGAGATAACACCCAGGGTAATCTTACAGGAAAGAGACCAGTGTCTAGAGAGAAGGGAGCAGGCCTTTCCAAGTTCGAGGAGAAAGTTAGAAACCGACAAGACATCCAGAAAAAGGAAAACTATCCTACCTGGAAAGGGGGAGGAGTCAGACTGGTCTGAGATGGCTCTGAAACTCTGTGTGCTTGGAGGTTGTCAGGACAACTTAGCCTTCTGAGGTTCTTTATGACATCACGGTGAACACGTCCCCCAAGATGGCCGCATGGTTACAGTCTGAGGATTGGCCTAGGCTGGGCTATAAAAGGGAGACATACCCAGAAACAGCTTTGACAAACAGAAAGCGGGCACAGAAACTGGAAGAGATCAAACAGACTCTGATGCCAGGGATAAGAAAGGAATCCTTGGCAAGAAGCCAGAATCGAGGGACAAGCACTGAGAGGAGAACATTGTCATCTATTCAAGTCTATGGGGAGGCCATGCTGATTCAAGCTTGAAACTTGATTGGAAACACGAGGCCGCACTTGGGCCTTATCAGACCTACAGTGTCCTTCTGCCTTAAGCATAATCCAAAGTCAAGAAGGATCTCTTGAGGACATTGAAGAGAAGAGTCGATGCCTCCTTTCCTAGGCCCCTAGCGTTCTTGGAAGATCAGTCACACTTTCTATAGCTCTGGCGTCACGGGGGCCCACTGGCCACATGCTAATGCGTCCCAAGAGATGTCTTGGAAGCCTCGAAAGAATGGAGCCCTGTCATGCTTGGGGTAGGTCTCTTTGTTGGGAAGGGCTCTACAAGTGTGCTGAAAATCACCCTTTTCCAGAGGGCTTGGTTCCTTTGTGAAGGCTGCCCTCCCAGGCTAGAGTGCTCACTTTGGCTCCAATGAAATTCTCTCCCCCGACCTCTTGCCGTAGAAGGATTATTGATTATGTGCTTTGACGCCATCTGGAAGGAAGCTGGCTGAAAATTAGAACATTACAATTCTGTTTCCAGAAAAATCAACATGCCAGGGCTGAGGATGTAGGTCAAACAAATGGCACAGCCTATAGAAATAAAGTAAGCCCGCATCTAGACGGAATCTAGGGCAACGTCCAAGGGTCAGGGGTCAAGTTCGAAACTTCCCAAATCCACAAAAGAGAAAGAAAAATATCTTTCCTGGAGCAGGGAATTCATCAGATTTGTCTAATTTGTCTCGGAAAAACATGATGTCCATGAAGGGGGTTGCCAGGACCACCTCGAATTTGGAGTTTCTGATCTCAGGATGTCAAACCAATCCAGATGACCACGGGTTCTCAGTGCTTCGTTTGACCTAGGCTAGGATAGCAAAGAGTCCTACAAGTGACCGCTGCAAATTCAAAGACAGCAACCAAGAATCACGAAAGCACTCACACCTCGGCCTAGAGAACATACGGTGATTCAAGAAATACAAAATTAATCCCTTGGACTGAAGGAGAACGGACTGATAAGCACATCTAAGGGAGATAGCTGAGAAAGACCATGACGAGGATACTGTGGAAAAGAAAAAAAGGTCCCAGAAAATGCAAGGCGAACAGATATCACACCTGAATAATCCACAATGAAAGATGTCAGTCTTTAGACGGGCTCTGCTGGAACGTTTGAAAGTCAGAGAAATTCACAAGCCAAAACACGGCAGCGAAGGTCAAACCTGGGCTCACTGGGAAGGGTGAGTTATGAGACTGCTCCAAGCGGGCTCTGAAGCCCTGTGTCCATGAAGCTTGCCGGGGGAGCAGACACACAATTATAACCTTTCCTCTGACGTCACAGTGGCCCCGACAAACCACCTGGCCTCATCTACACAGTGCCAGAGTTGGGCTCAAGCAGCATACTCAAGCCCCATTGAACTCAACTGCAGGTTGCCAATGGAACATGAAAGGGGCCGGCCGGTGAGGTCCACAGCTTCTGGGTCGGTGGCCCGGGGTGGGCCGGGTGGAATCCTGGGGGTGAGCCTCCTCACCACTGCTTCAGTCATTCTGGGGCAGGCGTCCGAGGGGGTGTAGAGGCAGATGGGAAGGGACGTTAGATAGGGCCAGACTTCCACAGCAAATACAGGAGCGTTGCCAGCAGATGTGAGCACAGCGACGCACTTCTGCCAAAACAGAACCAATTACAAGTTGCAAAGAATAGACAAACGGAAGCTAAACACAAACGAACAAAAAACACAGCTTGCCAGATCGAAGAAGAAGATGTCTATGAAGAGCCTTAGCAAAACAGGTGAAAGCTATGTCAACCGAAAACTAGCAAACGTTTGGGGAAAGAAATTCAAGACGACACAAGGAAAAAGAAGGATATTCCGGGACCTAGGAATGGAAGAATTAACACACTTGAAACGTCCATAGCGGAGAAAGGAATCTCTGGATTCCATGCAATCCCAGTCAAAGTTGCAGCCATATTTGCCAGAGAGATAGAAGAGAGAATCCTAAAGTTTCCAGCCAGCAACAAGAGACCCTGAATAGGCCAAGGAATCCTCAGGAAAACGAACAAAGCAGGACGTATCACACTTTCTGATTTCAACATAGAGGACGAAGCGCTAGGTACCGAAACGGCACAGTCGGGTCCCACAAACAGGCACACAGACCCATGCAACAGAATCGAGAGCCCAGAGCCCAACTCAAACATACATGGACAGCCCATTTGCGACCAGGGAGCCAAGAGGAGACAGTGGACAAAGGAGAGTCTCTCCGATAAACGGTGCTGGGAAGCCTGCACAGCCACATGGAACACAACGAGATTAGACCATGATGTTCCACATGGCACACGCACCACCTGGAATGGATTAAAGCCCTGAATGGCACACTTGAAACCGTGAAACTTGTAGGAGAAGACCTAGGCAGAGTGCTCTTTGCCATCTGTCTGAGCCGCCTATTGGGAAGAAGCATGTCTGACTGGGCAAGGGCAGCAAAGGAGACAAGAAACAAACGGGACCACCTCACATGCAGACGCTTCTGCCCAGTCAAGGAAACCATCGACTCAATGCAAAGACAGCACAACAACTGGGAGTGGATGTTTGCAAAGCACACATCGGACAAGGGGTGAAAAGCCCAAAGGTACAATCAACTCACACGTCTCCACAAGAAAAAGAACAAGCCAATGAAAACCTGGGCCAAAGATGGACACAGAGATTTCTCCCAAGAAGATCTAAAGAGGGCCAACAGGTGCATGAAGACTTGTTCACCCTCATTAAGCCTGAGGCCAAGGCAAATCCAAACCGCAAGGACAGAGCAGATCACTGTGGTCAGAATGGCTATAAGGAGGCAGACAGGAAACAACAAGCGTCAGAGAGGAGGTGGAGAGAAGGGAAGCCTCCTGCACTGCTGGTGGCAGTGGAAACCGGTGCAGCCACTAGGCCAAGCGGTGTGGAACTGCCTCCGAAATTTAAGAATCCATGTCCCATATGATCCAGCTATTCCTCTGGGGCGCGTTTAGCCAAAGAACTCGGAAACACTACCGCCTAAAGACATGTGCACCGCTGAGTTCACCACAGCCTTACTCCCGCTCTCCAAGACTTGGAAGCCGCCCTGGTGCCCAGCAAGGGACGAATGGAGAAGGACCATGGGCTATAGCCACACAATGGCATACCACTCAGCGGGAACAAAGGATGCAATCCAGCCATTTGTGACCACCAGAATGGCTGGGAGGGTTTTAGGGGAAGTGAAACAAGCCCCAGGGACAAAGTCAAATACCGTAGGATCTCACTTAGAAGGAGAAGAAAAAACAAGCACTGACCAACAGGCGGCACTGGACATTTGATCGGGGGTGCCCAGAGGCAAAGCGGGGCGGTGGGGGAGGGTGAAAGAGATGATGAGGCACAAGTGTGTGGTGAGGGCCTGTGATTCGGCTTATGCTGGTGAAGAGGACGGAACCTACACGGAAGTCTAAATCGATGAGGATGTAAATCTGAAAGACATAGGATGTTCGAATGCAGGGTTATGGCAATAAATCCACCTGAAATCAAAAATCCAAAAGGGGGTTCAGAATGACGGCATACAGCTTTGGGGGCTGAAAGAGATTAGAGAAGGTGAACTTCTAAGGATGGAAAATCACCTCAAAAGGCTTACTGATGCTACAGAAAGGTAGACCATTCCAAATACATGAAGAGGAATCCTACCAAGAGAACCTGATCCGTGCTAAGCCCAGGAACCAACGGAAAACGTTACCGTCCATGATGTTCCTACTAATCCCCTTCACGAATAATCCAAACAGGCCCACATCTTCCCAAGTCAAGGCCACAGGTTGGTCCAAATGTACAAGTCAGGGACGGCCCTGTGGTGGAGCGGGCAAGTGCCCACGTTCCGCTTGGGTGGCCCGGGCCTCACTGTTTCACAGCGCGGGTGCAGATCACATTAGCACTGTTAGGGAATAGAGATTTCATGGTACGGTGTGGACAGAGGTCATAAAGAAGTAGCAATTGTGAGGGTCCCTTATCAATACGCACCAGAAAAAGAACCGTGAGAATATTCCAATCTAGGAAGGCATCTGGTACACTTCCCCAAAGGAAGAAGGAAGGAAAACATGGGACCTGCCAAGGCGGAATTGGCAGAGTGCTAGGAGATGACACGATCATTGCGCATCAGAGGATTGCCTGGGCAACTTCAACTTGGGAGGGAGTCCAGGACTTTCTCTGGGGAAGGTCCACCCACTTGGCCATCTACCCACGACATAAGAGATAACACCCAGGGTAATCTTACAGGAAAGAGACCAGTGTCTAGAGAGAAGGGAGCAGGCCTTTCCAAGTTCGAGGAGAAAGTTAGAAACCGACAAGACATCCAGAAAAAGGAAAACTATCCTACCTGGAAAGGGGGAGGAGTCAGACTGGTCTGAGATGGCTCTGAAACTCTGTGTGCTTGGAGGTTGTCAGGACAACTTGGCCTTCTGAGGTTCTTTATGACATCACGGTGAACATGTCCCCCAAGATGGCCGCATGGTTACAGTCTGAGGATTGGCCTAGGCTGGGCTATTAAAGGGAGACATACCCAGAAACAGCTTTGACAAACAGAAAGCGGGCACAGAAACTGGAAGAGATCAAACAGACTCTGATGCCAGGGATAAGAAAGGAATCCTTGGCAAGAAGCGAGAATCGAGGGACAAGCACTGAGAGGAGAACATTGTCATCTATTCAAGTCTATGGGGAGGCCATGCTGATTCAAGCTTGAAACTTGATTGGAAACACGAGGCCGCACTTGGGCCTTATCAGACCTACAGTGTCCTTCTGCCTTAAGCATAATCCAAAGTCAAGAAGGATCTCTTGAGGACATTGAAGAGAAGAGTCGATGCCTCCTTTCCTAGGCCCCTAGCGTTCTTGGAAGATCAGTCTCACTTTCTATAGCTCTGGCGTCACGGGGGCCCACTGGCCACATGCTAATGCGTCCCAAGAGATGTCTTGGAAGCCTCGAAAGAATGGAGCCCTGTCATGCTTGGGGTAGGTCTCTTTGTTGGGAAGGGCTCTACAAGTGTGCTGAAAATCACCCTTTTCCAGAGGGCTTGGTTCCTTTGTGAAGGCTGCCCTCCCAGGCTAGAGTGCTCACTTTGGCTCCAATGAAATTCTCTCCCCCGACCTCTTGCCGTAGAAGGATTATTGATTATGTGCTTTGACGCCATCTGGAAGGAAGCTGGCTGAAAATTAGAACATTACAATTCTGTTTCCAGAAAAATCAACATGCCAGGGCTGAGGATGTAGGTCAAACAAATGGCACAGCCTATAGAAATAAAGTAAGCCCGCATCTAGACGGAATCTAGGGCAACGTCCAAGGGTCAGGGGTCAAGTTCGAAACTTCCCAAATCCACAAAAGAGAAAGAAAAATATCTTTCCTGGAGCAGGGAATTCATCAGATTTGTCTAATTTGTCTCGGAAAAACATGATGTCCATGAAGGGGGTTGCCAGGACCACCTCGAATTTGGAGTTTCTGATCTCAGGATGTCAAACCAATCCAGATGACCACGGGTTCTCAGTGCTTCGTTTGACCTAGGCTAGGATAGCAAAGAGTCCTACAAGTGACCGCTGCAAATTCAAAGACAGCAACCAAGAATCACGAAAGCACTCACACCTCGGCCTAGAGAACATACGGTGATTCAAGAAATACAAAATTAATCCCTTGGACTGAAGGAGAACGGACTGATAAGCACATCTAAGGGAGATAGCTGAGAAAGACCATGACGAGGATACTGTGGAAAAGAAAAAAAGGTCCCAGAAAATGCAAGGCGAACAGATATCACACCTGAATAATCCACAATGAAAGATGTCAGTCTTTAGACGGGCTCTGCTGGAACGTTTGAAAGTCAGAGAAATTCACAAGCCAAAACACGGCAGCGAAGGTCAAACCTGGGCTCACTGGGAAGGGTGAGTTATGAGACTGCTCCAAGCGGGCTCTGAAGCCCTGTGTCCATGAAGCTTGCCGGGGGAGCAGACACACAATTATAACCTTTCCTCTGACGTCACAGTGGCCCCGACAAACCACCTGGCCTCATCTACACAGTGCCAGAGTTGGGCTCAAGCAGCATACTCAAGCCCCATTGAACTCAACTGCAGGTTGCCAATGGAACATGAAAGGGGCCGGCCGGTGAGGTCCACAGCTTCTGGGTCGGTGGCCCGGGGTGGGCCGGGTGGAATCCTGGGGGTGAGCCTCCTCACCACTGCTTCAGTCATTCTGGGGCAGGCGTCCGAGGGGGTGTAGAGGCAGATGGGAAGGGACGTTAGATAGGGCCAGACTTCCACAGCAAATACAGGAGCGTTGCCAGCAGATGTGAGCACAGCGACGCACTTCTGCCAAAACAGAACCAATTACAAGTTGCAAAGAATAGACAAACGGAAGCTAAACACAAACGAACAAAAAACACAGCTTGCCAGATCGAAGAAGAAGATGTCTATGAAGAGCCTTAGCAAAACAGGTGAAAGCTATGTCAACCGAAAACTAGCAAACGTTTGGGGAAAGAAATTCAAGACGACACAAGGAAAAAGAAGGATATTCCGGGACCTAGGAATGGAAGAATTAACACACTTGAAACGTCCATAGCGGAGAAAGGAATCTCTGGATTCCATGCAATCCCAGTCAAAGTTGCAGCCATATTTGCCAGAGAGATAGAAGAGAGAATCCTAAAGTTTCCAGCCAGCAACAAGAGACCCTGAATAGGCCAAGGAATCCTCAGGAAAACGAACAAAGCAGGACGTATCACACTTTCTGATTTCAACATAGAGGACGAAGCGCTAGGTACCGAAACGGCACAGTCGGGTCCCACAAACAGGCACACAGACCCATGCAACAGAATCGAGAGCCCAGAGCCCAACTCAAACATACATGGACAGCCCATTTGCGACCAGGGAGCCAAGAGGAGACAGTGGACAAAGGAGAGTCTCTCCGATAAACGGTGCTGGGAAGCCTGCACAGCCACATGGAACACAACGACAGTAGACCATGATGTTCCACATGGCACACGCACCACCTGGAATGGATTAAAGCCCTGAATGGCACACTTGAAACCGTGAAACTTGTAGGAGAAGACCTAGGCAGAGTGCTCTTTGCCATCTGTCTGAGCCGCCTATTGGGAAGAAGCATGTCTGACTGGGCAAGGGCAGCAAAGGAGACAAGAAACAAACGGGACCACCTCACATGCAGACGCTTCTGCCCAGTCAAGGAAACCATCGACTCAATGCAAAGACAGCACAACAACTGGGAGTGGATGTTTGCAAAGCACACATCGGACAAGGGGTGAAAAGCCCAAAGGTACAATCAACTCACACGTCTCCACAAGAAAAAGAACAAGCCAATGAAAACCTGGGCCAAAGATGGACACAGAGATTTCTCCCAAGAAGATCTAAAGAGGGCCAACAGGTGCATGAAGACTTGTTCACCCTCATTAAGCCTGAGGCCAAGGCAAATCCAAACCGCAAGGACAGAGCAGATCACTGTGGTCAGAATGGCTATAAGGAGGCAGACAGGAAACAACAAGCGTCAGAGAGGAGGTGGAGAGAAGGGAAGCCTCCTGCACTGCTGGTGGCAGTGGAAACCGGTGCAGCCACTAGGCCAAGCGGTGTGGAACTGCCTCCGAAATTTAAGAATCCATGTCCCATATGATCCAGCTATTCCTCTGGGGCGCGTTTAGCCAAAGAACTCGGAAACACTACCGCCTAAAGACATGTGCACCGCTGAGTTCACCACAGCCTTACTCCCGCTCTCCAAGACTTGGAAGCCGCCCTGGTGCCCAGCAAGGGACGAATGGAGAAGGACCATGGGCTATAGCCACACAATGGCATACCACTCAGCGGGAACAAAGGATGCAATCCAGCCATTTGTGACCACCAGAATGGCTGGGAGGGTTTTAGGGGAAGTGAAACAAGCCCCAGGGACAAAGTCAAATACCGTAGGATCTCACTTAGAAGGAGAAGAAAAAACAAGCACTGACCAACAGGCGGCACTGGACATTTGATCGGGGGTGCCCAGAGGCAAAGCGGGGCGGTGGGGGAGGGTGAAAGAGATGATGAGGCACAAGTGTGTGGTGAGGGCCTGTGATTCGGCTTATGCTGGTGAAGAGGATGGAACCTACACGGAAGTCTAAATCGATGAGGATGTAAATCTGAAAGACATAGGATGTTCGAATGCAGGGTTATGGCAATAAATCCACCTGAAATCAAAAATCCAAAAGGGGGTTCAGAATGACGGCATACAGCTTTGGGGGCTGAAAGAGATTAGAGAAGGTGAACTTCTAAGGATGGAAAATCACCTCAAAAGGCTTACTGATGCTACAGAAAGGTAGACCATTCCAAATACATGAAGAGGAATCCTACCAAGAGAACCTGATCCGTGCTAAGCCCAGGAACCAACGGAAAACGTTACCGTCCATGATGTTCCTACTAATCCCCTTCACGAATAATCCAAACAGGCCCACATCTTCCCAAGTCAAGGCCACAGGTTGGTCCAAATGTACAAGTCAGGGACGGCCCTGTGGTGGAGCGGGCAAGTGCCCACGTTCCGCTTGGGTGGCCCGGGCCTCACTGTTTCACAGCGCGGGTGCAGATCACATTAGCACTGTTAGGGAATAGAGATTTCATGGTACGGTGTGGACAGAGGTCATAAAGAAGTAGCAATTGTGAGGGTCCCTTATCAATACGCACCAGAAAAAGAACCGTGAGAATATTCCAATCTAGGAAGGCATCTGGTACACTTCCCCAAAGGAAGAAGGAAGGAAAACATGGGACCTGCCAAGGCGGAATTGGCAGAGTGCTAGGAGATGACACGATCATTGCGCATCAGAGGATTGCCTGGGCAACTTCAACTTGGGAGGGAGTCCAGGACTTTCTCTGGGGAAGGTCCACCCACTTGGCCATCTACCCACGACATAAGAGATAACACCCAGGGTAATCTTACAGGAAAGAGACCAGTGTCTAGAGAGAAGGGAGCAGGCCTTTCCAAGTTCGAGGAGAAAGTTAGAAACCGACAAGACATCCAGAAAAAGGAAAACTATCCTACCTGGAAAGGGGGAGGAGTCAGACTGGTCTGAGATGGCTCTGAAACTCTGTGTGCTTGGAGGTTGTCAGGACAACTTGGCCTTCTGAGGTTCTTTATGACATCACGGTGAACATGTCCCCCAAGATGGCCGCATGGTTACAGTCTGAGGATTGGCCTAGGCTGGGCTATTAAAGGGAGACATACCCAGAAACAGCTTTGACAAACAGAAAGCGGGCACAGAAACTGGAAGAGATCAAACAGACTCTGATGCCAGGGATAAGAAAGGAATCCTTGGCAAGAAGCGAGAATCGAGGGACACGCACTGAGAGGAGAACATTGTCATCTATTCAAGTCTATGGGGAGGCCATGCTGATTCAAGCTTGAAACTTGATTGGAAACACGAGGCCGCACTTGGGCCTTATCAGACCTACAGTGTCCTTCTGCCTTAAGCATAATCCAAAGTCAAGAAGGATCTCTTGAGGACATTGAAGAGAAGAGTCGATGCCTCCTTTCCTAGGCCCCTAGCGTTCTTGGAAGATCAGTCTCACTTTCTATAGCTCTGGCGTCACGGGGGCCCACTGGCCACATGCTAATGCGTCCCAAGAGATGTCTTGGAAGCCTCGAAAGAATGGAGCCCTGTCATGCTTGGGGTAGGTCTCTTTGTTGGGAAGGGCTCTACAAGTGTGCTGAAAATCACCCTTTTCCAGAGGGCTTGGTTCCTTTGTGAAGGCTGCCCTCCCAGGCTAGAGTGCTCACTTTGGCTCCAATGAAATTCTCTCCCCCGACCTCTTGCCGTAGAAGGATTATTGATTATGTGCTTTGACGCCATCTGGAAGGAAGCTGGCTGAAAATTAGAACATTACAATTCTGTTTCCAGAAAAATCAACATGCCAGGGCTGAGGATGTAGGTCAAACAAATGGCACAGCCTATAGAAATAAAGTAAGCCCGCATCTAGACGGAATCTAGGGCAACGTCCAAGGGTCAGGGGTCAAGTTCGAAACTTCCCAAATCCACAAATGAGAAAGAAAAATATCTTTCCTGGAGCGAGGAATTCATCAGATTTGTCTAATTTGTCTCAGAAAAACCTTATGTCCATGAAGGGGGTTGCCAGGACCACCTCGAATTTGGAGTTTCTGATCTCAGGATGTCAAACCAACCCAGATGACCACGGGTTCTCAGTGCTTCGTTTGACCTAGGCTAGGATAGCAAATAGTCCTACAAGTGACCGCTGCAAATTCAAAGACAGCAACCAAGAATCACGAAAGCACTCACACCTCGGCCTAGGGAACATACGGTGATTCAAGAAATACAAAATTAATCCCTTGGATTGAAGGAGAACGGACTGATGAGCACATCTAAGGGAGATAGCTGAGAAAGACCATGACGAGTATACTGTGGAAAAGAAAAAAAGGTCCCAGAAAATGCAAGGCGAACAGATATCACACCTGAATAATCCACAATGAAAGATGTCAGTCTTTAGACAGGCTCTGCTGGAACGTTTGAAAGTCAGAGAAATTCACAAGCCAAAACACGGCAGCGAAGGTCAAACCTGGGCTCACTGGGAAGGGTGAGTTATGAGACTGCTCCAAGCGGGCTCTGAAGCCCTGTGTCCATGAAGCTTGCCGGGGCAGCAGACACACAATTATGACCAATCCTCTGACGTCACAGTGGCCCCGACAAACCACCTGGCCTCATCTACACAGTGCCAGAGCTGGGCTCAAGCAGCATATTCAAGCCCCATTGCACTCAACTGCAGGTTGCCAATGGAACATGAAAGGGGCCGGCCGGGGGTGCAGCGGTGAGGTCCGCAGCTTCTGGGTCGGTGGCCCGGGGTGGGCCGGGTGGAATCCTGGGGGTGAGCCTCCTCACCACTGCTTCAGTCATTCTGGGGCAGGCGTCCGAGGGGGTGTAGAGGCAGATGGGAAGGGACGTTAGATAGGGCCAGACTTCCACAGCAAATACAGGAGCGTTGCCAGCAGATGTGAGCACAGCGATGCACTTCTGCCAAAACAGAACCAATTACAAGTTGCAAAGAATAGAAAAACGGAAGCTAAACACAAACGAACAAAAAACACAGCTTGCCAGTACGAAGGAGAAGATGTCTATGAAGAGCCTTAGCAAAACAGGTGAAAGCTATGTCAACCGAAAACTAGCAAACGTTTGGGGAAAGAAATTCAAGACGACACAAGGAAAAAGAAGGATATTCCGGGACCTAGGAATGGAAGAATTAGCACACTTGAAACGTCCATAGCGGAGAAAGGAATCTCTGGATTCCATGCAATCCCAGTCAAAGTTGCAGCCATATTTGCCAGAGAGATAGAAGAGAGAATCCTAAAGTTTCCGGCCAGCAACAAGAGACCCTGAAGAGGCCAAGGAATCCTCAGGAAAACGAACAAAGCAGGACGTATCACTCTTTCTGATTTCAACATAGAGGACGAAGAGCTAGGTACCAAAACGGCACAGTCCGGGCCCAAAAACAGGCACACAGACCCATGCAACAGAATCGAGAGCCCGGAGCCCAACTCAAACATACATGGACAGCCCATTTGCGACCAGGGAGCCAAGAGGAGACAGTGGACAAAGGAGAGTCTCTCCGATAAACGGTGCTGGGAAGCCTGCACAGCCACATGGAACACAACGAGAGTAGACCATGATGTTCCACCTGGCACACGCACCACCTGGAATGGATTAAAGCCCTGAATGGCACACTTGAAACCGTGAAACTTGTAGGAGAAGACCTAGGCAGAGTGCTCTTTGCCATCTGTCTGAGCCGCCTATTGGGAAGAAGCATGTCTGACTGGGCAAGGGCAGCAAAGGAGACAAGAAACAAACGGGACCACCTCACATGCAGACGCTTCTGCCCAGTCAAGGAAACCATCGACTCAATGCAAAGACAGCACAACAACTGGGAGTGGATGTTTGCAAAGCACACATCGGACAAGGGGTGAAAAGCCCAAAGATACAATCAACTCACACGTCTCCACAAGAAAAAGAACAAGCCAATGAAAACCTGGGCCAAAGATGGACACAGAGATTTCTCCCAAGAAGATCTAAAGAGGGCCAACAGGTGCATGAAAACTTGTTCACCCTCATTAAGCCTGAGGCCAAGGCAAATCCAAACCGCAAGGACATAGCAGCTCACCGTGGTCAGAATGGCTATAAGGAGGCAGACAGGAAACAACAAGCGTCAGAGAGGAGGTGGAGAGAAGGGAAGCCTCCTGCACTGCTGGTGGCAGTGGAAACCGGTGCAGCCACTAGGCCAAGCGGTGTGGAACTGCCTCCGAAATTTAAGAATCCATGTCCCATATGATCCAGCTATTCCTCTGGGGCGCGTTTAGCCAAAGAACTCGGAAACACTACCGCCTAAAGACATGTGCACCGCTGAGTTCACCACAGCCTTACTCCCGCTCTCCAAGACTTGGAAGCCGCCCTGGTGCCCAGCAAGGGACGAATGGAGAAGGAACATGGGCTATAGCCACACAATGGCATACCACTCAGCGGGAACAAAGGATGCAATCCAGCCATTTGTGACCACCAGAATGGCTGGGAGGGTTTTAGGGGAAGTGAAACAAGCCCCAGGGACAAAGTCAAATACCGTAGGATCTCACTTAGAAGGAGAAGAAAAAACAAGCACTGACCAACAGGCGGCACTGGACATTTGATCGGGGGTGCCCAGAGGCAAAGCGGGGCGGTGGGGGAGGGTGAAAGAGATGATGAGGCACAAGTGTGTGGTGAGGGCCTGTGATTCGGCTTATGCTGGTGAAGAGGATGGAACCTACACGGAAGTCTAAATCGATGAGGATGTAAATCTGAAAGACATAGGATGTTCGAATGCAGGGTTATGGCAATAAATCCACCTGAAATCAAAAATCCAAAAGGGGGTTCAGAATGACGGCATACAGCTTTGGGGGCTGAAAGAGATTAGAGAAGGTGAACTTCTAAGGATGGAAAATCACCTCAAAAAGCTTACTGATGCTACAGAAAGGTAGACCATTCCAAATACATGAAGAGGAATCCTACCAAGAGAACCTGATCCATGCTAAGCCCAGGAACCAACGGAAAACGTTACCGTCCATGATGTTCCTACTAATCCCCTTCACGAATAATCCAAACAGGCCCACATCTTCCCAAGTTCAGGCCACAGGTTGGTCCAAATGTACAAGTCAGGGACGGCCCTGTGGTGGAGCGGGCAAGTGCCCACGTTCCGCTTGGGTGGCCCGGGCCTCACTGTTTCACAGCGCGGGTGCAGATCACATTAGCACTGTTAGGGAATAGAGATTTCATGGTACGGTGTGGACAGAGGTCATAAAGAAGTAGCAATTGTGAGGGTCCCTTATCAATACGCACCAGAAAAAGAACCGTGAGAATATTCCAATCTAGGAAGGCATCTGGTACACTTCCCCAAAGGAAGAAGGAAGGAAAACATGGGACCTGCCAAGGCGGAATTGGCAGAGTGCTAGGAGATGACACGATCATTGCGCATCAGAGGATTGCCTGGGCAACTTCAACTTGGGAGGGAGTCCAGGACTTTCTCTGGGGAAGGTCCACCCACTTGGCCATCTACCCACGACATAAGAGATAACACCCAGGGTAATCTTACAGGAAAGAGACCAGTGTCTAGAGAGAAGGGAGCAGGCCTTTCCAAGTTCGAGGAGAAAGTTAGAAACCGACAAGACATCCAGAAAAAGGAAAACTATCCTACCTGGAAATGGGGAGGAGTCAGACTGGTCTGAGATGGCTCTGAAACTCTGTGTGCTTGGAGGTTGTCAGGACAACTTGGCCTTCTGAGGTTCTTTATGACATCACGGTGAACATGTCCCCCAAGATGGCCGCATGGTTACAGTCTGAGGATTGGCCTAGGCTGGGCTATTAAAGGGAGACATACCCAGAAACAGCTTTGACAAACAGAAAGCGGGCACAGAAACTGGAAGAGATCAAACAGACTCTGATGCCAGGGATAAGAAAGGAATCCTTGGCAAGAAGCGAGAATCGAGGGACACGCACTGAGAGGAGAACATTGTCATCTATTCAAGTCTATGGGGAGGCCATGCTGATTCAAGCTTGAAACTTGATTGGAAACACGAGGCCGCACTTGGGCCTTATCAGACCTACAGTGTCCTTCTGCCTTAAGCATAATCCAAAGTCAAGAAGGATCTCTTGAGGACATTGAAGAGAAGAGTCGATGCCTCCTTTCCTAGGCCCCTAGCGTTCTTGGAAGATCAGTCTCACTTTCTATAGCTCTGGCGTCACGGGGGCCCACTGGCCACATGCTAATGCGTCCCAAGAGATGTCTTGGAAGCCTCGAAAGAATGGAGCCCTGTCATGCTTGGGGTAGGTCTCTTTGTTGGGAAGGGCTCTACAAGTGTGCTGAAAATCACCCTTTTCCAGAGGGCTTGGTTCCTTTGTGAAGGCTGCCCTCCCAGGCTAGAGTGCTCACTTTGGCTCCAATGAAATTCTCTCCCCCGACCTCTTGCCGTAGAAGGATTATTGATTATGTGCTTTGACGCCATCTGGAAGGAAGCTGGCTGAAAATTAGAACATTACAATTCTGTTTCCAGAAAAATCAACATGCCAGGGCTGAGGATGTAGGTCAAACAAATGGCACAGCCTATAGAAATAAAGTAAGCCCGCATCTAGACGGAATCTAGGGCAACGTCCAAGGGTCAGGGGTCAAGTTCGAAACTTCCCAAATCCACAAATGAGAAAGAAAAATATCTTTCCTGGAGCGAGGAATTCATCAGATTTGTCTAATTTGTCTCAGAAAAACCTTATGTCCATGAAGGGGGTTGCCAGGACCACCTCGAATTTGGAGTTTCTGATCTCAGGATGTCAAACCAACCCAGATGACCACGGGTTCTCAGTGCTTCGTTTGACCTAGGCTAGGATAGCAAAGAGTCCTACAAGTGACCGCTGCAAATTCAAAGACAGCAACCAAGAATCGCGAAAGCACTCACACCTCGGCCTAGGGAACATACGGTGATTCAAGAAATACAAAATTAATCCCTTGGACTGAAGGAGAACGGACTGATAAGCACATCTAAGGGAGATAGCTGAGAAAGACCATGACGAGGATACTGTGGAAAAGAAAAAAAGGTCCCAGAAAATGCAAGGCGAACAGATATCACACCTGAATAATCCACAATGAAAGATGTCAGTCTTTAGACAGGCTCTGCTGGAACGTTTGAAAGTCAGAGAAATTCACAAGCCAAAACACGGCAGCGAAGGTCAAACCTGGGCTCACTGGGAAGGGTGAGTTATGAGACTGCTCCAAGCGGGCTCTGAAGCCCTGTGTCCATGAAGCTTGCCGGGACAGCAGACACACAATTATGACCAATCCTCTGACGTCACAGTGGCCCCGAAAAACCACCTGGCCTCATCTACACAGTGCCAGAGCTGGGCTCAAGCAGCATATTCAAGCCCCATTGCACTCAACTGCAAGTTGCCAATGGAACATGAAAGGGGCCGGCCGGTGGTGCAGCGGTGAGGTCCGCAGCTTCTGGGTCGGTGGCCCGGGGTGGGCCGGGTGGAATCCTGGGGGTGAGCCTCCTCACCACTGCTTCAGTCATTCTGGGGCAGGCGTCCGAGGGGATGTAGAGGCAGATGGGAAGGGACGTTAGATAGGGCCAGACTTCCACAGCAAATACAGGAGCGTTGCCAGCAGATGTGAGCACAGCGATGCACTTCTGCCAAAACAGAACCAATTACAAATTGCAAAGAATAGACAAACGGAAGCTAAACACAAACGAACAAAAAACACAGCTTGCCAGTACGAAGAAGAAGATGTCTATGAAGAGCCTTAGCAAAACAGGTGAAAGCTATGTCAACCGAAAACTAGCAAACGTTTGGGGAAAGAAATTCAAGACGACACAAGGAAAAAGAAGGATATTCCGGGACCTAGGAATGGAAGAATTAGCACACTTGAAACGTCCATAGCGGAGAAAGGAATCTCTGGATTCCATGCAATCCCAGTCAAAGTTGCAGCCATATTTGCCAGAGAGATAGAAGAGAGAATCCTAAAGTTTCCAGCCAGCAACAAGAGACCCTGAATAGCCCAAGGAATCCTCAGGAAAACGAACAAAGCAGGACGTATCACACTTTCTGATTTCAACATAGAGGACGAACCCCAGCTACCGAAACGGCACAGTCCGGGCCCAAAAACAGGCACACAGATACATGCAACAGAATCGAGAGGCCAGAGCCCAACTCAAACATACATGGACAGCCCATTTGCGACCAGGGAGCCAAGAGGAGACAGTGGACAAAGGAGAGTCTCTCCGATAAACGGTGCTGGGAAGCCTGCACAGCCACATGGAACACAACGACAGTAGACCATGATGTTCCACCTGGCACACGCACCACCTGGAATGGATTAAAGCCCTGAATGGCACACTTGAAACCATGAAACTTGTAGGAGAAGACCTAGGCAGAGTGCTCTTTGCCATCTGTCTGAGCCGCCTATTGGGAAGAAGCATGTCTGACTGGGCAAGGGCAGCAAAGGAGACAAGAAACAAACGGGACCACCTCACATGCAGACGCTTCTGCCCAGTCAAGGAAACCATCGACTCAATGCAAAGACAGCACAACAACTGGGAGTGGATGTTTGCAAAGCACACATCGGACAAGGGGTGAAAAGCCCAAAGATACAATCAACTCACACGTCTCCACAAGAAAAAGAACAAGCCAATGAAAACCTGGGCCAAAGATGGACACAGAGATTTCTCCCAAGAAGATCTAAAGAGGGCCAACAGGTGCATGAAAACTTGTTCACCCTCATTAAGCCTGAGGCCAAGGCAAATCCAAGCTGCAAGGACATAGCAGCTCACCGTGGTCAGAATGGCTATAAGGAGGCAGACAGGAAACAACAAGCGTCAGAGAGGAGGTGGAGAGAAGGGAAGCCTCCTGCACTGCTGGTGGCAGTGGAAACCGGTGCAGCCACTAGGCCAAGCGGTGTGGAACTGCCTCCGAAATTTAAGAATCCATGTCCCATATGATCCAGCTATTCCTCTGGGGCGCGTTTAGCCAAAGAACTCGGAAACACTACCGCCTAAACACATGTGCACCGCTGAGTTCACCACAGCCTTACTCCCGCTCTCCAAGACTTGGAAGCCGCCCTGGTGCCCAGCAAGGGACGAATGGAGAGGGAACATGGGCTATAGCCACACAATGGCATACCACTCAGCGGGAACAAAGGATGCAATCCAGCCATTTGTGACCACCAGAATGGCTGGGAGGGTTTTAGGGGAAGTGAAACAAGCCCCAGGGACAAAGTCAAATACCGTAGGATCTCACTTACAAGGAGAAGAAAAAACAAGCACTGACCAACAGGCGGCACTGGACATTTGATCGGGGGTGCCCAGAGGCAAAGCGGGGCGGTGGGGGAGGGTGAAAGAGATGATGAGGCACAAGTGTGTGGTGAGGGCCTGTGATTCGGTTTACGCTGGTGAAGAGGATGGAACCTACACGGAAGTCTAAATCGATGAGGATGTAAATCTGAAAGACATAGGATGTTCGAATGCAGGGTTATGGCAATATATCCACCTAAAATCAAAAATCCAAAAAGGGGTCCAGAATGACGGCATACAGCTTTGGGGGCTGAAAGAGATTAGAGAAGGTGAACTTCCAAGGATGGAAAATCACCTCAAAAGCCTTACTGATGCTACAGAAAGGTAGACCATTCCAAATACATGAAGAGGAATCCTACCAAGAGAACCTGATCCGTGCTAAGCCCAGGAACCAACGGAAAACGTTACCGTCCATGATGTTCCTACTAATCCCCTTCACGAATAATCCAAACAGGCCCACATCTTCCCAAGTTCAGGCCACAGGTTGGTCCAAAAGTACAAGTCAGGGCCGGCCCTGTGGTGGAGCGGGCAAGTGCCCACGTTCCGCTTGGGTGGCCCGGGCCTCACTCTTTCACAGCACGGGTGCAGATCACATTAGCACTGTGAGGGAATAGAGATTTCATGGTACGGTGCGGACAGAGGTCCTAAAGAAGTAGCAATTGTGAGGGTCCCTTATCAATACGCACCAGAAAAAGAACCGTGAGAATATTCCAATCTAGGAAGGCATCTGGTACACTTCCCCAAAGGAAGAAGGAAGGAAAACATGGGACCTGCCAAGGCGGAATTGGCAGAGTGCTAGGAGATGACACGATCATTGCGCATCAGAGGATTGCCTGGGCAACTTCAACTTGGGAGGGAGTCCAGGACTTTCTCTGGGGAAGGTCCACCCACTTGGCCATCTACCCACGACATAAGAGATAACACCCAGGGTAATCTTACAGGAAAGAGACCAGTGTCTAGAGAGAAGGGAGCAGGCCTTTCCAAGTTCGAGGAGAAAGTTAGAAACCGACAAGACATCCAGAAAAAGGAAAACTATCCTACCTGGAAAGGGGGAGGAGTCAGACTGGTCTGAGATGGCTCTGAAACTCTGTGTGCATGGAGGTTGCCAGGACAACTTAGCCTTCTGAGGTTCTTTATGACATCACGGTGAACATGTCCCCAAAGATGGCCGCATGGTTACAGTCTGAGGATTGGCCTAGGCTGGGCTATTAAAGGGAGACATACCCAGAAACAGCTTTGACAAACAGAAAGCGGGCACAGAAACTGGAAGAGATCAAACAGACTCTGATGCCAGGGATAAGAAAGGAATCCTTGGCAAGAAGCCAGAATCGAGGGACAAGCACTGAGAGGAGAACATTGTCATCTATTCAAGTCTATGGGGAGGCCATGCTGATTCAAGCTTGAAACTTGATTGGAAACACGAGGCCGCACTTGGGCCTTATCAGACCTACAGTGTCCTTCTGCCTTAAGCATAATCCAAAGTCAAGAAGGATCTCTTGAGGACATTGAAGAGAAGAGTCGATGCCTCCTTTCCTAGGCCCCTAGCGTTCTTGGAAGATCAGTCTCACTTTCTATAGCTCTGGCGTCACGGGGGCCCACTGGCCACATGCTAATGCGTCCCAAGAGATGTCTTGGAAGCCTCGAAGGAATGGAGCCCTGCCATGCTTGGGGTAGGTCTCTTTGTTGGGAAGGGCTCTACAAGTGTGCTGAAAATCACCCTTTTCCAGAGGGCTTGGTTCCTTTGTGAAGGCTGCCCTCCCAGGCTAGAGTGCTCAGTTTGGCTCCAATGAAATTCTCTCCCCCGACCTCTTGCCGTAGAAGGATTATTGATTATGTGCTTTGACGCCATCTGGAAGGAAGCTGGCTGAAAATTAGAACATTACAATTCTGTTTCCAGAAAAATCAACATGCCAGGGCTGAGGATGTAGGTCAAACAAATGGCACAGCCTATAGAAATAAAGTAAGCCCGCATCTAGACGGAATCTAGGGCAACGTCCAAGGGTCAGGGGTCAAGTTCGAAACTTCCCAAATCCACAAAAGAGAAAGAAAAATATCTTTCCTGGAGCGAGGAATTCATCAGATTTGTCTAATTTGTCTCGGAAAAACATGATGTCCATGAAGGGGGTTGCCAGGACCACCTCGAGTTTGGAGTTTCTGATCTCAGGATGTCAAACCAACCCAGATGACCACGGGTTCTCAGTGCTTCGTTTGACCTAGGCTAGGATAGCAAAGAGTCCTACAAGTGACCGCTGCAAATTCAAAGACAGCAACCAAGAATCACGAAAGCACTCACACCTCGGCCTAGAGAACATACGGTGATTCAAGAAATACAAAATTAATCCCTTGGACTGAAGGAGAACGGACTGATAAGCACATCTAAGGGAGATAGCTGAGAAAGACCATGACGAGGATACTGTGGAAAAGAAAAAAAGGTCCCAGAAAATGCAAGGCGAACAGATATCACACCTGAATAATCCACAATGAAAGATGTCAGTCTTTAGACAGGCTCTGCTGGAACGTTTGAAAGTCAGAGAAATTCACAAGCCAAAACACGGCAGCGAAGGTCAATCCAGGGCTCACTGGGAAGGGTGAGTTATGAGACTGCTCCAAGCGGGCTCTGAAGCCCTGTGTCCATGAAGCTTGCCGGGACAGCAGACACACAATTATGACCAATCCTCTGACGTCACAGTGGCCCCGACAAACCACCTGGCCTCATCTACACAGTGCCAGAGCTGGGCTCAAGCAGCATATTCAAGCCCCATTGCACTCAACTGCAGGTTGCCAATGGAACATGAAAGGGGCCGGCCGGTGGTGCAGCAGTGAGGTCCGCAGCTTCTGGGTCGGTGGCCCGGGGTGGGCCAGGTGGAATCCTGGGGGTGAGCCTCCTCACCACCGCTTCAGTCATTCTGGGGCAGGCGTCCGAGTTGATGTAGAGGCTGAAGGGAAGGGACGTTAGATAGGGCCAGACTTCCACAGCAAATACAGGAGCGTTGCCAGCAGATGTGAGCACAGCGATGCACTTCTGCCAAAACAGAACCAATTACAAGTTGCAAAGAATAGACAAACGGAAGCTAAACACAAACGGACAAAAAACACAGCTTGCCAGTACGAAGAAGAAGATGTCTATGAAGAGCCTTAGCAAAACAGGTGAAGGCTATGTCAACCGAAAACTAGCAAACGTTTGGGGAAAGAAATTCAAGACGACACAAGGAAAAAGAAGGATATTCCGGGACCTAGGAATGGAAGAATTAGCACACTTGAAACGTCCATAGCGGAGAAAGGAATCTCTGGATTCCATGCAATCCCAGTCAAAGTTGCAGCCATATTTGCCAGAGAGATAGAAGAGAGAATCCTAAAGTTTCCAGCCAGCAACAAGAGACCCTGAATAGGCCAAGGAATCCTCAGGAAAACGAACAAAGCAGGACGTATCACACTTTCTGATTTCAACATAGAGGACGAACCCCAGCTACCGAAACGGCACAGTCCGGGCCCAAAGACAGGCACACAGATACATGCAACAGAATCGAGAGGCCAGAGCCCAACTCAAACATACATGGACAGCCCATTTGCGACCAGGGAGCCAAGAGGAGACAGTGGACAAAGGAGAGTCTCTCCGATAAACGGTGCTGGGAAGCCTGCACAGCCACATGGAACACAACGAGATTAGACCATGATGTTCCACCTGGCACACGCACCACCTGGAATGGATTAAAGCCCTGAATGGCACACTTGAAACCCTGAAACTTGTAGGAGAAGACCTAGGCAGAGTGCTCTTTGCCATCTGTCTGAGCCGCCTATTGGGAAGAAGCATGTCTGACTGGGCAAGGGCAGCAAAGGAGACAAGAAACAAACGGGACCACCTCACATGCAGACGCTTCTGCCCAGTCAAGGAAACCATCGACTCAATGCAAAGACAGCACAACAACTGGGAGTGGATGTTTGCAAAGCACACATCGGACAAGGGGTGAAAAGCCCAAAGATACAATCAACTCACACGTCTCCACAAGAAAAAGAACAAGCCAATGAAAACCTGGGCCAAAGATGGACACAGAGATTTCTCCCAAGAAGATCTAAAGAGGGCCAACAGGTGCATGAAAACTTGTTCACCCTCATTAAGCCTGAGGCCAAGGCAAATCCAAGCCGCAAGGACATAGCAGCTCACTGTGGTCAGAATGGCTATAAGGAGGCAGACAGGAAACAACAAGCGTCAGAGAGGAGGTGGAGAGAAGAGAAGCCTCCTTCACTGCTGGTGGCAGTGGAAACCGGTGCAGCCACTAGGCCAAGCGGTGTGGAACTGCCTCCGAAATTTAAGAATCCATGTCCCATATGATCCAGCTATTCCTCTGGGGCGCGTTTAGCCAAAGAACTCGGAAACCCTACCGCCTAAACACATGTGCACCGCTGAGTTCACCACAGCCTTACTCCCGCTCTCCAAGACTTGGAAGCCGCCCTGGTGCCCAGCAAGGGACGAATGGAGAGGGAACATGGGCTATAGCCACACAATGGCATACCACTCAGCGGGAACAAAGGATGCAATCCAGCCATTTGTGACCACCAGAATGGCTGGGAGGGTTTTAGGGGAAGTGAAACAAGCCCCAGGGACAAAGTCAAATACCGTAGGATCTCACTTACAAGGAGAAGAAAAAACAAGCACTGACCAACAGGCGGCACTGGACATTTGATCGGGGGTGCCCAGAGGCAAAGCGGGGCGGTGGGGGAGGGTGAAAGAGATGATGAGGCACAAGTGTGTGGTGAGGGCCTGTGATTCGGTTTACGCTGGTGAAGAGGATGGAACCTACACGGAAGTCTAAATCGATGAGGATGTAAATCTGAAAGACATAGGATGTTCGAATGCAGGGTTATGGCAATATATCCACCTAAAATCAAAAATCCAAAAAGGGGTCCAGAATGACGGCATACAGCTTTGGGGGCTGAAAGAGATTAGAGAAGGTGAACTTCCAAGGATGGAAAATCACCTCAAAAGCCTTACTGATGCTACAGAAAGGTAGACCATTCCAAATACATGAAGAGGAATCCTACCAAGAGAACCTGATCCGTGCTAAGCCCAGGAACCAACGGAAAACGTTACCGTCCATGATGTTCCTACTAATCCCCTTCACGAATAATCCAAACAGGCCCACATCTTCCCAAGTTCAGGCCACAGGTTGGTCCAAAAGTACAAGTCAGGGCCGGCCCTGTGGTGGAGCGGGCAAGTGCCCACGTTCCGCTTGGGTGGCCCGTGCCTCACTCTTTCACAGCACGGGTGCAGATCACATTAGCACTGTTAGGGAATAGAGATTTCATGGTACGGTGCGGACAGAGGTCCTAAAGAAGTAGCAATTGTGAGGGTCCCTTATCAATACGCACCAGAAAAAGAACCGTGAGAATATTCCAATCTAGGAAGGCATCTGGTACACTTCCCCAAAGGAAGAAGGAAGGAAAACATGGGACCTGCCAAGGCGGAATTGGCAGAGTGCTAGGAGATGACACGATCATTGCGCATCAGAGGATTGCCTGGGCAACTTCAACTTGGGAGGGAGTCCAGGACTTTCTCTGGGGAAGGTCCACCCACTTGGCCATCTACCCACGACATAAGAGATAACACCCAGGGTAATCTTACAGGAAAGAGACCAGTGTCTAGAGAGAAGGGAGCAGGCCTTTCCAAGTTCGAGGAGAAAGTTAGAAACCGACAAGACATCCAGAAAAAGGAAAACTATCCTACCTGGAAAGGGGGAGGAGTCAGACTGGTCTGAGATGGCTCTGAAACTCTGTGTGCTTGGAGGTTGCCAGGACAACTTAGCCTTCTGAGGTTCTTTATGACATCACGGTGAACATGTCCCCAAAGATGGCCGCATGGTTACAGTCTGAGGATTGGCCTAGGCTGGGCTATAAAAGGGAGACATACCCAGAAACAGCTTTGACAAACAGAAAGCGGGCACAGAAACTGGAAGAGATCAAACAGACTCTGATGCCAGGGATAAGAAAGGAATCCTTGGCAAGAAGCCAGAATCGAGGGACAAGCACTGAGAGGAGAACATTGTCATCTATTCAAGTCTATGGGGAGGCCATGCTGATTCAAGCTTGAAACTTGATTGGAAACACGAGGCCGCACTTGGGCCTTATCAGACCTACAGTGTCCTTCTGCCTTAAGCATAATCCAAAGTCAAGAAGGATCTCTTGAGGACATTGAAGAGAAGAGTCGATGCCTCCTTTCCTAGGCCCCTAGCGTTCTTGGAAGATCAGTCTCACTTTCTATAGCTCTGGCGTCACGGGGGCCCACTGGCCACATGCTAATGCGTCCCAAGAGATGTCTTGGAAGCCTCGAAGGAATGGAGCCCTGCCATGCTTGGGGTAGGTCTCTTTGTTGGGAAGGGCTCTACAAGTGTGCTGAAAATCACCCTTTTCCAGAGGGCTTGGTTCCTTTGTGAAGGCTGCCCTCCCAGGCTAGAGTGCTCAGTTTGGCTCCAATGAAATTCTCTCCCCCGACCTCTTGCCGTAGAAGGATTATTGATGATGTGCTTTGACGCCATCTGGAAGGAAGCTGGCTGAAAATTAGAACATTACAATTCTGTTTCCAGAAAAATCAACATGCCAGGGCTGAGGATGTAGGTCAAACAAATGGCACAGCCTATAGAAATAAAGTAAGCCCGCATCTAGACGGAATCTAGGGCAACGTCCAAGGGGCAGGGGTCAAGTTCGAAACTTCCCAAATCCACAAAAGAGAAAGAAAAATATCTTTCCTGGAGCGAGGAATTCATCAGATTTGTCTAATTTGTCTCGGAAAAACATGATGTCCATGAAGGGGGTTGCCAGGACCACCTCGAGTTTGGAGTTTCTGATCTCAGGATGTCAAACCAACCCAGATGACCACGGGTTCTCAGTGCTTCGTTTGACCTAGGCTAGGATAGCAAAGAGTCCTACAAGTGACCGCTGCAAATTCAAAGACAGCAACCAAGAATCACGAAAGCACTCACACCTCGGCCTAGAGAACATACGGTGATTCAAGAAATACAAAATTAATCCCTTGGACTGAAGGAGAACGGACTGATAAGCACATCTAAGGGAGATAGCTGAGAAAGACCATGACGAGGATACTGTGGAAAAGAAAAAAAGGTCCCAGAAAATGCAAGGCGAACAGATATCACACCTGAATAATCCACAATGAAAGATGTCAGTCTTTAGACAGGCTCTGCTGGAACGTTTGAAAGTCAGAGAAATTCACAAGCCAAAACACGGCAGCGAAGGTCAATCCAGGGCTCACTGGGAAGGGTGAGTTATGAGACTGCTCCAAGCGGGCTCTGAAGCCCTGTGTCCATGAAGCTTGCCGGGACAGCAGACACACAATTATGACCAATCCTCTGACGTCACAGTGGCCCCGACAAACCACCTGGCCTCATCTACACAGTGCCAGAGCTGGGCTCAAGCAGCATATTCAAGCCCCATTGCACTCAACTGCAGGTTGCCAATGGAACATGAAAGGGGCCGGCCGGTGGTGCAGCAGTGAGGTCCGCAGCTTCTGGGTCGGTGGCCCGGGGTGGGCCGGGTGGAATCCTGGGTGTGAGCCTCCTCACCACTGCTTCAGTCATTCTGGGGCAGGCGTCCGAGGGGATGTAGAGGCAGATGGGAAGGGACGTTAGATAGGGCCAGACTTCCACAGCAAATACAGGAGCGTTGCCAGCAGATGTGAGCACAGCGATGCACTTCTGCCAAAACAGAACCAATTACAAGTTGCAAAGAATAGACAAACGGAAGCTAAACACAAACGAACAAAAAACACAGCTTGCCAGTACGAAGAAGAAGATCTCTATGAAGAGCCTTAGCAAAACAGGTGAAAGCTATGTCAACCGAAAACTAGCAAACGTTTGGGGAAAGAAATTCAAGACGACACAAGGAAAAAGAAGGATATTCCGGGACCTAGGAATGGAAGAATTAGCACACTTGAAACGTCCATAGCGGAGAAAGGAATCTCTGGATTCCATGCAATCCCAGTCAAAGTTGCAGCCATATTTGCCAGAGAGATAGAAGAGAGAATCCTAAAGTTTCCAGCCAGCAACAAGAGACCCTGAATAGCCCAAGGAATCCTCAGGAAAACGAACAAAGCAGGACGTATCACACTTTCTGATTTCAACATAGAGGACGAACCCCAGCTACCGAAACGGCACAGTCCGGGCCCAAAAACAGGCACACAGATACATGCAACAGAATCGAGAGGCCAGAGCCCAACTCAAACATACATGGACAGCCCATTTGCGACCAGGGAGCCAAGAGGAGACAGTGGACAAAGGAGAGTCTCTCCGATAAACGGTGCTGGGAAGCCTGCACAGCCACATGGAACACAACGACAGTAGACCATGATGTTCCACCTGGCACACGCACCACCTGGAATGGATTAAAGACCTGAATGGCACACTTGAAACCCTGAAACTTGTAGGAGAAGACCTAGGCAGAGTGCTCTTTGCCATCTGTCTGAGCCGCCTATTGGGAAGAAGCATGTCTGACTAGGCAAGGGCAGCAAAGGAGACAAGAAACAAACGGGACCACCTCACATGCAGACGCTTCTGCCCAGTCAAGGAAACCATCGACTCAATGCAAAGACAGCACAACAACTGGGAGTGGATGTTTGCAAAGCACACATCGGACAAGGGGTGAAAAGCCCAAAGATACAATCAACTCACACGTCTCCACAAGAAAAAGAACAAGCCAATGAAAACCTGGGCCAAAGATGGACACAGAGATTTCTCCCAAGAAGATCTAAAGAGGGCCAACAGGTGCATGAAAACTTGTTCACCCTCATTAAGCCTGAGGCCAAGGCAAATCCAAGCCGCAAGGACATAGCAGCTCACCGTGGTCAGAATGGCTATAAGGAGGCAGACAGGAAACAACAAGCGTCAGAGAGGAGGTGGAGAGAAGAGAAGGCTCCTGCACTGCTGGTGGCAGTGGAAACCGGTGCAGCCACTAGGCCAAGCGGTGTGGAACTGCCTCCGAAATTTAAGAATCCATGTCCCATATGATCCAGCTATTCCTCTGGGGCGCGTTTAGCCAAAGAACTCAGAAACACTACCGCCTAAACACATGTGCACCGCTGAGTTCACCACAGCCTTACTCCCGCTCTCCAAGACTTGGAAGCCGCCCTGGTGCCCAGCAAGGGACGAATGGAGAGGGAACATGGGCTATAGCCACACAATGGCATACCACTCAGCGGGAACAAAGGATGCAATCCAGCCATTTGTGACCACCAGAATGGCTGGGAGGGTTTTAGGGGAAGTGAAACAAGCCCCAGGGACAAAGTCAAATACCGTAGGATCTCACTTACAAGGAGAAGAAAAAACAAGCACTGACCAACAGGCGGCACTGGACATTTGATCGGGGGTGCCCAGAGGCAAAGCGGGGCGGTGGGGGAGGGTGAAAGAGATGATGAGGCACAAGTGTGTGGTGAGGGCCTGTGATTCGGTTTACGCTGGTGAAGAGGATGGAACCTACACGGAAGTCTAAATCGATGAGGATGTAAATCTGAAAGACATAGGATGTTCGAATGCAGGGTTATGGCAATATATCCACCTAAAATCAAAAATCCAAAAAGGGGTCCAGAATGACGGCATACAGCTTTGGGGGCTGAAAGAGATTAGAGAAGGTGAACTTCCAAGGATGGAAAATCACCTCAAAAGCCTTACTGATGCTACAGAAAGGTAGACCATTCCAAATACATGAAGAGGAATCCTACCAAGAGAACCTGATCCGTGCTAAGCCCAGGAACCAACGGAAAACGTTACCGTCCATGATGTTCCTACTAATCCCCTTCACGAATAATCCAAACAGGCCCACATCTTCCCAAGTTCAGGCCACAGGTTGGTCCAAAAGTACAAGTCAGGGCCAGCCCTGTGGTGGAGCGGGCAAGTGCCCACGTTCCGCTTGGGTGGCCCGGGCCTCACTCTTTCACAGCACGGGTGCAGATCACATTAGCACTGTTAGGGAATAGAGATTTCATGGTACGGTGCGGACAGAGGTCCTAAAGAAGTAGCAATTGTGAGGGTCCCTTATCAATACGCACCAGAAAAAGAACCGTGAGAATATTCCAATCTAGGAAGGCATCTGGTACACTTCCCCAAAGGAAGAAGGAAGGAAAACATGGGACCTGCCAAGGCGGAATTGGCAGAGTGCTAGGAGATGACACGATCATTGCGCATCAGAGGATTGCCTGGGCAACTTCAACTTGGGAGAGAGTCCAGGACTTTCTCTGGGGAAGGTCCACCCACTTGGCCATCTACCCACGACATAAGAGATAACACCCAGGGTAATCTTACAGGAAAGAGACCAGTGTCTAGAGAGAAGGGAGCAGGCCTTTCCAAGTTCGAGGAGAAAGTTAGAAACCGACAAGACATCCAGAAAAAGGAAAACTATCCTACCTGGAAAGGGGGAGGAGTCAGACTGGTCTGAGATGGCTCTGAAACTCTGTGTGCTTGGAGGTTGCCAGGACAACTTAGCCTTCTGAGGTTCTTTATGACATCACGGTGAACATGTCCCCAAAGATGGCCGCATGGTTACAGTCTGAGGATTGGCCTAGGCTGGGCTATTAAAGGGAGACATACCCAGAAACAGCTTTGACAAACAGAAAGCGGGCACAGAAACTGGAAGAGATCAAACAGACTCTGATGCCAGGGATAAGAAAGGAATCCTTGGCAAGAAGCCAGAATCGAGGGACAAGCACTGAGAGGAGAACATTGTCATCTATTCAAGTCTATGGGGAGGCCATGCTGATTCAAGCTTGAAACTTGATTGGAAACACGAGGCCGCACTTGGGCCTTATCAGACCTACAGTGTCCTTCTGCCTTAAGCATAATCCAAAGTCAAGAAGGATCTCTTGAGGACATTGAAGAGAAGAGTCGATGCCTCCTTTCCTAGGCCCCTAGCGTTCTTGGAAGATCAGTCTCACTTTCTATAGCTCTGGCGTCACGGGGGCCCACTGGCCACATGCTAATGCGTCCCAAGAGATGTCTTGGAAGCCTCGAAGGAATGGAGCCCTGCCATGCTTGGGGTAGGTCTCTTTGTTGGGAAGGGCTCTACAAGTGTGCTGAAAATCACCCTTTTCCAGAGGGCTTGGTTCCTTTGTGAAGGCTGCCCTCCCAGGCTAGAGTGCTCACTTTGGCTCCAATGAAATTCTCTCCCCCGACCTCTTGCCGTAGAAGGATTATTGATGATGTGCTTTGACGCCATATGGAAGGAAGCTGGCTGAAAATTAGAACATTACAATTCTGTTTCCAGAAAAATCAACATGCCAGGGCTGAGGATGTAGGTCAAACAAATGGCACAGCCTATAGAAATAAAGTAAGCCCGCATCTAGACGGAATCTAGGGCAACGTCCAAGGGTCAGGGGTCAAGTTCGAAACTTCCCAAATCCACAAAAGAGAAAGAAAAATATCTTTCCTGGAGCGAGGAATTCATCAGATTTGTCTAATTTGTCTCGGAAAAACATGATGTCCATGAAGGGGGTTGCCAGGACCACCTCGAGTTTGGAGTTTCTGATCTCAGGATGTCAAACCAACCCAGATGACCACGGGTTCTCAGTGCTTCGTTTGACCTAGGCTAGGATAGCAAAGAGTCCTACAAGTGACCGCTGCAAATTCAAAGACAGCAACCAAGAATCACGAAAGCACTCACACCTCGGCCTAGAGAACATACGGTGATTCAAGAAATACAAAATTAATCCCTTGGACTGAAGGAGAACGGACTGATAAGCACATCTAAGGGAGATAGCTGAGAAAGACCATGACGAGGATACTGTGGAAAAGAAAAAAAGGTCCCAGAAAATGCAAGGCGAACAGATATCACACCTGAATAATCCACAATGAAAGATGTCAGTCTTTAGACAGGCTCTGCTGGAACGTTTGAAAGTCAGAGAAATTCACAAGCCAAAACACGGCAGCGAAGGTCAATCCAGGGCTCACTGGGAAGGGTGAGTTATGAGACTGCTCCAAGCGGGCTCTGAAGCCCTGTGTCCATGAAGCTTGCCGGGACAGCAGACACACAATTATGACCAATCCTCTGACGTCACAGTGGCCCCGACAAACCACCTGGCCTCATCTACACAGTGCCAGAGCTGGGCTCAAGCAGCATATTCAAGCCCCATTGCACTCAACTGCAGGTTGCCAATGGAACATGAAAGGGGCCGGCCGGTGGTGCAGCAGTGAGGTCCGCAGCTTCTGGGTCGGTGGCCCGGGGTGGGCCGGGTGGAATCCTGGGTGTGAGCCTCCTCACCACTGCTTCAGTCATTCTGGGGCAGGCGTCCGAGGGGATGTAGAGGCAGATGGGAAGGGACGTTAGATAGGGCCAGACTTCCACAGCAAATACAGGAGCGTTGCCAGCAGATGTGAGCACAGCGATGCACTTCTGCCAAAACAGAACCAATTACAAGTTGCAAAGAATAGACAAACGGAAGCTAAACACAAACGAACAAAAAACACAGCTTGCCAGTACGAAGAAGAAGATCTCTATGAAGAGCCTTAGCAAAACAGGTGAAAGCTATGTCAACCGAAAACTAGCAAACGTTTGGGGAAAGAAATTCAAGACGACACAAGGAAAAAGAAGGATATTCCGGGACCTAGGAATGGAAGAATTAGCACACTTGAAACGTCCATAGCGGAGAAAGGAATCTCTGGATTCCATGCAATCCCAGTCAAAGTTGCAGCCATATTTGCCAGAGAGATAGAAGAGAGAATCCTAAAGTTTCCAGCCAGCAACAAGAGACCCTGAATAGCCCAAGGAATCCTCAGGAAAACGAACAAAGCAGGACGTATCACACTTTCTGATTTCAACATAGAGGACGAACCCCAGCTACCGAAACGGCACAGTCCGCCCCAAAAACAGGCACACAGATACATGCAACAGAATCGAGAGGCCAGAGCCCAACTCAAACATACATGGACAGCCCATTTGCGACCAGGGAGCCAAGAGGAGACAGTGGACAAAGGAGAGTCTCTCCGATAAACGGTGCTGGGAAGCCTGCACAGCCACATGGAACACAACGACAGTAGACCATGATGTTCCACCTGGCACACGCACCACCTGGAATGGATTAAAGCCCTGAATGGCACACTTGAAACCCTGAAACTTGTAGGAGAAGACCTAGGCAGAGTGCTCTTTGCCATCTGTCTGAGCCGCCTATTGGGAAGAAGCATGTCTGACTAGGCAAGGGCAGCAAAGGAGACAAGAAACAAACGGGACCACCTCACATGCAGACGCTTCTGCCCAGTCAAGGAAACCATCGACTCAATGCAAAGACAGCACAACAACTGGGAGTGGATGTTTGCAAAGCACACATCGGACAAGGGGTGAAAAGCCCAAAGATACAATCAACTCACACGTCTCCACAAGAAAAAGAACAAGCCAATGAAAACCTGGGCCAAAGATGGACACAGAGATTTCTCCCAAGAAGATCTAAAGAGGGCCAACAGGTGCATGAAAACTTGTTCACCCTCATTAAGCCTGAGGCCAAGGCAAATCCAAGCCGCAAGGACATAGCAGCTCACCGTGGTCAGAATGGCTATAAGGAGGCAGACAGGAAACAACAAGCGTCAGAGAGGAGGTGGAGAGAAGAGAAGGCTCCTGCACTGCTGGTGGCAGTGGAAACCGGTGCAGCCACTAGGCCAAGCGGTGTGGAACTGCCTCCGAAATTTAAGAATCCATGTCCCATATGATCCAGCTATTCCTCTGGGGCGCGTTTAGCCAAAGAACTCGGAAACACTACCGCCTAAACACATGTGCACCGCTGAGTTCACCACAGCCTTACTCCCGCTCTCCAAGACTTGGAAGCCGCCCTGGTGCCCAGCAAGGGACGAATGGAGAGGGAACATGGGCTATAGCCACACAATGGCATACCACTCAGCGGGAACAAAGGATGCAATCCAGCCATTTGTGACCACCAGAATGGCTGGGAGGGTTTTAGGGGAAGTGAAACAAGCCCCAGGGACAAAGTCAAATACCGTAGGATCTCACTTACAAGGAGAAGAAAAAACAAGCACTGACCAACAGGCGGCACTGGACATTTGATCGGGGGTGCCCAGAGGCAAAGCGGGGCGGTGGGGGAGGGTGAAAGAGATGATGAGGCACAAGTGTGTGGTGAGGGCCTGTGATTCGGTTTACGCTGGTGAAGAGGATGGAACCTACACGGAAGTCTAAATCGATGAGGATGTAAATCTGAAAGACATAGGATGTTCGAATGCAGGGTTATGGCAATATATCCACCTAAAATCAAAAATCCAAAAAGGGGTCCAGAATGACGGCATACAGCTTTGGGGGCTGAAAGAGATTAGAGAAGGTGAACTTCCAAGGATGGAAAATCACCTCAAAAGCCTTACTGATGCTACAGAAAGGTAGACCATTCCAAATACATGAAGAGGAATCCTACCAAGAGAACCTGATCCGTGCTAAGCCCAGGAACCAACGGAAAACGTTACCGTCCATGATGTTCCTACTAATCACCTTCACGAATAATCCAAACAGGCCCACATCTTCCCAAGTTCAGGCCACAGGTTGGTCCAAAAGTACAAGTCAGGGCCGGCCCTGTGGTGGAGCGGGCAAGTGCCCACGTTCCGCTTGGGTGGCCCGGGCCTCACTCTTTCACAGCACGGGTGCAGATCACATTAGCACTGTTAGGGAATAGAGATTTCATGGTACGGTGCGGACAGAGGTCCTAAAGAAGTAGCAATTGTGAGGGTCCCTTATCAATACGCACCAGAAAAAGAACCGTGAGAATATTCCAATCTAGGAAGGCATCTGGTACACTTCCCCAAAGGAAGAAGGAAGGAAAACATGGGACCTGCCAAGGCGGAATTGGCAGAGTGCTAGGAGATGACACGATCATTGCGCATCAGAGGATTGCCTGGGCAACTTCAACTTGGGAGGGAGTCCAGGACTTTCTCTGGGGAAGGTCCACCCACTTGGCCATCTACCCACGACATAAGAGATAACACCCAGGGTAATCTTACAGGAAAGAGACCAGTGTCTAGAGAGAAGGGAGCAGGCCTTTCCAAGTTCGAGGAGAAAGTTAGAAACCGACAAGACATCCAGAAAAAGGAAAACTATCCTACCTGGAAAGGGGGAGGAGTCAGACTGGTCTGAGATGGCTCTGAAACTCTGTGTGCTTGGAGGTTGCCAGGACAACTTAGCCTTCTGAGGTTCTTTATGACATCACGGTGAACATGTCCCCAAAGATGGCCGCATGGTTACAGTCTGAGGATTGGCCTAGGCTGGGCTATTAAAGGGAGACATACCCAGAAACAGCTTTGACAAACAGAAAGCGGGCACAGAAACTGGAAGAGATCAAACAGACTCTGATGCCAGGGATAAGAAAGGAATCCTTGGCAAGAAGCCAGAATCGAGGGACAAGCACTGAGAGGAGAACATTGTCATCTATTCAAGTCTATGGGGAGGCCATGCTGATTCAAGCTTGAAACTTGATTGGAAACACGAGGCCGCACTTGGGCCTTATCAGACCTACAGTGTCCTTCTGCCTTAAGCATAATCCAAAGTCAAGAAGGATCTCTTGAGGACATTGAAGAGAAGAGTCGATGCCTCCTTTCCTAGGCCCCTAGCGTTCTTGGAAGATCAGTCTCACTTTCTATAGCTCTGGCGTCACGGGGGCCCACTGGCCACATGCTAATGCGTCCCAAGAGATGTCTTGGAAGCCTCGAAGGAATGGAGCCCTGCCATGCTTGGGGTAGGTCTCTTTGTTGGGAAGGGCTCTACAAGTGTGCTGAAAATCACCCTTTTCCAGAGGGCTTGGTTCCTTTGTGAAGGCTGCCCTCCCAGGCTAGAGTGCTCAGTTTGGCTCCAATGAAATTCTCTCCCCCGACCTCTTGCCGTAGAAGGATTATTGATGATGTGCTTTGACGCCATATGGAAGGAAGCTGGCTGAAAATTAGAACATTACAATTCTGTTTCCAGAAAAATCAACATGCCAGGGCTGAGGATGTAGGTCAAACAAATGGCACAGCCTATAGAAATAAAGTAAGCCCGCATCTAGACGGAATCTAGGGCAACGTCCAAGGGTCAGGGGTCAAGTTCGAAACTTCCCAAATCCACAAAAGAGAAAGAAAAATATCTTTCCTGGAGAGAGGAATTCATCAGATTTGTCTAATTTGTCTCGGAAAAACATGATGTCCATGAAGGGGGTTGCCAGGACCACCTCGAGTTTGGAGTTTCTGATCTCAGGATGTCAAACCAACCCAGATGACCACGGGTTCTCAGTGCTTCGTTTGACCTAGGCTAGGATAGCAAAGAGTCCTACAAGTGACCGCTGCAAATTCAAAGACAGCAACCAAGAATCACGAAAGCACTCACACCTCGGCCTAGAGAACATACGGTGATTCAAGAAATACAAAATTAATCCCTTGGACTGAAGGAGAACGGACTGATAAGCACATCTAAGGGAGATAGCTGAGAAAGACCATGACGAGGATACTGTGGAAAAGAAAAAAAGGTCCCAGAAAATGCAAGGCGAACAGATATCACACCTGAATAATCCACAATGAAAGATGTCAGTCTTTAGACAGGCTCTGCTGGAACGTTTGAAAGTCAGAGAAATTCACAAGCCAAAACACGGCAGCGAAGGTCAATCCAGGGCTCACTGGGAAGGGTGAGTTATGAGACTGCTCCAAGCGGGCTCTGAAGCCCTGTGTCCATGAAGCTTGCCGGGACAGCAGACACACAATTATGACCAATCCTCTGACGTCACAGTGGCCCCGACAAACCACCTGGCCTCATCTACACAGTGCCAGAGCTGGGCTCAAGCAGCATATTCAAGCCCCATTGCACTCAACTGCAGGTTGCCAATGGAACATGAAAGGGGCCGGCCGGTGGTGCAGCAGTGAGGTCCGCAGCTTCTGGGTCGGTGGCCCGGGGTGGGCCGGGTGGAATCCTGGGGGTGAGCCTCCTCACCACTGCTTCAGTCATTCTGGGGCAGGCGTCCGAGGGGATGAAGAGGCAGATGGGAAGGGACGTTAGATAGGGCCAGACTTCCACAGCAAATACAGGAGCGTTGCCAGCAGATGTGAGCACAGCGATGCACTTCTGCCAAAACAGAACCAATTACAAGTTGCAAAGAATAGACAAACGGAAGCTAAACACAAACGGACAAAAAACACAGCTTGCCAGTACGAAGAAGAAGATCTCTATGAAGAGCCTTAGCAAAACAGGTGAAAGCTATGTCAACCGAAAACTAGCAAACGTTTGGGGAAAGAAATTCAAGACGACACAAGGAAAAAGAAGGATATTCCGGGACCTAGGAATGGAAGAATTAGCACACTTGAAACGTCCATAGCGGAGAAAGGAATCTCTGGATTCCATGCAATCCCAGTCAAAGTTGCAGCCATATTTGCCAGAGAGATAGAAGAGAGAATCCTAAAGTTTCCAGCCAGCAACAAGAGACCCTGAATAGGCCAAGGAATCCTCAGGAAAACGAACAAAGCAGGACGTATCACACTTTCTGATTTCAACATAGAGGACGAACCCCAGCTACCGAAACGGCACAGTCCGGGCCCAAAGACAGGCACACAGATACATGCAACAGAATCGAGAGGCCAGAGCCCAACTCAAACATACATGGACAGCCCATTTGCGACCAGGGAGCCAAGAGGAGACAGTGGACAAAGGAGAGTCTCTCCGATAAACGGTGCTGGGAAGCCTGCACAGCCACATGGAACACAACGACAGTAGACCATGATGTTCCACCTGGCACACGCACCACCTGGAATGGATTAAAGCCCTGAATGGCACACTTGAAACCATGAAACTTGTAGGAGAAGACCTAGGCAGAGTGCTCTTTGCCATCTGTCTGAGCCGCCTATTGGGAAGAAGCATGTCTGACTGGGCAAGGGCAGCAAAGGAGACAAGAAACAAACGGGACCACCTCACATGCAGACGCTTCTGCCCAGTCAAGGAAACCATCGACTCAATGCAAAGACAGCACAACAACTGGGAGTGGATGTTTGCAAAGCACACATTGGACAAGGGGTGAAAAGCCCAAAGATACAATCAACTCACACGTCTCCACAAGAAAAAGAACAAGCCAATGAAAACCTGGGCCAAAGATGGACACAGAGATTTCTCCCAAGAAGATCTAAAGAGGGCCAACAGGTGCATGAAAACTTGTTCACCCTCATTAAGCCTGAGGCCAAGGCAAATCCAAGCCGCAAGGACATAGCAGCTCACCGTGGTCAGAATGGCTATAAGGAGGCAGACAGGAAACAACAAGCGTCAGAGAGGAGGTGGAGAGAAGAGAAGCCTCCTGCACTGCTGGTGGCAGTGGAAACCGGTGCAGCCACTAGGCCAAGCGGTGTGGAACTGCCTCCGAAATTTAGGAATCCATGTCCCATATGATCCAGCTATTCCTCTGGGGAGCGTTTAGCCAAAGAACTCGGAAACACTACCGCCTAAAGACATGTGCACCGCTGAGTTCAGCACAGCCTTACTCCCGCTCTCCAAGACTTGGAAGCCGCCCTGGTGCCCAGCAAGGGACGAATGGAGAGGGAACATGGGCTATAGCCACACAATGGCGTACCACTCAGCGCGAACAAAGGATGCAATCCAGCCATTTGTGACCACCAGAATGGCTGGGAGGGTTTTAGGGGAAGTGAAACAAGCCCCAGGGACAAAGTCAAATACCGTAGGGTCTCACTTACAAGGAGAAGAAAAAACAAGCACTGACCAACAGGCGGCACTGGACATTTGATCGGGGGTGCCCAGAGGCAAAGCGGGGCGGTGGGGGAGGGGGAAAGAGATGATGAGGCACAAGTGTGTGGTGAGGGCCTGTGATTCGGCTTACGCTGGTGAAGAGGATGGAACCTACACGGAAGTCTAAATCGATGAGGATGTAAATCTGAAAGACATAGGATGTTCGAAAGCAGGGTTATGGCAATAAATCCACCTAAAAGCAAAAATCCAAAAAGGGGTCCAGAATGACGGCATACAGCTTTGGGGGCTGAAAGAGATTAGACAAGGTGAACTTCCAAGGATGGAAAATCACCTCAAAAGCCTTACTGATGCTACAGAAAGGTAGACCATTCCAAATACATGAAGAGGAATCCTACCAAGAGAACCTGATCCGTGCTAAGCCCAGGAACCAACGGAAAACGTTACCGTCCATGATGTTCCTACTAATCCCCTTCACGAATAATCCAAACAGGCCCACATCTTCCCAAGTTCAGGCCACAGGTTGGTCCAAAAGTACAAGTCAGGGCCGGCCCTGTGGTGTAGCGGGCAAGTGCCCACGTTCCGCTTGGGTGGCCCGGGCCTCACTCTTTCACAGCACGGGTGCAGATCACATTAGCACTGTTAGGGAATAGAGATTTCATGGTACGGTGCGGACAGAGGTCCTAAAGAAGTAGCAATTGTGAGGGTCCCTTATCAATACGCACCAGAAAAAGAACCGTGAGAATATTCCAATCTAGGAAGGCATCTGGTACACTTCCCCAAAGGAAGAAGGAAGGAAAACATGGGACCTGCCAAGGCGGAATTGGCAGAGTGCTAGGAGATGACACGATCATTGCGCATCAGAGGATTGCCTGGGCAACTTCAACTTGGGAGGGAGTCCAGGACTTTCTCTGGGGAAGGTCCACCCACTTGGCCATCTACCCACGACATAAGAGATAACACCCAGGGTAATCTTACAGGAAAGAGACCAGTGTCTAGAGAGAAGGGAGCAGGCCTTTCCAAGTTCGAGGAGAAAGTTAGAAACCGACAAGACATCCAGAAAAAGGAAAACTATCCTACCTGGAAAGGGGGAGGAGTCAGACTGGTCTGAGATGGCTCTGAAACTCTGTGTGCTTGGAGGTTGCCAGGACAACTTAGCCTTCTGAGGTTCTTTATGACATCACGGTGAACATGTCCCCAAAGATGGCCGCATGGTTACAGTCTGAGGATTGGCCTAGGCTGGGCTATTAAAGGGAGACATACCCAGAAACAGCTTTGACAAACAGAAAGCGGGCACAGAAACTGGAAGAGATCAAACAGACTCTGATGCCAGGGATAAGAAAGGAATCCTTGGCAAGAAGCCAGAATCGAGGGACAAGCACTGAGAGGAGAACATTGTCATCTATTCAAGTCTATGGGGAGGCCATGCTGATTCAAGCTTGAAACTTGATTGGAAACACGAGGCCGCACTTGGGCCTTATCAGACCTACAGTGTCCTTCTGCCTTAAGCATAATCCAAAGTCAAGAAGGATCTCTTGAGGACATTGAAGAGAAGAGTCGATGCCTCCTTTCCTAGGCCCCTAGCGTTCTTGGAAGATCAGTCTCACTTTCTATAGCTCTGGCGTCACGGGGGCCCACTGGCCACATGCTAATGCGTCCCAAGAGATGTCTTGGAAGCCTCGAAGGAATGGAGCCCTGCCATGCTTGGGGTAGGTCTCTTTGTTGGGAAGGGCTCTACAAGTGTGCTGAAAATCACCCTTTTCCAGAGGGCTTGGTTCCTTTGTGAAGGCTGCCCTCCCAGGCTAGAGTGCTCAGTTTGGCTCCAATGAAATTCTCTCCCCCGACCTCTTGCCGTAGAAGGATTATTGATGATGTGCTTTGACGCCATATGGAAGGAAGCTGGCTGAAAATTAGAACATTACAATTCTGTTTCCAGAAAAATAAACATGCCAGGGCTGAGGATGTAGGTCAAACAAATGGCACAGCCTATAGAAATAAAGTAAGCCCGCATCTAGACGGAATCTAGGGCAACGTCCAAGGGTCAGGGGTCAAGTTCGAAACTTCCCAAATCCACAAAAGAGAAAGAAAAATATCTTTCCTGGAGAGAGGAATTCATCAGATTTGTCTAATTTGTCTCGGAAAAACATGATGTCCATGAAGGGGGTTGCCAGGACCACCTCGAGTTTGGAGTTTCTGATCTCAGGATGTCAAACCAACCCAGATGACCACGGGTTCTCAGTGCTTCGTTTGACCTAGGCTAGGATAGCAAAGAGTCCTACAAGTGACCGCTGCAAATTCAAAGACAGCAACCAAGAATCACGAAAGCACTCACACCTCGGCCTAGAGAACATACGGTGATTCAAGAAATACAAAATTAATCCCTTGGACTGAAGGAGAACGGACTGATAAGCACATCTAAGGGAGATAGCTGAGAAAGACCATGACGAGGATACTGTGGAAAAGAAAAAAAGGTCCCAGAAAATGCAAGGCGAACAGATATCACACCTGAATAATCCACAATGAAAGATGTCAGTCTTTAGACAGGCTCTGCTGGAACGTTTGAAAGTCAGAGAAATTCACAAGCCAAAACACGGCAGCGAAGGTCAATCCAGGGCTCACTGGGAAGGGTGAGTTATGAGACTGCTCCAAGCGGGCTCTGAAGCCCTGTGTCCATGAAGCTTGCCGGGACAGCAGACACACAATTATGACCAATCCTCTGACGTCACAGTGGCCCCGACAAACCACCTGGCCTCATCTACACAGTGCCAGAGCTGGGCTCAAGCAGCATATTCAAGCCCCATTGCACTCAACTGCAGGTTGCCAATGGAACATGAAAGGGGCCGGCCGGTGGTGCAGCAGTGAGGTCCGCAGCTTCTGGGTCGGTGGCCCGGGGTGGGCCGGGTGGAATCCTGGGGGTGAGCCTCCTCACCACTGCTTCAGTCATTCTGGGGCAGGCGTCCGAGGGGATGTAGAGGCAGATGGGAAGGGACGTTACATAGGGCCAGACTTCCACAGCAAATACAGGAGCGTTGCCAGCAGATGTGAGCACAGCGATGCACTTCTGCCAAAACAGAACCAATTACAAGTTGCAAAGAATAGACAAACGGAAGCTAAACACAAACGAACAAAAAACACAGCTTGCCAGTACGAAGAAGAAGATGTCTATGAAGAGCCTTAGCAAAACAGGTGAAAGCTATGTCAACCGAAAACTAGCAAACGTTTGGGGAAAGAAATTCAAGACGACACAAGGAAAAAGAAGGATATTCCGGGACCTAGGAATGGAAGAATTAACACACTTGAAACGTCCATAGCGGAGAAAGGAATCTCTGGATTCCATGCAATCCCAGTCAAAGTTGCAGCCATATTTGCCAGAGAGATAGAAGAGAGAATCCTAAAGTTTCCAGCCAGCAACAAGAGACCCTGAATAGGCCAAGGAATCCTCAGGAAAACGAACAAAGCAGGACGTATCACACTTTCTGATTTCAACATAGAGGACGAAGCGCTAGCTACCGAAACGGCACAGTCCGGGCCCAAAAACAGGCACACAGACCCATGCAACAGAATCGAGAGGCCAGAGCCCAACTCAAACATACATGGACAGCCCATTTGCGACCAGGGAGCCAAGAGGAGACAGTGGACAAAGGAGAGTCTCTCCGATAAACGGTGCTGGGAAGCCTGCACAGCCACATGGAACACAACGACAGTAGACCATGATGTTCCACCTGGCACACGCACCACCTGGAATGGATTAAAGCCCTGAATGGCACACTTGAAACCGTGAAACTTGTAGGAGAAGACCTAGGCAGAGTGCTCTTTGCCATCTGTCTGAGCTGCCTATTGGGAAGAAGCATGTCTGACTGGGCAAGGGCAGCAAAGGAGACAAGAAACAAACGGGACCACCTCACATGCAGACGCTTCTGCCCAGTCAAGGAAACCATCGACTCAATGCAAAGACAGCACAACAACTGGGAGTGGATGTTTGCAAAGCACACATCGGACAAGGGGTGAAAAGCCCAAAGATACAATCAACTCACACGTCTCCACAAGAAAAAGAACAAGCCAATGAAAACCTGGGCCAAAGAAGGACACAGAGATTTCTCCCAAGAAGATCTAAAGAGGGCCAACAGGTGCATGAAAACTTGTTCACCCTCATTAAGCCTGAGGCCAAGGCAAATCCAAACCGCAAGGACAGAGCAGCTCACCGTGGTCAGAATGGCTATAAGGAGGCAGACAGGAAACAACAAGCGTCAGAGAGGAGGTGGAGAGAAGGGAAGCCTCCTGCACTGCTGGTGGCAGTGGAAACCGGTGCAGCCACTAGGCCAAGCGGTGTGGAACTGCCTCCGAAATTTAAGAATCCATGTCCCATATGATCCAGCTATTCCTCTGGGGCGCGTTTAGCCAAAGAACTCGGAAACACTACCGCCTAAAGACATGTGCACCGCTGAGTTCACCACAGCCTTACTCCCGCTCTCCAAGACTTGGAAGCCGCCCTGGTGCCCAGCAAGGGACGAATGGAGAGGGAACATGGGCTATAGCCACACAATGGCGTACCACTCAGCGGGAACAAAGGATGCAATCCAGCCATTTGTGACCACCAGAATGGCTGGGAGGGTTTTAGGGGAAGTGAAACAAGCCCCAGGGACAAAGTCAAATACCGTAGGGTCTCACTTACAAGGAGAAGAAAAAACAAGCACTGACCAACAGGCGGCACTGGACATTTGATCGGGGGTGCCCAGAGGCAAAGCGGGGCGGTGGGGGAGGGGGAAAGAGATGATGAGGCACAAGTGTGTGGTGAGGGCCTGTGATTCGGCTTACGCTGGTGAAGAGGATGGAACCTACACGGAAGTCTAAATCGATGAGGATGTAAATCTGAAAGACATAGGATGTTCGAAAGCAGGGTTATGGCAATAAATCCACCTAAAAGCAAAAATCCAAAAAGGGGTCCAGAATGACGGCATACAGCTTTGGGGGCTGAAAGAGATTAGAGAAGGTGAACTTCCAAGGATGGAAAATCACCTCAAAAGCCTTACTGATGCTACAGAAAGGTAGACCATTCCAAATACATGAAGAGGAATCCTACCAAGAGAACCTGATCCGTGCTAAGCCCAGGAACCAACGGAAAACGTTACCGTCCATGATGTTCCTACTAATCCCCTTCACGAATAATCCAAACAGGCCCACATCTTCCCAAGTTCAGGCCACAGGTTGGTCCAAAAGTACAAGTCAGGGCCGGCCCTGTGGTGGAGCGGGCAAGTGCCCACGTTCCGCTTGGGTGGCCCGGGCCTCGCTCTTTCACAGCACGGGTGCAGATCACATTAGCACTGTTAGGGAATAGAGATTTCATGGTACGGTGCGGACAGAGGTCCTAAAGAAGTAGCAATTGTGAGGGTCCCTTATCAATACGCACCAGAAAAAGAACCGTGAGAATATTCCAATCTAGGAAGGCATCTGGTACACTTCCCCAAAGGAAGAAGGAAGGAAAACATGGGACCTGCCAAGGCGGAATTGGCAGAGTGCTAGGAGATGACACGATCATTGCGCATCAGAGGATTGCCTGGGCAACTTCAACTTGGGAGGGAGTCCAGGACTTTCTCTGGGGAAGGTCCACCCACTTGGCCATCTACCCACGACATAAGAGATAACACCCAGGGTAATCTTACAGGAAAGAGACCAGTGTCTAGAGAGAAGGGAGCAGGCCTTTCCAAGTTCGAGGAGAAAGTTAGAAACCGACAAGAAATCCAGAAAAAGGAAAACTATCCTACCTGGAAAGGGGGAGGAGTCAGACTGGTCTGAGATGGCTCTGAAACTCTGTGTGCTTGGAGGTTGCCAGGACAACTTAGCCTTCTGAGGTTCTTTATGACATCACGGTGAACATGTCCCCAAAGATGGCTGCATGGTTACAGTCTGAGGATTGGCCTAGGCTGGGCTATTAAAGGGAGACATACCCAGAAACAGCTTTGACAAACAGAAAGCAGGCACAGAAACTGGAAGAGATCAAACAGACTCTGATGCCAGGGATAAGAAAGGAATCCTTGGCAAGAAGCCAGAATCGAGGGACAAGCACTGAGAGGAGAACATTGTCATCTATTCAAGTCTATGGGGAGGCCATGCTGATTCAAGCTTGAAACTTGATTGGAAACACGAGGCCGCACTTGGGCCTTATCAGACCTACAGTGTCCTTCTGCCTTAAGCATAATCCAAAGTCAAGAAGGATCTCTTGAGGACATTGAAGAGAAGAGTCGATGCCTCCTTTCCTAGGCCCCTAGCGTTCTTGGAAGATCAGTATCACTTTCCATAGCTCTGGCGTCACGGGGGCCCACTGGCCACATGCTAATGCGTCCCAAGAGATGTCTTGGAAGCCTCGAAGGAATGGAGGCCTGCCATGCTTGGGGTAGGTCTCTTTGTTGGGAAGGGCTCTACAAGTGTGCTGAAAATCACCCTTTTCCAGAGGGCTTGGTTCCTTTGTGAAGGCTGCCCTCCCAGGCTAGAGTGCTCAGTTTGGCTCCAATGAAATTCTCTCCCCCGACCTCTTGCCGTAGAAGGATTATTGATGATGTGCTTTGACGCCATATGGAAGGAAGCTGGCTGAAAATTAGAACATTACAATTCTGTTTCCAGAAAAATCAACATGCCAGGGCTGAGGATGTAGGTCAAACAAATGGCACAGCCTATAGAAATAAAGTAAGCCCGCATCTAGACGGAATCTAGGGCAACGTCCAAGGGGCAGGGGTCAAGTTCGAAACTTCCCAAATCCACAAAAGAGAAAGAAAAATATCTTTCCTGGAGCGAGGAATTCATCAGATTTGTCTAATTTGTCTCGGAAAAACATGATGTCCATGAAGGGGGTTGCCAGGACCACCTCGAGTTTGGAGTTTCTGATCTCAGGATGTCAAACCAACCCAGATGACCACGGGTTCTCAGTGCTTCGTTTGACCTAGGCTAGGATAGCAAAGAGTCCTACAAGTGACCGCTGCAAATTCAAAGACAGCAACCAAGAATCACGAAAGCACTCACACCTCGGCCTAGAGAACATACGGTCATTCAAGAAATACAAAATTAATCCCTTGGACTGAAGGAGAACGGACTGATAAGCACATCTAAGGGAGATAGCTGAGCAAGACCATGACGAGGATACTGTGGAAAAGAAAAAAAGGTCCCAGAAAATGCAAGGCGAACAGATATCACACCTGAATAATCCACAATGAAAGATGTCAGTCTTTAGACAGGCTCTGCTGGAACGTTTGAAAGTCAGAGAAATTCACAAGCCAAAACACGGCAGCGAAGGTCAATCCAGGGCTCACAGGGAAGGGTGAGTTATGAGACTGCTCCAAGCGGGCTCTGAAGCCCTGTGTCCATGAAGCTTGCCGGGACAGCAGACACACAATTATGACCAATCCTCTGACGTCACAGTGGCCCCGACAAACCACCTGGCCTCATCTACACAGTGCCAGAGCTGGGCTCAAGCAGCATATTCAAGCCCCATTGCACTCAACTGCAGGTTGCCAATGGAACATGAAAGGGGCCGGCCGGTGGTGCAGCAGTGAGGTCCGCAGCTTCTGGGTCGGTGGCCCGGGGTGGCCCGGGTGGAATCCTGGGGGTGAGCCTCCTCACCACTGCTTCAGTCATTCTGGGGCAGGCGTCCGAGGGGATGTAGAGGCAGATGGGAAGGGACGTTAGATAGGGCCAGACTTCCACAGCAAATACAGGAGCGTTGCCAGCAGATGTGAGCACAGCGATGCACTTCTGCCAAAACAGAACCAATTACAAGTTGCAAAGAATAGACAAACGGAAGCTAAACACAAACGAACAAAAAACACAGCTTGCCAGTACGAAGAAGAAGATCTCTATGAAGAGCCTTAGCAAAACAGGTGAAAGCTATGTCAACCGAAAACTAGCAAACGTTTGGGGAAAGAAATTCAAGACGACACAAGGAAAAAGAAGGATATTCCGGGACCTAGGAATGGAAGAATTAGCACACTTGAAACGTCCATAGCGGAGAAAGGAATCTCTGGATTCCATGCAATCCCAGTCAAAGTTGCAGCCATATTTGCCAGAGAGATAGAAGAGAGAATCCTAAAGTTTCCAGCCAGCAACAAGAGACCCTGAATAGCCCAAGGAATCCTCAGGAAAACGAACAAAGCAGGACGTATCACACTTTCTGATTTCAACATAGAGGACGAACCCCAGCTACCGAAACGGCACAGTCCGGGCCCAAAAACAGGCACACAGATACATGCAACAGAATCGAGAGGCCAGAGCCCAACTCAAACATACATGGACAGCCCATTTGCGACCAGGGAGCCAAGAGGAGACAGTGGACAAAGGAGAGTCTCTCCGATAAACGGTGCTGGGAAGCCTGCACAGCCACATGGAACACAACGACAGTAGACCATGATGTTCCACCTGGCACACGCACCACCTGGAATGGATTAAAGCCCTGAATGGCACACTTGAAACCGTGAAACTTGTAGGAGAAGACCTAGGCAGAGTGCTCTTTGCCATCTGTCTGAGCCGCCTATTGGGAAGAAGCCTGTCTGACTGGGCAAGGGCAGCAAAGGAGACAAGAAACAAACGGGACCACCTCACATGCAGACGCTTCTGCCCGGTCAAGGAAACCATCGACTCAATGCAAAGACAGCACAACAACTGGGAGTGGATGTTTGCAAAGCACACATCGGACAAGGGGTGAAAAGCCCAAAGATACAATCAACTCACACGTCTCCACAAGAAAAAGAACAAGCCAATGAAAACCTGGGCCAAAGATGGACACAGAGATTTCTCCCAAGAAGATCTAAAGAGGGCCAACAGGTGCATGAAAACTTGTTCACCCTCATTAAGCCTGAGGCCAAGGCAAATCCAAGCCGCAAGGACATAGCAGCTCACCGTGGTCAGAATGGCTATAAGGAGGCAGACAGGAAACAACAAGCGTCAGAGAGGAGGTGGAGAGAAGAGAAGCCTCCTGCACTGCTGGTGGCAGTGGAAACCGGTGCAGCCACTAGGCCAAGCGGTGTGGAACTGCCTCCGAAATTTAAGAATCCATGTCCCATATGATCCAGCTATTCCTCTGGGGCGCGTTTAGCCAAAGAACTCGGAAACACTACCGCCTAAAGACATGTGCACCGCTGAGTTCACCACAGCCTTACTCCCGCTCTCCAAGACTTGGAAGCCGCCCTGGTGCCCAGCAAGGGACGAATGGAGAGGGAACATGGGCTATAGCCACACAATGGCGTACCACTCAGCGGGAACAAAGGATGCAATCCAGCCATTTGTGACCACCAGAATGGCTGGGAGGGTTTTAGGGGAAGTGAAACAAGCCCCAGGGACAAAGTCAAATACCGTAGGGTCTCACTTACAAGGAGAAGAAAAAACAAGCACTGACCAACAGGCGGCACTGGACATTTGATCGGGGGTGCCCAGAGGCAAAGCGGGGCGGTGGGGGAGGGGGAAAGAGATGATGAGGCACAAGTGTGTGGTGAGGGCCTGTGATTCGGCTTACGCTGGTGAAGAGGATGGAACCTACACGGAAGTCTAAATCGATGAGGATGTAAATCTGAAAGACATAGGATGTTCGAAAGCAGGGTTATGGCAATAAATCCACCTAAAAGCAAAAATCCAAAAAGGGGTCCAGAATGACGGCATACAGCTTTGGGGGCTGAAAGAGATTAGAGAAGGTGAACTTCCAAGGATGGAAAATCACCTCAAAAGCCTTACTGATGCTACAGAAAGGTAGACCATTCCAAATACATGAAGAGGAATCCTACCAAGAGAACCTGATCCGTGCTAAGCCCAGGAACCAACGGAAAACGTTACCGTCCATGATGTTCCTACTAATCCCCTTCACGAATAATCCAAACAGGCCCACATCTTCCCAAGTTCAGGCCACAGGTTGGTCCAAAAGTACAAGTCAGGGCCGGCCCTGTGGTGGAGCGGGCAAGTGCCCACGTTCCGCTTGGGTGGCCCGGGCCTCGCTCTTTCACAGCACGGGTGCAGATCACATTAGCACTGTTAGGGAATAGAGATTTCATGGTACGGTGCGGACAGAGGTCCTAAAGAAGTAGCAATTGTGAGGGTCCCTTATCAATACGCACCAGAAAAAGAACCGTGAGAATATTCCAATCTAGGAAGGCATCTGGTACACTTCCCCAAAGGAAGAAGGAAGGAAAACATGGGACCTGCCAAGGCGGAATTGGCAGAGTGCTAGGAGATGACACGATCATTGCGCATCAGAGGATTGCCTGGGCAACTTCAACTTGGGAGGGAGTCCAGGACTTTCTCTGGGGAAGGTCCACCCACTTGGCCATCTACCCACGACATAAGAGATAACACCCAGGGTAATCTTACAGGAAAGAGACCAGTGTCTAGAGAGAAGGGAGCAGGCCTTTCCAAGTTCGAGGAGAAAGTTAGAAACCGACAAGAAATCCAGAAAAAGGAAAACTATCCTACCTGGAAAGGGGGAGGAGTCAGACTGGTCTGAGATGGCTCTGAAACTCTGTGTGCTTGGAGGTTGCCAGGACAACTTAGCCTTCTGAGGTTCTTTATGACATCACGGTGAACATGTCCCCAAAGATGGCTGCATGGTTACAGTCTGAGGATTGGCCTAGGCTGGGCTATTAAAGGGAGACATACCCAGAAACAGCTTTGACAAACAGAAAGCAGGCACAGAAACTGGAAGAGATCAAACAGACTCTGATGCCAGGGATAAGAAAGGAATCCTTGGCAAGAAGCCAGAATCGAGGGACAAGCACTGAGAGGAGAACATTGTCATCTATTCAAGTCTATGGGGAGGCCATGCTGATTCAAGCTTGAAACTTGATTGGAAACACGAGGCCGCACTTGGGCCTTATCAGACCTACAGTGTCCTTCTGCCTTAAGCATAATCCAAAGTCAAGAAGGATCTCTTGAGGACATTGAAGAGAAGAGTCGATGCCTCCTTTCCTAGGCCCCTAGCGTTCTTGGAAGATCAGTATCACTTTCCATAGCTCTGGCGTCACGGGGGCCCACTGGCCACATGCTAATGCGTCCCAAGAGATGTCTTGGAAGCCTCGAAGGAATGGAGGCCTGCCATGCTTGGGGTAGGTCTCTTTGTTGGGAAGGGCTCTACAAGTGTGCTGAAAATCACCCTTTTCCAGAGGGCTTGGTTCCTTTGTGAAGGCTGCCCTCCCAGGCTAGAGTGCTCAGTTTGGCTCCAATGAAATTCTCTCCCCCGACCTCTTGCCGTAGAAGGATTATTGATGATGTGCTTTGACGCCATATGGAAGGAAGCTGGCTGAAAATTAGAACATTACAATTCTGTTTCCAGAAAAATCAACATGCCAGGGCTGAGGATGTAGGTCAAACAAATGGCACAGCCTATAGAAATAAAGTAAGCCCGCATCTAGACGGAATCTAGGGCAACGTCCAAGGGGCAGGGGTCAAGTTCGAAACTTCCCAAATCCACAAAAGAGAAAGAAAAATATCTTTCCTGGAGCGAGGAATTCATCAGATTTGTCTAATTTGTCTCGGAAAAACATGATGTCCATGAAGGGGGTTGCCAGGACCACCTCGAGTTTGGAGTTTCTGATCTCAGGATGTCAAACCAACCCAGATGACCACGGGTTCTCAGTGCTTCGTTTGACCTAGGCTAGGATAGCAAAGAGTCCTACAAGTGACCGCTGCAAATTCAAAGACAGCAACCAAGAATCACGAAAGCACTCACACCTCGGCCTAGAGAACATACGGTCATTCAAGAAATACAAAATTAATCCCTTGGACTGAAGGAGAACGGACTGATAAGCACATCTAAGGGAGATAGCTGAGCAAGACCATGACGAGGATACTGTGGAAAAGAAAAAAAGGTCCCAGAAAATGCAAGGCGAACAGATATCACACCTGAATAATCCACAATGAAAGATGTCAGTCTTTAGACAGGCTCTGCTGGAACGTTTGAAAGTCAGAGAAATTCACAAGCCAAAACACGGCAGCGAAGGTCAATCCAGGGCTCACAGGGAAGGGTGAGTTATGAGACTGCTCCAAGCGGGCTCTGAAGCCCTGTGTCCATGAAGCTTGCCGGGACAGCAGACACACAATTATGACCAATCCTCTGACGTCACAGTGGCCCCGACAAACCACCTGGCCTCATCTACACAGTGCCAGAGCTGGGCTCAAGCAGCATATTCAAGCCCCATTGCACTCAACTGCAGGTTGCCAATGGAACATGAAAGGGGCCGGCCGGTGGTGCAGCAGTGAGGTCCGCAGCTTCTGGGTCGGTGGCCCGGGGTGGCCCGGGTGGAATCCTGGGGGTGAGCCTCCTCACCACTGCTTCAGTCATTCTGGGGCAGGCGTCCGAGGGGATGTAGAGGCAGATGGGAAGGGACGTTAGATAGGGCCAGACTTCCACAGCAAATACAGGAGCGTTGCCAGCAGATGTGAGCACAGCGATGCACTTCTGCCAAAACAGAACCAATTACAAGTTGCAAAGAATAGACAAACGGAAGCTAAACACAAACGAACAAAAAACACAGCTTGCCAGTACGAAGAAGAAGATCTCTATGAAGAGCCTTAGCAAAACAGGTGAAAGCTATGTCAACCGAAAACTAGCAAACGTTTGGGGAAAGAAATTCAAGACGACACAAGGAAAAAGAAGGATATTCCGGGACCTAGGAATGGAAGAATTAGCACACTTGAAACGTCCATAGCGGAGAAAGGAATCTCTGGATTCCATGCAATCCCAGTCAAAGTTGCAGCCATATTTGCCAGAGAGATAGAAGAGAGAATCCTAAAGTTTCCAGCCAGCAACAAGAGACCCTGAATAGCCCAAGGAATCCTCAGGAAAACGAACAAAGCAGGACGTATCACACTTTCTGATTTCAACATAGAGGACGAACCCCAGCTACCGAAACGGCACAGTCCGGGCCCAAAAACAGGCACACAGACCCATGCAACAGAATCGAGAGGCCAGAGCCCAACTCAAACATACATGGACAGCCCATTTGCGACCAGGGAGCCAAGAGGAGACAGTGGACAAAGGAGAGTCTCTCCGATAAACGGTGCTGGGAAGCCTGCACAGCCACATGGAACACAACGACAGTAGACCATGATGTTCCACCTGGCACACGCACCACCTGGAATGGATTAAAGCCCTGAATGGCACACTTGAAACCGTGAAACTTGTAGGAGAAGACCTAGGCAGAGTGCTCTTTGCCATCTGTCTGAGCCGCCTATTGGGAAGAAGCCTGTCTGACTGGGCAAGGGCAGCAAAGGAGACAAGAAACAAACGGGACCACCTCACATGCAGACGCTTCTGCCCGGTCAAGGAAACCATCGACTCAATGCAAAGACAGCACAACAACTGGGAGTGGATGTTTGCAAAGCACACATCGGACAAGGGGTGAAAAGCCCAAAGATACAATCAACTCACACGTCTCCACAAGAAAAAGAACAAGCCAATGAAAACCTGGGCCAAAGATGGACACAGAGATTTCTCCCAAGAAGATCTAAAGAGGGCCAACAGGTGCATGAAAACTTGTTCACCCTCATTAAGCCTGAGGCCAAGGCAAATCCAAGCCGCAAGGACATAGCAGCTCACCGTGGTCAGAATGGCTATAAGGAGGCAGACAGGAAACAACAAGCGTCAGAGAGGAGGTGGAGAGAAGAGAAGCCTCCTGCACTGCTGGTGGCAGTGGAAACCGGTGCAGCCACTAGGCCAAGCGGTGTGGAACTGCCTCCGAAATTTAAGAATCCATGTCCCATATGATCCAGCTATTCCTCTGGGGCGCGTTTAGCCAAAGAACTCGGAAACACTACCGCCTAAAGACATGTGCACCGCTGAGTTCACCACAGCCTTACTCCCGCTCTCCAAGACTTGGAAGCCGCCCTGGTGCCCAGCAAGGGACGAATGGAGAGGGAACATGGGCTATAGCCACACAATGGCGTACCACTCAGCGGGAACAAAGGATGCAATCCAGCCATTTGTGACCACCAGAATGGCTGGGAGGGTTTTAGGGGAAGTGAAACAAGCCCCAGGGACAAAGTCAAATACCGTAGGGTCTCACTTACAAGGAGAAGAAAAAACAAGCACTGACCAACAGGCGGCACTGGACATTTGATCGGGGGTGCCCAGAGGCAAAGCGGGGCGGTGGGGGAGGGGGAAAGAGATGATGAGGCACAAGTGTGTGGTGAGGGCCTGTGATTCGGCTTACGCTGGTGAAGAGGATGGAACCTACACGGAAGTCTAAATCGATGAGGATGTAAATCTGAAAGACATAGGATGTTCGAAAGCAGGGTTATGGCAATAAATCCACCTAAAAGCAAAAATCCAAAAAGGGGTCCAGAATGACGGCATACAGCTTTGGGGGCTGAAAGAGATTAGAGAAGGTGAACTTCCAAGGATGGAAAATCACCTCAAAAGCCTTACTGATGCTACAGAAAGGTAGACCATTCCAAATACATGAAGAGGAATCCTACCAAGAGAACCTGATCCGTGCTAAGCCCAGGAACCAACGGAAAACGTTACCGTCCATGATGTTCCTACTAATCCCCTTCACGAATAATCCAAACAGGCCCACATCTTCCCAAGTTCAGGCCACAGGTTGGTCCAAAAGTACAAGTCAGGGCCGGCCCTGTGGTGGAGCGGGCAAGTGCCCACGTTCCGCTTGGGTGGCCCGGGCCTCACTCTTTCACAGCACGGGTGCAGATCACATTAGCACTGTTAGGGAATAGAGATTTCATGGTACGGTGCGGACAGAGGTCCTAAAGAAGTAGCAATTGTGAGGGTCCCTTATCAATACGCACCAGAAAAAGCACCGTGAGAATATTCCAATCTAGGAAGGCATCTGGTACACTTCCCCAAAGGAAGAAGGAAGGAAAACATGGGACCTGCCAAGGCGGAATTGGCAGAGTGCTAGGAGATGACACGATCATTGCGCATCAGAGGATTGCCTGGGCAACTTCAACTTGGGAGGGAGTCCAGGACTTTCTCTGGGGAAGGTCCACCCACTTGGCCATCTACCCACGACATAAGAGATAACACCCAGGGTAATCTTACAGGAAAGAGACCAGTGTCTAGAGAGAAGGGAGCAGGCCTTTCCAAGTTCGAGGAGAAAGTTAGAAACCGACAAGAAATCCAGAAAAAGGAAAACTATCCTACCTGGAAAGGGGGAGGAGTCAGACTGGTCTGAGATGGCTCTGAAACTCTGTGTGCTTGGAGGTTGCCAGGACAACTTAGCCTTCTGAGGTTCTTTATGACATCACGGTGAACATGTCCCCAAAGATGGCTGCATGGTTACAGTCTGAGGATTGGCCTAGGCTGGGCTATTAAAGGGAGACATACCCAGAAACAGCTTTGACAAACAGAAAGCAGGCACAGAAACTGGAAGAGATCAAACAGACTCTGATGCCAGGGATAAGAAAGGAATCCTTGGCAAGAAGCCAGAATCGAGGGACAAGCACTGAGAGGAGAACATTGTCATCTATTCAAGTCTATGGGGAGGCCATGCTGATTCAAGCTTGAAACTTGATTGGAAACACGAGGCCGCACTTGGGCCTTATCAGACCTACAGTGTCCTTCTGCCTTAAGCATAATCCAAAGTCAAGAAGGATCTCTTGAGGACATTGAAGAGAAGAGTCGATGCCTCCTTTCCTAGGCCCCTAGCGTTCTTGGAAGATCAGTATCACTTTCCATAGCTCTGGCGTCACGGGGGCCCACTGGCCACATGCTAATGCGTCCCAAGAGATGTCTTGGAAGCCTCGAAGGAATGGAGGCCTGCCATGCTTGGGGTAGGTCTCTTTGTTGGGAAGGGCTCTACAAGTGTGCTGAAAATCACCCTTTTCCAGAGGGCTTGGTTCCTTTGTGAAGGCTGCCCTCCCAGGCTAGAGTGCTCAGTTTGGCTCCAATGAAATTCTCTCCCCCGACCTCTTGCCGTAGAAGGATTATTGATGATGTGCTTTGACGCCATATGGAAGGAAGCTGGCTGAAAATTAGAACATTACAATTCTGTTTCCAGAAAAATCAACATGCCAGGGCTGAGGATGTAGGTCAAACAAATGGCACAGCCTATAGAAATAAAGTAAGCCCGCATCTAGACGGAATCTAGGGCAACGTCCAAGGGGCAGGGGTCAAGTTCGAAACTTCCCAAATCCACAAAAGAGAAAGAAAAATATCTTTCCTGGAGCGAGGAATTCATCAGATTTGTCTAATTTGTCTCGGAAAAACATGATGTCCATGAAGGGGGTTGCCAGGACCACCTCGAGTTTGGAGTTTCTGATCTCAGGATGTCAAACCAACCCAGATGACCACGGGTTCTCAGTGCTTCGTTTGACCTAGGCTAGGATAGCAAAGAGTCCTACAAGTGACCGCTGCAAATTCAAAGACAGCAACCAAGAATCACGAAAGCACTCACACCTCGGCCTAGAGAACATACGGTGATTCAAGAAATACAAAATTAATCCCTTGGACTGAAGGAGAACGGACTGATAAGCACATCTAAGGGAGATAGCTGAGCAAGACCATGACGAGGATACTGTGGAAAAGAAAAAAAGTTCCCAGAAAATGCAAGGCGAACAGATATCACACCTGAATAATCCACAATGAAAGATGTCAGTCTTTAGACAGGCTCTGCTGGAACGTTTGAAAGTCAGAGAAATTCACAAGCCAAAACACGGCAGCGAAGGTCAATCCAGGGCTCACAGGGAAGGGTGAGTTATGAGACTGCTCCAAGCGGGCTCTGAAGCCCTGTGTCCATGAAGCTTGCCGGGACAGCAGACACACAATTATGACCAATCCTCTGACGTCACAGTGGCCCCGACAAACCACCTGGCCTCATCTACACAGTGCCAGAGCTGGGCTCAAGCAGCATATTCAAGCCCCATTGCACTCAACTGCAGGTTGCCAATGGAACATGAAAGGGGCCGGCCGGTGGTGCAGCAGTGAGGTCCGCAGCTTCTGGGTCGGTGGCCCGGGGTGGGCCGGGTGGAATCCTGGGGGTGAGCCTCCTCACCACTGCTTCAGTCATTCTGGGGCAGGCGTCCGAGGGGATGTAGAGGCAGATGGGAAGGGACGTTAGATAGGGCCAGACTTCCACAGCAAATACAGGAGCGTTGCCAGCAGATGTGAGCACAGCGATGCACTTCTGCCAAAACAGAACCAATTACAAGTTGCAAAGAATAGACAAACGGAAGCTAAACACAAACGAACAAAAAACACAGCTTGCCAGTACGAAGAAGAAGATGTCTATGAAGAGCCTTAGCAAAACAGGTGAAAGCTATGTCAACCGAAAACTAGCAAACGTTTGGGGAAAGAAATTCAAGACGACACAAGGAAAAAGAAGGATATTCCGGGACCTAGGAATGGAAGAATTAGCACACTTGAAACGTCCATAGCGGAGAAAGGAATCTCTGGATTCCATGCAATCCCAGCCAAAGTTGCAGCCATATTTGCCAGAGAGATAGAAGAGAGAATCCTAAAGTTTCCAGCCAGCAACAAGAGACCCTGAATAGCCCAAGGAATCCTCAGGAAAACGAACAAAGCAGGACGTATCACACTTTCTGATTTCAACATAGAGGACGAACCCCAGCTACCGAAACGGCACAGTCCGGGCCCAAAAACAGGCACACAGATACATGCAACAGAATCGAGAGGCCAGAGCCCAACTCAAACATACATGGACAGCCCATTTGCGACCAGGGAGCCAAGAGGAGACAGTGGACAAAGGAGAGTCTCTCCGATAAACGGTGCTGGGAAGCCTGCACAGCCACATGGAACACAACGACAGTAGACCATGATGTTCCACCTGGCACACGCACCACCTGGAATGGATTAAAGCCCTGAATGGCACACTTGAAACCGTGAAACTTGTAGGAGAAGACCTAGGCAGAGTGCTCTTTGCCATCTGTCTGAGCCGCCTATTGGGAAGAAGCCTGTCTGACTGGGCAAGGGCAGCAAAGGAGACAAGAAACAAACGGGACCACCTCACATGCAGACGCTTCTGCCCGGTCAAGGAAACCATCGACTCAATGCAAAGACAGCACAACAACTGGGAGTGGATGTTTGCAAAGCACACATCGGACAAGGGGTGAAAAGCCCAAAGATACAATCAACTCACACGTCTCCACAAGAAAAAGAACAAGCCAATGAAAACCTGGGCCAAAGATGGACACAGAGATTTCTCCCAAGAAGATCTAAAGAGGGCCAACAGGTGCATGAAAACTTGTTCACCCTCATTAAGCCTGAGGCCAAGGCAAATCCAAGCCGCAAGGACATAGCAGCTCACCGTGGTCAGAATGGCTATAAGGAGGCAGACAGGAAACAACAAGCGTCAGAGAGGAGGTGGAGAGAAGAGAAGCCTCCTGCACTGCTGGTGGCAGTGGAAACCGGTGCAGCCACTAGGCCAAGCGGTGTGGAACTGCCTCCGAAATTTAAGAATCCATGTCCCATATGATCCAGCTATTCCTCTGGGGCGCGTTTAGCCAAAGAACTCGGAAACACTACCGCCTAAAGACATGTGCACCGCTGAGTTCACCACAGCCTTACTCCCGCTCTCCAAGACTTGGAAGCCGCCCTGGTGCCCAGCAAGGGACGAATGGAGAGGGAACATGGGCTATAGCCACACAATGGCGTACCACTCAGCGCGAACAAAGGATGCAATCCAGCCATTTGTGACCACCAGAATGGCTGGGAGGGTTTTAGGGGAAGTGAAACAAGCCCCAGGGACAAAGTCAAATACCGTAGGGTCTCACTTACAAGGAGAAGAAAAAACAAGCACTGACCAACAGGCGGCACTGGACATTTGATCGGGGGTTCCCAGAGGCAAAGCGGGGCGGTGGGGGAGGGGGAAAGAGATGATGAGGCACAAGTGTGTGGTGAGGGCCTGTGATTCGGCTTACGCTGGTGAAGAGGATGGAACCTACACGGAAGTCTAAATCGATGAGGATGTAAATCTGAAAGACATAGGATGTTCGAAAGCAGGGTTATGGCAATAAATCCACCTAAAAGCAAAAATCCAAAAAGGGGTCCAGAATGACGGCATACAGCTTTGGGGGCTGAAAGAGATTAGACAAGGTGAACTTCCAAGGATGGAAAATCACCTCAAAAGCCTTACTGATGCTACAGAAAGGTAGACCATTCCAAATACATGAAGAGGAATCCTACCAAGAGAACCTGATCCGTGCTAAGCCCAGGAACCAACGGAAAACGTTACCGTCCATGATGTTCCTACTAATCCCCTTCACGAATAATCCAAACAGGCCCACATCTTCCCAAGTTCAGGCCACAGGTTGGTCCAAAAGTACAAGTCAGGGCCGGCCCTGTGGTGGAGCGGGCAAGTGCCCACGTTCCGCTTGGGTGGCCCGGGCCTCACTCTTTCACAGCACGGGTGCAGATCACATTAGCACTGTTAGGGAATAGAGATTTCATGGTACGGTGCGGACAGAGGTCCTAAAGAAGTAGCAATTGTGAGGGTCCCTTATCAATACGCACCAGAAAAAGAACCGTGAGAATATTCCAATCTAGGAAGGCATCTGGTACACTTCCCCAAAGGAAGAAGGAAGGAAAACATGGGACCTGCCAAGGCGGAATTGGCAGAGTGCTAGGAGATGACACGATCATTGCGCATCAGAGGATTGCCTGGGCAACTTCAACTTGGGAGGGAGTCCAGGACTTTCTCTGGGGAAGGTCCACCCACTTGGCCATCTACCCACGACATAAGAGATAACACCCAGGGTAATCTTACAGGAAAGAGACCAGTGTCTAGAGAGAAGGGAGCAGGCCTTTCCAAGTTCGAGGAGAAAGTTAGAAACCGACAAGACATCCAGAAAAAGGAAAACTATCCTACCTGGAAAGGGGGAGGAGTCAGACTGGTCTGAGATGGCTCTGAAACTCTGTGTGCTTGGAGGTTGCCAGGACAACTTAGCCTTCTGAGGTTCTTTATGACATCACGGTGAACATGTCCCCAAAGATGGCTGCATGGTTACAGTCTGAGGATTGGCCTAGGCTGGGCTATTAAAGGGAGACATACCCAGAAACAGCTTTGACAAACAGAAAGCAGGCACAGAAACTGGAAGAGATCAAACAGACTCTGATGCCAGGGATAAGAAAGGAATCCTTGGCAAGAAGCCAGAATCGAGGGACAAGCACTGAGAGGAGAACATTGTCATCTATTCAAGTCTATGGGGAGGCCATGCTGATTCAAGCTTGAAACTTGATTGGAAACACGAGGCCGCACTTGGGCCTTATCAGACCTACAGTGTCCTTCTGCCTTAAGCATAATCCAAAGTCAAGAAGGATCTCTTGAGGACATTGAAGAGAAGAGTCGATGCCTCCTTTCCTAGGCCCCTAGCGTTCTTGGAAGATCAGTATCACTTTCCATAGCTCTGGCGTCACGGGGGCCCACTGGCCACATGCTAATGCGTCCCAAGAGATGTCTTGGAAGCCTCGAAGGAATGGAGGCCTGCCATGCTTGGGGTAGGTCTCTTTGTTGGGAAGGGCTCTACAAGTGTGCTGAAAATCACCCTTTTCCAGAGGGCTTGGTTCCTTTGTGAAGGCTGCCCTCCCAGGCTAGAGTGCTCACTTTGGCTCCAATGAAATTCTCTCCCCCGACCTCTTGCCGTAGAAGGATTATTGATGATGTGCTTTGACGCCATATGGAAGGAAGCTGGCTGAAAATTAGAACATTACAATTCTGTTTCCAGAAAAATCAACATGCCAGGGCTGAGGATGTAGGTCAAACAAATGGCACAGCCTATAGAAATAAAGTAAGCCCGCATCTAGACGGAATCTAGGGCAACGTCCAAGGGTCAGGGGTCAAGTTCGAAACTTCCCAAATCCACAAAAGAGAAAGAAAAATATCTTTCCTGGAGCGAGGAATTCATCAGATTTGTCTAATTTGTCTCGGAAAAACATGATGTCCATGAAGGGGGTTGCCAGGACCACCTCGAGTTTGGAGTTTCTGATCTCAGGATGTCAAACCAACCCAGATGACCACGGGTTCTCAGTGCTTCGTTTGACCTAGGCTAGGATAGCAAAGAGTCCTACAAGTGACCGCTGCAAATTCAAAGACAGCAACCAAGAATCACGAAAGCACTCACACCTCGGCCTAGAGAACATACGGTCATTCAAGAAATACAAAATTAATCCCTTGGACTGAAGGAGAACGGACTGATAAGCACATCTAAGGGAGATAGCTGAGCAAGACCATGACGAGGATACTGTGGAAAAGAAAAAAAGGTCCCAGAAAATGCAAGGCGAACAGATATCACACCTGAATAATCCACAATGAAAGATGTCAGTCTTTAGACAGGCTCTGCTGGAACGTTTGAAAGTCAGAGAAATTCACAAGCCAAAACACGGCAGCGAAGGTCAATCCAGGGCTCACAGGGAAGGGTGAGTTATGAGACTGCTCCAAGCGGGCTCTGAAGCCCTGTGTCCATGAAGCTTGCCGGGACAGCAGACACACAATTATGACCAATCCTCTGACGTCACAGTGGCCCCGACAAACCACCTGGCCTCATCTACACAGTGCCAGAGCTGGGCTCAAGCAGCATATTCAAGCCCCATTGCACTCAACTGCAGGTTGCCAATGGAACATGAAAGGGGCCGGCCGGTGGTGCAGCAGTGAGGTCCGCAGCTTCTGGGTCGGTGGCCCGGGGTGGCCCGGGTGGAATCCTGGGGGTGAGCCTCCTCACCACTGCTTCAGTCATTCTGGGGCAGGCGTCCGAGGGGATGTAGAGGCAGATGGGAAGGGACGTTAGATAGGGCCAGACTTCCACAGCAAATACAGGAGCGTTGCCAGCAGATGTGAGCACAGCGATGCACTTCTGCCAAAACAGAACCAATTACAAGTTGCAAAGAATAGACAAACGGAAGCTAAACACAAACGAACAAAAAACACAGCTTGCCAGTACGAAGAAGAAGATCTCTATGAAGAGCCTTAGCAAAACAGGTGAAAGCTATGTCAACCGAAAACTAGCAAACGTTTGGGGAAAGAAATTCAAGACGACACAAGGAAAAAGAAGGATATTCCGGGACCTAGGAATGGAAGAATTAGCACACTTGAAACGTCCATAGCGGAGAAAGGAATCTCTGGATTCCATGCAATCCCAGTCAAAGTTGCAGCCATATTTGCCAGAGAGATAGAAGAGAGAATCCTAAAGTTTCCAGCCAGCAACAAGAGACCCTGAATAGCCCAAGGAATCCTCAGGAAAACGAACAAAGCAGGACGTATCACACTTTCTGATTTCAACATAGAGGACGAACCCCAGCTACCGAAACGGCACAGTCCGGGCCCAAAAACAGGCACACAGATACATGCAACAGAATCGAGAGGCCAGAGCCCAACTCAAACATACATGGACAGCCCATTTGCGACCAGGGAGCCAAGAGGAGACAGTGGACAAAGGAGAGTCTCTCCGATAAACGGTGCTGGGAAGCCTGCACAGCCACATGGAACACAACGAGAGTAGACCATGATGTTCCACCTGGCACACGCACCACCTGGAATGGATTAAAGCCCTGAATGGCACACTTGAAACCATGAAACTTGTAGGAGAAGACCTAGGCAGAGTGCTCTTTGCCATCTGTCTGAGCCGCCTATTGGGAAGAAGCATGTCTGACTGGGCAAGGGCAGCAAAGGAGACAAGAAACAAACGGGACCACCTCACATGCAGACGCTTCTGCCCAGTCAAGGAAACCATCGACTCAATGCAAAGACAGCACAACAACTGGGAGTGGATGTTTGCAAAGCACACATCGGACAAGGGGTGAAAAGCCCAAAGATACAATCAACTCACACGTCTCCACAAGAAAAAGAACAAGCCAATGAAAACCTGGGCCAAAGATGGACACAGAGATTTCTCCCAAGAAGATCTAAAGAGGGCCAACAGGTGCATGAAAACTTGTTCACCCTCATTAAGCCTGAGGCCAAGGCAAATCCAAGCTGCAAGGACATAGCAGCTCACCGTGGTCAGAATGGCTATAAGGAGGCAGACAGGAAACAACAAGCGTCAGAGAGGAGGTGGAGAGAAGGGAAGCCTCCTGCACTGCTGGTGGCAGTGGAAACCGGTGCAGCCACTAGGCCAAGCGGTGTGGAACTGCCTCCGAAATTTAAGAATCCATGTCCCATATGATCCAGCTATTCCTCTGGGGCGCGTTTAGCCAAAGAACTCGGAAACACTACCGCCTAAAGACATGTGCACCGCTGAGTTCACCACAGCCTTACTCCCGCTCTCCAAGACTTGGAAGCCGCCCTGGTGCCCAGCAAGGGACGAATGGAGAGGGAACATGGGCTATAGCCACACAATGGCGTACCACTCAGCGGGAACAAAGGATGCAATCCAGCCATTTGTGACCACCAGAATGGCTGGGAGGGTTTTAGGGGAAGTGAAACAAGCCCCAGGGACAAAGTCAAATACCGTAGGGTCTCACTTACAAGGAGAAGAAAAAACAAGCACTGACCAACAGGCGGCACTGGACATTTGATCGGGGGTGCCCAGAGGCAAAGCGGGGCGGTGGGGGAGGGGGAAAGAGATGATGAGGCACAAGTGTGTGGTGAGGGCCTGTGATTCGGCTTACGCTGGTGAAGAGGATGGAACCTACACGGAAGTCTAAATCGATGAGGATGTAAATCTGAAAGACATAGGATGTTCGAATGCAGGGTTATGGCAATAAATCCACCTAAAAGCAAAAATCCAAAAAGGGGTCCAGAATGACGGCATACAGCTTTGGGGGCTGAAAGAGATTAGAGAAGGTGAACTTCCAAGGATGGAAAATCACCTCAAAAGCCTTACTGATGCTACAGAAAGGTAGACCATTCCAAATACATGAAGAGGAATCCTACCAAGAGAACCTGATCCGTGCTAAGCCCAGGAACCAACGGAAAACGTTACCGTCCATGATGTTCCTACTAATCCCCTTCACGAATAATCCAAACAGGCCCACATCTTCCCAAGTTCAGGCCACAGGTTGGTCCAAAAGTACAAGTCAGGGCCGGCCCTGTGGTGGAGCGGGCAAGTGCCCACGTTCCGCTTGGGTGGCCCGGGCCTCACTCTTTCACAGCACGGGTGCAGATCACATTAGCACTGTTAGGGAATAGAGATTTCATGGTACGGTGCGGACAGAGGTCCTAAAGAAGTAGCAATTGTGAGGGTCCCTTATCAATACGCACCAGAAAAAGCACCGTGAGAATATTCCAATCTAGGAAGGCATCTGGTACACTTCCCCAAAGGAAGAAGGAAGGAAAACATGGGACCTGCCAAGGCGGAATTGGCAGAGTGCTAGGAGATGACACGATCATTGCGCATCAGAGGATTGCCTGGGCAACTTCAACTTGGGAGGGAGTCCAGGACTTTCTCTGGGGAAGGTCCACCCACTTGGCCATCTACCCACGACATAAGAGATAACACCCAGGGTAATCTTACAGGAAAGAGACCAGTGTCTAGAGAGAAGGGAGCAGGCCTTTCCAAGTTCGAGGAGAAAGTTAGAAACCGACAAGAAATCCAGAAAAAGGAAAACTATCCTACCTGGAAAGGGGGAGGAGTCAGACTGGTCTGAGATGGCTCTGAAACTCTGTGTGCTTGGAGGTTGCCAGGACAACTTAGCCTTCTGAGGTTCTTTATGACATCACGGTGAACATGTCCCCAAAGATGGCCGCATGGTTACAGTCTGAGGATTGGCCTAGGCTGGGCTATTAAAGGGAGACATACCCACAAACAGCTTTGACAAACAGAAAGCAGGCACAGAAACTGGAAGAGATCAAACAGACTCTGATGCCAGGGATAAGAAAGGAATCCTTGGCAAGAAGCCAGAATCGAGGGACAAGCACTGAGAGGAGAACATTGTCATCTATTCAAGTCTATGGGGAGGCCATGCTGATTCAAGCTTGAAACTTGATTGGAAACACGAGGCCGCACTTGGGCCTTATCAGACCTACAGTGTCCTTCTGCCTTAAGCATAATCCAAAGTCAAGAAGGATCTCTTGAGGACATTGAAGAGAAGAGTCGATGCCTCCTTTCCTAGGCCCCTAGCGTTCTTGGAAGATCAGTATCACTTTCCATAGCTCTGGCGTCACGGGGGCCCACTGGCCACATGCTAATGCGTCCCAAGAGATGTCTTGGAAGCCTCGAAGGAATGGAGGCCTGCCATGCTTGGGGTAGGTCTCTTTGTTGGGAAGGGCTCTACAAGTGTGCTGAAAATCACCCTTTTCCAGAGGGCTTGGTTCCTTTGTGAAGGCTGCCCTCCCAGGCTAGAGTGCTCAGTTTGGCTCCAATGAAATTCTCTCCCCCGACCTCTTGCCGTAGAAGGATTATTGATGATGTGCTTTGACGCCATATGGAAGGAAGCTGGCTGAAAATTAGAACATTACAATTCTGTTTCCAGAAAAATCAACATGCCAGGGCTGAGGATGTAGGTCAAACAAATGGCACAGCCTATAGAAATAAAGTAAGCCCGCATCTAGACGGAATCTAGGGCAACGTCCAAGGGTCAGGGGTCAAGTTCGAAACTTCCCAAATCCACAAAAGAGAAAGAAAAATATCTTTCCTGGAGCGAGGAATTCATCAGATTTGTCTAATTTGTCTCGGAAAAACATGATGTCCATGAAGGGGGTTGCCAGGACCACCTCGAGTTTGGAGTTTCTGATCTCAGGATGTCAAACCAACCCAGATGACCACGGGTTCTCAGTGCTTCGTTTGACCTAGGCTAGGATAGCAAAGAGTCCTACAAGTGACCGCTGCAAATTCAAAGACAGCAACCAAGAATCACGAAAGCACTCACACCTCGGCCTAGAGAACATACGGTGATTCAAGAAATACAAAATTAATCCCTTGGACTGAAGGAGAACGGACTGATAAGCACATCTAAGGGAGATAGCTGAGAAAGACCATGACGAGGATACTGTGGAAAAGAAAAAAAGGTCCCAGAAAATGCAAGGCGAACAGATATCACACCTGAATAATCCACAATGAAAGATGTCAGTCTTTAGACAGGCTCTGCTGGAACGTTTGAAAGTCAGAGAAATTCACAAGCCAAAACACGGCAGCGAAGGTCAATCCAGGGCTCACTGGGAAGGGTGAGTTATGAGACTGCTCCAAGCGGGCTCTGAAGCCCTGTGTCCATGAAGCTTGCCGGGACAGCAGACACACAATTATGACCAATCCTCTGACGTCACAGTGGCCCCGACAAACCACCTGGCCTCATCTACACAGTGCCAGAGCTGGGCTCAAGCAGCATATTCAAGCCCCATTGCACTCAACTGCAGGTTGCCAATGGAACATGAAAGGGGCCGGCCGGTGGTGCAGCAGTGAGGTCCGCAGCTTCTGGGTCGGTGGCCCAGGGTGGGCCGGGTGGAATCCTGGGGGTGAGCCTCCTCACCACTGCTTCAGTCATTCTGGGGCAGGCGTCCGAGGGGATGTAGAGGCAGATGGGAAGGGACGTTAGATAGGGCCAGACTTCCACAGCAAATACAGGAGCGTTGCCAGCAGATGTGAGCACAGCGATGCACTTCTGCCAAAACAGAACCAATTACAAGTTGCAAAGAATAGACAAACGGAAGCTAAACACAAACGAACAAAAAACACAGCTTGCCAGTACGAAGAAGAAGATGTCTATGAAGAGCCTTAGCAAAACAGGTGAAAGCTATGTCAACCGAAAACTAGCAAACGTTTGGGGAAAGAAATTCAAGACGACACAAGGAAAAAGAAGGATATTCCGGGACCTAGGAATGGAAGAATTAGCACACTTGAAACGTCCATAGCGGAGAAAGGAATCTCTGGATTCCATGCAATCCCAGCCAAAGTTGCAGCCATATTTGCCAGAGAGATAGAAGAGAGAATCCTAAAGTTTCCAGCCAGCAACAAGAGACCCTGAATAGCCCAAGGAATCCTCAGGAAAACGAACAAAGCAGGACGTATCACACTTTCTGATTTCAACATAGAGGACGAACCCCAGCTACCGAAACGGCACAGTCCGGGCCCAAAAACAGGCACACAGATACATGCAACAGAATCGAGAGGCCAGAGCCCAACTCAAACATACATGGACAGCCCATTTGCGACCAGGGAGCCAAGAGGAGACAGTGGACAAAGGAGAGTCTCTCCGATAAACGGTGCTGGGAAGCCTGCACAGCCACATGGAACACAACGACAGTAGACCATGATGTTCCACCTGGCACACGCACCACCTGGAATGGATTAAAGCCCTGAATGGCACACTTGAAACCGTGAAACTTGTAGGAGAAGACCTAGGCAGAGTGCTCTTTGCCATCTGTCTGAGCCGCCTATTGGGAAGAAGCCTGTCTGACTGGGCAAGGGCAGCAAAGGAGACAAGAAACAAACGGGACCACCTCACATGCAGACGCTTCTGCCCGGTCAAGGAAACCATCGACTCAATGCAAAGACAGCACAACAACTGGGAGTGGATGTTTGCAAAGCACACATCGGACAAGGGGTGAAAAGCCCAAAGATACAATCAACTCACACGTCTCCACAAGAAAAAGAACAAGCCAATGAAAACCTGGGCCAAAGATGGACACAGAGATTTCTCCCAAGAAGATCTAAAGAGGGCCAACAGGTGCATGAAAACTTGTTCACCCTCATTAAGCCTGAGGCCAAGGCAAATCCAAGCCGCAAGGACATAGCAGCTCACCGTGGTCAGAATGGCTATAAGGAGGCAGACAGGAAACAACAAGCGTCAGAGAGGAGGTGGAGAGAAGAGAAGCCTCCTGCACTGCTGGTGGCAGTGGAAACCGGTGCAGCCACTAGGCCAAGCGGTGTGGAACTGCCTCCGAAATTTAAGAATCCATGTCCCATATGATCCAGCTATTCCTCTGGGGCGCGTTTAGCCAAAGAACTCGGAAACACTACCGCCTAAAGACATGTGCACCGCTGAGTTCACCACAGCCTTACTCCCGCTCTCCAAGACTTGGAAGCCGCCCTGGTGCCCAGCAAGGGACGAATGGAGAGGGAACATGGGCTATAGCCACACAATGGCGTACCACTCAGCGGGAACAAAGGATGCAATCCAGCCATTTGTGACCACCAGAATGGCTGGGAGGGTTTTAGGGGAAGTGAAACAAGCCCCAGGGACAAAGTCAAATACCGTAGGGTCTCACTTACAAGGAGAAGAAAAAACAAGCACTGACCAACAGGCGGCACTGGACATTTGATCGGGGGTGCCCAGAGGCAAAGCGGGGCAGTGGGGGAGGGGGAAAGAGATGATGAGGCACAAGTGTGTGGTGAGGGCCTGTGATTCGGCTTACGCTGGTGAAGAGGATGGAACCTACACGGAAGTCTAAATCGATGAGGATGTAAATCTGAAAGACATAGGATGTTCGAAAGCAGGGTTATGGCAATAAATCCACCTAAAAGCAAAAATCCAAAAAGGGGTCCAGAATGACGGCATACAGCTTTGGGGGCTGAAAGAGATTAGACAAGGTGAACTTCCAAGGATGGAAAATCACCTCAAAAGCCTTACTGATGCTACAGAAAGGTAGACCATTCCAAATACATGAAGAGGAATCCTACCAAGAGAACCTGATCCGTGCTAAGCCCAGGAACCAACGGAAAACGTTACCGTCCATGATGTTCCTACTAATCCCCTTCACGAATAATCCAAACAGGCCCACATCTTCCCAAGTTCAGGCCACAGGTTGGTCCAAAAGTACAAGTCAGGGCCGGCCCTGTGGTGGAGCGGGCAAGTGCCCACGTTCCGCTTGGGTGGCCCGGGCCTCACTCTTTCACAGCACGGGTGCAGATCACATTAGCACTGTTAGGGAATAGAGATTTCATGGTACGGTGCGGACAGTGGTCCTAAAGAAGTAGCAATTGTGAGGGTCCCTTATCAATACGCACCAGAAAAAGAACCGTGAGAATATTCCAATCTAGGAAGGCATCTGGTACACTTCCCCAAAGGAAGAAGGAAGGAAAACATGGGACCTGCCAAGGCGGAATTGGCAGAGTGCTAGGAGATGACACGATCATTGCGCATCAGAGGATTGCCTGGGCAACTTCAACTTGGGAGGGAGTCCAGGACTTTCTCTGGGGAAGGTCCACCCACTTGGCCATCTACCCACGACATAAGAGATAACACCCAGGGTAATCTTACAGGAAAGAGACCAGTGTCTAGAGAGAAGGGAGCAGGCCTTTCCAAGTTCGAGGAGAAAGTTAGAAACCGACAAGACATCCAGAAAAAGGAAAACTATCCTACCTGGAAAGGGGGAGGAGTCAGACTGGTCTGAGATGGCTCTGAAACTCTGTGTGCTTGGAGGTTGCCAGGACAACTTAGCCTTCTGAGGTTCTTTATGACATCACGGTGAACATGTCCCCAAAGATGGCTGCATGGTTACAGTCTGAGGATTGGCCTAGGCTGGGCTATTAAAGGGAGACATACCCAGAAACAGCTTTGACAAACAGAAAGCAGGCACAGAAACTGGAAGAGATCAAACAGACTCTGATGCCAGGGATAAGAAAGGAATCCTTGGCAAGAAGCCAGAATCGAGGGACAAGCACTGAGAGGAGAACATTGTCATCTATTCAAGTCTATGGGGAGGCCATGCTGATTCAAGCTTGAAACTTGATTGGAAACACGAGGCCGCACTTGGGCCTTATCAGACCTACAGTGTCCTTCTGCCTTAAGCATAATCCAAAGTCAAGAAGGATCTCTTGAGGACATTGAAGAGAAGAGTCGATGCCTCCTTTCCTAGGCCCCTAGCGTTCTTGGAAGATCAGTATCACTTTCCATAGCTCTGGCGTCACGGGGGCCCACTGGCCACATGCTAATGCGTCCCAAGAGATGTCTTGGAAGCCTCGAAGGAATGGAGGCCTGCCATGCTTGGGGTAGGTCTCTTTGTTGGGAAGGGCTCTACAAGTGTGCTGAAAATCACCCTTTTCCAGAGGGCTTGGTTCCTTTGTGAAGGCTGCCCTCCCAGGCTAGAGTGCTCAGTTTGGCTCCAATGAAATTCTCTCCCCCGACCTCTTGCCGTAGAAGGATTATTGATGATGTGCTTTGACGCCATATGGAAGGAAGCTGGCTGAAAATTAGAACATTACAATTCTGTTTCCAGAAAAATCAACATGCCAGGGCTGAGGATGTAGGTCAAACAAATGGCACAGCCTATAGAAATAAAGTAAGCCCGCATCTAGACGGAATCTAGGGCAACGTCCAAGGGTCAGGGGTCAAGTTCGAAACTTCCCAAATCCACAAAAGAGAAAGAAAAATATCTTTCCTGGAGCGAGGAATTCATCAGATTTGTCTAATTTGTCTCGGAAAAACATGATGTCCATGAAGGGGGTTGCCAGGACCACCTCGAGTTTGGAGTTTCTGATCTCAGGATGTCAAACCAACCCAGATGACCACGGGTTCTCAGTGCTTCGTTTGACCTAGGCTAGGATAGCAAAGAGTCCTACAAGTGACCGCTGCAAATTCAAAGACAGCAACCAAGAATCACGAAAGCACTCACACCTCGGCCTAGAGAACATACGGTCATTCAAGAAATACAAAATTAATCCCTTGGACTGAAGGAGAACGGACTGATAAGCACATCTAAGGGAGATAGCTGAGCAAGACCATGACGAGGATACTGTGGAAAAGAAAAAAAGGTCCCAGAAAATGCAAGGCGAACAGATATCACACCTGAATAATCCACAATGAAAGATGTCAGTCTTTAGACAGGCTCTGCTGGAACGTTTGAAAGTCAGAGAAATTCACAAGCCAAAACACGGCAGCGAAGGTCAATCCAGGGCTCACAGGGAAGGGTGAGTTATGAGACTGCTCCAAGCGGGCTCTGAAGCCCTGTGTCCATGAAGCTTGCCGGGACAGCAGACACACAATTATGACCAATCCTCTGACGTCACAGTGGCCCCGACAAACCACCTGGCCTCATCTACACAGTGCCAGAGCTGGGCTCAAGCAGCATATTCAAGCCCCATTGCACTCAACTGCAGGTTGCCAATGGAACATGAAAGGGGCCGGCCGGTGGTGCAGCAGTGAGGTCCGCAGCTTCTGGGTCGGTGGCCCGGGGTGGCCCGGGTGGAATCCTGGGGGTGAGCCTCCTCACCACTGCTTCAGTCATTCTGGGGCAGGCGTCCGAGGGGATGTAGAGGCAGATGGGAAGGGACGTTAGATAGGGCCAGACTTCCACAGCAAATACAGGAGCGTTGCCAGCAGATGTGAGCACAGCGATGCACTTCTGCCAAAACAGAACCAATTACAAGTTGCAAAGAATAGACAAACGGAAGCTAAACACAAACGAACAAAAAACACAGCTTGCCAGTACGAAGAAGAAGATCTCTATGAAGAGCCTTAGCAAAACAGGTGAAAGCTATGTCAACCGAAAACTAGCAAACGTTTGGGGAAAGAAATTCAAGACGACACAAGGAAAAAGAAGGATATTCCGGGACCTAGGAATGGAAGAATTAGCACACTTGAAACGTCCATAGCGGAGAAAGGAATCTCTGGATTCCATGCAATCCCAGTCAAAGTTGCAGCCATATTTGCCAGAGAGATAGAAGAGAGAATCCTAAAGTTTCCAGCCAGCAACAAGAGACCCTGAATAGCCCAAGGAATCCTCAGGAAAACGAACAAAGCAGGACGTATCACACTTTCTGATTTCAACATAGAGGACGAACCCCAGCTACCGAAACGGCACAGTCCGGGCCCAAAAACAGGCACACAGATACATGCAACAGAATCGAGAGGCCAGAGCCCAACTCAAACATACATGGACAGCCCATTTGCGACCAGGGAGCCAAGAGGAGACAGTGGACAAAGGAGAGTCTCTCCGATAAACGGTGCTGGGAAGCCTGCACAGCCACATGGAACACAACGAGAGTAGACCATGATGTTCCACCTGGCACACGCACCACCTGGAATGGATTAAAGCCCTGAATGGCACACTTGAAACCGTGAAACTTGTAGGAGAAGACCTAGGCAGAGTGCTCTTTGCCATCTGTCTGAGCCGCCTATTGGGAAGAAGCATGTCTGACTGGGCAAGGGCAGCAAAGGAGACAAGAAACAAACGGGACCACCTCACATGCAGACGCTTCTGCCCGGTCAAGGAAACCATCGACTCAATGCAAAGACAGCACAACAACTGGGAGTGGATGTTTGCAAAGCACACATCGGACAAGGGGTGAAAAGCCCAAAGATACAATCAACTCACACGTCTCCACAAGAAAAAGAACAAGCCAATGAAAACCTGGGCCAAAGATGGACACAGAGATTTCTCCCAAGAAGATCTAAAGAGGGCCAACAGGTGCATGAAAACTTGTTCACCCTCATTAAGCCTGAGGCCAAGGCAAATCCAAGCCGCAAGGACATAGCAGCTCACCGTGGTCAGAATGGCTATAAGGAGGCAGACAGGAAACAACAAGCGTCAGAGAGGAGGTGGAGAGAAGAGAAGCCTCCTGCACTGCTGGTGGCAGTGGAAACCGGTGCAGCCACTAGGCCAAGCGGTGTGGAACTGCCTCCGAAATTTAAGAATCCATGTCCCATATGATCCAGCTATTCCTCTGGGGCGCGTTTAGCCAAAGAACTCGGAAACACTACCGCCTAAAGACATGTGCACCGCTGAGTTCACCACAGCCTTACTCCCGCTCTCCAAGACTTGGAAGCCGCCCTGGTGCCCAGCAAGGGACGAATGGAGAGGGAACATGGGCTATAGCCACACAATGGCGTACCACTCAGCGGGAACAAAGGATGCAATCCAGCCATTTGTGACCACCAGAATGGCTGGGAGGGTTTTAGGGGAAGTGAAACAAGCCCCAGGGACAAAGTCAAATACCGTAGGGTCTCACTTACAAGGAGAAGAAAAAACAAGCACTGACCAACAGGCGGCACTGGACATTTGATCGGGGGTGCCCAGAGGCAAAGCGGGGCGGTGGGGGAGGGGGAAAGAGATGATGAGGCACAAGTGTGTGGTGAGGGCCTGTGATTCGGCTTACGCTGGTGAAGAGGATGGAACCTACACGGAAGTCTAAATCGATGAGGATGTAAATCTGAAAGACATAGGATGTTCGAAAGCAGGGTTATGGCAATAAATCCACCTAAAAGCAAAAATCCAAAAAGGGGTCCAGAATGACGGCATACAGCTTTGGGGGCTGAAAGAGATTAGACAAGGTGAACTTCCAAGGATGGAAAATCACCTCAAAAGCCTTACTGATGCTACAGAAAGGTAGACCATTCCAAATACATGAAGAGGAATCCTACCAAGAGAACCTGATCCGTGCTAAGCCCAGGAACCAACGGAAAACGTTACCGTCCATGATGTTCCTACTAATCCCCTTCACGAATAATCCAAACAGGCCCACATCTTCCCAAGTTCAGGCCACAGGTTGGTCCAAAAGTACAAGTCAGGGCCGGCCCTGTGGTGGAGCGGGCAAGTGCCCACGTTCCGCTTGGGTGGCCCGGGCCTCACTCTTTCACAGCACGGGTGCAGATCACATTAGCACTGTTAGGGAATAGAGATTTCATGGTACGGTGCGGACAGAGGTCCTAAAGAAGTAGCAATTGTGAGGGTCCCTTATCAATACGCACCAGAAAAAGAACCGTGAGAATATTCCAATCTAGGAAGGCATCTGGTACACTTCCCCAAAGGAAGAAGGAAGGAAAACATGGGACCTGCCAAGGCGGAATTGGCAGAGTGCTAGGAGATGACACGATCATTGCGCATCAGAGGATTGCCTGGGCAACTTCAACTTGGGAGGGAGTCCAGGACTTTCTCTGGGGAAGGTCCACCCACTTGGCCATCTACCCACGACATAAGAGATAACACCCAGGGTAATCTTACAGGAAAGAGACCAGTGTCTAGAGAGAAGGGAGCAGGCCTTTCCAAGTTCGAGGAGAAAGTTAGAAACCGACAAGACATCCAGAAAAAGGAAAACTATCCTACCTGGAAAGGGGGAGGAGTCAGACTGGTCTGAGATGGCTCTGAAACTCTGTGTGCTTGGAGGTTGCCAGTACAACTTAGCCTTCTGAGGTTCTTTATGATATCACGGTGAACATGTTCCCAAAGATGGCCGCATGGTTACAGTCTGAGGATTGGCCTAGGCTGGGCTATTAAAGGGAGACATACCCAGAAACAGCTTTGACAAACAGAAAGCGGGCACAGAAACTGGAAGAGATCAAACAGACTCTGATGCCAGGGATAAGAAAGGAATCCTTGGCAAGAAGCCAGAATCGAGGGACAAGCACTGAGAGGAGAACATTGTCATCTATTCAAGTCTATGGGGAGGCCATGCTGATTCAAGCTTGAAACTTGATTGGAAACACGAGGCCGCACTTGGGCCTTATCAGACCTACAGTGTCCTTCTGCCTTAAGCATAATCCAAACTCAAGAAGGATCTCTTGAGGACATTGAAGAGAAGAGTCGATGCCTACATTCCTAGGCCCCTAGCGTTCTTGGAAGATCAGTCTCACTTTCCATAGCTCTGGCGTCACAGGGGCCCACTGGCCACATGCTAATGCGTCCCAAGAGATGTCTTGGAAGCCTCGAAGGAGTGGAGCCCTGCCATGCTTGGGGTAGGTCTCTTTGTTGGGAAGGGCTCTACAAGTGTGCTGAAAATCACCCTTTTCCAGAGGGCTTGGTTCCTTTGTGAAGGCTGCCCTCCCAGGCTAGAGTGCTCAGTTTGGCTCCAATGAAATTCTCCCCCCCGACCTCTTGCCGTAGAAGGATTATTGATGATGTGCTTTGACGCCATATGGAAGGAAGCTGGCTGAAAATTAGAACATTAAAATTCTGTTTCCAGAAAAATCAACATGCCAGGGCTGAGGATGTAGGTCAAACAAATGGCACAGCCTATAGAAATAAAGTAAGCCCGCATCTAGACGGAATCTAGGGCAACGTCCAAGGGTCAGGGGTCAAGTTCGAAACTTCCCCAATCCACAAAAGAGAAAGAAAAATATCTTTCCTGGAGCGAGGAATTCATCAGATTTGTCTAATTTGTCTCGGAAAAACATGATGTCCATGAAGGGGGTTGCCAGGACCACCTCGAATTTGGAGTTTCTGATCTCAGGATGTCAAACCAACCCAGATGACCACGGGTTCTCAGTGCTTCGTTTGACCTAGGCTAGGATAGCAAAGAGTCCTACAAGTGACCGCTGCAAATTCAAAGACAGCAACCAAGAATCACGAAAGCACTCACACCTCGGCCTAGAGAACATACGGTGATTCAAGAAATACAAAATTAATCCCTTGGACTGAAGGAGAACGGACTGATAAGCACATCTAAGGGAGATAGCTGAGAAAGACCATGACGAGTATACTGTGGAAAAGAGAAAAAGGTCCCAGAAAATGCAAGGCGAACAGATATCACACCTGAATAATCCACAATGAAAGATGTCAGTCTTTAGACAGGCTCTGCTGGAACGTTTGAAAGTCAGAGAAATTCACAAGCCAAAACACGGCAGCGAAGGTCAAACCTGGGCTCACTGGGAAGGGTGAGTTATGAGACTGCTCCAAGCGGGCTCTGAAGCCCTGTGTCCATGAAGCTTGCCGGGGCAGCAGACACACAATTATGACCAATCCTCTGACGTCACAGTGGCCCCGACAAACCACCTGGCCTCATCTACACAGTGCCAGAGCTGGGCTCAAGCAGCATATTCAAGCCCCATTGCACTCGACTGCAGGTTGCCAAAGGAACATGAAAGGGGCCGGCCGGTGGTGCAGCGGTGAGGTCCGCAGCTTCTGGGTCGGTGGCCCGGGGTGGGCCGGGTGGAATCCCGGGGGTGAGCCTCCTCACCACTGCTTCAGTCATTCTGGGGCAGGCGTCCAAGGGGGTGTAGAGGCAGATGGGAAGGGACGTTAGATAGGGCCAGACTTCCACAGCAAATACAGGAGCGTTGCCAGCAGATGTGAGCACAGCGATGCACTTCTGCCAAATCAGAACCAATTACAAGTTGCAAAGAATAGAAAAACGGAAGCTAAACACAAACGAACAAAAAACACAGCTTGCCAGTACGAAGAAGAAGATGTCTATGAAGAGCCTTAGCAAAACAGGTGAAAGCTATGTCAACCGAAAACTAGCAAACGTTTGGGGAAAGAAATTCAAGACGACACAAGGAAAAAGAAGGATATTCCGGGACCTAGGAATGGAAGAATTAACACACTTGAAACGTCCATAGCGGAGAAAGGAATCTCTGGATTCCATGCAATCCCAGTCAAAGTTGCAGCCATATTTGCCAGAGAGATAGAAGAGAGAATCCTACAGTTTCCAGCCAGCAACAAGAGACCCTGAATAGGCCAAGGAATCCTCAGGAAAACGAACAAAGCAGGACGTATCACACTTTCTGATTTCAACATAGAGGACGAAGCGCTAGGTACCGAAACGGCACAGTCGGGTCCCACAAACAGGCACACAGACCCATGCAACAGAATCGAGAGCCCAGAGCCCAACTCAAACATACATGGACAGCCCATTTGCGACCAGGGAGCCAAGAGGAGACAGTGGACAAAGGAGAGTCTCTCCGATAAACGGTGCTGGGAAGCCTGCACAGCCACATGGAACACAACGAGAGTAGACCATGATGTGCCACCTGGCACACGCACCACCTGGAATGGATTAAAGCCCTGAATGGCACACTTGAAACCGTGAAACTTGTAGGAGAAGACCTAGGCAGAGTGCTCTTTGCCATCTGTCTGAGCCGCCTATTGGGAAGAAGCATGTCTGACTGGGCAAGGGCAGCAAAGGAGACAAGAAACAAACGGGACCACCTCACATGCAGACGCTTCTGCCCAGTCAAGGAAACCATCGACTCAATGCAAAGACAGCACAACAACTGGGAGTGGATGTTTGCAAAGCACACATCGGAAAAGGGGTGAAAAGCCCAAAGGTACAATCAACTCACACGTCTCCACAAGAAAAAGAACAAGCCAATGAAAACCTGGGCCAAAGATGGACACAGAGATTTCTCCCAAGAAGATCTAAAGAGGGCCAACAGGTGCATGAAGACTTGTTCACCCTCATTAAGCCTGAGGCCAAGGCAAATCCAAACCGCAAGGACAGAGCAGATCACTGTGGTCAGAATGGCTATAAGGAGGCAGACAGGAAACAACAAGCGTCAGAGAGGAGGTGGAGAGAAGGGAAGCCTCCTGCACTGCTGGTGGCAGTGGAAACCGGTGCAGCCACTAGGCCAAGCGGTGTGGAACTGCCTCCGAAATTTAAGAATCCATGTCCCATATGATCCAGCTATTCCTCTGGGGCGCGTTTAGCCAAAGAACTCGGAAACACTACCGCCTAAAGACATGTGCACCGCTGAGTGCACCACAGCCTTACTCCCGCTCTGCAAGACTTGGAAGCCGCTCTGGTGCCCAGCAAGGGACGAATGGAGAAGGACCATGGGCTATAGCCACACAATGGCGTACCACTCAGCGGGAACAAAGGATGCAATCCAGCCATTTGTGACCACCATAATGGCTGGGAGGGTTTTAGGGGAAGTGAAACAAGCCCCAGGGACAAAGTCAAATACCATAGGATCTCACTTACAAGGAGAAGAAAAAACAAGCACTGACCAACAGGCGGCACTGGACATTTGATCGGGGGTGCCCAGAGGCAAAGCGGGTCGGTGGGGGAGGGTGAAAGAGATGATGAGGCACAAGTGTGTGGTGAGGGCCTGTGATTCGGCTTACGCTGGTGAAGAGGATGGAACCTACACGGAAGTCTAAATAGATGAGGATGTAAATCTGAAGGACATAGGATGTTCGAATGCAGGGTTATGGCAATAAATCCACCTAAAAGCAAAAATCCAAAAAGGGGTCCAGAATGACGGCATACAGCTTTGGGGGCTGAAAGAGATTAGACAAGGTGAACTTCCAAGGATGGAAAATCACCTCAAAAGCCTTACTGATGCTACAGAAAGGTAGACCATTCCAAATACATGAAGAGGAATCCTACCAAGAGAACCTGATGCGTGCTAAGCCCAGGAACCAACGGAAAACGTTACCGTCCATGATGTTCCTACTAATCAGCTTCACGAATAATCCAAACAGGCCCACATCTTCCCAAGTTCAGGCCACAGGTTGGTCCAAAAGTACAAGTCAGGGCCGGCCCTGTTGTGGAGCGGGCAAGTGCCCACGTTCCGCTTGGGTGGCCCGGGCCTCACTCTTTCACAGCACGGGTGCAGATCACATTAGCACTGTTAGGGAATAGAGATTTCATGGTACGGTGCGGACAGAGGTCCTAAAGAAGTAGCAATTGTGAGGGTCCCTTATCAATACGCACCAGAAAAAGCACCGTGAGAATATTCCAATCTAGGAAGGCATCTGGTACACTTCCCCAAAGGAAGAAGGAAGGAAAACATGGGACCTGCCAAGGCGGAATTGGCAGAGTGCTAGGAGATGACACGATCATTGCGCATCAGAGGATTGCCTGGGCAACTTCAACTTGGGAGGGAGTCCAGGACTTTCTCTGGGGAAGGTCCACCCACTTGGCCATCTACCCACGACATAAGAGATAACACCCAGGGTAATCTTACAGGAAAGAGACCAGTGTCTAGAGAGAAGGGAGCAGGCCTTTCCAAGTTCGAGGAGAAAGTTAGAAACCGACAAGACATCCAGAAAAAGGAAAACTATCCTACCTGGAAAGGGGGAGGAGTCAGACTGGTCTGAGATGGCTCTGAAACTCTGTGTGCTTGGAGGTTGTCAGGACAACTTAGCCTTGTGACGTTCTTTATGACATCACGGTGAACATGTCCCCCAAGATGGCCGCATGGTTACAGTCTGAGGATTGGCCTAGGCTGGGCTATTAAAGGGAGACATACCCAGAAACAGCTTTGACAAACAGAAAGCGGGCACAGAAACTGGAAGAGATCAACCAGACTCTGATGCCAGGGATAAGAAAGGAATCCTTGGCAAGAAGCGAGAATAGAGGGACAAGCACTGAGAGGAGAACATTGTCATCTATTCAAGTCTATGGGGAGGCCATGCTGATTCAAGCTTGAAACTTGATTGGAAACACGAGGCCGCACTTGGGCCTTATCAGACCTACAGTGTCCTTCTGCCTTAAGCATAATCCAAAGTCAAGAAGGATCTCTTGAGGACATTGAAGAGAAGAGTCGATGCCTCCTTTCCTAGGCCCCTAGCGTTCTTGGAAGATCAGTCTCACTTTCCATAGCTCTGGCGTCACGGGGGCCCACTGGCCACATGCTAATGCGTCCCAAGAGATGTCTTGGAAGCCTTGAAGGAATGGAGCCCCGCCATGCTTGGGGTAGGTCTCTTTGTTGGGAAGGGCTCTACAAGTGTGCTGAAAATCACCCTTTTCCAGAGGGCTTGGTTCCTTTGTGAAGGCTGCCCTCCCAGGCTAGAGTGCTCACTTTGGCTCCAATGAAATTCTCTCCCCCGACCTCTTGCCGTAGAAGGATTATTGATTATGTGCTTTGACGCCATCTGGAAGGAAGCTGGCTGAAAATTAGAACATTACAATTCTGTTTCCAGAAAAATAAACATGCCAGGGCTGAGGATGTAGGTCAAACGAATGGCACAGCCTATAGAAATAAAGTAAGCCCGCATCTAGACGGAATCTAGGGCAACGTCCAAGGGTCAGGGGTCAAGTTCGAAACTTCCCAAATCCACAAAAGAGAAAGAAAAATATCTTTCCTGGAGCGAGGAATTCATCAGATTTGTCTAATTTGTCTCGGAAAAACATGATGTCCATGAAGGTGGTTGCCAGGACCACCTCGAATTTGGAGTTTCTGATCTCAGGATGTCAAACCAACCCAGATGACCATGGGTTCTCAGTGCTTCGTTTGACCTAGGCTAGGATAGCAAAGAGTCCTACAAGTGACCGCTGCAAATTCAAAGACAGCAACCAAGAATCACGAAAGCACTCACACCTCGGCCTAGAGAACATACGGTGATTCAAGAAAGACAAAATTAATCCCTTGGACTGAAGGAGAACGGACTGATAAGCACATCTAAGGGAGATAGCTGAGAAAGACCATGACGAGCATACTGTGGAAAAGAAAAAAAGGTCCCAGAAATTGCAAGGCGAACAGATATCACACCTGAATAATCCACAATGAAAGATGTCAGTCTTTAGACGGGCTCTGCTGGAACGTTTGAAAGTCAGAGAAATTCACAAGCCAAAACACGGCAGCGAAGGTCAAACCTGGGCTCACTGGGAAGGGTGAGTTATGAGACTGCTCCAAGCGGGCTCTGAAGCCCTGTGTCCATGAAGCTTGCCGGGGCAGCAGACACACAATTATGACCAATCCTCTGACGTCACAGTGGCCCCGACAAACCACCTGGCCTCATCTACACAGTGCCAGAGCTGGGCTCAAGCAGCATATTCAAGCCCCATTGCACTCAACTGCAGGTTGCCAAAGAAACATGAAAGGGGCCGGCCGGTGGTGCAGCGGTGAGGTCCGCAGCTTCTGGGTCGGTGGCCCGGGGTGGGCCGGGTGGAATCCCGGGGGTGAGCCTCCTCACCACTGCTTCAGTCATTCTGGGGCAGGCGTCCGAGGGGGTGTAGAGGCAGATGGGAAGGGACGTTAGATAGGGCCAGACTTCCACAGCAAATACAGGAGCGTTGCCAGCAGATGTGAGCACAGCGATGCACTTCTGCCAAATCAGAACCAATTTCAAGTTGCAAAGAATAGACAAACGGAAGCTAAACACAAACGAACAAAAAACACAGCTTGCCAGTACGAAGAAGAAGATGTCTAGGAAGAGCCTTAGCAAAACAGGTGAAAGCTATGTCAACCGAAAACTAGCAAACGTTTGGGGAAAGAAATTCAAGACGACACAAGGAAAAAGAAGGATATTCCGGGACCTAGGAATGGAAGAATTAACACACTTGAAACGTCCATAGCGGAGAAAGGAATCTCTGGATTCCATGCAATCCCAGCCAATGTTGCAGCCATATTTGCCAGAGAGATAGAAGAGAGAATCCTAAAGTTTCCAGCCAGCAACAAGAGACCCTGAATAGGCCAAGGAATCCTCAGGAAAACGAACAAAGCAGGACGTATCACACTTTCTGATTTCAACATAGAGGACGAAGCGCTAGCTACCGAAACGGCACAGTCGGGTCCCACAAACAGGCACACAGACCCATGCAACAGAATCGAGAGCCCAGAGCCCAACTCAAACATACATGGACAGCCCATTTGCGACCAGGGAGCCAAGAGGAGACAGTGGACAAAGGAGAGTCTCTCTGATAAACGGTGCTGGGAAGCCTGCACAGCCACATGGAACACAACGAGAGTAGACCATGATGTGCCACCTGGCACACGCACCACCTGGAATGGATTAAAGCCCTGAATGGCACACTTGAAACCGTGAAACTTGTAGGAGAAGACCTAGGCAGAGTGCTCTTTGCCATCTGTCTGAGCCGCCTATTTGGAAGAAGCCTGTCTGACTGGGCAAGGGCAGCAAAGGAGACAAGAAACAAACGGGACCACCTCACATGCAGACACTTCTGCCCAGTCAAGGAAACCATCGACTCAATGCAAAGACAGCACAACAACTGGGAGTGGATGTTTGCAAAGCACACATCGGACAAGGGGTGAAAAGCCCAAAGATACAATCAACTCACACGTCTCCACAAGAAAAAGAACAAGCCAATGAAAACCTGGGCCAAAGAAGGACACAGAGATTTCTCCCAAGAAGATCTAAAGAGGGCCAACAGGTGCATGAAAACTTGTTCACCCTCATTAAGCCTGAGGCCAAGGCAAATCCAAACCGCAAGGACAGAGCAGCTCACCGTGGTCAGAATGGCTATAAGGAGGCAGACAGGAAACAACAAGCGTCAGAGAGGAGGTGGAGAGAAGGGAAGCCTCCTGCACTGCTGGTGGCAGTGGAAACCGGTGCAGCCACTAGGCCAAGCGGTGTGGAACTGCCTCCGAAATTTAAGAATCCATGTCCCATATGATCCAGCTATTCCTCTGGGGCGCGTTTAGCCAAAGAACTCGGAAACACTACCGCCTAAAGACATGTGCACCGCTGAGTTCAGCACAGCCTTACTCCCGCTCTCCAAGACTTGGAAGCCGCCCTGGTGCCCAGCAAGGGACGAATGGAGAAGGAACATGGGCTATAGCCACACAATGGCATACCACTCAGCGGGAACAAAGGATGCAATCCAGCCATTTGTGACCACCAGAATGGCTGGGAGGGTTTTAGGGGAAGTGAAACAAGCCCCAGGGACAAAGTCAAATACCGTAGGATCTCACTTACAAGGAGAAGAAAAAACAAGCACTGACCAACAGGCGGCACTGGACATTTGATCGGGGGTGCCCAGAGGCAAAGCGGGGCGGTGGGGGAGGGTGAAAGAGATGATGAGGCACAAGTGTGTGGTGAGGGCCTGTGATTCGGCTTACGCTGGTGAAGAGGATGGAACCTACACGGAAGTCTAAATCGATGAGGATGTAAATCTGAAAGACATAGGATGTTCGAATGCAGGGTTATGGCAATAAATCCACCTAAAAGCAAAAATCCAAAAAGGGGTCCAGAATGACGGCATACAGCTTTGGGGGCTGAAAGAGATTAGAGAAGGTGAACTTCCAAGGATGGAAAATCACCTCAAAAGCCTTACTGATGCTACAGAAAGGTAGACCATTCCAAATACATGAAGAGGAATCCTGCCAAGAGAACCTGATCCGTGCTAAGCCCAGGAACCAACGGAAAACGTTACCGTCCATGATGTTCCTACTAATCAGCTTCACGAATAATCCAAACAGGCCCACATCTTCCCAAGTTCAGGCCACAGGTTGGTCCAAAAGTACAAGTCAGGGCCGGCCCTGTGGTGGAGCGGGCAAGTGCCCACGTTCCGCTTGGGTGGCCCGGGCCTCACTCTTTCACAGCACGGGTGCAGATCACATTAGCACTGTTAGGGAATAGAGATTTCATGGTACGGTGCGGACAGAGGTCCTAAAGAAGTAGCAATTGTGAGGGTCCCTTATCAATACGCACCAGAAAAAGCACCGTGAGAATATTCCAATCTAGGAAGGCATCTGGTACACTTCCCCAAAGGAAGAAGGAAGGAAAACATGGGACCTGCCAAGGCGGAATTGGCAGAGTGCTAGGAGATGACACGATCATTGCGCATCAGAGGATTGCCTGGGCAACTTCAACTTGGGAGGGAGTCCAGGACTTTCTCTGGGGAAGGTCCACCCACTTGGCCATCTACCCACGACATAAGAGATAACACCCAGGGTAATCTTACAGGAAAGAGACCAGTGTCTAGAGAGAAGGGAGCAGGCCTTTCCAAGTTCGAGGAGAAAGTTAGAAACCGACAAGACATCCAGAAAAAGGAAAACTATCCTACCTGGAAAGGGGGAGGAGTCAGACTGGTCTGAGATGGCTCTGAAACTCTGTGTGCTTGGAGGTTGTCAGGACAACTTAGCCTTGTGACGTTCTTTATGACATCACGGTGAACATGTCCCCCAAGATGGCCGCATGGTTACAGTCTGAGGATTGGCCTAGGCTGGGCTAATAAAGGGAGACATACCCAGAAACAGCTTTGACAAACAGAAAGCGGGCACAGAAACTGGAAGAGATCAACCAGACTCTGATGCCAGGGATAAGAAAGGAATCCTTGGCAAGAAGCGAGAATAGAGGGACAAGCACTGAGAGGAGAACATTGTCATCTATTCAAGTCTATGGGGAGGCCATGCTGATTCAAGCTTGAAACTTGATTGGAAACACGAGGCCGCACTTGGGCCTTATCAGACCTACAGTGTCCTTCTGCCTTAAGCATAATCCAAAGTCAAGAAGGATCTCTTGAGGACATTGAAGAGAAGAGTCGATGCCTCCTTTCCTAGGCCCCTAGCGTTCTTGGAAGATCAGTCTCACTTTCCATAGCTCTGGCGTCACGGGGGCCCACTGGCCACATGCTAATGCGTCCCAAGAGATGTCTTGGAAGCCTTGAAGGAATGGAGCCCCGCCATGCTTGGGGTAGGTCTCTTTGTTGGGAAGGGCTCTACAAGTGTGCTGAAAATCACCCTTTTCCAGAGGGCTTGGTTCCTTTGTGAAGGCTGCCCTCCCAGGCTAGAGTGCTCACTTTGGCTCCAATGAAATTCTCTCCCCCGACCTCTTGCCGTAGAAGGATTATTGATTATGTGCTTTGACGCCATCTGGAAGGAAGCTGGCTGAAAATTAGAACATTACAATTCTGTTTCCAGAAAAATAAACATGCCAGGGCTGAGGATGTAGGTCAAACGAATGGCACAGCCTATAGAAATAAAGTAAGCCCGCATCTAGACGGAATCTAGGGCAACGTCCAAGGGTCAGGGGTCAAGTTCGAAACTTCCCAAATCCAAAAAAGAGAAAGAAAAATATCTTTCCTGGAGCGGGGAATTCATCAGATTTGTCTAATTTGTCTCGGAAAAACATGATGTCCATGAAGGGGGTTGCCAGGACCGCCTCGAATTTGGAGTTTCTGATCTCAGGATGTCAAACCAACCCAGATGACCACGGGTTCTCAGTGCTTCGTTTGACCTAGGCTAGGATAGCAAAGAGTCCTACAAGTGACCGCTGCAAATTCAAAGACAGCAACCAAGAATCACGAAAGCACTCACACCTCGGCCTAGAGAACATACGGTGATTCAAGAAATACAAAATTAATCCCTTGGACTGAAGGAGAACGGACTGATAAGCACATCTAAGGGAGATAGCTGAGAAAGACCATGACGAGGATACTGTGGAAAAGAAAAAAAGGTCCCAGAAAATGCAAGGCGAACAGATATCACACCTGAATAATCCACAATGAAAGATGTCAGTCTTTAGACAGGCTCTGCTGGAACGTTTGAAAGTCAGAGAAATTCACAAGCCAAAACACGGCAGCGAAGGTCAAACCTGGGCTCACTGGGAAGGGTGAGTTATGAGACTGCTCCAAGCGGGCTCTGAAGCCCTGTGTCCATGAAGCTTGCCGGGGCAGCAGACACACAATTATGACCAATCCTCTGACGTCACAGTGGCCCCGACAAACCACCTGGCCTCATCTACACAGTGCCAGAGTTGGGCTCAAGCAGCATACTCAAGCCCCATTGCACTCAACTGCAGGTTGCCAATGGAACATGAAAGGGGCCGGCCGGTGGTGCAGCGGTGAGGTCCGCAGCTTCTGGGTCGGTGGCCCGGGGTGGGCCGGGTGGAATCCTGGGGGTGAGCCTCCTCACCACTGCTTCAGTCATTCTGGGGCAGGCGTCCGAGGGGGTGTAGAGGCAGATGGGAAGGGACGTTAGATAGGGCCAGACTTCCACAGCAAATACAGGAGCGTTGCCAGCAGATGTGAGCACAGCGATGCACTTCTGCCAAAACAGAACCAATTACAAGTTGCAAAGAATAGACAAACGGATGCTAAACACAAACGAACAAAAAACACAGCTTGCCAGTACGAAGAAGAAGATGTCTATGAAGAGCCTGAGGAAAATAGGTGAAAGCTATGTCAACCGAAAACTAGCAAACGTTTGGGGAAAGAAATTCAAGACGACACAAGGAAAAAGAAGGATATTCCGGGACCTAGGAATGGAAGAATTAACACACTTGAAACGTCCATAGCGGAGAAAGGAATCTCTGGATTCCATGCAATCCCAGCCAAAGTTGCAGCCATATTTGCCAGAGAGATAGAAGAGAGAATCCTAAAGTTTCCAGCCAGCAACAAGAGACCCTGAATAGGCCAAGGAATCCTCAGGAAAACGAACAAAGCAGGACGTATCACACTTTCTGATTTCAACCTAGAGGACGAAGCGCTAGGTACCGAAACGGCACAGTCCGGGCCCAAAAACAGGCACACAGACCCATGCAACAGAATCGAGAGCCCAGAGCCCAACTCAAACATACATGGACAGCCCATTTGCGACCAGGGAGCCAAGAGGAGACAGTGGACAAAGGAGAGTCTCTCCGATAAACGGTGCTAGGAAGCCTGCACAGCCACATGGAACACAACGAGAGTAGACCATGATGTTATACCTGGCACACGCACCACCTGGAATGGATTAAAGCCCTGAATGGCACACTTGAAACCGTGAAACTTGTAGGAGAAGACCTAGGCAGAGTGCCCTTTGCCATCAGTCTGAGCCGCCTATTTGGAAGAAGCATGTCTGACTGGGCAAGGGCAGCAAAGGAGACAAGAAACAAACGGGACCACCTCACGTGCAGACGCTTCTGCCCAGTCAAGGAAACCATCGACTCAATGCAAAGACAGCACAACAACTGGGAGTGGATGTTTGCAAAGAACACATCGGACAAGGGGTGAAAAGCCCAAAGATACAATCAACTCACACGTCTCCACAAGAAAAAGAACAAGCCAATGAAAACCTGGGCCAAAGATGGACACAGAGATTTCTCCCAAGAAGATCTAAAGAGGGCCAACAGGTGCATGAAAACTTGTTCACCCTCATTAAGCCTGAGGCCAAGGCAAATCCAAACCGCAAGGACATAGCAGCTCATTGTGGTCAGAATGGCTATAAGGAGGCAGACAGGAAACAACAAGCGTCAGAGAGGAGGTGGAGAGAAGGGAAGCCTCCTGCACTGCTGGTGGCAGTGGAAACCGGTGCAGCCACTAGGCCAAGCGGTGTGGAACTGCCTCCGAAATTTAAGAATCCATGTCCCATATGATCCAGCTATTCCTCTGGGGCGCATTTAGCCAAAGAACTCGGAAACACTACCGCCTAAAGTCATGTGCACCGCTGAGTTCACCACAGCCTTACTCCCGCTCTCCAAGACTTGGAAGCCGCCCTGGTGCCCAGCAAGGGACGAATGGAGAAGGAACATGGGCTATAGCCACACAATGGCATACCACTCAGCGGGAACAAAGGATGCAATCCAGCCATTTGTGACCACCAGAATGGCTGGGAGGGTTTTAGGGGAACTGAAACAAGCCCCAGGGACAAAGTCAAATACCGTAGGATCTCACTTACAAGGAGAAGAAAAAACAAGCACTGACCAACAGGCGGCACTGGACATTTGATCGGGGGTGCCCAGAGGCAAAGCGGGGCGGTGGGGGTGGGTGAAAGAGATGATGAGGCACAAGTGTGTGGTGAGGGCCTGTGATTCAGCTTACGCTGGTGAAGAGGATGGAACCTACACCGAAGTCTAAATCGATGAGGATGTAAATCTGAAAGACATAGGATGTTCGAATGCAGGGTTATGGCAATAAATCCACCTAAAAGCAAAAATCCAAAAAGGGGTCCAGAATGACGGCATACAGCTTTGGGGGCTGAAAGAGATTAGAGAAGGTGAACTTCCAAGGATGGAAAATCACCTCAAAAGGCTTACTGATGCTACAGAAAGGTAGACCATTCCAAATACATGAAGAGGAATCCTACCAAGAGAACCTGATCCGTGCTAAGCCCAGGAACCAACGGAAAACGTTACCGTCCATGATGTTCCTACTAATCAGCTTCACGAATAATCCAAACAGGCCCACATCTTCCCAAGTTCAGGCCACAGGTTGGTCCAAAAGTACAAGTCAGGGCCGGCCCTGTGGTGGAGTGGGCAAGTGCCCACGTTCCGCTTGGGTGGCCCGGGCCTCACTCTTTCACAGCACGGGTGCAGATCACATTAGCACTGTTAGGGAATAGAGATTTCATGGTACGGTGCGGACAGAGGTCCTAAAGGAGTAGCAATTGTGAGGGTCCCTTATCAATACGCACCAGAAAAAGAACCGTGAGAATATTCCAATCTAGGAAGGCATCTGGTACACTTCCCCAAAGGAAGAAGGAAGGAAAACATGGGACCTGCCAAGGCGGAATTGGCAGAGTGCTAGGAGATGACACGATCATTGCGCATCAGAGGATTGCCTGGGCAACTTCAACTTGGGAGGGAGTCCAGGACTTTCTCTGGGGAAGGTCCACCCACTTGGCCATCTACCCACGACATAAGAGATAACACCCAGGGTAATCTTACAGGAAAGAGACCAGTGTCTAGAGAGAAGGGAGCAGGCCTTTCCAAGTTTGAGGAGAAAGTTAGGAACCGACAAGACATCCAGAAAAAGGAAAACTATCCTACCTGGAAAGGGGGAGGAGTCAGACTGGTCTGAGATGGCTCTGAAACTCTGTGTGCTTGGAGGTTGTCAGGACAACTTAGCCTTGTGACGTTATTTGTGACATCACGGTGAACATGGCCCCCAAGATGGCCGCATGGTTACAGTCTGAGGATTGGCCTAGGCTGGGCTATTAAAGGGAGACATACCCAGAAACAGCTTTGACAAACAGAAAGCGGGCACAGAAACTGGAAGAGATCAAACAGACTCTGATGCCAGGGATAAGAAAGGAATCCTTGGCAAGAAGCGAGAATAGAGGGACAAGCACTGAGAGGAGAACATTGTCATCTATTCAAGTCTATGGGGAGGCCATGCTGATTCAAGCTTGAAACTTGATTGGAAACACGAGGCCGCACTTGGGCCTTATCACACTTATAGTGTCCTTCTGCCTTAAGCATAATCCAAAGTCAAGAAGGATCTCTTGAGGACATTGAAGAGAAGAGTTGATGCCTCCTTTCCTAGGCCCCTAGCGTTCTTGGAAGATCAGTCTCACTTTCCATAGCTCTGGCGTCACGGGGGCCCACTGGCCACATGCTAATGCATCCCAAGAGATGTCTTGGAAGCCTTGAAGGAATGGAGCCCCGCCATGCTTGGGGTAGGTCTCTTTGTTGGGAAGGGCTCTACAAGTGTGCTGAAAATCACCCTTTTCCAGAGGGCTTGGTTCCTTTGTGAAGGCTGCCCTCCCAGGCTAGAGTGCTCACTTTGGCTCCAATGAAATTCTCTCCCCCGACCTCTTGCCGTAGAAGGATTATTGATTATGTGCTTTGACGCCCTATGGAAGGAAGCTGGCTGAAAATTAGAACATTACAATTCTGTTTCCAGAAAAATAAACATGCCAGGGCTGAGGATGTAGGTCAAACGAATGGCACAGCCTATAGAAATAAAGTAAGGCCACATCTAGACGGAATCTAGGGCAACGTCCAAGGGTCAGGGGTCAAGTTCGAAACTTCCCAAATCCAAAAAAGAGAAAGAAAAATATCTTTCCTGGAGCGAGGAATTCATCAGATTTGTCTAATTTGTCTCGGAAAAACATGATGTCCATGAAGGGGGTTGCCAGGACCACCTCGAATTTGGAGTTTCTGATCTCAGGATGTCAAACCAACCCAGATGACCACGGGTTCTCAGTGCTTCGTTTGACCTAGGCTAGGATAGCAAAAATCCTACAAGTGACCGCTGCAAATTCAAAGACAGCAACCAAGAATCACGAAAGCACTCACACCTCAGCCTAGAGAACATACGGTGATTCAAGAAATACAAAATTAATCCCTTGGACTGAAGGAGAACGGACTGATAAGCACATCTAAGGGAGATAGCTGAGAAAGACCATGACGAGCATACTGTGGAAAAGAAAAAAAGGTCCCAGAAAATGCAAGGCGAACAGATATCACACCTGAATAATCCACAATGAAAGATGTCAGTCTTTAGACAGGCTCTGCTGGAACGTTTGAAAGTCAGAGAAATTCACAAGCCAAAACACGGCAGCGAAGGTCAAACCTGGGCTCACTGGGAAGGGTGAGTTATGAGACTGCTCCAAGCGGGCTCTGAAGCCCTGTGTCCATGAAGCTTGCCGGGACAGCAGACACACAATTATGACCAATCCTCTGACGTCACAGTGGCCCCGACAAACCACCTGGCCTCATCTACATAGTGCCAGAGCTGGGCTCAAGCAGCATACTCAAGCCCCATTGCACTCAACTGCAGGTTGCCAATGGAACATGAAAGGGGCCGGCCAGTGGTGCAGCGGTGAGGTCCGCAGCTTCTGGGTCGGTGGCCCGGGGTGGGCCGGGTGGAATCCTGGGGGTGAGCCTCCTCACCACTGCTTCAGTCATTCTGGGGCAGGCGTCCGAGGGGGTGTAGAGGCAGATGGGAAGGGACGTTAGATAGGGCCAGACTTCCACAGCAAATACAGGAGCGTTGCCAGCAGATGTGAGCACAGCGATGCACTTCTGCCAAAACAGAACCAATTACAAGTTGCAAAGAATAGAAAAACGGAAGCTAAACACAAACGAACAAAAAACACAGCTTGCCAGTACGAAGAAGAAGATGTCTATGAAGAGCCTTAGCAAAACAGGTGAAAGCTATGTCAACCGAAAACTAGCAAACGTTTGGGGAAAGAAATTCAAGACGACACAAGGAAAAAGAAGGATATTCCGGGACCTAGGAATGGAAGAATTAACACACTTGAAACGTCCATAGCGGAGAAAGGAATCTCTGGATTCCATGCAATCCCAGTCAAAGTTGCAGCCATATTTGCCAGAGAGATAGAAGAGAGAATCCTAAAGTTTCCAGCCAGCAACAAGAGACCCTGAATAGGCCAAGGAATCCTCAGGAAAACGAACAAAGCAGGACGTATCACACTTTCTGATTTCAACATAGAGGACGAAGCGCTGGGTACCGAAACGGCACAGTCCGGGCCCAAAAACAGGCACACAGACCCATGCAACAGAATCGAGAGACCAGAGCCCAACTCAAACATACATGGACAGCCCATTTGCGACCAGGGAGCCAAGAGGAGACAGTGGACAAAGGAGAGTCTCTCCGATAAACGGTGCTGGGAAGCCTGCACAGCCACATGGAACACAACGAGAGTAGACCATGATGTTCCACCTGGCACACACACCGCCTGGAATGGATTAAAGCCCTGAATGGCACACTGGAAACCGTGAAACTTGTAGGAGAAGACCTAGGCAGAGTGCTCTTTGCCATCTGTCTGAGCCGCCTATTGGGAAGAAGCCTGTCTGACTGGGCAAGGGCAGCAAAGGAGACAAGAAACAAACGGGACCACCTCACATGCAGACGCTTCTGCCCAGTCAAGGAAACCATCGACTCAATGCAAAGACAGCACAACAACTGGGAGTGGATGTTTGCAAAGCACACATCGGACAAGGGGTGAATAGCCCAAAGATACAATCAACTCACACGTCTCCACAAGAAAAAGAACCAGCCAATGAAAACCTGGGCCAAAGATGGACACAGAGATTTCTCCCAAGAAGATCTAAAGAGGGCCAACAGGTGCATGAAAACTTGTTCACCCTCATTAAGCCTGAGGCCAAGGCAAATCCAAACCGCAAGGACATAGCAGCTCACTGTGGTCAGAATGGCTATAAGGAGGCAGACAGGAAACAACAAGCGTCAGAGAGGAGGTGGAGAGAAGGGAAGCCTCCTGAACTGCTGCTGGCAGTGGAAACCGGTGCAGCCACTAGGCCAAGCGGTGTGGAACTGCCTCCGAAACTTAAGAATCCATGTCCCATATGATCCAGCTATTCCTCTGGGGCGCGTTTAGCCAAAGAACTCTTAAACACTACCGCCTAAAGACATGTGCACCGCTGAGTTCACCACAGCCTTACTCCCGCTCTCCAAGACTTGGAAGCCGCCCTGGTGCCCAGCAAGGGACGAATGGAGAAGGAACATGGGCTATAGCCACACAATGGCATACCACTCAGCGGGAACAAAGGATGCAATCCAGCCATTTGTGACCACCAGAATGGCTGGGAGGGTTTTCGGGGAAGTGAAACAAGCCCCAGGGACAAAGTCAAATACCGTAGGATCTCACTTACAAGGAGAAGAAAAAACAAGCACTGACCAACAGGCGGCACTGGACATTTGATCGGGGGTGCCCAGAGGCAAAGCGGGGCGGTGGGGGAGGGTGGAAGAGATGATGAGGCACAAGTGTGTGGTGAGGGCCTGTGATTCGGCTTACGCTGGTGAAGAGGATGGAACCTACACGGAAGTCTAAATCGATGAGGATGTAAATCTGAAAGACATAGGATGTTCGAATGCAGGGTTATGGCAATAAATCCACCTAAAATCAAAAATCCAAAAAGGGGTCCAGAATGACGGCATACAGCTTTGGGGGCTGAAAGAGATTAGAGAAGGTGAACTTCCAAGGATGGAAAATCACCTCAAAAGGCTTACTGATGCTACAGAAAGGTAGACCATTCCAAATACATGAAGAGGAATCCTACCAAGAGACCCTGATCCGTGCTAAGCCCAGGAACCAACGGAAAACGTTACCGTCCATGATGTTCCTACTAATCAGCTTCACGAATAATCCAAACAGGCCCACATCTTCCCAAGTTCAGGCCACAGGTTGGTCCAAAAGTACAAGTCAGGGCCGGCCCTGTGGTGGAGCGGGCAAGTGCCCACGTTCCGCTTGGGTGGCCCGGGCCACACTCTTTCACAGCACGGGTGCAGATCACATTAGCACTGTTAGGGAATAGAGATTTCATGGTACGGTGCAGACGGAGGTCCTAAAGAAGTAGTAATTGTGAGGAACCCTTAACAATACGCACCAGAAAAAGAACCGTGAGAACATTCCAATCTAGGAAGGCATCTGGTACACTTCCCCAAAGGAAGAAGGAAGGAAAACATGGGACCTGCCAAGGCGGAATTGGCAGAGTGCTAGGAGATGACACGATCATTGCGCATCAGAGGATTGCCCGGGCAACTTCAACTTGGGAGGGAGTCCAGGACTTTCTCTGGGGAAGGTCCACCCACTTGGCCATCTACCCACGACATAAGAGATAACACCCAGGGTAATCTTACAGGAAAGAGACCAGTGTCTAGAGAGAAGGGAGCAGGCCTTTTCAAGTTTGAGGAGAAAGTTAGAAACCGACAAGACATCCAGAAAAAGGAAAACTATCCTACCTGGAAAGGGGGAGGAGTCAGACTGGTCTGAGATGGCTCTGAAACTCTGTGTGCTTGGAGGTTGTCAGGACAACTTAGTCCTGTGACGTTCTTTATGACATCACGGTGAACATGTCCCCCAAGATGGCCGCATGGTTACAGTCTGAGGATTGGCCTAGGCTGGGCTATTAAAGGGAGACATACCCAGAAACAGCTTTGACAAACAGAAAGCGGGCACAGAAACTGGAAGAGATCAAACAGACTCTGATGCCAGGGATAAGAAAGGAATCCTTGGCAAGAAGCGAGAATAGAGGGACACGCACTGAGAGGAGAACATTGTCATCTATTCAAGTCTATGGGGAGGCCATGCTGATTCAAGCTTGAAACTTGATTGGAAACACGAGGCCGCACTTGGGCCTTATCACAACTACAGTGTCCTTCTGCCTTAAGCATAATCCAAAGTCAAGAAGGATCTCTTGAGGACATTGAAGAGAAGAGTCAATGCCTCCTTTCCTAGGCCCCTAGCGTTCTTGGAAGATCAGTCTCACTTTCCATAGCTCTGGCGTCACGGGGGCCCACTGGCCACATGCTAATGCGTCCCAAGAGATGTCTTGGAAGCCTTGAAGGAATGGAGCCCCGCCATGCTTGGGGTAGGTCTCTTTGTTGGGAAGGGCTCTACAAGTGTGCTGAAAATCACCCTTTTCCAGAGGGCTTGGTTCCTTTGTGAAGGCTGCCCTCCCAGGCTAGAGTGCTCACTTTGGCTCCAATGAAATTCTCTCCCCCGACCTCTTGCCGTAGAAGGATTATTGATTATGTGCTTTGACGCCATATGGAAGGAAGCTGGCTGAAAATTAGAACATTACAATTCTGTTTCCAGAAAAATAAACATGCCAGGGCTGAGGATGTAGGTCAAACGAATGGCACAGCCTATAGAAATAAAGTAAGCCCGCATCTAGACGGAATCTAGGGCAACGTCCAAGGGTCAGGGGTCAAGTTCGAAACTTCCCAAATCCACAAAAGAGAAAGAAAAATATCTTTCCTGGAGCGAGGAATTCATCAGATTTGTCTAATTTGTCTCGGAAAAACATGATGTCCATGAAGGGGGTTGCCAGGACCACCTCGAATTTGGAGTTTCTGATCTCAGGATGTCAAACCAACCCAGATGACCACGGGTTCTCAGTGCTTCGTTTGACCTAGGCTAGGATAGCAAAGAGTCCTACAAGTGACCGCTGCAAATTCAAAGACAGCAACCAAGAATCACGAAAGCACTCACACCTCGGCCTAGAGAACATACGGTGATTCAAGAAATACAAAATTAATCCCTTGGACTGAAGGAGAACGGACTGATAAGCACATCTAAGGGAGATAGCTGAGAAAGACCATGACGAGCATACTGTGGAAAAGAAAAAAAGGTCCCAGAAAATGCAAGGCGAACAGATATCACACCTGAATAATCCACAATGAAAGATGTCAGTCTTTAGACAGGCTCTGCTGGAACGTTTGAAAGTCAGAGAAATTCACAAGCCAAAACACGGCAGCGAAGGTCAAACCTGGGCTCACTGGGAAGGGTGAGTTATGAGACTGCTCCAAGCGGGCTCTGAAGCCCTGTGTCCATGAAGCTTGCCGGGGCAGCAGACACACAATTATGACCAATCCTCTGACGTCACAGTGGCCCCGACAAACCACCTGGCCTCATCTACACAGTGCCAGAGCTGGGCTCAAGCAGCATACTCAAGCCCCATTGCACTCAACTGCAGGTTGCCAACGGAACATGAAAGGGGCCGGCCGGTGGTGCAGCGGTGAGGTCCGCAGCTTCTGGGTCGGTGGCCCGGGGTGGGCCGGGTGGAATCCTGGGGGTGAGCCTCCTCACCACGGCTTCAGTCATTCTGGGGCAGGCGTCCGAGAGGGTGTAGAGGCAGATGGGAAGGGACGTTAGATAGGGCCAGACTTCCACAGCAAATACAGGAGCGTTGCCAGCAGATGTGAGCACAGCGATGCACTTCTGCCAAAACAGAACCAATTACAAGTTGCAAAGAATAGACAAACGGAAGCTAAACACAAACGAACAAAAAACACAGCTTGCCAGTACAAAGAAGAAGATGTCTATGAAGAGCCTGAGGAAAATAGGTGAAAGCTATGTCAACCGAAAACTAGCAAACGTTTGGGGAAAGAAATTCAAGACGACACAAGGAAAAAGAAGGAGATTCCGGGACCTAGGAATGGAAGAATTAACACACTTGAAACGTCCATAGCAGAGAAAGGAATCTCTGGATTCCATGCAATCCCAGCCAAAGTTGTAGCCATATTTGCCAGAGAGATAGAAGAGAGAATCCTAAAGTTTCCAGCCAGCAACAAGAGACCCTGAATAGGCCAAGGAATCCTCAGGAAAACGAACAAAGCAGGACGTATCACACTTTCTGATTTCAACCTAGAGGACGAAGCGCTAGGTACCGAAACGGCACAGTCCGGGCCCAAAAACAGGCACACAGACCCATGCAACAGAATCGAGAGCCCAGAGCCCAACTCAAACATACATGGACAGCCCATTTGCGACCAGGGAGCCAAGAGGAGACAGTGGACAAAGGAGAGTCTCTCCGATAAACGGTGCTAGGAAGCCTGCACAGCCACATGGAACACAACGAGAGTAGACCATGATGTTCCACCTGGCACACGCACCACCTGGAATGGATTAAAGCCCTGAATGGCACACTTGAAACCGTGAAACTTGTAGGAGAAGACCTAGGCAGAGTGCCCTTTGCCATCAGTCTGAGCCGCCTATTTGGAAGAAGCATGTCTGACTGGGCAAGGGCAGCAAAGGAGACAAGAAACAAACGGGACCACCTCACGTGCAGACGCTTCTGCCCAGTCAAGGAAACCATCGACTCAATGCAAAGACAGCACAACAACTGGGAGTGGATGTTTGCAAAGCACACATCGGACAAGGGGTGAAAAGCCCAAAGATACAATCAACTCACACGTCTCCACAAGAAAAAGAACAAGCCAATGAAAACCTGGGCCAAAGATGGACACAGAGATTTCTCCCAAGAAGATCTAAAGAGGGCCAACAGGTGCATGAAAACTTGTTCACCCTCATTAAGCGTGAGGCCAAGGCAAATCCAAACCGCAAGGACATAGCAGCTCACTGTGGTCAGAATGGCTATAAGGAGGCAGACAGGAAACAACAAGCGTCAGAGAGGAGGTGGAGAGAAGGGAAGCCTCCTGCACTGCTGGTGGCAGTGGAAACCGGTGCAGCCACTAGGCCAAGCGGTGTGGAACTGCCTCCGAAATTTAAGAATCCATGTCCCATATGATCCAGCTATTCCTCTGGGGCTCATTTAGCCAAAGAACTCGGAAACACTACCGCCTAAAGACATGTGCACCGCTGAGTTCAGCACAGCCTTACTCCCGTTCTCCAAGACTTGGAAGCCACCCTGGTGCCCAGCAAGGGACGAATGGAGAAGGAACATGGGCTATAGCCACACAATGGCATACCACTCAGCGGGAACAAAGGATGCAATCCAGCCATTTGTGACCACCAGAATGGCTGGGAGGGTTTTAGGGGAACTGAAACAAGCCCCAGGGACAAAGTCAAATACCGTAGGATCTCACTTACAAGGAGAAGAAAAAACAAGCACTGACCAACAGGCGGCACTGGACATTTGATCGGGGGTGCCCAGAGGCAAAGCGGGGCGGTGGGGGAGGGTGAAAGAGATGATGAGGCACAAGTGTGTGGTGAGGGCCTGTGATTCAGCTTACGCTGGTGAAGAGGATGGAACCTACACGGAAGTCTAAATCGATGAGGATGTAAATCTGAAAGACATAAGATGTTCGAATGCAGGGTTATGGCAATAAATCCACCTAAAAGCAAAAATCCAAAAAGGGGTCCAGAATGACGGCATACAGCTTTGGGGGCTGAAAGAGATTAGGGAAGGTGAACTTCCAAGGATGGAAAATCACCTCAAAAGCCTTACTGATGCTACAGAAAGGTAGACCATTCCAAATACATGAAGAGGAATCCTACCAAGAGAACCTGATCTGTGCTAAGCCCAGGAACCAACAGAAAACGTTACCGTCCATGATGTTCCTACTAATCAGCTTCACGAATAATCCAAACAGGCCCACATCTTCCCAAGTTCAGGCTACAGGTTGGTCCAAAAGTACAAGTCAGGGCCGGCCCTGTGGTGGAGCGGGCAAGTGCCCACGTTCCGCTTGGGTGGCCCGGGCCTCACTCTTTCACAGCACGGGTGCAGATCACATTAGCACTGTTAGGGAATAGAGATTTCATGGTACGGTGCGGACAGAGGTCCTAAAGGAGTAGCAATTGTGAGGGTCCCTTATCAATACGCACCAGAAAAAGAACCGTGAGAATATTCCAATCTAGGAAGGCATCTGGTACACTTCCCCAAAGGAAGAAGGAAGGAAAACATGGGACCTGCCAAGGCGGAATTGGCAGAGTGCTAGGAGATGACACGATCATTGCGCATCAGAGGATTGCCTGGGCAACTTCAACTTGGGAGGGAGTCCAGGACTTTCTCTGGGGAAGGTCCACCCACTTGGCCATCTACCCACGACATAAGAGATAACACCCAGGGTAATCTTACAGGAAAGAGACCAGTGTCTAGAGAGAAGGGAGCAGGCCTTTCCAAGTTTGAGGAGAAAGTTAGGAACCGACAAAACATCCAGAAAATGGAAAACTATCCTACCTGGAAAGGGGGAGGAGTCAGACTGGTCTGAGATGGCTCTGAAACTCTGTGTGCTTGGAGGTTGTCAGGACAACTTAGCCTTGTGACGTTATTTGTGACATCACGGTGAACATGGCCCCCAAGATGGCCGCATGGTTACAGTCTGAGGATTGGCCTAGGCTGGGCTATTAAAGGGAGACATACCCAGAAACAGCTTTGACAAACAGAAAGCGGGCACAGAAACTGGAAGAGATCAAACAGACTCTGATGCCAGGGATAAGAAAGGAATCCTTGGCAAGAAGCGAGAATAGAGGGACAAGCACTGAGAGGAGAACATTGTCATCTATTCAAGTCTATGGGGAGGCCATGCTGATTCAAGCTTGAAACTTGATTGGAAACACGAGGCCGCACTTGGGCCTTATCACACTTATAGTGTCCTTCTGCCTTAAGCATAATCCAAAGTCAAGAAGGATCTCTTGAGGACATTGAAGAGAAGAGTTGATGCCTCCTTTCCTAGGCCCCTAGCGTTCTTGGAAGATCAGTCTCACTTTCCATAGCTCTGGCGTCACGGGGGCCCACTGGCCACATGCTAATGCATCCCAAGAGATGTCTTGGAAGCCTTGAAGGAATGGAGCCCCGCCATGCTTGGGGTAGGTCTCTTTGTTGGGAAGGGCTCTACAAGTGTGCTGAAAATCACCCTTTTCCAGAGGGCTTGGTTCCTTTGTGAAGGCTGCCCTCCCAGGCTAGAGTGCTCACTTTGGCTCCAATGAAATTCTCTCCCCCGACCTCTTGCCGTAGAAGGATTATTGATTATGTGCTTTGACGCCCTATGGAAGGAAGCTGGCTGAAAATTAGAACATTACAATTCTGTTTCCAGAAAAATAAACATGCCAGGGCTGAGGATGTAGGTCAAACGAATGGCACAGCCTATAGAAATAAAGTAAGGCCGCATCTAGACGGAATCTAGGGCAACGTCCAAGGGTGAGGGGTCAAGTTCGAAACTTCCCAAATCCAAAAAAGAGAAAGAAAAATATCTTTCCTGGAGCGAGGAATTCATCAGATTTGTCTAATTTGTCTCGGAAAAACATGATGTCCATGAAGGGGGTTGCCAGGACCACCTCGAATTTGGAGTTTCTGATCTCAGGATGTCAAACCAACCCAGATGACCACGGGTTCTCAGTGCTTCGTTTGACCTAGGCTAGGATAGCAAAAATCCTACAAGTGACCGCTGCAAATTCAAAGACAGCAACCAAGAATCACGAAAGCACTCACACCTCAGCCTAGAGAACATACGGTGATTCAAGAAATACAAAATTAATCCCTTGGACTGAAGGAGAACGGACTGATAAGCACATCTAAGGGAGATAGCTGAGAAAGACCATGACGAGCATACTGTGGAAAAGAAAAAAAGGTCCCAGAAAATGCAAGGCGAACAGATATCACACCTGAATAATCCACAATGAAAGATGTCAGTCTTTAGACAGGCTCTGCTGGAACGTTTGAAAGTCAGAGAAATTCACAAGCCAAAACACGGCAGCGAAGGTCAAACCTGGGCTCACTGGGAAGGGTGAGTTATGAGACTGCTCCAAGCGGGCTCTGAAGCCCTGTGTCCATGAAGCTTGCCGGGGCAGCAGACACACAATTATGACCAATCCTCTGACGTCACAGTGGCCCCGACAAACCACCTGGCCTCATCTACATAGTGCCAGAGCTGGGCTCAAGCAGCATACTCAAGCCCCATTGCACTCAACTGCAGGTTGCCAATGGAACATGAAAGGGGCCGGCCAGTGGTGCAGCGGTGAGGTCCGCAGCTTCTGGGTCGGTGGCCCGGGGTGGGCCGGGTGGAATCCTGGGGGTGAGCCTCCTCACCACTGCTTCAGTCATTCTGGGGCAGGCGTCCGAGGGGGTGTAGAGGCAGATGGGAAGGGACGTTAGATAGGGCCAGACTTCCACAGCAAATACAGGAGCGTTGCCAGCAGATGTGAGCACAGCGATGCACTTCTGCCAAAACAGAACCAATTACAAGTTGCAAAGAATAGAAAAACGGAAGCTAAACACAAACGAACAAAAAACACAGCTTGCCAGTACGAAGAAGAAGATGTCTATGAAGAGCCTTAGCAAAACAGGTGAAAGCTATGTCAACCGAAAACTAGCAAACGTTTGGGGAAAGAAATTCAAGACGACACAAGGAAAAAGAAGGATATTCCGGGACCTAGGAATGGAAGAATTAACACACTTGAAACGTCCATAGCGGAGAAAGGAATCTCTGGATTCCATGCAATCCCAGTCAAAGTTGCAGCCATATTTGCCAGAGAGATAGAAGAGAGAATCCTAAAGTTTCCAGCCAGCAACAAGAGACCCTGAATAGGCCAAGGAATCCTCAGGAAAACGAACAAAGCAGGACGTATCACACTTTCTGATTTCAACATAGAGGACGAAGCGCTGGGTACCGAAACGGCACAGTCCGGGCCCAAAAACAGGCACACAGACCCATGCAACAGAATCGAGAGACCAGAGCCCAACTCAAACATACATGGACAGCCCATTTGCGACCAGGGAGCCAAGAGGAGACAGTGGACAAAGGAGAGTCTCTCCGATAAACGGTGCTGGGAAGCCTGCACAGCCACATGGAACACAACGAGAGTAGACCATGATGTTCCACCTGGCACACACACCGCCTGGAATGGATTAAAGCCCTGAATGGCACACTGGAAACCGTGAAACTTGTAGGAGAAGACCTAGGCAGAGTGCTCTTTGCCATCTGTCTGAGCCGCCTATTGGGAAGAAGCCTGTCTGACTGGGCAAGGGCAGCAAAGGAGACAAGAAACAAACGGGACCACCTCACATGCAGACGCTTCTGCCCAGTCAAGGAAACCATCGACTCAATGCAAAGACAGCACAACAACTGGGAGTGGATGTTTGCAAAGCACACATCGGACAAGGGGTGAATAGCCCAAAGATACAATCAACTCACACGTCTCCACAAGAAAAAGAACCAGCCAATGAAAACCTGGGCCAAAGATGGACACAGAGATTTCTCCCAAGAAGATCTAAAGAGGGCCAACAGGTGCATGAAAACTTGTTCACCCTCATTAAGCCTGAGGCCAAGGCAAATCCAAACCGCAAGGACATAGCAGCTCACTGTGGTCAGAATGGCTATAAGGAGGCAGACAGGAAACAACAAGCGTCAGAGAGGAGGTGGAGAGAAGGGAAGCCTCCTGAACTGCTGCTGGCAGTGGAAACCGGTGCAGCCACTAGGCCAAGCGGTGTGGAACTGCCTCCGAAACTTAAGAATCCATGTCCCATATGATCCAGCTATTCCTCTGGGGCGCGTTTAGCCAAAGAACTCTTAAACACTACCGCCTAAAGACATGTGCACCGCTGAGTTCACCACAGCCTTACTCCCGCTCTCCAAGACTTGGAAGCCGCCCTGGTGCCCAGCAAGGGACGAATGGAGAAGGAACATGGGCTATAGCCACACAATGGCATACCACTCAGCGGGAACAAAGGATGCAATCCAGCCATTTGTGACCACCAGAATGGCTGGGAGGGTTTTCGGGGAAGTGAAACAAGCCCCAGGGACAAAGTCAAATACCGTAGGATCTCACTTACAAGGAGAAGAAAAAACAAGCACTGACCAACAGGCGGCACTGGACATTTGATCGGGGGTGCCCAGAGGCAAAGCGGGGCGGTGGGGGAGGGTGGAAGAGATGATGAGGCACAAGTGTGTGGTGAGGGCCTGTGATTCGGCTTACGCTGGTGAAGAGGATGGAACCTACACGGAAGTCTAAATCGATGAGGATGTAAATCTGAAAGACATAGGATGTTCGAATGCAGGGTTATGGCAATAAATCCACCTAAAATCAAAAATCCAAAAAGGGGTCCAGAATGACGGCATACAGCTTTGGGGGCTGAAAGAGATTAGAGAAGGTGAACTTCCAAGGATGGAAAATCACCTCAAAAGGCTTACTGATGCTACAGAAAGGTAGACCATTCCAAATACATGAAGAGGAATCCTACCAAGAGACCCTGATCCGTGCTAAGCCCAGGAACCAACGGAAAACGTTACCGTCCATGATGTTCCTACTAATCAGCTTCACGAATAATCCAAACAGGCCCACATCTTCCCAAGTTCAGGCCACAGGTTGGTCAAAAAGTACAAGTCAGGGCCGGCCCTGTGGTGGAGCGGGCAAGTGCCCACGTTCCGCTTGGGTGGCCCGGGCCACACTCTTTCACAGCACGGGTGCAGATCACATTAGCACTGTTAGGGAATAGAGATTTCATGGTACGGTGCAGACGGAGGTCCTAAAGAAGTAGTAATTGTGAGGAACCCTTAACAATACGCACCAGAAAAAGAACCGTGAGAACATTCCAATCTAGGAAGGCATCTGGTACACTTCCCCAAAGGAAGAAGGAAGGAAAACATGGGACCTGCCAAGGCGGAATTGGCAGAGTGCTAGGAGATGACACGATCATTGCGCATCAGAGGATTGCCCGGGCAACTTCAACTTGGGAGGGAGTCCAGGACTTTCTCTGGGGAAGGTCCACCCACTTGGCCATCTACCCACGACATAAGAGATAACACCCAGGGTAATCTTACAGGAAAGAGACCAGTGTCTAGAGAGAAGGGAGCAGGCCTTTTCAAGTTTGAGGAGAAAGTTAGAAACCGACAAGACATCCAGAAAAAGGAAAACTATCCTACCTGGAAAGGGGGAGGAGTCAGACTGGTCTGAGATGGCTCTGAAACTCTGTGTGCTTGTAGGTTGTCAGGACAACTTGGCCTTCTGAGGTTCTTTATGACATCACGGTGAACATGTCCCCCAAGATGGCCGCATGGGTACAGTCTGAGGATTGGCCTAGGCTGGGCTATTAAAGGGAGACATACCCAGAAACAGCTTTGACAAACAGAAAGCGGGCACAGAAACTGGAAGAGATCAAACAGACTCTGATGCCAGGGATAAGAAAGGAATCCTTGGCAAGAAGCCAGATTAGAGGGACACGCACTGAGAGGAGAACATTGTCATCTATTCAAGTCTATGGGGAGGCCATGCTGATTCAAGCTTGAAACATGATTGGAAACACGAGGCCGCACTTGGGCCTTATCAGACCTACAGTGTCCTTCTGCCTTAAGCATAATCCAAAGTCAAGAAGGATCTCTTGAGGACATTGAAGAGAAGAGTCGATGCCTCCTTTCCTAGGCCCCTAGCGTTCTTGGAAGATCAGTCTCACTTTCCATAGCTCTGGCGTCACGGGGGCCCACTGGCCACATGCTAATGCGTCCCAAGAGATGTCTTGGAAGCCTCGAAGGAATGGAGCCCTGTCATGCTTGGGGTAGGTCTCTTTGTTGGGAAGGGCTCTACAAGTGTGCTGAAAATCACCCTTTTCCAGAGGGCTTGGTTCCTTTGTGAAGGCTGCCCTCCCAGGCTAGAGTGCTCACTTTGGCTCCAATGAAATTCTCTCCCCCGACCTCTTGCCGTAGAAGGATTATTGATTATGTGCTTTGACGCCCTATGGAAGGAAGCTCCCTGAAAATTAGAACATTACAATTCTGTTTCCAGAAAAATAAACATGCCAGGGCTGAGGATGTAGGTCAAACAAATGGCACAGCCTATAGAAATAAAGTAAGCCCGCATCTAGACGGAATCTAGGGCAAAGTCCAAGGGTCAGGGGTCAAGTTCGAAACTTCCCAAATCCACAAAAGAGAAAGAAAAATATCTTTCCTGGAGCGAGGAATTCATCAGATTTGTCTAATTTGTCTCGGAAAAACATGATGTCCATGAAGGGGGTTGCCAGGACCACCTCGAATTTGGAGTTTCTGATCTCAGGATGTCAAACCAACCCAGATGACCACGGGTTCTCAGTGCTTCGTTTGACCTAGGCTAGGATAGCAAAGAGTCCTACAAGTGACCGCTGCAAATTCAAAGACAGCAACCAAGAATCACGAAAGCACTCACACCTCGGCCTAGAGAACATACGGTGATTCAAGAAAGACAAAATTAATCCCTTGGACTGAAGGAGAACGGACTGATAAGCACATCTAAGGGAGATAGCTGAGAAAGACCATGACGAGGATACTGTGGAAAAGAAAAAAAGGTCCCAGAAAATGCAAGGCGAACAGATATCACACCTGAATAATCCACAATGAAAGATGTCAGTCTTTAGACAGGCTCTGCTGGAACGTTTGAAAGTCAGAGAAATTCACAAGCCAAAACACGGCAGCGAAGGTCAAACCTGGGCTCACTGGGAAGGGTGAGTTATGAGACTGCTCCAAGCGGGCTCTGAAGCCCTGTGTCCATGAAGCTTGCCGGGACAGCAGACACACAATTATGACCAATCCTCTGACGTCACAGTGGCCCTGACAAACCACCTGGCCTCATCTACACAGTGCCAGAGCTGGGCTCAAGCAGCATATTCAAGCCCCATTGCACTCAACTGCAGGTTGCCAATGGAACATGAAAGGGGCCGGCCGGTGGTGCAGCGGTGAGGTCCGCAGCTTCTGGGTCGGTGGCCCGGGGTGGGCCGGGTGGAATCCTGGGGGTGAGCCTCCTCACCACTGCTTCAGTCATTCTGGGGCAGGCGTCCGAGGGGGTGTAGAGGCAGATGGGAAGGGACGTTAGATAGGGCCAGACTTCCACAGCAAATACAGGAGCGTTGCCAGCAGATGTGAGCACAGCGATGCACTTCTGCCAAAACAGAACCAATTACAAGTTGCAAAGAATAGAAAAACGGAAGCTAAACACAAACGAACAAAAAACACAGCTTGCCAGTACGAAGAAGAAGATGTCTATGAAGAGCCTTAGCAAAACAGGTGAAAGCTATGTCAACCGAAAACTAGCAAACGTTTGGGGAAAGACATTCAAGACGACACAAGGAAAAAGAAGGATATTCCGGGACCTAGGAATGGAAGAATTAACACACTTGAAACGTCCATAGCGGAGAAAGGAATCTCTGGATTCCATGCAATCCCAGCCAAAGTTGCAGCCATATTTGCCAGAGAGATAGAAGAGAGAATCCTAAAGTTTCCAGCCAGCAAGAAGAGACCCTGAATAGGCCAAGGAATCCTCAGGAAAACGAAAAAAGCAGGACGTATCACACTTTCTGATTTCAACATAGAGGATGAAGCGCTAGCTACCAAAACGGCACAGTCCGGGCCCAAAAACAGGCACACAGACCCATGCAACAGAATCGAGAGCCCAGAGCCCAACTCAAACATACATGGACAGCCCATTTGCGACCAGGGAGCCAAGAGGAGACAGTGGACAAAGGAGAGTCTCTCCGATAAACGGTGCTGGGAAGCCTGCACAGCCACATGGAACACAACGAGAGTAGACCATGATGTGCCACCTGGCACACGCACCACCTGGAATGGATTAAAGCCCTGAATGGCACACTTGAAACCGTGAAACTTGTAGGAGAAGACCTAGGCAGAGTGCTCTTTGCCATCTGTCTGAGCCGCCTATTGGGAAGAAGCCTGTCTGACTGGGCAAGGGCAGCAAAGGAGACAAGAAACAAACGGGACCACCTCACATGCAGACGCTTCTGCCCAGGCAAGGAAACCATCGACTCAATGCAAAGACATCACAACAACTGGGAGTGGATGTTTGCAAAGCACACATCGGACAAGGGGTGAAAAGCCCAAAGATACAATCAACACACACGTCTCCACAAGAAAAAGAACAAGCCAATGAAAACCTGGGCCAAAGATGGACACAGAGATTTCTCCCAAGAAGATCTAAAGAGGGCCAACAGGTGCATGAAAACTTGTTCACCCTCATTAAGCCTGAGGCCAAGGCAAATCCAAGTCGCAAGGACATAGCAGCTCACCGTGGTCAGAATGGCTATAAGGAGGCAGACAGGAAACAACAAGTGTCAGAGAGGAGGTGGAGAGAAGGGAAGCCTCCTGCACTGCTGGTGGCAGTGGAAACCGGTGCAGCCACTAGGCCAAGCGGTGTGGAACTGCCTCCGAAATTTAAGAATCCATGTCCCATATGATCCAGCTATTCCTCTGGGGCGCGTTTAGCCAAAGAACTCGGAAACACTACCGCCTAAAGACATGTGCACCGCTGAGTTCACCACAGCCTTACTCCCGCTCTCCAAGACTTGGAAGCCGCCCTGGTGCCCAGCAAGGGACGAATGGAGAAGGAACATGGGCTATAGCCACACAATGGCATACCACTCAGCGGGAACAAAGGATGCAATCCAGCCATTTGTGACCACCAGAATGGCTGGGAGGGTTTTAGGGGAAGTGAAACAAGCCCCAGGGACAAAGTCAAATACCGTAGGATCTCACTTACAAGGAGAAGAAAAAACAAGCACTGACCAACAGGCGGCACTGGACATTTGATCGGGGGTGCCCAGAGGCAAAGCGGGGTGGTGGGGGAGGGTGAAAGAGATGATGAGGCACAAGTGTGTGGTGAGGGCCTGTGATTCGGCTTACGCTGGTGAAGAGGATGGAACCTACACGGAAGTCTAAATTGATGAGGATGTAAATCTGAAAGACATAGGATGTTCGAATGCAGGGTTATGGCAATAAATCCACCTAAAAGCAAAAATCCAAAAAGGGGTCCAGAATGACGGCATACAGTTTTGGGGGCTGAAAGAGATTAGAGAAGGTGAACTTCCAAGGATGGAAAATCACCTCAAAAGGCTTACTGATGCTACAGAAAGGTAGACCATTCCAAATACATGAAGAGGAATCCTACCAAGAGAACCTGATGCGTGCTAAGCCCAGGAACCAACGGAAAACGTTACCGTCCATGATGTTCCTACTAATCAGCTTCACGAATAATCCAAACAGGCCCACATCTTCCCAAGTTCAGGCCACAGGTTGGTCCAAAAGTACAAGTCAGGGCCGGCCCTGTGGTGGAGCGGGCAAGTGCCCACGTTCCGCTTGGGTGGCCCGGGCCTCACTCTTTCACAGCACGGGTGCAGATCACATTAGCACTGTTAGGGAATAGAGATTTCATGGTACGGTGCGGACAGAGGTCCTAAAGAAGTAGCAATTGTGAGGGTCCCTTATCAATACGCACCAGAAAAAGCACCGTGAGAATCTTCCAATCTAGGAAGGCATCTGGTACACTTCCCCAAAGGAAGAAGGAAGGAAAACATGGGACCTGCCAAGGCGGAATTGGCAGAGTGCTAGGAGATGACACGATCATTGCGCATCAGAGGATTGCCCGGGCAACTTCAACTTGGGAGGGAGTCCAGGACTTTCTCTGGGGAAGGTCCACCCACTTGGCCATCTACCCACGACATAAGAGATAACACCCAGGGTAATCTTACAGGAAAGAGACCAGTGTCTAGAGAGAATGGAGCAGGCCTTTCCAAGTTCGAGGAGAAAGTTAGAAACCGACAAGACATCCAGAAAAAGGAAAACTATCCTACCTGGAAAGGGGGAGGAGTCAGACTGGTCTGAGATGGCTCTGAAACTCTGTGTGCTTGGAGGTTGTCAGGACAACTTAGCCTTCTGAGGTTCTTTATGACATCACGGTGAACATGTCCCCCAAGATGGCCGCATGGGTACAGTCTGAGGATTGGCCTAGGCTGGGCTATTAAAGGGAGACATACCCAGAAACAGCTTTGACAAACAGAAAGCGGGCACAGAAACTGGAAGAGATCAAACAGACTCTGATGCCAGGGATAAGAAAGGAATCCTTGGCAAGAAGCGAGAGCAAAGGGACAAGCACTGAGAGGAGAACATTGTCATCTATTCAAGTCTATGGGGAGGCCATGCTGATTCAAGCTTGAAACTTGACTGGAAACACGAGGCCGCACTTGGGCCTTATCAGACCTACAGTGTCCTTCTGCCTTAAGCATAATCCAAAGTCAAGAAGGATCTCTTGAGGACATTGAAGAGAAGAGTCGATGCCTCCTTTCCTAGGCCCCTAGCGTTCTTGGAAGATCAGTCTCACTTTCTATAGCTCTGGCGTCACGGGGGCCCACTGGCCACATGCTAATGCGTCCCAAGAGATGTCTTGGAAGCCTCGAAGGAATGGAGCCCTGTCATGCTTGGGGTAGGTCTCTTTGTTGGGAAGGGCTCTACAAGTGTGCTGAAAATCACCCTTTTCCAGAGGGCTTGGTTCCTTTGTGAAGGCTGCCCTCCCAGGCTAGAGTGCTCACTTTGGCTCCAATGAAATTCTCTCCCCCAACCTCTTGCCGTAGAAGGATTATTGATTATGTGCTTTGACGCCATATGGAAGGAAGCTGGCTGAAAATTAGAACATTACAATTCTGTTTCCAGAAAAATAAACATGCCAGGGCTGAGGATGTAGGTCAAACAAATGGCACAGCCTATAGAAATAAAGTAAGCCCGCATCTAGACGGAATCTAGGGCAACGTCCAAGGGGCAGGGGTCAAGTTCGAAACTTCCCAAATCCACAAAAGAGAAAGAAAAATATCTTTCCTGGAGCGAGGAATTCATCAGATTTGTCTAATTTGTCTCGGAAAAACATGATGTCCATGAAGGGGGTTGCCAGGACCACCTCGAATTTGGAGTTTCTGATCTCAGGATGTCAAACCAACCCAGATGACCACGGGTTCTCAGTGCTTCGTTTGACCTAGGCTAGGATAGCAAAGAGTCCTACAAGTGACCGCTGCAAATTCAAAGACAGCAACCAAGAATCACGAAAGCACTCACACCTCGGCCTAGAGAACATACGGTGATTCAAGAAATACAAAATTAATCCCTTGGACTGAAGGAGAACGGACTGATAAGCACATCTAAGGGAGATAGCTGAGAAAGACCATGACGAGGATACTGTGGAAAAGAAAAAAAGGTCCCAGAAAATGCAAGGCGAACAGATATCACACCTGAATAATCCACAATGAAAGATGTCAGTCTTTAGACAGGCTCTGCTGGAACGTTTGAAAGTCAGAGAAATTCACAAGCCAAAACACGGCAGCGAAGGTCAAACCTGGGCTCACTGGGAAGGGTGAGTTATGAGACTGCTCCAAGCGGGCTCTGAAGCCCTGTGTCCATGAAGCTTGCCGGGACAGCAGACACACAATTATGACCAATCCTCTGACGTCACAGTGGCCCCGACAAACCACCTGGCCTCATCTACACAGTGCCAGAGCTGGGCTCAAGCAGCATATTCAAGCCCCATTGCACTCAACTGCAGGTTGCCAATGGAACATGAAAGGGGCCGGCCGGTGGTGCAGCGGTGAGGTCCGCAGCTTCTGGGTCGGTGGCCCGGGGTGGGCCGGGTGGAATCCTGGGGGTGAGCCTCCTCACCACTGCTTCAGTCATTCTGGGGCAGGCGTCCGAGGGGGTGTAGAGGCAGATGGGAAGGGACGTTAGATAGGGCCAGACTTCCACAGCAAATACAGGAGCGTTGCCAGCAGATGTGAGCACAGCGATGCACTTCTGCCAAAACAGAACCAATTACAAGTTGCAAAGAATAGAAAAACGGAAGCTAAACACAAACGAACAAAAAACACAGCTTGCCAGTACGAAGAAGAAGATGTCTATGAAGAGCCTTAGCAAAACAGGTGAAAGCTATGTCAACCGAAAACTAGCAAACGTTTGGGGAAAGAAATTCAAGACGACACAAGGAAAAAGAAGGATATTCCGGGACCTAGGAATGGAAGAATTAACACACTTGAAACGTCCATAGCGGAGAAAGGAATCTCTGGATTCCATGCAATCCCAGCCAAAGTTGCAGCCATATTTGCCAGAGAGATAGAAGAGAGAATCCTAAAGTTTCCAGCCAGCAAGAAGAGACCCTGAATAGGCCAAGGAATCCTCAGGAAAACGAACAAAGCAGGACGTATCACACTTTCTGATTTCAACATAGAGGATGAAGCGCTAGCTACCAAAACGGCACAGTCCGGGCCCAAAAACAGGCACACAGACCCATGCAACAGAATCGAGAGCCCAGAGCCCAACTCAAACATACATGGACAGCCCATTTGCGACCAGGGAGCCAAGAGGAGACAGTGGACAAAGGAGAGTCTCTCCGATAAACGGTGCTGGGAAGCCTGCACAGCCACATGGAACACAACGAGAGTAGACCATGATGTGCCACCTGGCACACGCACCACCTGGAATGGATTAAAGCCCTGAATGGCACACTTGAAACCGTGAAACTTGTAGGAGAAGACCTAGGCAGAGTGCTCTTTGCCATCTGTCTGAGCCGCCTATTGGGAAGAAGCCTGTCTGACTGGGCAAGGGCAGCAAAGGAGACAAGAAACAAACGGGACCACCTCACATGCAGACGCTTCTGCCCAGGCAAGGAAACCATCGACTCAATGCAAAGACATCACAACAACTGGGAGTGGATGTTTGCAAAGCACACATCGGACAAGGGGTGAAAAGCCCAAAGATACAATCAACTCACACGTCTCCACAAGAAAAAGAACAAGCCAATGAAAACCTGGGCCAAAGATGGACACAGAGATTTCTCCCAAGAAGATCTAAAGAGGGCCAACAGGTGCATGAAAACTTGTTCACCCTCATTAAGCCTGAGGCCAAGGCAAATCCAAGTCGCAAGGACATAGCAGCTCACCGTGGTCAGAATGGCTATAAGGAGGCAGACAGGAAACAACAAGTGTCAGAGAGGAGGTGGAGAGAAGGGAAGCCTCCTGCACTGCTGGTGGCAGTGGAAACCGGTGCAGCCACTAGGCCAAGCGGTGTGGAACTGCCTCCGAAATTTAAGAATCCATGTCCCATATGATCCAGCTATTCCTCTGGGGCGCGTTTAGCCAAAGAACTCGGAAACACTACCGCCTAAAGACATGTGCACCGCTGAGTTCAGCACAGCCTTACTCCCGCTCTCCAAGACTTGGAAGCCGCCCTGGTGCCCAGCAAGGGACGAATGGAGAAGGAACATGGGCTATAGCCACACAATGGCATACCACTCAGCGGGAACAAAGGATGCAATCCAGCCATTTGTGACCACAAGAATGGCTGGGAGGGTTTTAGGGGAAGTGAAACAAGCCCCAGGGACAAAGTCAAATACCGTAGGATCTCACTTACAAGGAGAAGAAAAAACAAGCACTGACCAACAGGCGGCACTGGACATTTGATCGGGGGTGCCCAGAGGCAAAGCGGGGTGGTGGGGGAGGGTGAAAGAGATGATGAGGCACAAGTGTGTGGTGAGGGCCTGTGATTCGGCTTACGCTGGTGAAGAGGATGGAACCTACACGGAAGTCTAAATCGATGAGGATGTAAATCTGAAAGACATAGGATGTTCGAATGCAGGGTTATGGCAATAAATCCACCTAAAAGCAAAAATCCAAAAAGGGGTCCAGAATGACGGCATACAGCTTTGGGGGCTGAAAGAGATTAGAGAAGGTGAACTTCCAAGGATGGAAAATCACCTCAAAAGGCTTACTGATGCTACAGAAAGGTAGACCATTCCAAATACATGAAGAGGAATCCTACCAAGAGAACCTGATGCGTGCTAAGCCCAGGAACCAACGGAAAACGTTACCGTCCATGATGTTCCTACTAATCAGCTTCACGAATAATCCAAACAGGCCCACATCTTCCCAAGTTCAGGCCACAGGTTGGTCCAAAAGTACAAGTCAGGGCCGGCCCTGTGGTGGAGCGGGCAAGTGCCCACGTTCCGCTTGGGTGGCCCGGGCCTCACTCTTTCACAGCACGGGTGCAGATCACATTAGCACTGTTAGGGAATAGAGATTTCATGGTACAGTGCGGACAGAGGTCCTAAAGAAGTAGCAATTGTGAGGGTCCCTTATCAATATGCACCAGAAAAAGCACCGTGAGAATATTCCAATCTAGGAAGGCATCTGGTACACTTCCCCAAAGGAAGAAGGAAGGAAAACATGGGACCTGCCAAGGCGGAATTGGCAGAGTGCTAGGAGATGACACGATCATTGCGCATCAGAGGATTGCCCGGGCAACTTCAACTTGGGAGGGAGTCCAGGACTTTCTCTGGGGAAGGTCCACCCACTTGGCCATCTACCCACGACATAAGAGATAACACCCAGGGTAATCTTACAGGAAAGAGACCAGTGTCTAGAGAGAATGGAGCAGGCCTTTCCAAGTTCGAGGAGAAAGTTAGAAACCGACAAGAAATCCAGAAAAAGGAAAACTATCCTACCTGGAAAGGGGGAAGAGTCAGACTGGTCTGAGATGGCTCTGAAACTCTGTGTGATTGGAGGTTGTCAGGACAACTTAGCCTTCTGAGGTTCTTTATGACATCACGGTGAACATGTCCCCCAAGATGGCCGCATGGTTACAGTCTGAGGATTGGCCTAGTCTGGGCTATTAAAGGGAGAAACACTCAGAAACAGCTTTGACAAACAGAAAGCGGGCACAGAAACTGGAAGAGATCAAACAGACTCTGATGCCAGGGATAAGAAAGGAATCCTTGGCAAGAAGCGAGAATACAGGGACAAGCACTGAGAGGAGAACATTGTCATCTATTCAAGTCCATGGGGAGGCCATGCTGATTCAAGCTTGAAACTTGACTGGAAACACGAGGCCGCACTTGGGCCTTATCAGACCTACAGTGTCCTTCTGCCTTAAGCATAATCCAAAGTCAAGAAGGATCTCTTGAGGACATTGAAGAGAAGAGTCGATGCCTCCTTTCCTAGGTCCCTAGCGTTCTTGGAAGATCAGTCTCACTTTCCATAGCTCTGGCGTCACGGGGGCCCACTGGCCACATGCTAATGCGTCCCAAGAGATGTCTTGGAAGCCTTGAAGGAATGGAGCCCTGCCATGCTTGGGGTAGGTCTCTTTGTTGAGAAGGGCTCTACAAGTGTGCTGAAAATCACCCTTTTCCAGAGGGCTTCGTTCCTTTGTGAAGGCTGCCCTCCCAGGCTAGAGTGTTCACTTTGGCTCCAATGAAATTCTCTACCACGACCTCTTGCCGTAGAAGGATTATTGATTATGTGCTTTGACGCCATATGGAAGGAAGCTGGCTGAAAATTAGAACATTACAATTCTGTTTCCAGAAAAATAAACATGCCAGGGCTGAGGATGTAGGTCAAACAAATGGCACAGCCTACAGAAATAAAGTAAGACCGCATCTAGACGGAATCTAGGGCAACGTCCAAGGGTCAGGGGTCAAGTTCGAAACTTCCCAAATCCACAAAAGAGAAAGAAAAATATCTTTCCTGGAGCGAGGAATTCATCAGATTTGTCTAATTTGTCTCGGAAAAACATGATGTCCATGAAGGGGGTTGCCAGGACCACCTCGAATTTGGAGTTTCTGATCTCAGGATGTCAAACCAACCCAGATGACAACGGGTTCTCAGTGCTTCGTTTGACCTAGGCTAGGATAGCAAAGAGTCCTACAAGTGACCGCTGCAAATTCAAAGACAGCAACCAAGAATCACGAAAGCACTCACACCTCGGCCTAGAGAACATACGGTGATTCAAGAAAGACAAAATTAATCCCTTGGACTGAAGGAGAACGGACTGATAAGCACATCTAAGGGAGATAGCTGAGAAAGACCATGACGAGGATACTGTGGAAAAGAAAAAAAGGTCCCAGAAAATGCAAGGCGAACAGATATCACACCTGAATAATCCACAATGAAAGATGTCAGTCTTTAGACAGGCTCTGCTGGAACGTTTGAAAGTCAGAGAAATTCACAAGCCAAAACACGGCAGCGAAGGTCAAACCTGGGCTCACTGGGAAGGGTGAGTTATGAGACTGCTCCAAGCGGGTTCTGAAGCCCTGTGTCCATGAAGCTTGCCGGGACAGCAGACACACAATTATGACCAATCCTCTGACGTCACAGTGGCCCCGACAAACCACCTGGCCTCATCTACACAGTGCCAGAGCTGGGCTCAAGCAGCATATTCAAGCCCCATTGCACTCAACTGCAGGTTGCCAATGGAACATGAAAGGGGCCGGCCGGTGGTGCAGCGGTGAGGTCCGCAGCTTCTGGGTCGGTGGCCCGGGGTGGGCCGGGTGGAATCCTGGGGGTGAGCCTCCTCACCACTGCTTCAGTCATTCTGGGGCAGGCGTCCGAGGGGGTGTAGAGGCAGATGGGAAGGGACGTTAGATAGGGCCAGACTTCCACAGCAAATACAGGAGCGTTGCCAGCAGATGTGAGCACAGCGATGCACTTCTGCCAAAACAGAACCAATTACAAGTTGCAAAGAATAGAAAAACGGAAGCTAAACACAAACGAACAAAAAACACAGCTTGCCAGTACGAAGAAGAAGATGTCTATGAAGAGCCTTAGCAAAACAGGTGAAAGCTATGTCAACCGAAAACTAGCAAACGTTTGGGGAAAGAAATTCAAGACGACACAAGGAAAAAGAAGGATATTCCGGGACCTAGGAATGGAAGAATTAACACACTTGAAACGCCCATAGCAGAGAAAGGAATCTCTGGATTCCATGCAATCCCAGCCAAAGTTGCAGCCATATTTGCCAGAGAGATAGAAGAGAGAATCCTAAAGTTTCCAGCCAGCAAGAAGAGACCCTGAATAGGCCAAGGAATCCTCAGGAAAACGAACAAAGCAGGACGTATCACACTTTCTGATTTCAACATAGAGGATGAAGCGCTAGCTACCAAAACGGCACAGTCCGGGCCCAAAAACAGGCACACAGACCCATGCAACAGAATCGAGAGCCCAGAGCCCAACTCAAACATACGTGGACAGCCCATTTGCGACCAGGGAGCCAAGAGGAGACAGTGGACAAAGGAGAGTCTCTCCGATAAACGGTGCTGGGAAGCCTGCACAGCCACATGGAACACAACGAGAGTAGACCATGATGTGCCACCTGGCACACGCACCACCTGGAATGGATTAAAGCCCTGAATGGCACACTTGAAACCGTGAAACTTGTAGGAGAAGACCTAGGCAGAGTGCTCTTTGCCATCTGTCTGAGCCGCCTATTGGGAAGAAGCATGTCTGACTGGGCAAGGGCAGCAAAGTAGACAAGAAACAAACGGGACCACCTCACATGCGGACGCTTCTGCCCAGTCAAGGAAACCATCGACTCAATGCAAAGACAGCACAACAACTGGGAGTGGATGTTTGCAAAGCACACATCGGACAAGGGGTGAAAAGCCCAAAGATACAATCAACTCACACGTCTCCACAAGAAAAAGAACAAGCCAATGAAAACCTGGGCCAAAGATGGACACAGAGATTTCTCCCAAGAAGATCTAAAGAGGGCCAACAGGTGCATGAAAACTTGTTCACCCTCATTAAGCCTGAGGCCAAGGCAAATCCAAACCGCAAGGACATAGCAGCTCACTGTGGTCAGAATGGCTATAAGGAGGCAGACAGGAAACAACAAGTGTCAGAGAGGAGGTGGAGAGAAGGGAAGCCTCCTGCACTGCTGGTGGCAGTGGAAACCGGTGCAGCCACTAGGCCAAGCGGTGTGGAACTGCCTCCGAAATTTAAGAATCCATGTCCCATATGATCCAGCTATTCCTCTGGGGCGCGTTTAGCCAAAGAACTCGGAAACACTACCGCCTAAAGACATGTGCACCACTGAGTTCAGCACAGCCTTACTCCCGCTCTCCAAGACTTGGAAGCCGCCCTGGTGCCCAGCAAGGGACGAATGGAGAAGGAACATGGGCTATAGCCACACAATGGCATACCACTCAGCGGGAACAAAGGATGCAATCCAGCCATTTGTGACCACCAGAATGGCTGGGAGGGTTTTAGGGGAAGTGAAACAAGCCCCAGGGACAAAGTCAAATACCGTAGGATCTCACTTACAAGGAGAAGAAAAAACAAGCACTGACCAACAGGCGGCACTGGACATTTGATCGGGGGTGCCCAGAGGCAAAGCGGGGTGGTGGGGGAGGGTGAAAGAGATGATGAGGCACAAGTGTGTGGTGAGGGCCTGTGATTCGGCTTACGCTGGTGAAGAGGATGGAACCTACACGGAAGTCTAAATCGATGAGGATGTAAATCTGAAAGACATAGGATGTTCGAATGCAGGGTTATGGCAATAAATCCACCTAAAAGCAAAAATCCAAAAAGGGGTCCAGAATGACGGCATACAGCTTTGGGGGCTGAAAGAGATTAGAGAAGGTGAACTTCCAAGGATGGAAAATCACCTCAAAAGCCTTACTGATGCTACAGAAAGGTAGACCATTCCAAATACATGAAGAGGAATCCTACCAAGAGAACCTGATCCGTGCTAAGCCCAGGAACCAACGGAAAACGTTACCGTCCATGATGTTCCTACTAATCAGCTTCACGAATAATCCAAACAGGCCCACATCTTCCCAAGTTCAGGCCACAGGTTGGTCCAAAAGTACAAGTCAGGGCCGGCCCTGTGGTGGAGCGGGCAAGTGCCCACGTTCCGCTTGGGTGGCCCGGGCCTCACTCTTTCACAGCACGGGTGCAGATCACATTAGCACTGTTAGGGAATAGAGATTTCATGGTACGGTGCGGACAGAGGTCCTAAAGAAGTAGCAATTGTGAGGGTCCCTTATCAATACGCACCAGAAAAAGCACCGTGAGAATATTCCAATCTAGGAAGGCATCTGGTACACTTCCCCAAAGGAAGAAGGAAGGAAAACATGGGACCTGCCAAGGCGGAATTGGCAGAGTGCTAGGAGATGACACGATCATTGCGCATCAGAGGATTGCCCGGGCAACTTCAACTTGGGAGGGAGTCCAGGACTTTCTCTGGGGAAGGTCCACCCACTTGGCCATCTACCCACGACATAAGAGATAACACCCAGGGTAATCTTACAGGAAAGAGACCAGTGTCTAGAGAGAATGGAGCAGGCCTTTCCAAGTTCGAGGAGAAAGTTAGAAACCGACAAGAAATCCAGAAAAAGGAAAACTATCCTACCTGGAAAGGGGGAGGAGTCAGACTGGTCTGAGATGGCTCTGAAACTCTGTGTGATTGGAGGTTGTCAGGACAACTTAGCCTTTTGAGGTTCTTTATGACATCACGGTGAACATGTCCCCCAAGATGGCCGCATGGTTACAGTCTGAGGATTGGCCTAGTCTGGGCTATTAAAGGGAGAAATACTCAGAAACAGCTTTGACAAACAGAAAGCGGGCACAGAAACTGGAAGAGATCAAACAGACTCTGATGCCAGGGATAAGAAAGGAATCCTTGGCAAGAAGCGAGAATACAGGGACAAGCACTGAGAGGAGAACATTGTCATCTATTCAAGTCCATGGGGAGGCCATGCTGATTCAAGCTTGAAACTTGACTGGAAACACGAGGCCGCACTTGGGCCTTATCAGACCTACAGTTTCCTTCTGCCTTAAGCATAATCCAAAGTCAAGAAGGATCTCTTGAGGACATTGAAGAGAAGAGTCGATGCCTCCTTTCCTAGGTCCCTAGCGTTCTTGGAAGATCAGTCTCACTTTCCATAGCTCTGGCGTCACGGGGGCCCACTGGCCACATGCTAATGCGTCCCAAGAGATGTCTTGGAAGCCTTGAAGGAATGGAGCCCTGCCATGCTTGGGGTAGGTCTCTTTGTTGAGAAGGGCTCTACAAGTGTGCTGAAAATCACCCTTTTCCAGAGGGCTTCGTTCCTTTGTGAAGGCTGCCCTCCCAGGCTAGAGTGTTCACTTTGGCTCCAATGAAATTCTCTACCACGACCTCTTGCCGTAGAAGGATTATTGATTATGTGCTTTGACGCCATATGGAAGGAAGCTGGCTGAAAATTAGAACATTACAATTCTGTTTCCAGAAAAATAAACATGCCAGGGCTGAGGATGTAGGTCAAACAAATGGCACAGCCTACAGAAATAAAGTAAGCCCGCATCTAGACGGAATCTAGGGCAACGTCCAAGGGTCAGGGGTCAAGTTCGAAACTTCCCAAATCCACAAAAGAGAAAGAAAAATATCTTTCCTGGAGCGAGGAATTCATCAGATTTGTCTAATTTGTCTCGGAAAAACATGATGTCCATGAAGGGGGTTGCCAGGACCACCTCGAATTTGGAGTTTCTGATCTCAGGATGTCAAACCAACCCAGATGACCACGGGTTCTCAGTGCTTCGTTTGACCTAGGCTAGGATAGCAAAGAGTCCTACAAGTGACCGCTGCAAATTCAAAGACAGCAACCAAGAATCACGAAAGCACTCACACCTCGGCCTAGAGAACATACGGTGATTCAAGAAAGACAAAATTAATCCCTTGGACTGAAGGAGAACGGACTGATAAGCACATCTAAGGGAGATAGCTGAGAAAGACCATGACGAGGATACTGTGGAAAAGAAAAAAAGGTCCCAGAAAATGCAAGGCGAACAGATATCACACCTGAATAATCCACAATGAAAGATGTCAGTCTTTAGACAGGCTCTGCTGGAACGTTTGAAAGTCAGAGAAATTCACAAGCCAAAACACGGCAGCGAAGGTCAAACCTGGGCTCACTGGGAAGGGTGAGTTATGAGACTGCTCCAAGCGGGCTCTGAAGCCCTGTGTCCATGAAGCTTGCCGGGACAGCAGACACACAATTATGACCAATCCTCTGACGTCACAGTGGCCCCGACAAACCACCTGGCCTCATCTACACAGTGCCAGAGCTGGGCTCAAGCAGCATATTCAAGCCCCATTGCACTCAACTGCAGGTTGCCAATGGAACATGAAAGGGGCCGGCCGGTGGTGCAGCGGTGAGGTCCGCAGCTTCTGGGTCGGTGGCCCGGGGTGGGCCGGGTGGAATCCTGGGGGTGAGCCTCCTCACCACTGCTTCAGTCATTCTGGGGCAGGCGTCCGAGGGGGTGTAGAGGCAGATGGGAAGGGACGTTAGATAGGGCCAGACTTCCACAGCAAATACAGGAGCGTTGCCAGCAGATGTGAGCACAGCGATGCACTTCTGCCAAAACAGAAGCAATTACAAGTTGCAAAGAATAGACAAACGGAAGCTAAACACAAACGAACAAAAAACACAGCTTGCCAGTACGAAGAAGAAGATGTCTATGAAGAGCCTTAGCAAAACAGGTGAAAGCTATGTCAACCGAAAACTAGCAAACGTTTGGGGAAAGAAATTCAAGACGACACAAGGAAAAAGAAGGATATTCCGGGACCTAGGAATGGAAGAATTAACACACTTGAAACGTCCATAGCGGAGAAAGGAATCTCTGGATTCCATGCAATCCCAGCCAAAGTTGCAGCCATATTTGCCAGAGAGATAGAAGAGAGAATCCTAAAGTTTCCAGCCAGCAAGAAGAGACCCTGAATAGGCCAAGGAATCCTCAGGAAAACGAACAAAGCAGGACGTATCACACTTTCTGATTTCAACATAGAGGATGAAGCGCTAGCTACCAAAACGGCACAGTCCGGGCCCAAAAACAGGCACACAGACCCATGCAACAGAATCGAGAGCCCAGAGCCCAACTCAAACATACGTGGACAGCCCATTTGCGACCAGGGAGCCAAGAGGAGACAGTGGACAAAGGAGAGTCTCTCCGATAAACGGTGCTGGGAAGCCTGCACAGCCACATGGAACACAACGAGAGTAGACCATGATGTGCCACCTGGCACACGCACCACCTGGAATGGATTAAAGCCCTGAATGGCACACTTGAAACCGTGAAACTTGTAGGAGAAGACCTAGGCAGAGTGCTCTTTGCCATCTGTCTGAGCCGCCTATTGGGAAGAAGCATGTCTGACTGGGCAAGGGCAGCAAAGGAGACAAGAAACAAACGGGACCACCTCACATGCAGACGCTTCTGCCCAGTCAAGGAAACCATCGACTCAATGCAAAGACAGCACAACAACTGGGAGTGGATGTTTGCAAAGCACACATCGGACAAGGGGTGAAAAGCCCAAAGATACAATCAACTCACACGTCTCCACAAGAAAAAGAACAAGCCAATGAAAACCTGGGCCAAAGATGGACACAGAGATTTCTCCCAAGAAGATCTAAAGAGGGCCAACAGGTGCATGAAAACTTGTTCACCCTCATTAAGCCTGAGGCCAAGGCAAATCCAAGCCGCAAGGACATAGCAGTTCACCGTGGTCAGAATGGCTATAAGGAGGCAGACAGGAAACAACAAGCGTCAGAGAGGAGGTGGAGAGAAGGGAAGCCTGCTGCACTGCTGGTGGCAGTGGAAACCGGTGCAGCCACTAGGCCAAGCGGTGTGGAACTGCCTCCGAAATTTAAGAATCCATGTCCCATATGATCCAGCTATTCCTCTGGGGCGCATTTAGCCAAAGAACTCGGAAACACTACCGCCTAAAGACATGTGCACCGCTGAGTTCAGCACAGCCTTACTCCCGCTCTCCAAGACTTGGAAGCCGCCCTGGTGCCCAGCAAGGGACGAATGGAGAAGGAACATGGGCTATAGCCACACAATGGCATACCACTCAGCGGGAACAAAGGATGCAATCCAGCCATTTGTGACCACCAGAATGGCTGGGAGGGTTTTAGGGGAAGTGAAACAAGCCCCAGGGACAAAGTCAAATACCGTAGGATCTCACTTACAAGGAGAAGAAAAAACAAGCACTGACCAACAGGCGGCACTGGACATTTGATCGGGGGTGCCCAGAGGCAAACCGGGGTGGTGGGGGAGGGTGAAAGAGATGATGAGGCACAAGTGTGTGGTGAGGGCCTGTGATTCGGCTTACGCTGGTGAAGAGGATGGAACCTACATGGAAGTCTAAATCGATGAGGATGTAAATCTGAAAGACATAGGATGTTCGAATGCAGGGTTATGGCAATAAATCCACCTAAAAGCAAAAATCCAAAAAGGGGTCCAGAATGACGGCATACAGCTTTGGGGGCTGAAAGAGATTAGAGAAGGTGAACTTCCAAGGATGGAAAATCACCTCAAAAGCCTTACTGATGCTACAGAAAGGTAGACCATTCCAAATACATGAAGAGGAATCCTACCAAGAGAACCTGATGCGTGCTAAGCCCAGGAACCAACGGAAAACGTTACCGTCCATGATGTTCCTACTAATCAGCTTCACGAATAATCCAAACAGGCCCACATCTTCCCAAGTTCAGGCCACAGGTTGGTCCAAAAGTACAAGTCAGGGCCGGCCCTGTGGTGGAGCGGGCAAGTGCCCACGTTCCGCTTGGGTGGCCCGGGCCTCACTCTTTCACAGCACGGGTGCAGATCACATTAGCACTGTTAGGGAATAGAGATTTCATGGTACGGTGCGGACAGAGGTCCTAAAGAAGTAGCAATTGTGAGGGTCCCTTATCAATACGCACCAGAAAAAGCACCGTGAGAATATTCCAATCTAGGAAGGCATCTGGTACACTTCCCCAAAGGAAGAAGGAAGGAAAACATGGGACCTGCCAAGGCGGAATTGGCAGAGTGCTAGGAGATGACACGATCATTGCGCATCAGAGGATTGCCCGGGCAACTTCAACTTGGGAGGGAGTCCAGGACTTTCTCTGGGGAAGGTCCACCCACTTGGCCATCTACCCACGACATAAGAGATGACACCCAGGGTAATCTTACAGGAAAGAGACCAGTGTCTAGAGAGAAGGGAGCAGGCCTTTCCAAGTTCGAGGAGAAAGTTAGAAACCGACAAGACATCCAGAAAAAGGAAAACTATCCTACCTGGAAAGGGGGAGGAGTCAGACTGGTCTGAGATGGCTCTGAAACTCTGTGTGCTTGGAGGTTGTCAGGACAACTTGGCCTTCTGAGGTTCTTTATGACATCACGCTGAACATGTCCCCCAAGATGGCCGCATGGTTACAGTCTGAGGATTGGCCTAGTCTGGGCTATTAAAGGGAGACATACCCAGAAACAGCTTTGACAAACAGAAAGCGGGCACAGAAACTGGAAGAGATCAAACAGACTCTGATGCCAGGGATAAGAAAGGAATCCTTGGCAAGAAGCGAGAATAGAGGGACAAGCACTGATAGGAGAACATTGTCATCTATTCAAGTCTATGGGGAGGCCATGCTGATTCAAGCTTGAAACTTGATTGGAAACACGAGGCCGCACTTGGGCCTTATCAGACCTACAGTGTCCTTCTGCCTTAAGCATAATCCAAAGTCAAGAAGGATCTCTTGAGGACATTGAATAGAAGAGTCGATGCCTCCTTTCCTAGGCCCCTAGCGTTCTTGGAAGATCAGTCTCACTTTCTATAGCTCTGGCGTCACGGGGGCCCACTGGCCACATGCTAATGCGTCCCAAGAGATGTCTTGGAAGCCTCGAAGGAATGGAGCCCTGTCATGCTTGGGGTAGGTCTCTTTGTTGGGAAGGGCTCTACAAGTGTGCTGAAAATCACCCTTTTCCAGAGGGCTTGGTTCCTTTGTGAAGGCTGCCCTCCCAGGCTAGAGTGCTCACTTTGGCTCCAATGAAATTCTCTCCCCCGACCTCTTGCTGTAGAAGGATTATTGATTATGTGCTTTGACGCCATATGGAAGGAAGCTGGCTGAAAATTAGAACATTACAATTCTGTTTCCAGAAAAATCAACATGCCAGGGCTGAGGATGTAGGTCAAACAAATGGCACAGCCTATAGAAATAAAGTAAGCCCGCATCTAGACGGAATCTAGGGCAACGTCCAAGGGTCAGGGGTCAAGTTCGAAACTTCCCAAATCCACAAAAGAGAAAGAAAAATATCTTTCCTGGAGCGAGGAATTCATCAGATTTGTCTAATTTGTCTCAGAAAAACATGATGTCCATGAAGGGGGTTGCCAGGACCACCTCGAATTTGGAGTTTCTGATCTCAGGATGTCAAACCAACCCAGATGACCACGGGTTCTCAGTGCTTCGTTTGACCTAGGCTAGGATAGCAAAGAGTCCTACAAGTGACCGCTGCAAATTCAAAGACAGCAACCAAGAATCACGAAAGCACTCACACCTCGGCCTAGAGAACATACGGTGATTCAAGAAAGACAAAATTAATCCCTTGGACTGAAGGAGAACGGACTGATAAGCACATCTAAGGGAGATAGCTGAGAAAGACCATGACGAGGATACTGTGGAAAAGAAAACAAGGTCCCAGAAAATGCAAGGCGAACAGATATCACACCTGAATAATCCACAATGAAAGATGTCAGTCTTTAGACAGGCTCTGCTGGAACGTTTGAAAGTCAGAGAAATTCACAAGCCAAAACACGGCAGCGAAGGTCAAACCTGGGCTCACTGGGAAGGGTGAGTTATGAGACTGCTCCAAGCGGGCTCTGAAGCCCTGTGTCCATGAAGCTTGCCGGGGCAGCCGACACACAATTATGACCAATCCTCTGACCTCACAGTGGCCCCGACAAACCACCTGGCCTCATCTACACAGTGCCAGAGTTGGGCTCAAGCAGCATACTCAAGCCCCATTGCACTCAACTGCAGGTTGCCAATGGAACATGAAAGGGGCCGGCCGGTGGTGCAGCGGTGAGGTCCGCAGCTTCTGGGTCGGTGGCCCGGGGTGGGCCGGGTGGAATCCTGGGGGTGAGCCTCCTCACCACTGCTTCAGTCATTCTGGGGCAGGCGTCCGAGGGGGTGTAGAGGCAGATGGGAAGGGACGTTAGATAGGGCCAGACTTCCACAGCAAATACAGGAGCGTTGCCAGCAGATGTGAGCACAGCGATGCACTTCTGCCAAAACAGAACCAATTACAAGTTGCAAAGAATAGAAAAACGGAAGCTAAACACAAACGAACAAAAAACACAGCTTGCCAGTACGAAGAAGAAGATGTCTATGAAGAGCCTTAGCTAAACAGGTGAAAGCTATGTCAACCGAAAACTAGCAAACGTTTGGGGAAAGAAATTCAAGACGACACAAGGAAAAAGAAGGATATTCCGGGACCTAGGAATGGAAGAATTAACACACTTGAAACGTCCATAGCGGAGAAAGGAATCTCTGGATTCCATGCAATCCCAGTCAAAGTTGCAGCCATATTTGCCAGAGAGATAGAAGAGAGAATCCTAAAGTTTCCAGCCAGCAACAAGAGACCCTGAATAGGCCAAGGAATCCTCAGGAAAACGAACAAAGCAGGACGTATCACACTTTCTGATTTCAACGTAGAGGACGAAGCGCTAGGTACCGAAACGGCACAGTCCGGGCCCAAAAACAGGCACACAGACCCATGCAACAGAATCGAGAGCCCAGAGCCCAACTCAAACATACATGGACAGCCCATTTGCGACCAGGGAGCCAAGAGGAGACAGTGGACAAAGGAGAGTCTCTCCGATAAACAGTGCTGGGAAGCCTGCACAGCCACATGGAACACAACGAGAGTAGACCATGATGTGCCACCTGGCACACGCACCACCTGGAATGGATTAAAGCCCTGAATGGCACACTTGAAACCGTGAAACTTGTAGGAGAAGACCTAGGCAGAGTGCCCTTTGCCATCTGTCTGAGCCGCCTATTGGGAAGAAGCATGTCTGACTGGGCAAGGGCAGCAAAGGAGACAAGAAACAAACGGGACCACCTCACATGCAGACGCTTCTGCCCAGTCAAGGAAACCATCGACTCAATGCAAAGACAGCGCAACAACTGGGAGTGGATGTTTGCAAAGCACACATCGGACAAGGGGTGAAAAGCCCAAAGATACAATCAACTCACACGTCTCCAGAAGAAAAAGAACAAGCCAATGAAAACCTGGGCCAAAGATGGACACAGAGATTTCTCCCAAGAAGATCTAAAGAGGGCCAACAGGTGCATGAAAACTTGTTCACCCTCATTAAGCCTGAGGCCAAGGCAAAGCCAAGCCGCAAGGACATAGCAGTTCACCGTGGTCAGAATGGCTATAAGGAGGCAGACAGGAAACAACAAGCGTCAGAGAGGAGGTGGAGAGAAGGGAAGCCTGCTGCACTGCTGGTGGCAGTGGAAACCGGTGCAGCCACTAGGCCAAGCGGTGTGGAACTGCCTCCGAAATTTAAGAATCCATGTCCCATACGATCCAGCTATTCCTCTGGGGCGCGTTTAGCCAAAGAACTCGGAAACACTACCGCCTAAAGACATGTGCACCGCTGAGTTCAGCACAGCCTTACTCCCGCTCTCCAAGACTTGGAAGCCGCCCTGGTGCCCAGCAAGGGACGAATGGAGAAGGAACATGGGCTATAGCCACACAATGGCATACCACTCAGCGGGAACAAAGGATGCAATCCAGCCATTTGTGACCACCAGAATGGCTGGGAGGGTTTTAGGGGAAGTGAAACAAGCCCCAGGGACAAAGTCAAATACCGTAGGGTCTCACTTACAAGGAGAAGAAAAAACAAGCACTGACCAACAGGCGGCACTGGACATTTGATCGGGGGTGCCCAGAGGCAAAGCGGGGTGGTGGGGGAGGGTGAAAGAGATGATGAGGCACAAGTGTGTGGTGAGGGCATGTGATTCGGCTTACGCTGGTGAAGAGGATGGAACCTACACGGAAGTCTAAATCGATGAGGATGTAAATCTGAAAGACATAGGATGTTCGAATGCAGGGTTATGGCAATAAATCCACCTAAAAGCAAAAATCCAAAAAGGGGTCCAGAATGACGGCATACAGCTTTGGGGGCTGAAAGAGATTAGAGAAGGTGAACTTCCAAGGATGGAAAATCACCTCAAAAGCCTTACTGATGCTACAGAAAGGTAGACCATTCCAAATACATGAAGAGGAATCCTACCAAGAGAACCTGATCCGTGCTAAGCCCAGGAACCAACGGAAAACGTTACCGTCCATGATGTTCCTACTAATCCCCTTCACGAATAATCCAAACAGGCCCACATCTTCCCAATTTCAGGCCACAGGTTGGTCCAAAAGTACAAGTCAGGGCCGGCCCTGTGGTGGAGCGGGCAAGTGCCCACGTTCCGCTTGGGTGGCCCGGGCCTCACTCTTTCACAGCACGGGTGCAGATCACATTAGCACTGTTAGGGAATAGAGATTTCATGGTACGGTGCGGACAGAGGTCCTAAAGAAGTAGCAATTGTGAGGGTCCCTTATCAATACGCACCAGAAAAAGAACCGTGAGAATATTCCAATCTAGGAAGGCATCTGGTACACTTCCCAAAGGAAGAAGGAAGGAAAACATGGGACCTGCCAAGGCGGAATTGGCAGAGTGCTAGGAGATGACACGATCATTGCGCATCAGAGGATTGCCTGGGCAACTTCAACTTGGGAGGGAGTCCAGGACTTTCTCTGGGGAAGGTCCACCCAGTTGGCCATCTACCTACGACATAAGAGATAACACCCAGGGTAATCTTACAGGAAAGAGACCAGTGTCTAGAGAGAAGGGAGCAGGCCTTTCCAAGTTCGAGGAGAAAGTTAGAAACCGACAAGACATCCAGAAAAAGGAAAACTATCCTACCTGGAAAGGGGGAGGAGTCAGACTGGTCTGAGATGGCTCTGAAACTCTGTGTGCTTGGAGGTTGTCAGGACAACTTAGCCTTCTGAGGTTCTTTATGACATCACGGTGAACATGTCCCCCAAGATGGCCGCATGGTTACAGTCTGAGGATTGTCCTAGGCTGGGCTATAAAAGGGAGACATACCCAGAAACAGCTTTGACAAACAGAAAGCGGGCACAGAAACTGGAAGAGATCAAACAGACTCTGATGCCAGGGATAAGAAAGGAATCCTTGGCAAGAAGCGAGAATAGAGGGACAAGCACTGCGAGGAGAACATTGTCATCTATTCAAGTCTATGGGGAGGCCATGCTGATTCAAGCTTGAAACTTGATTGGAAACACGAGGCCGCACTTGGGCCTTATCAGACCTACAGTGTCCTTCTGCCTTAAGCATAATCCAAAGTCAAGAAGGATCTCTTGAGGACATTGAATAGAAGAGTCGATGCCTCCTTTCCTAGGCCCCTAGCGTTCTTGGAAGATCAGTCTCACTTTCTATAGCTCTGGCGTCACGGGGGCCCACTGGCCACATGCTAATGCGTCCCAAGAGATGTCTTGGAAGCCTCGAAGGAATGGAGCCCTGTCATGCTTGGGGTAGGTCTCTTTGTTGGGAAGGGCTCTACAAGTGTGCTGAAAATCACCCTTTTCCAGAGGGCTTGGTTCCTTTGTGAAGGCTGCCCTCCCAGGCTAGAGTGCTCACTTTGGCTCCAATGAAATTCTCTCCCCCGACCTCTTGCCGTAGAAGGATTATTGATTATGTGCTTTGACGCCATATGGAAGGAAGCTGGCTGAAAATTAGAACATTACAATTCTGTTTCCAGAAAAATCAACATGCCAGGGCTGAGGATGTAGGTCAAACAAATGGCACAGCCTATAGAAATAAAGTAAGCCCGCATCTAGACGGAATCTAGGGCAACGTCCAAGGGTCAGGGGTCAAGTTCGAAACTTCCCAAATCCACAAAAGAGAAAGAAAAATATCTTTCCTGGAGCGAGGAATTCATCAAATTTGTCTAATTTGTCTCAGAAAAACATGATGTCCATGAAGGGGGTTGCCAGGACCACCTCGAATTTGGAGTTTCTGATCTCAGGATGTCAAACCAACCCAGATGACCACGGGTTCTCAGTGCTTCGTTTGACCTAGGCTAGGATAGCAAAGAGTCCTACAAGTGACCGCTGCAAATTCAAAGACAGCAACCAAGAATCACGAAAGCACTCACACCTCGGCCTAGAGAACATACGGTGATTCAAGAAAGACAAAATTAATCCCTTGGACTGAAGGAGAACGGACTGATAAGCACATCTAAGGGAGATAGCTGAGAAAGACCATGACGAGGATACTGTGGAAAAGAAAACAAGGTCCCAGAAAATGCAAGGCGAACAGATATCACACCTGAATAATCCACAATGAAAGATGTCAGTCTTTAGACAGGCTCTGCTGGAACGTTTGAAAGTCAGAGAAATTCACAAGCCAAAACACGGCAGCGAAGGTCAAACCTGGGCTCACTGGGAAGGGTGAGTTATGAGACTGCTCCAAGCGGGCTCTGAAGCCCTGTGTCCATGAAGCTTGCCGGGGCAGCCGACACACAATTATGACCAATCCTCTGACCTCACAGTGGCCCCGACAAACCACCTGGCCTCATCTACACAGTGCCAGAGGTGGGCTCAAGCAGCATACTCAAGCCCCATTGCACTCAACTGCAGGTTGCCAATGGAACATGAAAGGGGCCGGCCGGTGGTGCAGCGGTGAGGTCCGCAGCTTCTGGGTCGGTGGCCCGGGGTGGGCCGGGTGGAATCCTGGGGGTGAGCCTCCTCACCACTGCTTCAGTCATTCTGGGGCAGGCGTCCGAGGGGGTGTAGAGGCAGATGGGAAGGGACGTTAGATAGGGCCAGACTTCCACAGCAAATACAGGAGCGTTGCCAGCAGATGTGAGCACAGCGATGCACTTCTGCCAAAACAGAACCAATTACAAGTTGCAAAGAATAGAAAAACGGAAGCTAAACACAAACGAACAAAAAACACAGCTTGCCAGTACGAAGAAGAAGATGTCTATGAAGAGCCTTAGCCAAACAGGTGAAAGCTATGTCAACCGAAAACTAGCAAACGTTTGGGGAAAGAAATTCAAGACGACACAAGGAAAAAGAAGGATATTCCGGGACCTAGGAATGGAAGAATTAACACACTTGAAACGTCCATAGCGGAGAAAGGAATCTCTGGATTCCATGCAATCCCAGTCAAAGTTGCAGCCATATTTGCCAGAGAGATAGAAGAGAGAATCCTAAAGTTTCCAGCCAGCAACAAGAGACCCTGAATAGGCCAAGGAATCCTCAGGAAAACGAACACAGCAGGACGTATCACACTTTCTGATTTCAACGTAGAGGACGAAGCGCTAGGTACCGAAACGGCACAGTCCGGGCCCAAAAACAGGCACACAGACCCATGCAACAGAATCGAGAGCCCAGAGCCCAACTCAAACATACATGGACAGCCCATTTGCGACCAGGGAGCCAAGAGGAGACAGTGGACAAAGGAGAGTCTCTCCGATAAACGGTGCTGGGAAGCCTGCACAGCCACATGGAACACAACGAGAGTAGACCATGATGTTCCACCTGGCACACGCACCACCTGGAATGGATTAAAGCCCTGAATGGCACACTTGAAACCGTGAAACTTGTAGGAGAAGACCTAGGCAGAGTGCCCTTTGCCATCTGTCTGAGCCGCCTATTGGGAAGAAGCATGTCTGACTGGGCAAGGGCAGCAAAGGAGACAAGAAACAAACGGGACCACCTCACATGCAGACGCTTCTGCCCAGTCAAGGAAACCATCGACTCAATGCAAAGACAGCACAACAACTGGGAGTGGATGTTTGCAAAGCACACATCGGACAAGGGGTGAAAAGCCCAAAGATACAATCAACTCACACGTCTCCACAAGAAAAAGAACAAGCCAATGAAAACCTGGGCCAAAGATGGACACAGAGATTTCTCCCAAGAAGATCTAAAGAGGGCCAACAGGTGCATGAAAACTTGTTCACCCTCATTAAGCCTGAGGCCAAGGCAAATCCAAGCCGCAAGGACATAGCAGTTCACCGTGGTCAGAATGGCTATAAGGAGGCAGACAGGAAACAACAAGCGTCAGAGAGGAGGTGGAGAGAAGGGAAGCCTGCTGCACTGCTGGTGGCAGTGGAAACCGGTGCAGCCACTAGGCCAAGCGGTGTGGAACTGCCTCCGAAATTTAAGAATCCATGTACCATATGATCCAGCTATTCCTCTGGGGCGCGTTTAGCCAAAGAACTCGGAAACACTACCGCCTAAAGACATGTGCACCGCTGAGTTCAGCACAGCCTTACTCCCGCTCTCCAAGACTTGGAAGCCGCCCTGGTGCCCAGCAAGGGACGAATGGAGAAGGAACATGGGCTATAGCCACACAATGGCATACCACTCAGCGGGAACAAAGGATGCAATCCAGCCATTTGTGACCACCAGAATGGCTGGGAGGGTTTTAGGGGAAGTGAAACAAGCCCCAGGGACAAAGTCAAATACCGTAGGGTCTCACTTACAAGGAGAAGAAAAAACAAGCACTGACCAACAGGCGGCACTGGACATTTGATCGGGGGTGCCCAGAGGCAAAGCGGGGTGGTGGGGGAGGGTGAAAGAGATGATGAGGCACAAGTGTGTGGTGAGGGCATGTGATTCGGCTTACGCTGGTGAAGAGGATGGAACCTACACGGAAGTCTAAATCGATGAGGATGTAAATCTGAAAGACATAGGATGTTCGAATGCAGGGTTATGGCAATAAATCCACCTAAAAGCAAAAATCCAAAAAGGGGTCCAGAATGACGGCATACAGCTTTGGGGGCTGAAAGAGATTAGAGAAGGTGAACTTCCAAGGATGGAAAATCACCTCAAAAGCCTTACTGATGCTACAGAAAGGTAGACCATTCCAAATACATGAAGAGGAATCCTACCAAGAGAACCTGATCCGTGCTAAGCCCAGGAACCAACGGAAAACGTTACCGTCCATGATGTTCCTACTAATCCCCTTCACGAATAATCCAAACAGGCCCACATCTTCCCAAGTTCAGGCCACAGGTTGGTCCAAAAGTACAAGTCAGGGCCGGCCCTGTGGTGGAGCGGGCAAGTGCCCACGTTCCGCTTGGGTGGCCCGGGCCTCACTCTTTCACAGCACGGGTGCAGATCACATTAGCACTGTTAGGGAATAGAGATTTCATGGTACGGTGCGGACAGAGGTCCTAAAGAAGTAGCAATTGTGAGGGTCCCTTATCAATACGCACCAGAAAAAGAACCGTGAGAATATTCCAATCTAGGAAGGCATCTGGTACACTTCCCCAAAGGAAGAAGGAAGGAAAACATGGGACCTGCCAAGGCGGAATTGGCAGAGTGCTAGGAGATGACACGATCATTGCGCATCAGAGGATTGCCTGGGCAACTTCAACTTGGGAGGGAGTCCAGGACTTTCTCTGGGGAAGGTCCACCCAGTTGGCCATCTACCCACGACATAAGAGATAACACCCAGGGTAATCTTACAGGAAAGAGACCAGTGTCTAGAGAGAAGGGAGCAGGCCTTTCCAAGTTCGAGGAGAAAGTTAGAAACCGACAAGACATCCAGAAAAAGGAAAACTATCCTACCTGGAAAGGGGGAGGAGTCAGACTGGTCTGAGATGGCTCTGAAACTCTGTGTGCTTGGAGGTTGTCAGGACAACTTAGCCTTCTGAGGTTCTTTATGACATCACGGTGAACATGTCCCCCAAGATGGCCGCATGGTTACAGTCTGAGGATTGGCCTAGGCTGGGCTATTAAAGGGAGACATACCCAGAAACAGCTTTGACAAACAGAAAGCGGGCACAGAAACTGGAAGAGATCAAACAGACTCTGATGCCAGGGATAAGAAAGGAATCCTTGGCAAGAAGCCAGAATCGAGGGACAAGCACTGCGAGGAGAACATTGTCATCTATTCAAGTCTATGGGGAGGCCATGCTGATTCAAGCTTGAAACTTGATTGGAAACACGAGGCCGCACTTGGGCCTTATCAGACCTACAGTGTCCTTCTGCCTTAAGCATAATCCAAAGTCAAGAAGGATCTCTTGAGGACATTGAATAGAAGAGTCGATGCCTCCTTTCCTAGGCCCCTAGCGTTCTTGGAAGATCAGTCTCACTTTCTATAGCTCTGGCGTCACGGGGGCCCACTGGCCACATGCTAATGCGTCCCAAGAGATGTCTTGGAAGCCTCGAAGGAATGGAGCCCTGTCATGCTTGGGGTAGGTCTCTTTGTTGGGAAGGGCTCTACAAGTGTGCTGAAAATCACCCTTTTCCAGAGGGCTTGGTTCCTTTGTGAAGGCTGCCCTCCCAGGCTAGAGTGCTCACTTTGGCTCCAATGAAATTCTCTCCCCCGACCTCTTGCCGTAGAAGGATTATTGATTATGTGCTTTGACGCCATATGGAAGGAAGCTGGCTGAAAATTAGAACATTACAATTCTGTTTCCAGAAAAATCAACATGCCAGGGCTGAGGATGTAGGTCAAACAAATGGCACAGCCTATAGAAATAAAGTAAGCCCGCATCTAGACGGAATCTAGGGCAACGTCCAAGGGTCAGGGGTCAAGTTCGAAACTTCCCAAATCCACAAAAGAGAAAGAAAAATATCTTCCTGGAGCGAGGAATTCATCAGATTTGTCTAATTTGTCTCAGAAAAACATGATGTCCATGAAGGGGGTTGCCAGGACCACCTCGAATTTGGAGTTTCTGATCTCAGGATGTCAAACCAACCCAGATGACCACGGGTTCTCAGTGCTTCGTTTGACCTAGGCTAGGATAGCAAAGAGTCCTACAAGTGACCGCTGCAAATTCAAAGACAGCAACCAAGAATCACGAAAGCACTCACACCTCGGCCTAGAGAACATACGGTGATTCAAGAAAGACAAAATTAATCCCTTGGACTGAAGGAGAACGGACTGATAAGCACATCTAAGGGAGATAGCTGAGAAAGACCATGACGAGGATACTGTGGAAAAGAAAAAAAGGTCCCAGAAAATGCAAGGCGAACAGATATCACACCTGAATAATCCACAATGAAAGATGTCAGTCTTTAGACAGGCTCTGCTGGAACGTTTGAAAGTCAGAGAAATTCACAAGCCAAAACACGGCAGCGAAGGTCAAACCTGGGCTCACTGGGAAGGGTGAGTTATGAGACTGCTCCAAGCGGGCTCTGAAGCCCTGTGTCCATGAAGCTTGCCGGGGCAGCTGACACACAATTATGACCAATCCTCTGACCTCACAGTGGCCCCGACAAACCACCTGGCCTCATCTACACAGTGCCAGAGTTGGGCTCAAGCAGCATACTCAAGCCCCATTGCACTCAACTGCAGGTTGCCAATGGAACATGAAAGGGGCCGGCCGGTGGTGCAGCGGTGAGGTCCGCAGCTTCTGGGTCGGTGGCCCGGGGTGGGCCGGGTGGAATCCTGGGGGTGAGCCTCCTCACCACTGCTTCAGTCATTCTGGGGCAGGCGTCCGAGGGGGTGTAGAGGCAGATGGGAAGGGACGTTAGATAGGGCCAGACTTCCACAGCAAATACAGGAGCGTTGCCAGCAGATGTGAGCACAGCGATGCACTTCTGCCAAAACAGAACCAATTACAAGTTGCAAAGAATAGAAAAACGGAAGCTAAACACAAACGAACAAAAAACACAGCTTGCCAGTACGAAGAAGAAGATGTCTAGGAAGAGCCTTAGCCAAACAGGTGAAAGCTATGTCAACCGAAAACTAGCAAACGTTTGGGGAAAGAAATTCAAGACGACACAAGGAAAAAGAAGGATATTCCGGGACCTAGGAATGGAAGAATTAACACACTTGAAACGTCCATAGCGGAGAAAGGAATCTCTGGATTCCATGCAATCCCAGTCAAAGTTGCAGCCATATTTGCCAGAGAGATAGAAGAGAGAATCCTAAAGTTTCCAGCCAGCAACAAGAGACCCTGAATAGGCCAAGGAATCCTCAGGAAAACGAACAAAGCAGGACGTATCACACTTTCTGATTTCAACGTAGAGGACGAAGCGCTAGGTACCGAAACGGCACAGTCCGGGCCCAAAAACAGGCACACAGACCCATGCAACAGAATCGAGAGCCCAGAGCCCAACTCAAACATACAGGGACAGCCCATTTGCGACCAGGGAGCCAAGAGGAGACAGTGGACAAAGGAGAGTCTCTCCGATAAACGGTGCTGGGAAGCCTGCACAGCCACATGGAACACAACGAGAGTAGACCATGATGTGCCACCTGGCACACGCACCACCTGGAATGGATTAAAGCCCTGAATGGCACACTTGAAACCGTGAAACCTGTAGGAGAAGACCTAGGCAGAGTGCCCTTTGCCATCTGTCTGAGCCGCCTATTGGGAAGAAGCATGTCTGACTGGGCAAGGGCAGCAAAGGAGACAAGAAACAAACGGGACCACCTCACATGCAGACGCTTCTGCCCAGTCAAGGAAACCATCGACTCAATGCAAAGACAGCACAACAACTGGGAGTGGATGTTTGCAAAGCACACATCGGACAAGGGGTGAAAAGCCCAAAGATACAATCAACTCACACGTCTCCACAAGAAAAAGAACAAGCCAATGAAAACCTGGGCCAAAGATGGACACAGAGATTTCTCCCAAGAAGATCTAAAGAGGGCCAACAGGTGCATGAAAACTTGTTCACCCTCATTAAGCCTGAGGCCAAGGCAAATCCAAGCCGCAAGGACATAGCAGTTCACCGTGGTCAGAATGGCTATAAGGAGGCAGACAGGAAACAACAAGCGTCAGAGAGGAGGTGGAGAGAAGGGAAGCCTCCTGCACTGCTGGTGGCAGTGGAAACCGGTGCAGCCACTAGGCCAAGCGGTGTGGAACTGCCTCCGAAATTTAAGAATCCATGTCCCATATGATCCAGCTATTCCTCTGGGGCGCGTTTAGCCAAAGAACTCGGAAACACTAACGCCTAAAGACATGTGCACCGCTGAGTTCAGCACAGCCTTACTCCCGCTCTCCAAGACTTGGAAGCCGCCCTGGTGCCCAGCAAGGGACGAATGGAGAAGGAACATGGGCTATAGCCACACAATGGCATACCACTCAGCGGGAACAAAGGATGCAATCCAGCCATTTGTGACCACCAGAATGGCTGGGAGGGTTTTAGGGGAAGTGAAACAAGCCCCAGGGACAAAGTCAAATACCGTAGGGTCTCACTTACAAGGAGAAGAAAAAACAAGCACTGACCAACAGGCGGCACTGGACATTTGATCGTGGGTGCCCAGAGGCAAAGCGGGGCGGTGGGGGAGGGTGAAAGAGATGATGAGGCACAAGTGTGTGGTGAGGGCATGTGATTCGGCTTACGCTGGTGAAGAGGATGGAACCTACACGGAAGTCTAAATCGATGAGGATGTAAATCTGAAAGACATAGGATGTTCGAATGCAGGGTTATGGCAATAAATCCACCTAAAAGCAAAAATCCAAAAAGGGGTCCAGAATGACGGCATACAGCTTTGGGGGCTGAAAGAGATTAGGGAAGGTGAACTTCCAAGGATGGAAAATCACCTCAAAAGCCTTACTGATGCTACAGAAAGGTAGACCATTCCAAATACATGAAGAGGAATCCTACCAAGAGAACCTGATCCGTGCTAAGCCCAGGAACCAACGGAAAACGTTACTGTCCATGATGTTCCTACTAATCCCCTTCACGAATAATCCAAACAGGCCCACATCTTCCCAAGTTCAGGCCACAGGTTGGTCCAAAAGTACAAGTCAGGGCCGGCCCTGTGGTGGAGCGGGCAAGTGCCCACGTTCCGCTTGGGTGGCCCGGGCCTCACTCTTTCACAGCACGGGTGCAGATCACATTAGCACTGTTAGGGAATAGAGATTTCATGGTACGGTGCGGACAGAGGTCCTAAAGAAGTAGCAATTGTGAGGGTCCCTTATCAATACGCACCAGAAAAAGAACCGTGAGAATATTCCAATCTAGGAAGGCATCTGGTACACTTCCCCAAAGGAAGAAGGAAGGAAAACATGGGACCTGCCAAGGCGGAATTGGCAGAGTGCTAGGAGATGACACGATCATTGCGCATCAGAGGATTGCCTGGGCAACTTCAACTTGGGAGGGAGTCCAGGACTTTCTCTGGGGAAGGTCCACCCAGTTGGCCATCTACCCACGACATAAGAGATAACACCCAGGGTAATCTTACAGGAAAGAGACCAGTGTCTAGAGAGAAGGGAGCAGGCCTTTCCAAGTTCGAGGAGAAAGTTAGAAACCGACAAGACATCCAGAAAAAGGAAAACTATCCTACCTGGAAAGGGGGAGGAGTCAGACTGGTCTGAGATGGCTCTGAAACTCTGTGTGCTTGGAGGTTGTCAGGACAACTTAGCCTTCTGAGGTTCTTTATGACATCACGGTGAACATGTCCCCCAAGATGGCCGCATGGTTACAGTCTGAGGATTGTCCTAGGCTGGGCTATAAAAGGGAGACATACCCAGAAACAGCTTTGACAAACAGAAAGCGGGCACAGAAACTGGAAGAGATCAAACAGACTCTGATGCCAGGGATAAGAAAGGAATCCTTGGCAAGAAGCGAGAATAGAGGGACAAGCACTGCGAGGAGAACATTGTCATCTATTCAAGTCTATGGGGAGGCCATGCTGATTCAAGCTTGAAACTTGATTGGAAACACGAGGCCGCACTTGGGCCTTATCAGACCTACAGTGTCCTTCTGCCTTAAGCATAATCCAAAGTCAAGAAGGCTCTCTTGAGGACATTGAATAGAAGAGTCGATGCCTCCTTTCCTAGGCCCCTAGCGTTCTTGGAAGATCAGTCTCACTTTCTATAGCTCTGGCGTCACGGGGGCCCACTGGCCACATGCTAATGCGTCCCAAGAGATGTCTTGGAAGCCTCGAAGGAATGGAGCCCTGTCATGCTTGGGGTAGGTCTCTTTGTTGGGAAGGGCTCTACAAGTGTGCTGAAAATCACCCTTTTCCAGAGGGCTTGGTTCCTTTGTGAAGGCTGCCCTCCCAGGCTAGAGTGCTCACTTTGGCTCCAATGAAATTCTCTCCCCCGACCTCTTGCCGTAGAAGGATTATTGATTATGTGCTTTGACGCCATATGGAAGGAAGCTGGCTGAAAATTAGAACATTACAATTCTGTTTCCAGAAAAATCAACATGCCAGGGCTGAGGATGTAGGTCAAACAAATGGCACAGCCTATAGAAATAAAGTAAGCCCGCATCTAGACGGAATCTAGGGCAACGTCCAAGGGTCAGGAGTCAAGTTCGAAACTTCCCAAATCCACAAAAGAGAAAGAAAAATATCTTTCCTGGAGCGAGGAATTCATCAGATTTGTCTAATTTGTCTCGGAAAAACATGATGTCCATGAAGGGGGTTGCCAGGACCACCTCGAGTTTGGAGTTTCTGATCTCAGGATGTCAAACCAACCCAGATGACCACGGGTTCTCAGTGCTTCGTTTGACCTAGGCTAGGATAGCAAAGAGTCCTACAAGTGACCGCTGCAAATTCAAAGACAGCAACCAAGAATCACGAAAGCACTCACACCTCGGCCTAGAGAACATACGGTGATTCAAGAAAGACAAAATTAATCCCTTGGACTGAAGGAGAACGGACTGATAAGCACATCTAAGGGAGATAGCTGAGAAAGACCATGACGAGTATACTGTGGAAAAGAAAAAAAGGTCCCAGAAAATGCAAGGCGAACAGATATCACACCTGAATAATCCACAATGAAAGATGTCAGTCTTTAGACAGGCTCTGCTGGAACGTTTGAAAGTCAGAGAAATTCACAAGCCAAAACACGGCAGCGAAGGTCAAACCTGGGCTCACTGGGAAGGGTGAGTTATGAGACTGCTCCAAGCGGGCTCTGAAGCCCTGTGTCCATGAAGCTTGCCGGGGCAGCCGACACACAATTATGACCAATCCTCTGACCTCACAGTGGCCCCGACAAACCACCTGGCCTCATCTACACAGTGCCAGAGTTGGGCTCAAGCAGCATATTCAAGCCCCATTGCACTCAACTGCAGGTTGCCAATGGAACATGAAAGGGGCCGGCCGGTGGTGCAGCGGTGAGGTCCGCAGCTTCTGGGTCGGTGGCCCGGGGTGGGCTGGGTGGAATCCTGGGGGTGAGCCTCCTCACCACTGCTTCAGTCATTCTGGGGCAGGTGTCCGAGGGGGTGTAGAGGCAGATGGGAAGGGACGTTAGATAGGGCCAGACTTCCACAGCAAATACAGGAGCGTTGCCAGCAGATGTGAGCACAGCGATGCACTTCTGCCAAAACAGAACCAATTACAAGTTGCAAAGAATAGAAAAACGGAAGCTAAACACAAACGAACAAAAAACACAGCTTGCCAGTACGAAGCAGAAGATGTCTAGGAAGAGCCTTAGCAAAACAGGGGAAAGCTATGTCAACCGAAAACTAGCAAACGTTTGGGGAAAGAAATTCAAGACGACACAAGGAAAAAGAAGGATATTCCGGGACCTAGGAATGGAAGAATTAACACACTTGAAACGTCCATAGCGGAGAAAGGAATCTCTGGATTCCATGGAATCCCCGTCAAAGTTGCAGCCATATTTGCCAGAGAGATAGAAGAGAGAATCCTAAAGTTTCCAGCCAGCAACAAGAGACCCTGAATAGGCCAAGGAATCCTCAGGAAAACGAACAAAGCAGGACGTATCACACTTTCTGATTTCAACATAGAGGACGAAGCGCTAGCTACCGAAACGGCACAGTCCGGGCCCAAAAACAGGCACACAGATCCATGCAACAGAATCGAGAGGCCAGAGCCCAACTCAAACATACATGGACAGCCCATTTGCGACCAGGGAGCCAAGAGGAGACAGTGGACAAAGGAGAGTCTCTCCGATAAACGGTGCTGGGAAACCTGCACAGCCACATGGAACACAACGAGAGTAGACCATTATGTTCCACCTGGCACACGCACCACCTGGAATGGATTAAAGCCCTGAATGGCACACTTGAAACCGTGAAACTTGTAGGAGAAGACCTAGGCAGAGTGCTCTTTGCCATCTGTCTGAGCCGCCTATTGGGAAGAAGCATGTCTGACTGGGCAAGGGCAGCAAAGGAGACAAGAAACAAACGGGACCACCTCACATGCAGACGCTTCTGCTCAGTCAAGGAAACCATCGACTCAATGCAAAGACAGCACAACAACTGGGAGTGGATGTTTGCAAAGCACACATCGGACAAGGGGTGAAAAGCCCAAAGATACAATCAACTCACACGTCTCCACAAGAAAAAGAACAAGCCAATGAAAACCTGGGCCAAAGATGGACACAGAGATTTCTCCCAAGAAGATCTAAAGAGGGCCAACAGGTGCATGAAAACTTGTTCACCCTCATTAAGCCTGAGGCCAAGGCAAATCCAATCCACAAGGACAGAGCAGCTCACCGTGGTCAGAATGGCTATAAGGAGGCAGACAGGAAACAACAAGCGTCAGAGAGGAGGTGGAGAGAAGGGAAGCCTGCTGCACTGCTGGTGGCAGTGGAAACCGGTGCAGCCACTAGGCCAAGCGGTGTGGAACTGCCTCCGAAATTTAAGAATCCATGTCCCATATGATCCAGCTATTCCTCTGGGGCGCGTTTAGCCAAAGAACTCGGAAACACTACCGCCTAAAGACATGTGCACCGCTGAGTTCAGCACAGCCTTACTCCCGCTCTCCAACACTTGGAAGCCGCCCTGGTGCCCAGCAAGGGACGAATGGAGAAGGAACATGGGCTATAGCCACACAATGGCATACCACTCAGCGGGAACAAAGGATGCAATCCAGCCATTTGTGACCACCAGAATGGCTGGGAGGGTTTTAGGGGAAGTGAAACAAGCCCCAGGGACAAAGTCAAATACCGTACGATCTCACTTACAAGGAGAAGAAAAAACAAGCACTGACCAACAGGCGGCACTGGACATTTGATCGGGGGTGCCCAGAGGCAAAGCGGGGCGGTGGGGGAGGGTGAAAGAGATGATGAGGCACAAGTGTGTGGTGAGGGCCTGTGATTCGGCTTACGCTGGTGAAGAGGATGGAACCTACACGGAAGTCTAAATCGATGAGGATGTAAATCTGAAAGACATAGGATGTTCGAATGCAGGGTTATGGCAATAAATCCACCTAAAAGCAAAAATCCAAAAAGGGGTCCAGAATGACGGCATACAGCTTTGGGGGCTGAAAGAGATTAGAGAAGGTGAACTTCCAAGGATGGAAAATCACCTCAAAAGCCTTACTGATGCTACAGAAAGGTAGACCATTCCAAATACATGAAGAGGAATCCTACCAAGAGAACCTGATCCGTGCTAAGCCCAGGAACCAACGGAAAACGTTACCGTCCATGATGTTCCTACTAATCCCCTTCACGAATAATCCAAACAGGCCCACATCTTCCCAAGTTCAGGCCACAGGTTGGTCCAAAAGTACAAGTCAGGGCCGGCCCTGTGGTGGAGCGGGCAAGTGCCCACGTTCCGCTTGGGTGGCCCGGGCCTCACTCTTTCACAGCACGGGTGCAGATCACATTAGCACTGTTAGGGAATAGAGATTTCATGGTACGGTGCGGACAGAGGTCCTAAAGAAGTAGCAATTGTGAGGGTCCCTTATCAATACGCACCAGAAAAAGAACCGTGAGAATATTCCAATCTAGGAAGGCATCTGGTACACTTCCCCAAAGGAAGAAGGAAGGAAAACATGGGACCTGCCAAGGCGGAATTGGCAGAGTGCTAGGAGATGACACGATCATTGCGCATCAGAGGATTGCCTGGGCAACTTCAACTTGGGAGGGAGTCCAGGACTTTCTCTGGGGAAGGTCCACCCAGTTGGCCATCTACCCACGACATAAGAGATAACACCCAGGGTAATCTTACAGGAAAGAGACCAGTGTCTAGAGAGAAGGGAGCAGGCCTTTCCAAGTTCGAGGAGAAAGTTAGAAACCGACAAGACATCCAGAAAAAGGAAAACTATCCTACCTGGAAAGGGGGAGGAGTCAGACTGGTCTGAGATGGCTCTGAAACTCTGTGTGCTTGGAGGTTGTCAGGACAACTTAGCCTTCTGAGGTTCTTTATGACATCACGGTGAACATGTCCCCCAAGATGGCCGCATGGTTACAGTCTGAGGATTGTCCTAGGCTGGGCTATAAAAGGGAGACATACCCAGAAACAGCTTTGACAAACAGAAAGCGGGCACAGAAACTGGAAGAGATCAAACAGACTCTGATGCCAGGGATAAGAAAGGAATCCTTGGCAAGAAGCGAGAATAGAGGGACAAGCACTGCGAGGAGAACATTGTCATCTATTCAAGTCTATGGGGAGGCCATGCTGATTCAAGCTTGAAACTTGATTGGAAACACGAGGCCGCACTTGGGCCTTATCAGACCTACAGTGTCCTTCTGCCTTAAGCATAATCCAAAGTCAAGAAGGCTCTCTTGAGGACATTGAATAGAAGAGTCGATGCCTCCTTTCCTAGGCCCCTAGCGTTCTTGGAAGATCAGTCTCACTTTCTATAGCTCTGGCGTCACGGGGGCCCACTGGCCACATGCTAATGCGTCCCAAGAGATGTCTTGGAAGCCTCGAAGGAATGGAGCCCTGTCATGCTTGGGGTAGGTCTCTTTGTTGGGAAGGGCTCTACAAGTGTGCTGAAAATCACCCTTTTCCAGAGGGCTTGGTTCCTTTGTGAAGGCTGCCCTCCCAGGCTAGAGTGCTCACTTTGGCTCCAATGAAATTCTCTCCCCCGACCTCTTGCCGTAGAAGGATTATTGATTATGTGCTTTGACGCCATATGGAAGGAAGCTGGCTGAAAATTAGAACATTACAATTCTGTTTCCAGAAAAATCAACATGCCAGGGCTGAGGATGTAGGTCAAACAAATGGCACAGCCTATAGAAATAAAGTAAGCCCGCATCTAGACGGAATCTAGGGCAACGTCCAAGGGTCAGGGGTCAAGTTCGAAACTTCCCAAATCCACAAAAGAGAAATAAAAATATCTTCCTGGAGCGAGGAATTCATCAGATTTGTCTAATTTGTCTCAGAAAAACATGATGTCCATGAAGGGGGTTGCCAGGACCACCTCGAATTTGGAGTTTCTGATCTCAGGATGTCAAACCAACCCAGATGACCACGGGTTCTCAGTGCTTCGTTTGACCTAGGCTAGGATAGCAAAGAGTCCTACAAGTGACCGCTGCAAATTCAAAGACAGCAACCAAGAATCACGAAAGCACTCACACCTCGGCCTAGAGAACATACGGTGATTCAAGAAATACAAAATTAATCCCTTGGACTGAAGGAGAACGGACTGATAAGCACATCTAAGGGAGATAGCTGAGAAAGACCATGACGAGGATACTGTGGAAAAGAAAAAAAGGTCCCAGAAAATGCAAGGCGAACAGATATCACACCTGAATAATCCACAATGAAAGATGTCAGTCTTTAGACAGGCTCTGCTGGAACGTTTGAAAGTCAGAGAAATTCACAAGCCAAAACACGGCAGCGAAGGTCAAACCTGGGCTCACTGGGAAGGGTGAGTTATGAGACTGCTCCAAGCGGGCTCTGAAGCCCTGTGTCCATGAAGCTTGCCGGGGCAGCCGACACACAATTATGACCAATCCTCTGACCTCACAGTGGCCCCGACAAACCACCTGGCCTCATCTACACAGTGCCAGAGTTGGGCTCAAGCAGCATATTCAAGCCCCATTGCACTCAACTGCAGGTTGCCAATGGAACATGAAAGGGGCCGGCCGGTGGTGCAGCGGTGAGGTCCGCAGCTTCTGGGTCGGTGGCCCGGGGTGGGCCGGGTGGAATCCTGGGGGTGAGCCTCCTCACCACTGCTTCAGTCATTCTGGGGCAGGTGTCCGAGGGGGTGTAGAGGCAGATGGGAAGGGACGTTAGATAGGGCCAGACTTCCACAGCAAATACAGGAGCGTTGCCAGCAGATGTGAGCACAGCGATGCACTTCTGCCAAAACAGAACCAATTACAAGTTGCAAAGAATAGAAAAACGGAAGCTAAACACAAACGAACAAAAAACACAGCTTGCCAGTACGAAGCAGAAGATGTCTAGGAAGAGCCTTAGCAAAACAGGGGAAAGCTATGTCAACCGAAAACTAGCAAACGTTTGGGGAAAGAAATTCAAGACGACACAAGGAAAAAGAAGGATATTCCGGGACCTAGGAATGGAAGAATTAGCACACTTGAAACGTCCATAGCGGAGAAAGGAATCTCTGGATTCCATGCAATCCCAGTCAAAGTTGCAGCCATATTTGCCAGAGAGATAGAAGAGAGAATCCTAAAGTTTCCAGCCAGCAACAAGAGACCCTGAAGAGGCCAAGGAATCCTCAGGAAAACGAACAAAGCAGGACGTATCACACTTTCTGATTTCAACATAGAGGACGAACCCCAGCTACCGAAACGGCACAGTCCGGGCCCAAAAACAGGCACACAGATACATGCAACAGAATCGAGAGGCCAGAGCCCAACTCAAACATACATGGACAGCCCATTTGCGACCAGGGAGCCAAGAGGAGACAGTGGACAAAGGAGAGTCTCTCCGATAAACGGTGCTGGGAAGCCTGCACAGCCACATGGAACACAACGACAGTAGACCATGATGTTCCACCTGGCACACGCACCACCTGGAATGGATTAAAGCCCTGAATGGCACACTTGAAACCCTGAAACTTGTAGGAGAAGACCTAGGCAGAGTGCTCTTTGCCATCTGTCTGAGCCGCCTATTGGGAAGAAGCCTGTCTGACTGGGCAAGGGCAGCAAAGGAGACAAGAAACAAACGGGACCACCTCACATGCAGACGCTTCTGCCCAGTCAAGGAAACCATCGACTCAATGCAAAGACAGCACAACAACTGGGAGTGGATGTTTGCAAAGCACACATCGGACAAGGGGTGAAAAGCCCAAAGATACAATCAACTCACACGTCTCCACAAGAAAAAGAACAAGCCAATGAAAACCTGGGCCAAAGATGGACACAGAGATTTCTCCCAAGAAGATCTAAAGAGGGCCAACAGGTGCATGAAAACTTGTTCACCCTCATTAAGCCTGAGGCCAAGGCAAATCCAAGCCGCAAGGACATAGCAGCTCACCGTGGTCAGAATGGCTATAAGGAGGCAGACAGGAAACAACAAGCGTCAGAGAGGAGGTGGAGAGAAGGGAAGCCTCCTGCACTGCTGGTGGCAGTGGAAACCGGTGCAGCCACTAGGCCAAGCGGTGTGGAACTGCCTCCGAAATTTAAGAATCCATGTCCCATATGATCCAGCTATTCCTCTGGGGCGCGTTTAGCCAAAGAACTCGGAAACACTACCGCCTAAAGACATGTGCACCGCTGAGTTCACCACAGCCTTACTCCCACTCTCCAAGACTTGGAAGCAGCCCTGGTGCCCAGCAAGGGACAAATGGAGAGGGAACATGGGCTATAGCCACACAATGGCGTACACTCAGCGGGAACAAAGGATGCAATCCAGCCATTTGTGACCACCAGAATGGCTGGGAGGGTTTTAGGGGAAGTGAAACAAGCCCCAGGGACAAAGTCAAATACCGTAGGATCTCACTTACAAGGAGGAGAAAAAACAAGCACTGACCAACAGGCGACACTGGACATTTGATCGGGGGTGCCCAGAGGCAAAGCGGGGCGGTGGGGGAGGGTGAAAGAGATGATGAGGCACAAGTGTGTGGTGAGGGCCTGTGATTCGGTTTACGCTGGTGAAGAGGATGGAACCTACACGGAAGTCTAAATCGATGAGGATGTAAATCTGAAAGACATAGGATGTTCGAATGCAGGGTTATGGCAATATATCCACCTAAAATCAAAAATCCAAAAAGGGGTCCAGAATGACGGCATACAGCTTTGGGGGCTGAAAGAGATTAGAGAAGGTGAACTTCCAAGGATGGAAAATCACCTCAAAAGCCTTACTGATGCTACAGAATGGTAGACCATTCCAAATACATGAAGAGGAATCCTACCAAGAGAACCTGATCCGTGCTAAGCCCAGGAACCAACGGAAAACGTTACCGTCCATGATGTTCCTACTAATCCCCTTCACGAATAATCCAAACAGGCCCACATCTTCCCAAGTTCAGGCCACAGGTTGGTCCAAAAGTACAAGTCAGGGCCGGCCCTGTGGTGGAGCGGGCAAGTGCCCACGTTCCGCTTGGGTGGCCCGGGCCTCACTCTTTCACAGCACGGGTGCAGATCACATTAGCACTGTTAGGGAATAGAGATTTCATGGTACGGTGCGGACAGAGGTCCTAAAGAAGTAGCAATTGTGAGGGTCCCTTATCAATACACACCAGAAAAAGAACCGTGAGAATATTCCAATCTAGGAAGGCATCTGGTACACTTCCCCAAAGGAAGAAGGAAGGAAAACATGGGACCTGCCAAGGCGGAATTGGCAGAGTGCTAGGAGATGACACGATCATTGCGCATCAGAGGATTGCCTGGGCAACTTCAACTTGGGAGGGAGTCCAGGACTTTCTCTGGGGAAGGTCCACCCACTTGGCCATCTACCCACGACATAAGAGATAACACCCAGGGTAATCTTACAGGAAAGAGACCAGTGTCTAGAGAGAAGGGAGCAGGCCTTTCCAAGTTCGAGGAGAAAGTTAGAAACCGACAAGACATCCAGAAAAAGGAAAACTATCCTACCTGGAAAGGGGGAGGAGTCAGACTGGTCTGAGATGGCTCTGAAACTCTGTGTGCTTGGAGGTTGCCAGGACAACTTAGCCTTCTGAGGTTCTTTATGACATCACGGTGAACATGTCCCCAAAGATGGCCGCATGGTTACAGTCTGAGGATTGGCCTAGGCTGGGCTATTAAAGGGAGACATACCCAGAAACAGCTTTGACAAACAGAAAGCGGGCACAGAAACTGGAAGAGATCAAACAGACTCTGATGCCAGGGATAAGAAAGGAATCCTTGGCAAGAAGCCAGAATCGAGGGACAAGCACTGAGAGGAGAACATTGTCATCTATTCAAGTCTATGGGGAGGCCATGCTGATTCAAGCTTGAAACTTGATTGGAAACACGAGGCCGCACTTGGGCCTTATCAGACCTACAGTGTCCTTCTGCCTTAAGCATAATCCAAAGTCAAGAAGGATCTCTTGAGGACATTGAAGAGAAGAGTCGATGCCTCCTTTCCTAGGCCCCTAGCGTTCTTGGAAGATCAGTCTCACTTTCTATAGCTCTGGCGTCACGGGGGCCCACTGGCCACATGCTAATGCGTCCCAAGAGATGTCTTGGAAGCCTCGAAGGAATGGAGCCCTGCCATGCTTGGGGTAGGTCTCTTTGTTGGGAAGGGCTCTACAAGTGTGCTGAAAATCACCCTTTTCCAGAGGGCTTGGTTCCTTTGTGAAGGCTGCCCTCCCAGGCTAGAGTGCTCAGTTTGGCTCCAATGAAATTCTCTCCCCCGACCTCTTGCCGTAGAAGGATTATTGATTATGTGCTTTGACGCCATATGGAAGGAAGCTGGCTGAAAATTAGAACATTACAATTCTGTTTCCAGAAAAATCAGCATGCCAGGGCTGAGGATGTAGGTCAAACAAATGGCACAGCCTATAGAAATAAAGTAAGCCCGCATCTAGACGGAATCTAGGGCAACGTCCAAGGGTCAGGGGTCAAGTTCGAAACTTCCCAAATCCACAAAAGAGAAAGAAAAATATCTTTCCTGGAGCGAGGAATTCATCAGATTTGTCTAATTTGTCTCGGAAAAACATGATGTCCATGAAGGGGGTTGCCAGGACCACCTCGAGTTTGGAGTTTCTGATCTCAGGATGTCAAACCAACCCAGATGACCACGGGTTCTCAGTGCTTCGTTTGACCTAGGCTAGGATAGCAAAGAGTCCTACAAGTGACCGCTGCAAATTCAAAGACAGCAACCAAGAATCACGAAAGCACTCACACCTCGGCCTAGAGAACATACGGTGATTCAAGAAATACAAAATTAATCCCTTGGACTGAAGGAGAACGGACTGATAAGCACATCTAAGGGAGATAGCTGAGAAAGACCATGACGAGGATACTGTGGAAAAGAAAAAAAGGTCCCAGAAAATGCAAGGCGAACAGATATCACACCTGAATAATCCACAATGAAAGATGTCAGTCTTTAGACAGGCTCTGCTGGAACGTTTGAAAGTCAGAGAAATTCACAAGCCAAAACACGGCAGCGAAGGTCAATCCAGGGCTCACTGGGAAGGGTGAGTTATGAGACTGCTCCAAGCGGGCTCTGAAGCCCTGTGTCCATGAAGCTTGCCGGGACAGCAGACACACAATTATGACCAATCCTCTGACGTCACAGTGGCCCCGACAAACCACCTGGCCTCATCTACACAGTGCCAGAGCTGGGCTCAAGCAGCATATTCAAGCCCCATTGCACTCAACTGCAGGTTGCCAATGGAACATGAAAGGGGCCAGCCGGTGGTGCAGCAGTGAGGTCCGCAGCTTCTGGGTCGGTGGCCCGGGGTGGGCCGGGTGGAATCCTGGGGGTGAGCCTCCTCACCACTGCTTCAGTCATTCTGGGGCAGGCGTCCGAGGGGATGTAGAGGCAGATGGGAAGGGACGTTAGATAGGGCCAGACTTCCACAGCAAATACAGGAGCGTTGCCAGCAGATGTGAGCACAGCGATGCACTTCTGCCAAAACAGAACCAATTACAAGTTGCAAAGAATAGACAAACGGAAGCTAAACACAAACGAACAAAAAACACAGCTTGCCAGTACGAAGAAGAAGATCTCTATGAAGAGCCTTAGCAAAACAGGTGAAAGCTATGTCAACCGAAAACTAGCAAACGTTTGGGGAAAGAAATTCAAGACGACACAAGGAAAAAGAAGGATATTCCGGGACCTAGGAATGGAAGAATTAGCACACTTGAAACGTCCATAGCGGAGAAAGGAATCTCTGGATTCCATGCAATCCCAGTCAAAGTTGCAGCCATATTTGCCAGAGAGATAGAAGAGAGAATCCTAAAGTTTCCAGCCAGCAACAAGAGACCCTGAATAGCCCAAGGAATCCTCAGGAAAACGAACAAAGCAGGACGTATCACACTTTCTGATTTCAACATAGAGGACGAACCCCAGCTACCGAAACGGCACAGTCCGGGCCCAAAAACAGGCACACAGATACATGCAACAGAATCGAGAGGCCAGAGCCCAACTCAAACATACATGGACAGCCCATTTGCGACCAGGGAGCCAAGAGGAGACAGTGGACAAAGGAGAGTCTCTCCGATAAACGGTGCTGGGAAGCCTGCACAGCCACATGGAACACAACGACAGTAGACCATGATGTTCCACCTGGCACACGCACCACCTGGAATGGATTAAAGCCCTGAATGGCACACTTGAAACCCTGAAACTTGTAGGAGAAGACCTAGGCAGAGTGCTCTTTGCCATCTGTCTGAGCCGCCTATTGGGAAGAAGCCTGTCTGACTGGGCAAGGGCAGCAAAGGAGACAAGAAACAAACGGGACCACCTCACATGCAGACGCTTCTGCCCAGTCAAGGAAACCATCGACTCAATGCAAAGACAGCACAACAACTGGGAGTGGATGTTTGCAAAGCACACATCGGACAAGGGGTGAAAAGCCCAAAGATACAATCAACTCACACGTCTCCACAAGAAAAAGAACAAGCCAATGAAAACCTGGGCCAAAGATGGACACAGAGATTTCTCCCAAGAAGATCTAAAGAGGGCCAACAGGTGCATGAAAACTTGTTCACCCTCATTAAGCCTGAGGCCAAGGCAAATCCAAGCCGCAAGGACATAGCAGCTCACCGTGGTCAGAATGGCTATAAGGAGGCAGACAGGAAACAACAAGCGTCAGAGAGGAGGTGGAGAGAAGAGAAGCCTCCTGCACTGCTGGTGGCAGTGGAAACCGGTGCAGCCACTAGGCCAAGCGGTGTGGAACTGCCTCCGAAATTTAAGAATCCATGTCCCATATGATCCAGCTATTCCTCTGGGGCGCGTTTAGCCAAAGAACTCGGAAACACTACCGCCTAAAGACATGTGCACCGCTGAGTTCACCACAGCCTTACTCCCGCTCTCCAAGACTTGGAAGCCGCCCTGGTGCCCAGCAAGGGACGAATGGAGAGGGAACATGGGCTATAGCCACACAATGGCGTACCACTCAGCGGGAACAAAGGATGCAATCCAGCCATTTGTGACCACCATAATGGCTGGGAGGGTTTTAGGGGAAGTGAAACAAGCCCCAGGGACAAAGTCAAATACCGTAGGGTCTCACTTACAAGGAGAAGAAAAAACAAGCACTGACCAACAGGCGGCACTGGACATTTGATCGGGGGTGCCCAGAGGCAAAGCGGGGCGGTGGGGGAGGGTGAAAGAGATGATGAGGCACAAGTGTGTGGTGAGGGCCTGTGATTCGGCTTACGCTGGTGAAGAGGATGGAACCTACACGGAAGTCTAAATCGATGAGGATGTAAATCTGAAAGACATAGGATGTTCGAAAGCAGGGTTATGGCAATAAATCCACCTAAAAGCAAAAATCCAAAAAGGGGTCCAGAATGACGGCATACAGCTTTGGGGGCTGAAAGAGATTAGAGAAGGTGAACTTCCAAGGATGGAAAATCACCTCAAAAGCCTTACTGATGCTACAGAAAGGTAGACCATTCCAAATACATGAAGAGGAATCCTACCAAGAGAACCTGATCCGTGCTAAGCCCAGGAACCAACGGAAAACGTTACCGTCCATGATGTTCCTACTAATCCCCTTCACGAATAATCCAAACAGGCCCACATCTTCCCAAGTTCAGGCCACAGGTTGGTCCAAAAGTACAAGTCAGGGCCGGCCCTGTGGTGGAGCGGGCAAGTGCCCACGTTCCGCTTGGGTGGCCCGGGCCTCGCTCTTTCACAGCACGGGTGCAGATCACATTAGCACTGTTAGGGAATAGAGATTTCATGGTACGGTGCGGACAGAGGTCCTAAAGAAGTAGCAATTGTGAGGGTCCCTTATCAATACGCACCAGAAAAAGAACCGTGAGAATATTCCAATCTAGGAAGGCATCTGGTACACTTCCCCAAAGGAAGAAGGAAGGAAAACATGGGACCTGCCAAGGCGGAATTGGCAGAGTGCTAGGAGATGACACGATCATTGCGCATCAGAGGATTGCCTGGGCAACTTCAACTTGGGAGGGAGTCCAGGACTTTCTCTGGGGAAGGTCCACCCACTTGGCCATCTACCCACGACATAAGAGATAACACCCAGGGTAATCTTACAGGAAAGAGACCAGTGTCTAGAGAGAAGGGAGCAGGCCTTTCCCAGTTCGAGGAGAAAGTTAGAAACCGACAAGACATCCAGAAAAAGGAAAACTATCCTACCTGGAAAGGGGGAGGAGTCAGACTGGTCTGAGATGGCTCTGAAACTCTGTGTGCTTGGAGGTTGCCAGGACAACTTAGCCTTCTGAGGTTCTTTATGACATCACGGTGAACATGTCCCCAAAGATGGCCGCATGGTTACAGTCTGAGGATTGGCCTAGGCTGGGCTATTAAAGGGAGACATACCCAGAAACAGCTTTGACAAACAGAAAGCGGGCACAGAAACTGGAAGAGATCAAACAGACTCTGATGCCAGGGATAAGAAAGGAATCCTTGGCAAGAAGCCAGAATCGAGGGACAAGCACTGAGAGGAGAACATTGTCATCTATTCAAGTCTATGGGGAGGCCATGCTGATTCAAGCTTGAAACTTGATTGGAAACACGAGGCCGCACTTGGGCCTTATCAGACCTACAGTGTCCTTCTGCCTTAAGCATAATCCAAAGTCAAGAAGGATCTCTTGAGGACATTGAAGAGAAGAGTCGATGCCTCCTTTCCTAGGCCCCTAGCGTTCTTGGAAGATCAGTCTCACTTTCCATAGCTCTGGCGTCACGGGGGCCCACTGGCCACATGCTAATGCGTCCCAAGAGATGTCTTGGAAGCCTTGAAGGAATGGAGCCCTGCCATGCTTGGGGTAGGTCTCTTTGTTGGGAAGGGCTCTACAAGTGTGCTGAAAATCACCCTTTTCCAGAGGGCTTGGTTCCTTTGTGAAGGCTGCCCTCCCAGGCTAGAGTGCTCACTTTGGCTCCAATGAAATTCTCTCCCCCGACCTCTTGCCGTAGAAGGATTATTGATTATGTGCTTTGACGCCATATGGAAGGAAGCTGGCTGAAAATTAGAACATTACAATTCTGTTTCCAGAAAAATCAACATGCCAGGGCTGAGGATGTAGGTCAAACAAATGGCACAGCCTATAGAAATAAAGTAAGCCCGCATCTAGACGGAATCTAGGGCAACGTCCAAGGGTCAGGGGTCAAGTTCGAAACTTCCCAAATCCACAAAAGAGAAAGAAAAATATCTTTCCTGGAGCGGGGAATTCATCAGATTTGTCTAATTTGTCTCGGAAAAACATGATGTCCATGAAGGGGGTTGCCAGGACCACCTCGAGTTTGGAGTTTCTGATCTCAGGATGTCAAACCAACCCAGATGACCACGGGTTCTCAGTGCTTCGTTTGACCTAGGCTAGGATAGCAAAGAGTCCTACAAGTGACCGCTGCAAATTCAAAGACAGCAACCAAGAATCACGAAAGCACTCACACCTCGGCCTAGAGAACATACGGTGATTCAAGAAATACAAAATTAATCCCTTGGACTGCAGGAGAACGGACTGATAAGCACATCTAAGGGAGATAGCTGAGAAAGACCATGACGAGGATACTGTGGAAAAGAAAAAAAGGTCCCAGAAAATGCAAGGCAAACAGATATCACACCTGAATAATCCACAATGAAAGATGTCAGTCTTTAGACAGGCTCTGCTGGAACGTTTGAAAGTCAGAGAAATTCACAAGCCAAAACACGGCAGCGAAGGTCAAACCTGGGCTCACTGGGAAGGGTGAGTTATGAGACTGCTCCAAGCGGGCTCTGAAGCCCTGTGTCCATGAAGCTTGCCGGGACAGCAGACACACAATTATGACCAATCCTCTGACGTCACAGTGGCCCCGACAAACCACCTGGCCTCATCTACACAGTGCCAGAGCTGGGCTCAAGCAGCATATTCAAGCCCCATTGCACTCAACTGCAGGTTGCCAATGGAACATGAAAGGGGCCGGCCGGTGGTGCAGCAGTGAGGTCCGCAGCTTCTGGGTCGGTGGCCCGGGGTGGGCCGGGTGGAATCCTGGGGGTGAGCCTCCTCACCACTGCTTCAGTCATTCTGGGGCAGGCGTCCGAGGGGATGTAGAGGCAGATGGGAAGGGACGTTAGATAGGGCCAGACTTCCACAGCAAATACAGGAGCGTTGCCAGCAGATGTGAGCACAGCGATGCACTTCTGCCAAAACAGAACCAATTACAAGTTGCAAAGAATAGACAAACGGAAGCTAAACACAAACGAACAAAAAACACAGCTTGCCAGTACGAAGAAGAAGATCTCTATGAAGAGCCTTAGCAAAACAGGTGAAAGCTATGTCAACCGAAAACTAGCAAACGTTTGGGGAAAGAAATTCAAGACGACACAAGGAAAAAGAAGGATATTCCGGGACCTAGGAATGGAAGAATTAGCACACTTGAAACGTCCATAGCGGAGAAAGGAATCTCTGGATTCCATGCAATCCCAGTCAAAGTTGCAGCCATATTTGCCAGAGAGATAGAAGAGAGAATCCTAAAGTTTCCAGCCAGCAACAAGAGACCCTGAATAGCCCAAGGAATCCTCAGGAAAACGAACAAAGCAGGACGTATCACACTTTCTGATTTCAACATAGAGGACGAACCCCAGCTACCGAAACGGCACAGTCCGGGCCCAAAAACAGGCACACAGATACATGCAACAGAATCGAGAGGCCAGAGCCCAACTCAAACATACATGGACAGCCCATTTGCGACCAGGGAGCCAAGAGGAGACAGTGGACAAAGGAGAGTCTCTCCGATAAACGGTGCTGGGAAGCCTGCACAGCCACATGGAACACAACGACAGTAGACCATGATGTTCCACCTGGCACACGCACCACCTGGAATGGATTAAAGCCCTGAATGGCACACTTGAAACCCTGAAACTTGTAGGAGAAGACCTAGGCAGAGTGCTCTTTGCCATCTGTCTGAGCCGCCTATTGGGAAGAAGCATGTCTGACTGGGCAAGGGCAGCAAAGGAGACAAGAAACAAACGGGACCACCTCACATGCAGACGCTTCTGCCCAGTCAAGGAAACCATCGACTCAATGCAAAGACAGCACAACAACTGGGAGTGGATGTTTGCAAAGCACACATCGGACAAGGGGTGAAAAGCCCAAAGATACAATCAACTCACACGTCTCCACAAGAAAAAGAACAAGCCAATGAAAACCTGGGCCAAAGATGGACACAGAGATTTCTCCCAAGAAGATCTAAAGAGGGCCAACAGGTGCATGAAAACTTGTTCACCCTCATTAAGCCTGAGGCCAAGGCAAATCCAAGCCGCAAGGACATAGCAGCTCACCGTGGTCAGAATGGCTATAAGGAGGCAGACAGGAAACAACAAGCGTCAGAGAGGAGGTGGAGAGAAGAGAAGCCTCCTGCACTGCTGGTGGCAGTGGAAACCGGTGCAGCCACTAGGCCAAGCGGTGTGGAACTGCCTCCGAAATTTAAGAATCCATGTCCCATATGATCCAGCTATTCCTCTGGGGCGCGTTTAGCCAAAGAACTCGGAAACACTACCGCCTAAAGACATGTGCACCGCTGAGTTCACCACAGCCTTACTCCCGCTCTCCAAGACTTGGAAGCCGCCCTGGTGCCCAGCAAGGGACGAATGGAGAGGGAACATGGGCTATAGCCACACAATGGCGTACCACTCAGCGGGAACAAAGGATGCAATCCAGCCATTTGTGACCACCAGAATGGCTGGGAGGGTTTTAGGGGAAGTGAAACAAGCCCCAGGGACAAAGTCAAATACCGTAGGGTCTCACTTACAAGGAGAAGAAAAAACAAGCACTGACCAACAGGCGGCACTGGACATTTGATCGGGGGTGCCCAGAGGCAAAGCGGGGAGGTGGGGGAGGGGGAAAGAGATGATGAGGCACAAGTGTGTGGTGAGGGCCTGTGATTCGGCTTACGCTGGTGAAGAGGATGGAACCTACACGGAAGTCTAAATCGATGAGGATGTAAATCTGAAAGACATAGGATGTTCGAAAGCAGGGTTATGGCAATAAATCCACCTAAAAGCAAAAATCCAAAAAGGGGTCCAGAATGACGGCATACAGCTTTGGGGGCTGAAAGAGATTAGAGAAGGTGAACTTCCAAGGATGGAAAATCACCTCAAAAGCCTTACTGATGCTACATAAAGGTAGACCATTCCAAATACATGAAGAGGAATCCTACCAAGAGAACCTGATCCGTGCTAAGCCCAGGAACCAACGGAAAACGTTACCGTCCATGATGTTCCTACTAATCCCCTTCACGAATAATCCAAACAGGCCCACATCTTCCCAAGTTCAGGCCACAGGTTGGTCCAAAAGTACAAGTCAGGGCCGGCCCTGTGGTGGAGCGGGCAAGTGCCCACGTTCCGCTTGGGTGGCCCGGGCCTCGCTCTTTCACAGCACGGGTGCAGATCACATTAGCACTGTTAGGGAATAGAGATTTCATGGTACGGTGCGGACAGAGGTCCTAAAGAAGTAGCAATTGTGAGGGTCCCTTATCAATACGCACCAGAAAAAGAACCGTGAGAATATTCCAATCTAGGAAGGCATCTGGTACACTTCCCCAAAGGAAGAAGGAAGGAAAACATGGGACCTGCCAAGGCGGAATTGGCAGAGTGCTAGGAGATGACACGATCATTGCGCATCAGAGGATTGCCTGGGCAACTTCAACTTGGGAGGGAGTCCAGGACTTTCTCTGGGGAAGGTCCACCCACTTGGCCATCTACCCACGACATAAGAGATAACACCCAGGGTAATCTTACAGGAAAGAGACCAGTGTCTAGAGAGAAGGGAGCAGGCCTTTCCAAGTTCGAGGAGAAAGTTAGAAACCGACAAGACATCCAGAAAAAGGAAAACTATCCTACCTGGAAAGGGGGAGGAGTCAGACTGGTCTGAGATGGCTCTGAAACTCTGTGTGCTTGGAGGTTGCCAGGACAACTTAGCCTTCTGAGGTTCTTTATGACATCACGGTGAACATGTCCCCAAAGATGGCCGCATGGTTACAGTCTGAGGATTGGCCTAGGCTGGGCTATTAAAGGGAGACATACCCAGAAACAGCTTTGACAAACAGAAAGCGGGCACAGAAACTGGAAGAGATCAAACAGACTCTGATGCCAGGGATAAGAAAGGAATCCTTGGCAAGAAGCCAGAATCGAGGGACAAGCACTGAGAGGAGAACATTGTCATCTATTCAAGTCTATGGGGAGGCCATGCTGATTCAAGCTTGAAACTTGATTGGAAACACGAGGCCGCACTTGGGCCTTATCAGACCTACAGTGTCCTTCTGCCTTAAGCATAATCCAAAGTCAAGAAGGATCTCTTGAGGACATTGAAGAGAAGAGTCGATGCCTCCTTTCCTAGGCCCCTAGCGTTCTTGGAAGATCAGTCTCACTTTCCATAGCTCTGGCGTCACGGGGGCCCACTGGCCACATGCTAATGCGTCCCAAGAGATGTCTTGGAAGCCTTGAAGGAATGGAGCCCTGCCATGCTTGGGGTAGGTCTCTTTGTTGGGAAGGGCTCTACAAGTGTGCTGAAAATCACCCTTTTCCAGAGGGCTTGGTTCCTTTGTGAAGGCTGCCCTCCCAGGCTAGAGTGCTCACTTTGGCTCCAATGAAATTCTCTCCCCCGACCTCTTGCCGTAGAAGGATTATTGATTATGTGCTTTGACGCCATCTGGAAGGAAGCTGGCTGAAAATTAGAACATTACAATTCTGTTTCCAGAAAAATCAACATGCCAGGGCTGAGGATGTAGGTCAAACAAATGGCACAGCCTATAGAAATAAAGTAAGCCCGCATCTAGACGGAATCTAGGGCAACGTCCAAGGGTCAGGGGTCAAGTTCGAAACTTCCCAAATCCACAAAAGAGAAAGAAAAATATCTTTCCTGGAGCGAGGAATTCATCAGATTTGTCTAATTTGTCTCGGAAAAACATGATGTCCATGAAGGGGGTTGCCAGGACCACCTCGAGTTTGGAGTTTCTGATCTCAGGATGTCAAACCAACCCAGATGACCACGGGTTCTCAGTGCTTCGTTTGACCTAGGCTAGGATAGCAAAGAGTCCTACAAGTGACCGCTGCAAATTCAAAGACAGCAACCAAGAATCACGAAAGCACTCACACCTCGGCCTAGAGAACATACGGTGATTCAAGAAATACAAAATTAATCCCTTGGACTGCAGGAGAACGGACTGATAAGCACATCTAAGGGAGATAGCTGAGAAAGACCATGACGAGTATACTGTGGAAAAGAAAAAAAGGTCCCAGAAAATGCAAGGCGAACAGATATCACACCTGAATAATCCACAATGAAAGATGTCAGTCTTTAGACAGGCTCTGCTGGAACGTTTGAAAGTCAGAGAAATTCACAAGCCAAAACACGGCAGCGAAGGTCAAACCTGGGCTCACTGGGAAGGGTGAGTTATGAGACTGCTCCAAGCGGGCTCTGAAGCCCTGTGTCCATGAAGCTTGCCGGGACAGCAGACACACAATTATGACCAATCCTCTGACGTCACAGTGGCCCCGACAAACCACCTGGCCTCATCTACACAGTGCCAGAGCTGGGCTCAAGCAGCATATTCAAGCCCCATTGCACTCAACTGCAGGTTGCCAATGGAACATGAAAGGGGCCGGCCGGTGGTGCAGCAGTGAGGTCCGCAGCTTCTGGGTCGGTGTCCCGGGGTGGGCCGGGTGGAATCCTGGGGGTGAGCCTCCTCACCACTGCTTCAGTCATTCTGGGGCAGGCGTCCGAGGGGATGTAGAGGCAGATGGGAAGGGACGTTAGATAGGGCCAGACTTCCACAGCAAATACTGGAGCGTTGCCAGCAGATGTGAGCACAGCGATGCACTTCTGCCAAAACAGAACCAATTACAAGTTGCAAAGAATAGACAAACGGAAGCTAAACACAAACGAACAAAAAACACAGCTTGCCAGTACGAAGAAGAAGATCTCTATGAAGAGCCTTAGCAAAACAGGTGAAAGCTATGTCAACCGAAAACTAGCAAACGTTTGGGGAAAGAAATTCAAGACGACACAAGGAAAAAGAAGGATATTCCGGGACCTAGGAATGGAAGAATTAGCACACTTGAAACGTCCATAGCGGAGAAAGGAATCTCTGGATTCCATGCAATCCCAGTCAAAGTTGCAGCCATATTTGCCAGAGAGATAGAAGAGAGAATCCTAAAGTTTCCAGCCAGCAACAAGAGACCCTGAATAGCCCAAGGAATCCTCAGGAAAACGAACAAAGCAGGACGTATCACACTTTCTGATTTCAACATAGAGGACGAACCCCAGCTACCGAAACGGCACAGTCCGGGCCCAAAAACAGGCACACAGATACATGCAACAGAATCGAGAGGCCAGAGCCCAACTCAAACATACATGGACAGCCCATTTGCGACCAGGGAGCCAAGAGGAGACAGTGGACAAAGGAGAGTCTCTCCGATAAACGGTGCTGGGAAGCCTGCACAGCCACATGGAACACAACGACAGTAGACCATGATGTTCCACCTGGCACACGCACCACCTGGAATGGATTAAAGCCCTGAATGGCACACTTGAAACCCTGAAACTTGTAGGAGAAGACCTAGGCAGAGTGCTCTTTGCCATCTGTCTGAGCCGCCTATTGGGAAGAAGCATGTCTGACTGGGCAAGGGCAGCAAAGGAGACAAGAAACAAACGGGACCACCTCACATGCAGACGCTTCTGCCCAGTCAAGGAAACCATCGACTCAATGCAAAGACAGCACAACAACTGGGAGTGGATGTTTGCAAAGCACACATCGGACAAGGGGTGAAAAGCCCAAAGATACAATCAACTCACACGTCTCCACAAGAAAAAGAACAAGCCAATGAAAACCTGGGCCAAAGATGGACACAGAGATTTCTCCCAAGAAGATCTAAAGAGGGCCAACAGGTGCATGAAAACTTGTTCACCCTCATTAAGCCTGAGGCCAAGGCAAATCCAAGCCGCAAGGACATAGCAGCTCACCGTGGTCAGAATGGCTATAAGGAGGCAGACAGGAAACAACAAGCGTCAGAGAGGAGGTGGAGAGAAGAGAAGCCTCCTGCACTGCTGGTGGCAGTGGAAACCGGTGCAGCCACTAGGCCAAGCGGTGTGGAACTGCCTCCGAAATTTAAGAATCCATGTCCCATATGATCCAGCTATTCCTCTGGGGCGCGTTTAGCCAAAGAACTCGGAAACACTACCGCCTAAAGACATGTGCACCGCTGAGTTCAGCACAGCCTTACTCCCGCTCTCCAAGACTTGGAAGCCGCCCTGGTGCCCAGCAAGGGACGAATGGAGAGGGAACATGGGCTATAGCCACACAATGGCGTACCACTCAGCGGGAACAAAGGATGCAATCCAGCCATTTGTGACCACCAGAATGGCTGGGAGGGTTTTAGGGGAAGTGAAACAAGCCCCAGGGACAAAGTCAAATACCGTAGGGTCTCACTTACAAGGAGAAGAAAAAACAAGCACTGACCAACAGGCGGCACTAGACATTTGATCGGGGGTGCCCAGAGGCAAAGCGGGGCGGTGGGGGAGGGGGAAAGAGATGATGAGGCACAAGTGTGTGGTGAGGGCCTGTGATTCGGCTTACGCTGGTGAAGAGGATGGAACCTACACGGAAGTCTAAATCGATGAGGATGTAAATCTGAAAGACATAGGATGTTCGAAAGCAGGGTTATGGCAATAAATCCACCTAAAAGCAAAAATCCAAAAAGGGGTCCAGAATGACGGCATACAGCTTTGGGGGCTGAAAGAGATTAGAGAAGGTGAACTTCCAAGGATGGAAAATCACCTCAAAAGCCTTACTGATGCTACAGAAAGGTAGACCATTCCAAATACATGAAGAGGAATCCTACCAAGAGAACCTGATCCGTGCTAAGCCCAGGAACCAACGGAAAACATTACCGTCCATGATGTTCCTACTAATCCCCTTCACGAATAATCCAAACAGGCCCACATCTTCCCAAGTTCAGGCCACAGGTTGGTCCAAAAGTACAAGTCAGGGCCGGCCCTGTGGTGGAGCGGGCAAGTGCCCACGTTCCGCTTGGGTGGCCCGGGCCTCGCTCTTTCACAGCACGGGTGCAGATCACATTAGCACTGTTAGGGAATAGAGATTTCATGGTACGGTGCGGACAGAGGTCCTAAAGAAGTAGCAATTGTGAGGGTCCCTTATCAATACGCACCAGAAAAAGAACCGTGAGAATATTCCAATCTAGGAAGGCATCTGGTACACTTCCCCAAAGGAAGAAGGAAGGAAAACATGGGACCTGCCAAGGCGGAATTGGCAGAGTGCTAGGAGATGACACGATCATTGCGCATCAGAGGATTGCCTGGGCAACTTCAACTTGGGAGGGAGTCCAGGACTTTCTCTGGGGAAGGTCCACCCACTTGGCCATCTACCCACGACATAAGAGATAACACCCAGGGTAATCTTACAGGAAAGAGACCAGTGTCTAGAGAGAAGGGAGCAGGCCTTTCCAAGTTCGAGGAGAAAGTTAGAAACCGACAAGACATCCAGAAAAAGGAAAACTATCCTACCTGGAAAGGGGGAGGAGTCAGACTGGTCTGAGATGGCTCTGAAACTCTGTGTGCTTGGAGGTTGCCAGGACAACTTAGCCTTCTGAGGTTCTTTATGACATCACGGTGAACATGTCCCCAAAGATGGCCGCATGGTTACAGTCTGAGGATTGGCCTAGGCTGGGCTATTAAAGGGAGACATACCCAGAAACAGCTTTGACAAACAGAAAGCGGGCACAGAAACTGGAAGAGATCAAACAGACTCTGATGCCAGGGATAAGAAAGGAATCCTTGGCAAGAAGCCAGAATCGAGGGACAAGCACTGAGAGGAGAACATTGTCATCTATTCAAGTCTATGGGGAGGCCATGCTGATTCAAGCTTGAAACTTGATTGGAAACACGAGGCCGCACTTGGGCCTTATCAGACCTACAGTGTCCTTCTGCCTTAAGCATAATCCAAAGTCAAGAAGGATCTCTTGAGGACATTGAAGAGAAGAGTCGATGCCTCCTTTCCTAGGCCCCAGCGTTCTTGGAAGATCAGTCTCACTTTCCATAGCTCTGGCGTCACGGGGGCCCACTGGCCACATGCTAATGCGTCCCAAGAGATGTCTTGGAAGCCTTGAAGGAATGGAGCCCCGCCATGCTTGGGGTAGGTCTCTTTGTTGGGAAGGGCTCTACAAGTGTGCTGAAAATCACCCTTTTCCAGAGGGCTTGGTTCCTTTGTGAAGGCTGCCCTCCCAGGCTAGAGTGCTCACTTTGGCTCCAATGAAATTCTCTCCCCAGACCTCTTGCCGTAGAAGGATTATTGATTATGTGCTTTGACGCCATATGGAAGGAAGCTGGCTGAAAATTAGAACATTACAATTCTGTTTCCAGAAAAATAAACATGCCAGGGCTGAGGATGTAGGTCAAACAAATGGCACAGCCTATAGAAATAAAGTCAGCCCTTATCTAGATGGAATCTAGGGCAATGTTCAAGGGTCAGGGGTCAAGTTCGAAACTTCCCGAATCCACAAAAGAGAAAGAAAAATATCTTTCCTGGAGAGAGGAATTCATCAGATTTGTCTAATTTGTCTCAGAAAAACAATAATGTCCGTAACGGGGGTTGCCAGGACCACCTCGAATTTGGAGTTTCTGATCTCAGGATGTCAAACCAAGCCAGATGACCACGGGTTCTCAGTGCTTCGCTTGACCTAGGCTAGGATAGCAAAAAGTCCTACAAGTGACCGCTGCAAATTCAAAGACAGCAACCAAGAATCACGAAAGCACTCACACCTCGGCCTAGAGAACATACGGTGATTCAAGAAATACAAAATTAATCACTTGGACTGAAGGAGAACGGACTGATGAGCACATCTCAGGGAGATAGCTGAGAAAGACCATGACGAGTATACTGTGGAAAAGAAAAAAAGGTCGCAGAAAATGCAAGGCGAACAGATATCACACCTGAATAATCCACAATGAAAGATGTCAGTCTTTAGACACACTGTGCTGGAACGTTTGAAAGTCAGAGAAATTCACAAGCCAAAAAACGGCAACGAAGGTCAAACCTGGGCTCACTGGGAAGGGTGCGTTATGAGAGTGCTCCAAGCGGGCTCTGAAGCCCTGTGTCCATGAAGTTTGCTGGGACAGCAGACACACAACTATGACCAATCCTCTGACGTCACAGTGGCCCCGACAAACAACCTGGCCTCATCTACACAGTGCCAGAGTTGGGCTCAAGCAGCATATTCAAGCCCAATTGCACTCAACTGCAGGTTGCCAATGGAACAGGAAAGTGGCCGGCCGGTGGTGGAGCGGTGAGGTCCGCAGCTTCTGGGTCGGTGGCCCGGGGTGGGCTGGGTGGAATCCTGGGGGTGAGCCTCCTCACCACTGCTTCAGTCATTCTGGGGCAGGCGTCCGAGGGGGTGCAGAGGCAGATGGGAAGGGACGTTAGATAGGGCCAGACTTCCACAGCAAATACAGGAGCATTGCCAGCAGATGTGAGCACAGCGATGCACTTCTGCCAAAACAGAAGCAATTACAAGTTGCAAAGAATAGACAAACGGAAGCTAAACACAAACGAACAAAAAACACAGCTTGCCAGTACGAAGAAGAAGATGTCTATGAAGAGCCTTAGCAAAACAGGTGAAAGCTATGTCAACCGAAAACTAGCAAACGTTTGGGGAAAGAAATTCAAGACGACACAAGGAAAAAGAAGGATATTCCGGGACCTAGGAGTGGAAGAATTAACACACTTGAAACGTCCATAGCGGAGAAAGGAATCTCTGGATTCCATGCAATCCCAGTCAAAGTTGCAGCCATATTTGCCAGAGAGATAGAAGAGAGAATCCTAAAGTTTCCAGCCAGCAACAAGAGACCCTGAATAGGCCAAGGAATCCGCAGGAAAACGAACAAAGCAGGACGTATCACACTTTCTGATTTCAACATAGAGGACGAAGCGCTAGGTACCGAAACGGCACAGTCCAGGCCCAAAAACAGGCACACAGACCCATGCAACAGAATCGAGAGCCCAGAGCCCAACTCAAACATACATGGACAGCCAATTTGCGACCAGGGAGCCAAGAGGAGACAGTGGACAAAGGAGAGTCTCTCCAAGAAACGGTGCTGGGAAGCCTGCACAGCCACATGGAACACAACGAGAGTAGACCATGATGTGCCACCTGGCACACGCACCACCTGGAATGGATTAAAGCCCTGAATGGCACAATTGAAACCGTGAAACTTGTAGGAGAAGACCTAGGCAGAGTGCACTTTGCCATCTGTCTGAGCCGCCTATTTGGAAGAAGCCTGTCTGACTGGGCAAGGGCAGCAAAGGAGACAAGAAACAAACGGGACCACCTCAAATGCAGATGCTTCTGCCCAGTCAAGGAAACCATCGACTCAATGCAAAGACAGCACAACAACTGGGAGTGGATGTTTGCAAAGCACACATCGGACAAGGGGTGAAAAGCCCAAAGATACAATCAAGTCACACGTCTCCACAAGAAAAAGAACAAGCCAATGAAAACCTGGGCCAAAGATGGACACAGAGATTTCTCCCAAGAAGATCTAAAGAGGGCAACAGGTGCATGAAAACTTGTTCACCCTCATTAAGCCTGAGGCCAAGGCAAATCCAAACCGCAAGGACATAGCAGCTCACTGTGGTCAGAATGGCTATAAGGAGGCAGACAGGAAACAACAAGCGTCAGAGAGGAGGTGGAGAGAAGGGAAGCCTCCTGCACTGCTGCTGGCAGTGGAAACCGGTGCAGCCACTAGGCCAAGCGGTGTGGAACTGCCTCCGAAATTTAAGAATCCATGTCCCATATGATCCAGCTATTCCTCTGGGGCGCGTTTAGCCAAAGAACTCGGAAACACTACCGCCTAAAGACATGTGCACCGCTGAGTTCAGCACAGCCTTACTGCCGCTCTCCAAGACTTGGAAGCCGCCCTGGTGCCCAGCAAGGGACGAATGGAGAAGGAACATGGGCTATAGCCACACAATGGCAGACCACTCAGCGGGAACAAAGGATGCAATCCAGCCATTTGTGACCACCAGAATGGCTGGGAGGGTTTTAGGGGAAGTGAAACAAGCCCCAGGGACAAAGTCAAATACTGTAGGATCTCACTTACAAGGAGAAGAAAAAACAAGCACTGACCAACAGGTGGCACTGGACATTTGATCGATGGTGCCCAGAGGCAAAGCGGGGCGGTGGGGGAGGGTGAAAGAGATGATGAGGCACAAGTGTGTGGTGAGGGCCTGTGATTCGGCTTACGCTGGTGAAGAGGATGGAACCTACACGGAAGTCTAAATCGATGAGGATGTAAATATGAAAGACATAGGATGTTCGAATGCAGGGTTATGGCAATAAATCCACCTAAAATCAAACATCCAAAAAGGGGTCCAGAATGACGGCATACAGCTTTGGGGGCTGAAAGAGATTAGAGAAGGTGAACTTCCAAGGATGGAAAATCACCTCAAAAGCCTTACTGATGCTACAGAAAGGTAGACCATTCCAAAAACATGAAGAGGAATCCTACCAAGAGAACCTGATCCGTGCTAAGCGCAGGAACCAACGGAAAACGTTACCGTCCATGATGTTCCTACTAATCAGCTTCACGAATAATCCAAACAGGCCCACATCTTCCCAAGTTCAGGCCACAGGTTGGTCCAAAAGTACAAGTCAGGGCCGGCCCTGTGGTGGAGCGGGCAAGTGCCCACGTTCCGCTTGGGTGGCCCGGGCCTCACTCTTTCACAGTGCGGGTGCAGATCACATTAGCACTGTTAGGGAATAGAGATTTCATGGTACGGTGCGGACAGAGGTCATAAAGGAGTAGCAATTGTGAGGGTCCGTTCTCAATACGCACCAGAAAAAGAACCGTGAGAATATTCCAATCTAGGAAGGCATCTGGTACACTTCCCCAAAGGAAGAAGGAAGGAAAACATGGGACCTGCCAAGGCGTAATTGGCAGAGTACCAGGAGATGACACGATCATTGCGCATCAGAGGATTGCCTGGGCAACTTCAACTTGGGAGGGAGTCCAGGACTTTCTCTGGGGAAGGTCCACCCACTTGGCCATCTACCCACGACATAAGAGATAACACCCAGGGTAATCTTACAGGAAAGAGACCAGTGTCTAGAGAGAAGGGAGCAGGCCTTTCCAAGTTCGAGGAGAAAGTTAGAAACCGACAACACATCCAGAAAAAGGAAAACTATCCTACCTGGAAAGGGGGAGGAGTCAGACTGGTCTGAGATGGCTCTGAAACTCTGTGTGCTTGGAGGTTGTCAGGACAACTTGGCCTTCTGAGGTTCTTTATGACATCACGGTGAACATGTCCCCCAAGATGGCCGCATGGTTACAGTCTGAGGATTGGCCTAGGCTGGGCTATTAAAGGGAGACATACCCAGAAACAGCTTTGACAAACAGAAAGCGGGCACAGAAACTGGAAGAGATCAAACAGACTCTGATGCCAGGGATAAGAAAGGAATCCTTGGCAAGAAGCGAGAATAGAGGGACAAGCACTGAGAGCAGAACATTGTCATCTATTCAAGTCTATGGGGAGGCCATGCTGATTCAAGCTTGAAACTTGATTGGAAACACGAGGCCGCACTTGGGCCTTATCAGACCTACAGTGTCCTTCTGCCTTAAGCATAATCCAAAGTCAAGAAGGATCTCTTGAGGACATTGAAGAGAAGAGTCGATGCCTCCTTTCCTAGGCCCCTAGCATTCTTCGAAGATCAGTCTCACTTTCCATAGCTCTGGCGTCACGGGGGCCCACTGGCCACATGCTAATGCGTCCCAAGAGATGTCTTGGAAGCCTTGAAGGAATGGAGCCCCGCCATGCTTGGGGTAGGTCTCTTTGTTGGGAAGGGCTCTACAAGTGTGCTGAAAATCACCCTTTTCCAGAGGGCTTGGTTCCTTTGTGAAGGCTGCCCTCCCAGGCTAGAGTGCTCACTTTGGCTCCAATGAAATTCTCTCCCCCGACTTCTTGCCGCAGAAGGATTATTGATTATGTGCTTTGACGCCATATGGAAGGAAGCTGGCTGAAAATTAGAACATTACAATTCTGTTTCCAGAAAAATAAACATGCCAGGGCTGAGGATGTAGGTCAAACAAATGGCACAGCCTATAGAAATAAAGTCAGCCCTTATCTAGATGGAATCTAGGGCAATGTTCAAGGGTCAGGGGTCAAGTTCGAAACTTCCCGAATCCACAAAAGAGAAAGAAAAATATCTTTCCTGGAGAGAGGAATTCATCAGATTTGTCTAATTTGTCTCAGAAAAACAATAATGTCCGTGACGGGGGTTGCCAGGACCACCTCGAATTTGGAGTTTCTGATCTCAGGATGTCAAACCAAGCCAGATGACCACGGGTTCTCAGTGCTTCGCTTGACCTAGGCTAGGATAGCAAAGAGTCCTACAAGTGACCGCTGCAAATTCAAAGACAGCAACCAAGAATCACGAAAGCACTCACACCTCGGCCTAGAGAACATACGGTGATTCAAGAAATACAAAATTAATCACTTGGACTGAAGGAGAACGGACTGATGAGCACATCTCAGGGAGATAGCTGAGAAAGACCATGACGAGTATACTGTGGAAAAGAAAAAAAGGTCCCAGAAAATGCAAGGCGAACAGATATCACACCTGAATAATCCACAATGAAAGATGTCAGTCTTTAGACACACTGTGCTGGAACGTTTGAAAGTCAGAGAAATTCACAAGCCAAAAAACGGCAACGAAGGTCAAACCTGGGCTCACTGGGAAGGGTGCGTTATGAGACTGCTCCAAGCGGGCTCTGAAGCCCAGTGTCCATGAAGTTTGCTGGGACAGCAGACGCACAACTATGATCAATCCTCTGACGTCACAGTGGCCCCGACAAACAACCTGGCCTCATCTACACAGTGCCAGAGTTGGGCTCAAGCAGCATATTCAAGCCCCATTGCACTCAACTGCAGGTTGCCAATGGAACATGAAAGGGGCCGGCCGGTGGTGCAGCGGTGAGGTCCGCAGCTTCTGGGTCGGTGGCCCGGGGTTGGCCGGGTGGAATCCTGGGGGTGAGCCTCCTCACCACTGCTTCAGTCATTCTGGGGCAGGCGTCCGAGGGGGTGCAGAGGCAGATGGGAAGGGACGTTAGATAGGGCCAGACTTCCACAGCAAATACAGGAGCATTGCCAGCAGATGTGAGCACAGCGATGCACTTCTGCCAAAACAGAACCAATTACAAGTTGCAAAGAATACACAAACGGAAGCTAAACACAAACGAACAAAAAACACAGCTTGCCAGTACGAAGAAGAGGATGTCTATGAAGAGCCTTAGCAAAACAGGTGAAAGCTATGTCAACCGAAAACTAGCAAACGTTTGGGGAAAGAAATTCAAGATGACACAAGGAAAAAGAAGGATATTCCGGGACCTAGGAATGGAAGAATTAACACACTTGAAACGTCCATAGCGGAGAAAGGAATCTCTGGATTCCATGCAATCCCAGTCAAAGTTGCAGCCATATTTGCCAGAGAGATAGAAGAGAGAATCCTAAAGTTTCCAGCCAGCAACAAGAGACCCTGAATAGGCCAAGGAATCCTCAGGAAAACGAACAAAGCAGGACGTATCACACTTTCTGATTTCAACATAGAGGACGAACCCCAGCTACCGAAACGGCACAGTCCGGGCCCAAAAACAGGCACACAGACCCATGCAACAGAATCGAGAGCCCAGAGCCCAACTCAAACATACATGGACAGCCCATTTGCGACCAGGGAGCCAAGAGGAGACAGTGGACAAAGGAGAGTCTGTCCAAGAAACGGTGCTGGGAAGCCTGCACAGCCACATGGAACACAACGAGAGTAGACCATGATGTGCCACCTGGCACACGCACCACCTGGAATGGATTAAAGCCCTGAATGGCACACTTGAAACCGTGAAACTTGTAGGAGAAGACCTAGGCAGAGTGCTGTTTGCCATCTGTCTGAGCCGCCTATTTGGAAGAAGCCTGTCTGACTGGGCAAGGGCAGCAAAGGAGACAAGAAACAAACGGGACCACCTCAAATGCAGACGCTTCTGCCCAGTCAAGGAAACCATCGACTCAATGCAAAGACAGCACAACAACTGGGAGTGGATGTTTGCAAAGCACACATCGGACAAGGGGTGAAAAGCCCAAAGATACAATCAACTCACACGTCTCCACAAGAAAAAGAACAAGCCAATGAAAACCTGGGCCAAAGATGGACACAGAGATTTCTCCCCAGAAGATCTAAAGAGGGCCAACAGGTGCATGAAAACTTGTTCACCCTCATTAAGCCTGAGGCCAAGGCAAATCCAAACCGCAAGGACATAGCAGCTCACTGTGGTCAGAATGGCTATAAGGAGGCAGACAGGAAACAACAAGCGTCAGAGAGGAGGTGGAGAGAAGGGAAGCCTCCTGCACTGCTGCTGGCAGTGGAAACCGGTGCAGCCACTAGGCCAAGCGGTGTGGAACTGCCTCCGAAATTTAAGAATCCATGTCCCATATGATCCAGCTATTCCTCTGGGGCGTGTTTAGCCAAAGAACTCGGAAACGCTACTGCCTAAACACATGTGCACCGCTGAGTTCACCACAGCCTTACTCCCGCTCTCCAAGACTTGGAAGCCGCCCTGGTGCCCAGCAAGGGACGAATGGAGAAGGAACATGGGCTATAGCCACACAATGGCAGACCACTCAGCGGGAACAAAGGATGCAATCCAGCCATTTGTGACCACCAGAATGGCTGGGAGGGTTTTAGGGGAAGTGAAACAAGCCCCAGGGACAAAGTCAAATACCGTAGGATCTCACTTACAAGGAGAAGAAAAACCAAGCACTGACCAACAGGCGGCACTGGACATTTGATCGGGGGTGCCCATAGGCAAAGTGGGGCGGTGGGGGAGGGTGAAAGAGATGATGAGTCACAAGTGTGTGGTGAGGGCCTGTGATTCGGCTTACGCTGGTGAAGAGGATGGAACCTACACGGAAGTCTAAATCGATGAGGATGTAAATCTGAAAGACATAGGATGTTCGAATGCAGGGTTATGGCAATAAATCCACCTACAATCAAACATCCAAAAAGGGGTCCAGAATGACGGCATACAGCTTTGGGGGCTGAAAGAGATTAGAGAAGGTGAACTTCCAAGGATGGAAAATCACCTCAAAAGGCTTACTGATGCTACAGAAAGGTAGACCATTCCAAATACATGAAGAGGAATCCTACCAAGAGAACCTGATCCGTGCTAAGCCCAGGAACCAACGGAAAACGTTACCGTCCATGATGTTCCTACTAATCACCTTCACGAATAATCCAAACAGGCCCACATCTTCCCAAGTTCAGGCCACAGGTTGGTCCAAAAGTACAAGTCAGGGCCGGCCCTGTGGTGGAGCGGGCAAGTGCCCACGTTCCGCTTGGGTGGCCCGGGCCTCACTGTTTCACAGCGCGGGTGCCGATCACATTAGCACTGTTAGGGAATAGAGATTTCATGGTACAGTGCGGACAGAGGTCATAAAGGAGTAGCAATTGTGAGGGTCCGTTCTCAATACGCACCAGAAAAAGAACCGTGAGAATATTCCAATCTAGGAAGGCATCTGGTACACTTCCCCAAAGGAAGAAGGAAGGAAAACATGGGACCTGCCAAGGCGTAATTGGCAGAGTGCCAGGAGATGACACGATCATTGCGCATCAGAGGATTGCCTGGGCAACTTCAACTTGGGAGGGAGTCCAGGACTTTCTCTGGGGAAGGTCCACCCACTTGGCCATCTACCCACGACATAAGAGATAACACCCAGGGTAATCTTACAGGAAAGAGACCAGTGTCTAGAGAGAAGGGAGCAGGCCTTTCCAAGTTCGAGGAGAAAGTTAGAAACCGACAACACATCCAGAAAAAGGAAAACTATCCTACCTGGAAAGGGGGAGGAGTCAGACTGGTCTGAGATGGCTCTGAAACTCTGTGTGCTTGGAGGTTGTCAGGACAACTTGGCCTTCTGAGGTTCTTTATGACATCACGGTGAACATGTCCCCCAAGATGGCCGCATGGTTACAGTCTGAGGATTGGCCTAGGCTGGGCTATTAAAGGGAGACATACCCAGAAACAGCTTTGACAAACAGAAAGCGGGCACAGAAACTGGAAGAGATCAAACAGACTCTGATGCCAGGGATAAGAAAGGAATCCTTGGCAAGAAGCGAGAATAGAGGGACAAGCACTGAGAGCAGAACATTGTCATCTATTCAAGTCTATGGGGAGGCCATGCTGATTCAAGCTTGAAACTTGATTGGAAACACGAGGCCGCACTTGGGCCTTATCAGACCTACAGTGTCCTTCTGCCTTAAGCATAATCCAAAGTCAAGAAGGATCTCTTGAGGACATTGAAGAGAAGAGTCGATGCCTCCTTTCCTAGGCCCCTAGCATTCTTCGAAGATCAGTCTCACTTTCCATAGCTCTGGCGTCACGGGGGCCCACTGGCCACATGCTAATGCGTCCCAAGAGATGTCTTGGAAGCCTTGAAGGAATGGAGCCCCGCCATGCTTGGGGTAGGTCTCTTTGTTGGGAAGGGCTCTACAAGTGTGCTGAAAATCACCCTTTTCCAGAGGGCTTGGTTCCTTTGTGAAGGCTGCCCTCCCAGGCTAGAGTGCTCACTTTGGCTCCAATGAAATTCTCTCCCCCGACTTCTTGCCGCAGAAGGATTATTGATTATGTGCTTTGACGCCATATGGAAGGAAGCTGGCTGAAAATTAGAACATTACAATTCTGTTTCCAGAAAAATAAACATGCCAGGGCTGAGGATGTAGGTCAAACAAATGGCACAGCCTATAGAAATAAAGTCAGCCCTTATCTAGATGGAATCTAGGGCAATGTTCAAGGGTCAGGGGTCAAGTTCGAAACTTCCCGAATCCACAAAAGAGAAAGAAAAATATCTTTCCTGGAGCGAGGAATTCATCAGATTTGTCTAATTTGTCTCACAAAAACATTATGTCCGTGACGGGGGTTGCCAGGACCACCTCGAATTTGGAGTTTCTGATCTCAGGATGTCAAACCAACCCAGATGACCACGGGTTCTCAGTGCTTCGCTTGACCTAGGCTAGGATAGCAAAGAGTCCTACAAGTGACCGCTGCAAATTCAAAGACAGCAACCAAGAATCACGAAAGCACTCACACCTCGGCCTAGAGAACATACGGTGATTCAAGAAATACAAAATTAATCACTTGGACTGAAGGAGAACGGACTGATGAGCACATCTCAGGGAGATAGCTGAGAAAGACCATGACGAGTATACTGTGGAAAAGAAAAAAAGGTCGCAGAAAATGCAAGGCGAACAGATATCACACCTGAATAATCCACAATGAAAGATGTCAGTCTTTAGACACACTGTGCTGGAACGTTTGAAAGTCAGAGAAATTCACAAGCCAAAAAACGGCAACGAAGGTCAAACCTGGGCTCACTGGGAAGGGTGCGTTATGAGACTGCTCCAAGCGGGCTCTGAAGCCCAGTGTCCATGAAGTTTGCTGGGACAGCAGACGCACAACTATGATCAATCCTCTGACGTCACAGTGGCCCCGACAAACAACCTGGCCTCGTCTACACAGTGCCAGAGTTGGGCTCAAGCAGCATATTCAAGCCCCATTGCACTCAACTGCAGGTTGCCAATGGAACATGAAAGGGGCCGGCCGGTGGTGCAGCGGTGAGGTCCGCAGCTTCTGGGTCGGTGGCCCGGGGTTGGCCGGGTGGAATCCTGGGGGTGAGCCTCCTCACCACTGCTTCAGTCATTCTGGGGCAGGCGTCCGAGGGGGTGCAGAGGCAGATGGGAAGGGACGTTAGATAGGGCCAGACTTCCACAGCAAATACAGGAGCATTGCCAGCAGATGTGAGCACAGCGATGCACTTCTGCCAAAACAGAACCAATTACAAGTTGCAAAGAATAGACAAACGGAAGCTAAACACAAACGAACAAAAAACACAGCTTGCCAGTACGAAGAAGAAGATGTCTATGAAGAGCCTTAGCAAAACAGGTGAAAGCTATGTCAACCGAAAACTAGCAAACGTTTGGGGAAAGAAATTCAAGACGACACAAGGAAAAAGAAGGATATTCCGGGACCTAGGAGTGGAAGAATTAACACACTTGAAACGTCCATAGCGGAGAAAGGAATCTCTGGATTCCATGCAATCCCAGTCAAAGTTGCAGCCATATTTGCCAGAGAGATAGAAGAGAGAATCCTAAAGTTTCCAGCCAGCAACAAGAGACCCTGAATAGGCCAAGGAATCCTCAGGAAAACGAACAAAGCAGGACGTATCACACTTTCTGATTTCAACATAGAGGACGAAGCGCTAGGTACCGAAACGGCACAGTCCGGGCCCAAAAACAGGCACACAGACCCATGCAACAGAATCGAGAGCGCAGAGCCCAACTCAAACATACATGGACAGCCCATTTGCGACCAGGGAGCCAAGAGGAGATAGTGGACAAAGGAGAGTCTCTCCAAGAAACGGTGCTGGGAAGCCTGCACAGCCACATGGAACACGAGAGTAGACCATGATGTGCCACCTGGCACACGCACCACCTGGAATGGATTAAAGTCCTGAATGGCACACTTGAAACCGTGAAACTTGTAGGAGAAGACCTAGGCAGAGTGCTGTTTGCCATCTGTCTGAGCCGCCTATTTGGAAGAAGCCTGTCTGACTGGGCAAGGGCAGCAAAGGAGACAAGAAACAAACGGGACCACCTCACATGCAGACGCTTCTGCCCAGTCAAGGAAACCATCGACTCAATGCAAAGACAGCACAACAACTGGGAGTGGATGTTTGCAAAGCACACATCGGACAAGGGGTGAAAAGCCCAAAGATACAATCAAGTCACACGTCTCCACAAGAAAAAGAACAAGCCAATGAAAACCTGGGCCAAAGATGGACACAGAGATTTCTCCCAAGAAGATCTAAAGAGGGCCAACAGGTGCATGAAAACTTGTTCACCCTCATTAAGCCTGAGGCCTAGGCAAATCCAAACCGCAAGGACATAGCAGCTCACTGTGGTCAGAATGGCTATAAGGAGGCAGACAGGAAACAACAAGCGTCAGAGAGGAGGTGGAGAGAAGGGAAGCCTCCTGCACTGCTGCTGGCAGTGGAAACCGGTGCAGCCACTAGGCCAAGCGGTGTGGAACTGCCTCCGAAATTTAAGAATCCATGTCCCATATGATCCAGCTATTCCTCTGGGGCGCGTTTAGCCAAAGAACTCGGAAACACTACCGCCTAAAGACATGTGCACCGCTGAGTTCACCACAGCCTTACTGCCGCTCTCCAAGACTTGGAAGCCGCCCTGGTGCCCAGCAAGGGACGAATGGAGAAGGAACATGGGCTATAGCCACACAATGGCAGACCACTCAGCGGGAACAAAGGATGCAATCCAGCCATTTGTGACCACCAGAATGGCTGGGAGGGTTTTAGGGGAAGTGAAACAAGCCCCAGGGACAAAGTCAAATACCGTAGGATCTCACTTACAAGGAGAAGAAAAAACAAGCACTGACCAACAGGTGGCACTGGACATTTGATCGATGGTGCCCAGAGGCAAAGCGGGGCGGTGGGGGAGGGTGAAAGAGATGATGAGGCAGAAGTGTGTGGTGAGGGCCTGTGATTCGGCTTACGCTGGTGAAGAGGATGGAACTTACACGGAAGTCTAAATCGATGAGGATGTAAATCTGAAAGACATAGGATGTTCGAATGCAGGGTTATGGCAATAAATCCACCTAAAATCAAACATCCAAAAAGGGGTCCAGAATGACGGCATACAGCTTTGGGGGCTGAAAGAGATTAGAGAAGGTGAACTTCCAAGGATGGAAAATCACCTCAAAAGCCTTACTGATGCTACAGAAAGGTAGACCATTCCAAAAACATGAAGAGGAATCCTACCAAGAGAACCTGATCCGTGCTAAGCGCAGGAACCAACGGAAAACGTTACCGTCCATGATGTTCCTACTAATCAGCTTCACGAATAATCCAAACAGGCCCACATCTTCCCAAGTTCAGGCCACAGGTTGGTCCAAAAGTACAAGTCAGGGCCGGCCCTGTGGTGGAGCGGGCAAGTGCCCACGTTCCGCTTGGGTGGCCCGGGCCTCACTCTTTCACAGTGCGGGTGCAGATCACATTAGCACTGTTAGGGAATAGAGATTTCATGGTACGGTGCGGACAGAGGTCATAAAGGAGTAGCAATTGTGAGGGTCCGTTCTCAATACGCACCAGAAAAAGAACCGTGAGAATATTCCAATCTAGGAAGGCATCTGGTACACTTCCCCAAAGGAAGAAGGAAGGAAAACATGGGACCTGCCAAGGCGGAATTGGCAGAGTGCCAGGAGATGACACGATCATTGCGCATCAGAGGATTGCCTGGGCAACTTCAACTTGGGAGGGAGTCCAGGACTTTCTCTGGGGAAGGTCCACCCACTTGGACATCTACCCACGACATAAGAGATAACACCCAGGGTAATCTTACAGGAAAGAGACCAGTGTCTAGAGATAAGGGAGCAGGCCTTTCCAAGTTCGAGGAGAAAGTTAGAAACCGACAACACATCCAGAAAAAGGAAAACTATCCTACCTGGAAAGGGGGAGGAGTCAGACTGGTCTGAGATGGCTCTGAAACTCTGTGTGCTTGGAGGTTGTCAGGACAACTTGGCCTTCTGAGGTTCTTTATGACATCACGGTGAACATGTCCCCCAAGATGGCCGCATGGTTACAGTCTGAGGATTGGCCTAGGCTGGGCTATTAAAGGGAGACATACCCAGAAACAGCTTTGACAAACAGAAAGCGGGCACAGAAACTGGAAGAGATCAAACAGACTCTGATGCCAGGGATAAGAAAGGAATCCTTGGCAAGAAGCGAGAATAGAGGGACAAGCACTGAGAGCAGAACATTGTCATCTATTCAAGTCTATGGGGAGGCCATGCTGATTCAAGCTTGAAACTTGATTGGAAACACGAGGCCGCACTTGGGCCTTATCAGACCTACAGTGTCCTTCTGCCTTAAGCATAATCCAAAGTCAAGAAGGATCTCTTGAGGACATTGAAGAGAAGAGTCGATGCCTCCTTTCCTAGGCCCCTAGCATTCTTCGAAGATCAGTCTCACTTTCCATAGCTCTGGCGTCACGGGGGCCCACTGGCCACATGCTAATGCGTCCCAAGAGATGTCTTGGAAGCCTTGAAGGAATGGAGCCCCGCCATGCTTGGGGTAGGTCTCTTTGTTGGGAAGGGCTCTACAAGTGTGCTGAAAATCACCCTTTTCCAGAGGGCTTGGTTCCTTTGTGAAGGCTGCCCTCCCAGGCTAGAGTGCTCACTTTGGCTCCAATGAAATTCTCTCCCCCGACTTCTTGCCGCAGAAGGATTATTGATTATGTGCTTTGACGCCATATGGAAGGAAGCTGGCTGAAAATTAGAACATTACAATTCTGTTTCCAGAAAAATAAACATGCCAGGGCTGAGGATGTAGGTCAAACAAATGGCACAGCCTATAGAAATAAAGTCAGCCCTTATCTAGATGGAATCTAGGGCAATGTTCAAGGGTCAGGGGTCAAGTTCGAAACTTCCTGAATCCACAAAAGAGAAAGAAAAATATCTTTCCTGGAGAGAGGAATTCATCAGATTTGTCTAATTTGTCTCAGAAAAACAATAATGTCCGTGACGGGGGTTGCCAGGACCACCTCGAATTTGGAGTTTCTGATCTCAGGATGTCAAACCAAGCCAGATGACCACGGGTTCTCAGTGCTTCGCTTGACCTAGGCTAGGATAGCAAAGAGTCCTACAAGTGACCGCTGCAAATTCAAAGACAGCAACCAAGAATCACGAAAGCACTCACACCTCGGCCTAGAGAACATACGGTGATTCAAGAAATACAAAATTAATCACTTGGACTGAAGGAGAACGGACTGATGAGCACATCTCAGGGAGATAGCTGAGAAAGACCATGACGAGTATACTGTGGAAAAGAAAAAAAGGTCGCAGAAAATGCAAGGCGAACAGATATCACACCTGAATAATCCACAATGAAAGATGTCAGTCTTTAGACACACTGTGCTGGAACGTTTGAAAGTCAGAGAAATTCACAAGCCAAAAAACGGCAACGAAGGTCAAACCTGGGCTCACTGGGAAGGGTGCGTTATGAGACTGCTCCAAGCGGGCTCTGAAGCCCAGTGTCCATGAAGTTTGCTGGGACAGCAGACGCACAACTATGATCAATCCTCTGACGTCACAGTGGCCCTGACAAACAACCTGGCCTCATCTACACAGTGCCAGAGTTGGGCTCAAGCAGCATATTCAAGCCCCATTGCACTCAACTGCAGGTTGCCAATGGAACATGAAAGGGGCCGGCCGGTGGTGCAGCGGTGAGGTCCGCAGCTTCTGGGTCGGTGGCCCGGGGTTGGCCGGGTGGAATCCTGGGGGTGAGCCTCCTCACCACTGCTTCAGTCATTCTGGGGCAGGCGTCCGAGGGGGTGCAGAGGCAGATGGGAAGGGACGTTAGATAGGGCCAGACTTCCACAGCAAATACAGGAGCATTGCCAGCAGATGTGAGCACAGCGATGCACTTCTGCCAAAACAGAACCAATTACAAGTTGCAAAGAATACACAAACGGAAGCTAAACACAAACGAACAAAAAACACAGCTTGCCAGTACGAAGAAGAGGATGTCTATGAAGAGCCTTAGCAAAACAGGTGAAAGCTATGTCAACCGAAAACTAGCAAACGTTTGGGGAAAGAAATTCAAGATGACACAAGGAAAAAGAAGGATATTCCGGGACCTAGGAATGGAAGAATTAACACACTTGAAACGTCCATAGCGGAGAAAGGAATCTCTGGATTCCATGCAATCACAGTCAAAGTTGCAGCCATATTTGCCAGAGAGATAGAAGAGAGAATCCTAAAGTTTCCAGCCAGCAACAAGAGACCCTGAATAGGCCAAGGAATCCTCAGGAAAACGAACAAAGCAGGACGTATCACACTTTCTGATTTCAACATAGAGGACGAACCCCAGCTACCGAAACGGCACAGTCCGGGCCCAAAAACAGGCACACAGACCCATGCAACAGAATCGAGAGCCCAGAGCCCAACTCAAACATACATGGACAGCCCATTTGCGACCAGGGAGCCAAGAGGAGACAGTGGACAAAGGAGAGTCTCTCCAATAAACGGTGCTGGGAAGCCTGCACAGCCACATGGAACACAACGAGAGTAGACCATGATGTGCCACCTGGCACACGCACCACCTGGAATGGATTAAAGCCCTGAATGGCACACTTGAAACCGTGAAACTTGTAGGAGAAGACCTAGGCAGAGTGCTCTTTGCCATCTGTCTGAGCCGCCTATTTGGAAGAAGCCTGTCTGACTGGGCAAGGGCAGCAAAGGAGACAAGAAACAAACGGGACCACCTCAAATGCAGACGCTTCTGCCCAGTCAAGGAAACCATCGACTCAATGCAAAGACAGCACAACAACTGGGAGTGGATGTTTGCAAAGCACACATCGGACAAGGGGTGAAAAGCCCAAAGATACAATCAACTCACACGTCTCCACAAGAAAAAGAACAAGCCAATGAAAACCTGGGCCAAAGATGGACACAGAGATTTCTCCCAAGAAGATCTAAAGAGGGCCAACAGGTGCATGAAAACTTGTTCACCCTCATTAAGTCTGAGGCCAAGGCAAATGCAAACCGCAAGGACATAGCAGCTCACTGTGGTCAGAATGGCTATAAGGAGGCAGACAGGAAACAACAAGCGTCAGAGAGGAGGTGGAGAGAAGGGAAGCCTCCTGCACTGCTGCTGGCAGTGGAAACCGGTGCAGCCACTAGGCCAAGCGGTGTGGAACTGCCTCCGAAATTTAAGAATCCATGACCCATATGATCCAGCTATTCCTCTGGGGCGCGTTTAGCCAAAGAACTCGGAAACACTACCGCCTAAAGACATGTGCACCGCTGAGTTCACCACAGCCTTACTCCCGCTCTCCAAGACTTGGAAGCCGCCCTGGTGCCCAGCAAGGGACGAATGGAGAAGGAACATGGGCTATAGCCACACAATGGCAGACCAGTCAGCGGGAACAAAGGATGCAATCCAGCCATTTGTGACCACCAGAATGGCTGGGAGGGTTTTAGGGGAAGTGAAACAAGCCCCAGGGACAAAGTCAAATACCGTAGGATCTCACTTACAAGGAGAAGAAAAACCAAGCACTGACCAACAGGCGGCACTGGACATTTGATCGGGGGTGCCCAGAGGCAAAGTGGGGCGGTGGGGGAGGGTGAAAGAGATGATGAGTCACAAGTGTGTGGTGAGGGCCTGTGATTCGGCTTACGCTGGTGAAGAGGATGGAACCTACACGGAAGTCTAAATCGATGAGGATGTAAATCTGAAAGACATAGGATGTTCGAATGCAGGGTTATGGCAATAAATCCACCTAAAATCAAACATCCAAAAAGGGGTCCAGAATGACGGCATACAGCTTTGGGGGCTGAAAGAGATTAGAGAAGGTGAACTTCCAAGGATGGAAAATCACCTCAAAAGGCTTACTGATGCTACAGAAAGGCAGACCATTCCAAATACATGAAGAGGAATCCTACCAAGAGAACCTGATCCGTGCTAAGCCCAGGAACCAACGGAAAACGTTACCGTCCATGATGTTCCTACTAATCACCTTCACGAATAATCCAAACAGGCCCACATCTTCCCAAGTTCAGGCCACAGGTTGGTCCAAAAGTACAAGTCAGGGCCGGCCCTGTGGTGGAGCGGGCAAGTGCCCACGTTCCGCTTGGGTGGCCCGGGCCTCACTGTTTCACAGCGCGGGTGCCGATCACATTAGCACTGTTAGGGAATAGAGATTTCATGGTACGGTGCGGACAGAGGTCATAAAGGAGTAGCAATTGTGAGGGTCCGTTCTCAATACGCACCAGAAAAAGAACCGTGAGAATATTCCAATCTAGGAAGGCATCTGGTACACTTCCCCAAAGGAAGAAGGAAGGAAAACATGGGACCTGCCAAGGCGGAATTGGCAGAGTGCCAGGAGATGACACGATCATTGCGCATCAGAGGATTGCCTGGGCAACTTCAACTTGGGAGGGAGTCCAGGACTTTCTCTGGGGAAGGTCCACCCACTTGGCCATCTACCCAAGACATAAGAGATAACACCCAGGGTAATCTTACATGAAAGAAACCAGTGTCTAGAGAGAATGGAACAGGCCTTTCCAAGTTCGAGGAGAAAGTTAGAAACCGACAAGAAATCCAGAAAAAGGAAAACTATCCTACCTGGAAAGGGGGAGGAGTCAGACTGGTCTGAGATGGCTCTGAAACTCTGTGTGCTTGGAGGTTGTCAGGACAACTTGGCCTTCTGAGGTTCTTTATGACATCACGGTGAACATGTCCCCCAAGATGGCCGCATGGTTACAGTCTGAGGATTGGCCTAGGCTGGGCTATTAAAGGGAGACATACCCAGAAACAGCTTTGACAAACAGAAAGCGGGCACAGAAACTGGAAGAGATCAAACAGACTCTGATGCCAGGGATAAGAAAGGAATCCTTGGCAAGAAGCCAGAATAGAGGGACAAGCACTGAGAGGAGAACATTGTCATCTATTCAAGTCTATGGGGAGGCCATGCTGATTCAAGCTTGAAACTTGATTGGAAACACGAGGCCGCACTTGGGCCTTATCAGACCTACAGTGTCCTTCTGCCTTAAGCATAATCCAAAGTCAAGAAGGATCTCTTGAGGACATTGAAGAGAAGAGTCGATGCCTCCTTTCCTAGGCCCGTAGCATTCTTCGAAGATCAGTCTCACTTTCCATAGCTCTGGCGTCACGGGGGCCCACTGGCCACATGCTAATGCGTCCCAAGAGATGTCTTGGAAGCCTTGAAGGAATGGAGCCCTGTCATGCTTGGGGTAGGTCTCTTTGTTGGGAAGGGCTCTACAAGTGTGCTGAAAATCACCCTTTTCCAGAGGGCTTGGTTCCTTTGTGAAGGCTGCCCTCCCAGGCTAGAGTGCTCACTTTGGCTCCAATGAAATTCTCTCCCCCGACTTCTTGCCGTAGAAGGATTATTGATTATCTGCTTTGACGCCCTATGGAAGGAAGCTGGCTGAAATTTAGAACATTACAATTCTGTTTCCCGGAAAATAAACATGCCAGGGCTGAGGATGTTGGTCAAACAAATGGCACAGCCTATAGAAATAAAGTAAGCCCGTGTCTAGACGGAATCTAGGGCAACGTCCAAGGGTCAGGGGTCAAGTTCGAAACTTCCCAAATCCACAAAAGAGAAATAAAAATATCTTTCCTGGAGTGAGGAATTCATCAGATTTGTCTAATTTGTCTCGGAAATACATTATTCCAAGGAGGGGGTTGCCAGGACCACCTCGAATTTGGAGTTTCTGATCTCAGGATGTCAAACCAAGCCAGATGACCACGGGTTCTCAGTGCTTCGCTTGATCTAGGCTAGGATACTAAAGAGTCCTACAAGTGACCGGTGCAAATTCAAAGACAGCAACCAAGAATCACGAAAGCACTCACACCTCGGCCTAGAGAACATACGGTGATTCAAGAAATACAAAATTAATCACTTGGACTGAAGGAGAACGGACTGATGAGCACATCTAAGGGAGATAGCTGAGAAAGACCATGACGAGTATACTGTGGAAAAGAAAAAAAGGTCCCAGAAAATGCAAGGCGAACAGATATCACACCTGAATAATCCACACTGAAAGATGTCAGTCTTTAGACACACTGTGCTGGAACGTTTGAAAGTCAGAGAAATTCACAAGCCAAAAAACGGCAACGAAGGTCAAACCTGGGCTCACTGGGAAGGGTGCGTTACGAGACTGCTCCAAGCGGGCTCTGAAGCCCTGTGTCCATGAAGTTTGCCGGGACAGCAGACGCACAACTATGACCAATCCTCTGACGTCACAGTGGCCCCGACAAACAACCTGGCCTCATCTACACAGTGCCAGAGTTGGGCTCAAGCAGCATATTCAAGCCCCATTGCACTCAACTGCAGGTTGCCAATGGAACATGAAAGGGGCCAGCCGGTGGTGCAGCGGTGAGGTCCGCAGCTTCTGAGTCGGTGGCCCGGGGTGGGCCGGGTGGAATCCTGGGGGTGAGCCTCCTCACGACTGCTTCAGTCATTCTGGGGCAGGCGTCCGAGGGGGTGCAGAGGCAGATGGGAAGGGACGTTAGATAGGGCCAGACTTCCACAGCAAATACAGCAGCATTGCCAGCAGATGTGAGCACAGCGATGCACTTCTGCCAAAACAGAACCAATTACAAGTTGCAAAGAATAGACAAATGGAAGCTAAACACAAACGAACAAAAAACACAGCTTGCCAGTACGAAGAAGAAGATGTCTATGAAGAACCTTAGCAAAACAGGTGAAAGCTATGTCAACTGAAAACTAGCAAACGTTTGGGGAAAGAAATTCAAGACCACACAAGGAAAAAGAAGGATATTCCGGGACCTAGGAATCGAAGAATTAACACACTTGAAACGTCCATAGCGGAGAAAGGAATCTCTGGATTCCATGCAATCCCAGTCAAAGTTGCAGCCATATTTGCCAGAGAGATAGAAGAGAGAATCCTAAAGTTTCCAGCCAGCAACAAGAGACCCTGAATGGGCCAAGGAATCCTCAGGAAAACGGACAAAGCAGGACGTATCACACTTTCTCATTTCAACATAGAGGACGAAGCGCTAGGTACCGAAACGGCACAGTCCGGGCCCAAAAACAGGCACACAGACCCATGCAACAGAATCGAGAGCCCAGAGCCCAACTCAAACATACATGGACAGCCCATTTGCGACCAGGGAGCCAAGAGGAGACAGTGGACAAAGGAGAGTCTGTCCAAGAAACGGTGCTGGGAAGCCTGCACAGCCACATGGAACACAACGAGAGTAGACCATGATGTGCCACCTGGCACACGCACCACCTGGAATGGATTAAAGCCCTGAATGGCACACTTGAAACCGTGAAACTTGTAGGAGAAGACCTAGGCAGAGTGCTCTTTGCCATCTGTCTGAGCCGCCTATTTGGAAGAAGCCTGTCTGACTGGGCAAGGGCAGCAAAGGAGACAAGAAACAAACGGGACCACCTCAAATGCAGACGCTTCTGCCCAGTCAAGGAAACCATCGACTCAATGCAAAGACAGCACAACAACTGGGAGTGGATGTTTGCAAAGCACACATCGGACAAGGGGTGAAAAGCCCAAAGATACAATCAACTCACACGTCTCCACAAGAAAAAGAACAAGCCAATGAAAACCTGGGCCAAAGATGGACACAGAGATTTCTCCCAAGAAGATCTAAAGAGGGCCAACAGGTGCATGAAAACTTGTTCACCCTCATTAAGCCTGAGGCCAAGGCAAATCCAAACCGCAAGGACATAGCAGCTCACTGTGGTCAGAATGGCTATAAGGAGGCAGACAGGAAACAACAAGCGTCAGAGAGGAGGTGGAGAGAAGGGAAGCCTCCTGCACTGCTGCTGGCAGTGGAAACCGGTGCAGCCACTAGGCCAAGCGGTGTGGAACTGCCTCCGAAATTTAAGAATCCATGTCCCATATGATCCAGCTATTCCTCTGGGGCGTGTTTAGCCAAAGAACTCGGAAACGCTACTGCCTAAACACATGTGCACCGCTGAGTTCACCACAGCCTTACTCCCGCTCTCCAAGACTTGGAAGCCGCCCTGGTGCCCAGCAAGGGACGAATGGAGAAGGAACATGGGCTATAGCCACACAATGGCAGACCAGTCAGCGGGAACAAAGGATGCAATCCAGCCATTTGTGACCACCAGAATGGCTGGGAGGGTTTTAGGGGAAGTGAAACAAGCCCCAGGGACAAAGTCAAATACCGTAGGATCTCACTTACAAGGAGAAGAAAAACCAAGCACTGACCAACAGGCGGCACTGGACATTTGATCGGGGGTGCCCAGAGGCAAAGTGGGGCGGTGGGGGAGGGTGAAAGAGATGATGAGTCACAAGTGTGTGGTGAGGGCCTGTGATTCGGCTTACGCTGGTGAAGAGGATGGAACCTACACGGAAGTCTAAATCGATGAGGATGTAAATCTGAAAGACATAGGATGTTCTAATGCAGGGTTATGGCAATAAATCCACCTACAATCAAACATCCAAAAAGGGGTCCAGAATGACGGCATACAGCTTTGGGGGCTGAAAGAGATTAGAGAAGGTGAACTTCCAAGGATGGAAAATCACCTCAAAAGGCTTACTGATGCTACAGAAAGGTAGACCATTCCAAATACATGAAGAGGAATCCTACCAAGAGAACCTGATCCGTGCTAAGCCCAGGAACCAACGGAAAACGTTACCGTCCATGATGTTCCTACTAATCACCTTCACGAATAATCCAAACAGGCCCACATCTTCCCAAGTTCAGGCCACAGGTTGGTCCAAAAGTACAAGTCAGGGCCGGCCCTGTGGTGGAGCGGGCAAGTGCCCACGTTCCGCTTGGGTGGCCCGGGCCTCACTCTTTCACAGCGCGGGTGCCGATCACATTAGCACTGTTAGGGAATAGAGATTTCATGGTACGGTGCGGACAGAGGTCATAAAGGAGTAGCAATTGTGAGGGTCCGTTCTCAATACGCACCAGAAAAAGAACCGTGAGAATATTCCAATCTAGGAAGGCATCTGGTACACTTCCCCAAAGGAAGAAGGAAGGAAAACATGGGACCTGCCAAGGCGGAATTGGCAGAGTGCCAGGAGATGACACGATCATTGCGCATCAGAGGATTGCCTGGGCAACTTCAACTTGGGAGGGAGTCCAGGACTTTCTCTGGGGAAGGTCCACCCACTTGGCCATCTACCCACGACATAAGAGATAACACCCAGGGTAATCTTACAGGAAAGAGACCAGTGTCTAGAGAGAATGGAGCAGGCCTTTCCAAGTTCGAGTAGAAAGTTAGAAACCGACAAGAAATCCAGAAAAAGGAAAACTATCCTACCTGGAAAGGGGGAGGAGTCAGACTGGTCTGAGATGGCTCTGAAACTCTGTGTGCTTGGAGGTTGTCAGGACAACTTGGCCTTCTGAGGTTCTTTATGACATCACGGTGAACATGTCCCCCAAGATGGCCGCATGGTTACAGTCTGAGGATTGGCCTAGGCTGGGCTATTAAAGGGAGACATACCCAGAAACAGCTTTGACAAACAGAAAGCGGGCACAGAAACTGGAAGAGATCAAACAGACTCTGATGCCAGGGATAAGAAAGGAATCCTTGGCAAGAAGCCAGAATCGAGGGACAAGCACTGAGAGGAGAACATTGTCATCTATTCATGTCTATGGGGAGGCCATGCTGTTTCAAGCTTGAAACTTGATTGGAAACACGAGGCCGCACTTGGGCCTTATCAGACCTACAGTGTCCTTCTGCCTTAAGCATAATCCAAAGTCAAGAAGGATCTCTTGAGGACATTGAAGAGAAGAGTCGATGCCTCCTTTCCTAGGCCCCTAGCATTCTTTGAAGATCAGTCTCACTTTCCATAGCTCTGGCGTCACGGGGGCCCACTGGCCACATGCTCATGTGTCCCAAGAGATGTCTTGGAAGCCTTGAAGGAATGGAGCCCTGTCATGCTTGGGGTAGGTCTCTTTGTTGGGAAGGGCTCTACAAGTGTGCTGAAAATCACCCTTTTCCAGAGGGCTTGGTTCCTTTGTGAAGGCTGCCCTCCCAGGCTAGAGTGCTCACTTTGGCTCCAATGAAATTCTCTCCCCTGACTTCTTGCCGTAGAAGGATTATTGATTATGTGCTTTGACGCTATATGGAAGGAAGCTGGCTGAAAATTAGAACATTACAATTCTGTTTCCAGAAAAATAAACATGCCAGGGCTGAGGATGTAGGTCAAACAAATGGCACAGCCTATAGAAATAATGTCAGCCCTTATCTAGATGGAATCTAGGGCAATGTTCAAGGGTCAGGGGTCAAGTTCGAAACTTCCCGAATCCACAAAAGAGAAAGAAAAATATCTTTCCTGGAGCGAGGAATTCATCAGATTTGTCTAATTTGTCTCAGAAAAACATTATGTCCGTGAAGCGGGTTGCCAGGACCACCTCGAATTTGGAGTTTCTGATCTCAGGATGTCAAACCAAGCCAGATGACCACGGGTTGTCAGTGCTTCGCTTGACCTAGGCTAGGATAGCAAAGAGTCCTACAAGTGACCGGTGCAAATTCAAAGACAGCAACCAAGAATCACGAAAGCACTCACACCTCGGCCTAGAGAACATACGGTGATTCAAGAAATACAAAATTAATCACTTGGACTGAAGGAGAACGGACTGATGAGCACATCTAAGGGAGATAGCTGAGAAAGACCATGACGAGTATACTGTGGAAAAGAAAAAAAGGTCCCAGAAAATGCAAGGCGAACAGATATCACACCTGAATAATCCACAATGAAAGATGTCAGGCTTTAGACACACTGTGCTGGAACGTTTGAAAGTCAGAGAAATTCACAAGCCAAAAAACGGCAACGAAGGTCAAACCTGGGCTCACTGGGAAGGGTGCGTTATGAGACTGCTCCAAGCGGGCTCTGAAGCCCTGTTTCCATGAAGCTTGCCGGGGCAGCAGACACACAATTATGACCAATCCTCTGACGTCACAGTGGCCCCGACAAACCTCCTGGCCTCATCTACACAGTGCCAGAGCTGGGCTCAAGCAGCATACTCAAGCCACATTGCACTCAACTGCAGGTTGCCAATGGAACATGAAAGGGGCCGGCCGGTGGTGCAGCGGTGAGGTCCGCAGCTTCTGGGTCGGTGGCCCGGGGTGGGCCGGGTGGAATCCTGGGGGTGAGCCTCCTCACCACTGCTTCAGTCATTCTGGGGCAGGCGTCCGAGGGGGTGTAGAGGCAGATGGGAAGGGACGTTAGATAGGGCCAGACTTCCACAGCAAATACAGGAGCGTTGCCAGCAGATGTGAGCACAGCGATGCACTTCTGCCAAAACAGAACCAATTACAAGTTGCAAAGAATAGAAAAACGGAAGCTAAACACAAACGAACTAAAAACACAGCTTGCCAGTACGAAGAAGAAGATGTCTATGAAGAGCCTGAGGAAAATAGGTGAAAGCTATGTCAACCGAAAACTAGCAAACGTTTGGGGAAAGAAATTCAAGACGACACAAGGAAAAAGAAGGATATTCCGGGACCTAGGAATGGAAGAATTAACACACTTGAAACGTCCCTAGCGGAGAAAGGAATCTCTGGATTCCATGCAATCCCAGCCAAAGTTGCAGCCATATTTGCCAGAGAGATAGAAGAGAGAATCCTAAAGTTTCCAGCCAGCAACAAGAGACCCTGAATAGGCCAAGGAATCCTCAGGAAAACGAACAAAGCAGGACGTATCACACTTTCTGATTTCAACCTAGAGGACGAAGCGCTAGCTACCGAAACGGCACAGTCCGGGCCCAAAAACAGGCACACAGACCCATGCAACAGAATCGAGAGCCCAGAGCCCAACTCAAACATACAAGGACAGCCCATTTGCGACCAGGGAGCCAAGAGGAGACAGTGGACAAAGGAGAGTCTGTCCAAGAAACGGTGCTGGGAAGCCTGCAGAGCCACATGGAACACAACGAGAGTAGACCATGATGTGCCACCTGGCACACGCACCACCTGGAATGGATTAAAGCCCTGAATGGCACACTTGAAACCGTGAAACTTGTAGGAGAAGACCTAGGCAGAGTGCTCTTTGCCATCTGTCTGAGCCGCCTATTTGGAAGAAGCCTGTCTGACTGGGCAAGGGCAGCAAAGGAGACAAGAAACAAACGGGACCACCTCAAATGCAGACGCTTCTGCCCAGTCAAGGAAACCATCGACTCAATGCAAAGACAGCACAACAACTGGGAGTGGATGTTTGCAAAGCACACATCGGACAAGGGGTGAAAAGCCCAAAGATACAATCAACTCACACGTCTCCACAAGAAAAAGAACAAGCCAATGAAAACCTGGGCCAAAGATGGACACAGAGATTTCTCCCAAGAAGATCTAAAGAGGGCCAACAGGTGCATGAAAACTTGTTCACCCTCATTAAGCCTGAGGCCAAGGCAAATCCAAACCGCAAGGACATAGCAGCTCACTGTGGTCAGAATGGCTATAAGGAGGCAGACAGGAAACAACAAGCGTCAGAGAGGAGGTGGAGAGAAGGGAAGCCTCCTGCACTGCTGCTGGCAGTGGAAACCGGTGCAGCCACTAGGCCAAGCGGTGTGGAACTGCCTCCGAAATTTAAGAATCCATGTCCCATATGATCCAGCTATTCCTCAGGGGCGTGTTTAGCCAAAGAACTCGGAAACGCTACTGCCTAAACACATGTGCACCGCTGAGTTCACCACAGCCTTACTCCCGCTCTCCAAGACTTGGAAGCCGCCCTGGTGCCCAGCAAGGGACGAATGGAGAAGGAACATGGGCTATAGCCACACAATGGCAGACCAGTCAGCGGGAACAAAGGATGCAATCCAGCCATTTGTGACCACCAGAATGGCTGGGAGGGTTTTAGGGGAAGTGAAACAAGCCCCAGGGACAAAGTCAAATACCGTAGGATCTCACTTACAAGGAGAAGAAAAACCAAGCACTGACCAACAGGCGGCACTGGACATTTGATCGGGGGTGCCCAGAGGCAAAGTGGGGCGGTGGGGGAGGGTGAAAGAGATGATGAGTCACAAGTGTGTGGTGAGGGCCTGTGATTCGGCTTACGCTGGTGAAGAGGATGGAACCTACACGGAAGTCTAAATCGATGAGGATGTAAATCTGAAAGACATAGGATGTTCTAATGCAGGGTTATGGCAATAAATCCACCTACAATCAAACATCCAAAAAGGGGTCCAGAATGACGGCATACAGCTTTGGGGGCTGAAAGAGATTAGAGAAGGTGAACTTCCAAGGATGGAAAATCACCTCAAAAGGCTTACTGATGCTACAGAAAGGTAGACCATTCCAAATACATGAAGAGGAATCCTACCAAGAGAACCTGATCCGTGCTAAGCCCAGGAACCAACGGAAAACGTTACCGTCCATGATGTTCCTACTAATCACCTTCACGAATAATCCAAACAGGCCCACATCTTCCCAAGTTCAGGCCACAGGTTGGTCCAAAAGTACAAGTCAGGGCCGGCCCTGTGGTGGAGCGGGCAAGTGCCCACGTTCCGCTTGGGTGGCCCGGGCCTCACTCTTTCACAGCGCGGGTGCCGATCACATTAGCACTGTTAGGGAATAGAGATTTCATGGTACGGTGCGGACAGAGGTCATAAAGGAGTAGCAATTGTGAGGGTCCGTTCTCAATACGCACCAGAAAAAGAACCGTGAGAATATTCCAATCTAGGAAGGCATCTGGTACACTTCCCCAAAGGAAGAAGGAAGGAAAACATGGGACCTGCCAAGGCGGAATTGGCAGAGTGCCAGGAGATGACACGATCATTGCGCATCAGAGGATTGCCCGGGCAACTTCAACTTGGGAGGGAGTCCAGGACTTTCTCTGGGGAAGGTCCACCCACTTGGCCATCTACCCACGACATAAGAGATAACACCCAGGGTAATCTTACAGGAAAGAGACCAGTGTCTAGAGAGAATGGAGCAGGCCTTTCCAAGTTCGAGTAGAAAGTTAGAAACCGACAAGAAATCCAGAAAAAGGAAAACTATCCTACCTGGAAAGGGGGAGGAGTCAGACTGGTCTGAGATGGCTCTGAAACTCTGTGTGCTTGGAGGTTGTCAGGACAACTTGGCCTTCTGAGGTTCTTTATGACATCACGGTGAACATGTCCCCCAAGATGGCCGCATGGTTACAGTCTGAGGATTGGCCTAGGCTGGGCTATTAAAGGGAGACATACCCAGAAACAGCTTTGACAAACAGAAAGCGGGCACAGAAACTGGAAGAGATCAAACAGACTCTGATGCCAGGGATAAGAAAGGAATCCTTGGCAAGAAGCCAGAATCGAGGGACAAGCACTGAGAGGAGAACATTGTCATCTATTCATGTCTATGGGGAGGCCATGCTGTTTCAAGCTTGAAACTTGATTGGAAACACGAGGCCGCACTTGGGCCTTATCAGACCTACAGTGTCCTTCTGCCTTAAGCATAATCCAAAGTCAAGAAGGATCTCTTGAGGACATTGAAGAGAAGAGTCGATGCCTCCTTTCCTAGGCCCCTAGCATTCTTTGAAGATCAGTCTCACTTTCCATAGCTCTGGCGTCACGGGGGCCCACTGGCCACATGCTCATGTGTCCCAAGAGATGTCTTGGAAGCCTTGAAGGAATGGAGCCCTGTCATGCTTGGGGTAGGTCTCTTTGTTGGGAAGGGCTCTACAAGTGTGCTGAAAATCACCCTTTTCCAGAGGGCTTGGTTCCTTTGTGAAGGCTGCCCTCCCAGGCTAGAGTGCTCACTTTGGCTCCAATGAAATTCTCTCCCCTGACTTCTTGCCGTAGAAGGATTATTGATTATGTGCTTTGACGCTATATGGAAGGAAGCTGGCTGAAAATTAGAACATTACAATTCTGTTTCCAGAAAAATAAACATGCCAGGGCTGAGGATGTAGGTCAAACAAATGGCACAGCCTATAGAAATAATGTCAGCCCTTATCTAGATGGAATCTAGGGCAATGTTCAAGGGTCAGGGGTCAAGTTCGAAACTTCCCGAATCCACAAAAGAGAAAGAAAAATATCTTTCCTGGAGCGAGGAATTCATCAGATTTGTCTAATTTGTCTCAGAAAAACATTATGTCCGTGAAGCGGGTTGCCAGGACCACCTCGAATTTGGAGTTTCTGATCTCAGGATGTCAAACCAAGCCAGATGACCACGGGTTGTCAGTGCTTCGCTTGACCTAGGCTAGGATAGCAAAGAGTCCTACAAGTGACCGGTGCAAATTCAAAGACAGCAACCAAGAATCACGAAAGCACTCACACCTCGGCCTAGAGAACATACGGTGATTCAAGAAATACAAAATTAATCACTTGGACTGAAGGAGAACGGACTGATGAGCACATCTAAGGGAGATAGCTGAGAAAGACCATGACGAGTATACTGTGGAAAAGAAAAAAAGGTCCCAGAAAATGCAAGGCGAACAGATATCACACCTGAATAATCCACAATGAAAGATGTCAGTCTTTAGACACACTGTGCTGGAACGTTTGAAAGTCAGAGAAATTCACAAGCCAAAAAACGGCAACGAAGGTCAAACCTGGGCTCACTGGGAAGGGTGCTTTATGAGACTGCTCCAAGCGGGCTCTGAAGCCCTGTTTCCATGAAGCTTGCCGGGGCAGCAGACACACAATTATGACCAATCCTCTGACGTCACAGTGGCCCCGACAAACCTCCTGGCCTCATCTACACAGTGCCAGAGCTGGGCTCAAGCAGCATAATCAAGCCACATTGCACTCAACTGCAGGTTGCCAATGGAACATGAAAGGGGCCGGCCGGTGGTGCAGCGGTGAGGTCCGCAGCTTCTGGGTCGGTGGCCCGGGGTGGGCCGGGTGGAATCCTGGGGGTGAGCCTCCTCACCACTGCTTCAGTCATTCTGGGGCAGGCGTCCGAGGGGGTGCAGAGGCAGATGGGAAGGGACGTTAGATAGGGCCAGACTTCCACAGCAAATACAGGAGCATTGCCAGCAAATGTGAGCACAGCGATGCACTTCTGCCAAAACAGAACCAATTACAAGTTGCAAAGAGTAGACAAACGGAAGCCAAACACAAACGAACAAAAAACACATCTTGCCAGTACGAAGAAGAAGATGTCTATGAAGAACCTTAGCAAAACAGGTGAAAGCTATGTCAACCGAAAACTAGCAAACGTTTGGGGAAAGAAATTCAAGACGACACAAGGAAAAAGAAGGATATTCCGGGACCTAGGAATGGAAGAATTAACACACTTGAAACGTCCATAGCGGAGAAAGGAATCTCTGGATTCCATGCAATCCCAGTCAAAGTTGCAGCCATATTTGCCAGAGAGATAGAAGAGAGAATCCTAAAGTTTCCAGCCAGCAACAAGAGACCCTGAATAGGCCAAGGAATCCTCAGGAAAATGAACAAAGCAGGACGTATCACACTTTCTGATTTCAACGTAGAGGACGAAGCGCTAGGTACCGAAACGGCACAGTCCGGGCCCAAAAACAGGCACACAGACCCATGCAACAGAATCGAGAGCCCAGAGCCCAACTCAAACATACAAGGACAGCCCATTTGCGACCAGGGAGCCAAGAGGAGACAGTGGACAAAGGAGAGTCTCTCCAAGAAACGGTGCTGGGAAGCCTGCACAGCCACATGGAACACAACGAGAGTAGACCATGATGTGCCACCTGGCACACGCACCACCTGGAATGGATTAAAGCCCTGAATGGCACACTTGAAACCGTGAAACTTGTAGGAGAAGACCTAGGCAGAGTGCTCTTTGCCATCTGTCTGAGCCGCCTATTTGGAAGAAGCCTGTCTGACTGGGCAAGGGCAGCAAAGGAGACAAGAAACAAACGGGACCACCTCACATGCAGACGCTTCTGCCCAGTCAAGGAAACCATCGACTCAATGCAAAGACAGCACAACAACTGGCAGTGGATGTTTGCAAAGCACACATCGGACAAGGGGTGAAAAGCCCAAAGATACAATCAACTCACACGTCTCCACAAGAAAAAGAACAAGCCAATGAAATCCTGGGCCACAGATGGACACGGAGGTTTCTCCCAAGAAGATCTAAAGAGGGCCAACAGGTGCATGAAAACCTGTTCACCCTCATTAAGTCTGAGGCCAAGGCAAATCCAAACCGCAAGGACATAGCAGCTCACTGTGGTCAGAATGGCTATAAGGAGGCAGACAGGAAACAACAAGCGTCAGAGAGGAGGTGGAGAGAAGGGAAGCCTCCTGCACTGCTGCTGGCAGTGGAAACCGGTGCAGCCACTAGGCCAGGCGAAGTGGAACTGGCTCCGAAATTTAAGAATCCATGTCCCATATAATCCAGCTACTCCTCTGGGGCGCGTTTAGCCAAAGAACTCGGAAACACTACCGCCTAAAGACATGTGCACCGCTGAGTTCACCACAGCCTTACTCCCGCTCTCCAAGACTTGGAAGCCGCCCTGGCACCCAGCAAGGGACGAATGGAGAAGGAACATGGGCTATAGCCACACAATGGCAGACCACTCAGCGGGAACAAAGGATGCAATCCAGCCATTTGTGACCACCAGAATGGCTGGGAGGGTTTTAGGGGAAGTGAAACAAGCCCCAGGGACAAAGTCAAATACCGTAGGATCTCACTTACAAGGAGAAGAAAAAACAAGCACTAACCAACAGGTGGCACTGGACATTTGATCGGGGGCGCCCAGAGGCAAAGCGGGGCGGTGGGGGAGGGTGAAAGAGATGATGAGGCAGAAGTGTGTGGTGAGGGCCTGTGATTCGGCTTACGCTGGTGAAGAGGATGGAACCTACACGGAAGTCTAAATCGATGAGGATGTAAATCTGAAAGACATAGCATGTTCTAATGCAGGGTTATGGCAATAAATCCACCTAAAATCAAACATCCAAAAAGGGGTCCAGAATGACGGCATACAGCTTTGGGGGCTGAAAGAGATTAGAGAAGGTGAACTTCCAAGGATGGAAAATCACCTCAAAAGCCTGACTGATGCTACAGAAAGGTAGACCATTCCAAATACATGAAGAGGAATCCTACCAAGAGAACCTGATCCGTGCTAAGCCCAGGAACCAACGGAAAACGTTACCGTCCATGATGTTCCTACTAATCCCCTTCACGAATAATCCAAACAGGCCCACATCTTCCCAAGTTCAGGCCACAGGTTGGTCCAAAAGTACAAGTCAGGGCCGGCCCTGTGGTGGAGCGGGCAAGTGCCCACATTCCGCTTGGGTGGCCCCGGCCTCACTCTTTCACAGCGCGGGTGCAGATCACATTAGCACTGTTAGGTAATAGAGATTTCATGGTACGGTGCGGACAGAGGTCATAAAGGAGTAGCAATTGTGAGGGTCCGTTCTCAATACGCACCAGAAAAAGAACCGTGAGAATATTCCAATCTAGGAAGGCATCTGGTACACTTCCCCAAAGGAAGAAGGAAGGAAAACATGGGACCTGCCAAGGCGGAATTGGCAGAGTGCTAGGAGATGACACGATCATTGCGCATCAGAGGATTGCCTGGGCAACTTCAACTTGGGAGGGAGTCCAGGACTTTCTCTGGGGAAGGTCCACCCACTTGGCCATCTACCCAAGACATAAGAGATAACACCCAGTGTAATCTTACAGGAAAGAAACCAGTGTCTAGAGAGAATGGAGCAGGCCTTTCCAAGTTCGAGGAGAAAGTTAGAAACCGACAAGAAATCCAGAAAAAGGAAAACTATCCTACCTGGAAAGGGGGAGGAGTCAGACTGGTCTGAGATGGCTCTGAAACTCTGTGTGCTTGGAGGTTGTCAGGACAACTTGGCCTTCTGAGGTTCTTTATGACATCACGGTGAACATGTCCCCCAAGATGGCCGCATGGTTACAGTCTGAGGATTGGCCTAGGCTGGGCTATTAAAGGGAGACATACCCAGAAACAGCTTTGACAAACAGAAAGCGGGCACAGAAACTGGAAGAGATCAAACAGACTCTGATGCCAGGGATAAGAAAGGAATCCTTGGCAAGAAGCCAGAATAGAGGGACAAGCACTGAGAGGAGAACATTGTCATCTATTCAAGTCTATGGGGAGGCCATGCTGATTCAAGCTTGAAACTTGATTGGAAACACGAGGCCGCACTTGGGCCTTATCAGACCTACAGTGTCCTTCTGCCTTAAGCATAATCCAAAGCCAAGAAGGATCTCTTGAGGACGTTGAAGAGAAGAGTCGATGCCTCCTTTCCTAGGCCCCTAGCGTTCTTGGAAGATCAGTCTCACTTTCCATAGCTCTGGCGTCACGGGGGCCCACTGGCCACATGCTAATGCGTCCCAAGAGATGTCTTGGAAGCCTTGAAGGAATGGAGCCCTGTCATGCTTGGGGTAGGTCTCTTTGTTGGGAAGGGCTCTACAAGTGTGCTGAAAATCACCCTTTTCCAGAGGGCTTGGTTCCTTTGTGAAGGCCGCCCTCCCAGGCTAGAGTGCTCACTTTGGCTCCAATGAAATTCTCTCCCCCGACTTCTTGCCGTGGAAGGATTATTGATTGTGTGCTTTGACGCCATATGGAAGGAAGCCGGCTGAAAATTAGAACATTACAATTCTGTTTCCAGAAAAATAAACATGCCAGGGCTGAGGATGTAGGTCAAACAAATGGCACAGCCTATAGAAATAAAGTCAGCCCTTATCTAGATGGAATCTAGGGCAATGTTCAAGGGTCAGGGGTCAAGTTCGAAACTTCCCGAATCCACAAAAGAGAAAGAAAAATATCTTTCCTGGAGCGAGGAATTCATCAGATTTGTCTAATTTGTCTCAGAAAAACATTATGTCCATGAAGGGGGTTGCCAGGACCACCTCGAATTTGGAGTTTCTGATCTCAGGATGTCACACCAAGCCAGATGACCACGGGTTGTCAGTGCTTCGCTTGACCTAGGCTAGGATAGCAAAGAGTCCTACAAGTGACCGGTGCAAATTCAAAGACAGCAGCCAAGAATCACGAAAGCACTCACACCTCGGCCTAGAGAACATACGGTGATTCAAGAAATACAAAATTAATCACTTGGACTGAAGGAGAACGGACTGATGAGCACATCTAAGGGAGATAGCTGAGAAAGACCATGACGAGTATACTGTGGAAAAGAAAAAAAGGTCCCAGAAAATGCAAGGCGAACAGATATCACACCTGAATAATCCACAATGAAAGATGTCAGTCTTTAGACACACTGTGCTGGAACGTTTGAAAGTCAGAGAAATTCACAAGCCAAAAAACGGCAACGAAGGTCAAACCTGGGCTCACTGGGAAGGGTGCGTTACGAGACTGCTCCAAGCGGGCTCTGAAGCCCTGTGTCCATGAAGTTTGCCGGGACAGCAGACGCACAACTATGACCAATCCTCTGACGTCACAGTGGCCCCGACAAACAACCTGGCCTCATCTACACAGTGCCAGAGTTGGGCTCAAGCAGCATATTCAAGCCCCATTGCACTCAACTGCAGGTTGCCAATGGAACATGAAAGGGGCCGGCCGGTGGTGCAGCGGTGAGGTCCGCAGCTTCTGGGTCGGTGGCCCGGGGTGGGCCGGGTGGAATCCTGGGGGTGAGCCTCCTCACCACTGCTTCAGTCATTCTGGGGCAGGCGTCCGAGGGGGTGCAGAGGCAGATGGGAAGGGACGTTAGATAGGGCCAGACTTCCACAGCAAATACAGGAGCATTGCCAGCAGATGTGAGCACAGCGATGCACTTCTGCCAAAACAGAACCAATTACAAGTTGCAAAGAGTAGACAAACGGAAGCCAAACACAAACGAACAAAAAACACATCTTGCCAGTACGAAGAAGAAGATGTCTATGAAGAACCTTAGCAAAACAGGTGAAAGCTATGTCAACCGAAAACTAGCAAACGTTTGGGGAAAGAAATTCAAGACGACACAAGGAAAAAGAAGGATATTCCGGGACCTAGGAATGGAAGAATTAACACACTTGAAACGTCCATAGCGGAGAAAGGAATCTCTGGATTCCATGCAATCCCAGTCAAAGTTGCAGCCATATTTGCCAGAGAGATAGAAGAGAGAATCCTAAAGTTTCCAGCCAGCAACAAGAGACCCTGAATAGGCCAAGGAATCCTCAGGAAAATGAACAAAGCAGGACGTATCACACTTTCTGATTTCAACGTAGAGGACGAAGCGCTAGGTACCGAAACGGCACAGTCCGGGCCCAAAAACAGGCACACAGACCCATGCAACAGAATCGAGAGCCCAGAGCCCAACTCAAACATCCAAGGACAGCCCATTTGCGACCAGGGAGCCAAGAGGAGACAGTGGACAAAGGAGAGTCTCTCCAAGAAACGGTGCTGGGAAGCCTGCACAGCCACATGGAACACAACGAGAGTAGACCATGATGTGCCACCTGGCACACGCACCACCTGGAATGGATTAAAGCCCTGAATGGCACACTTGAAACCGTGAAACTTGTAGGAGAAGACCTAGGCAGAGTGCTCTTTGCCATCTGTCTGAGCCGCCTATTTGGAAGAAGCCTGTCTGACTGGGCAAGGGCAGCAAAGGAGACAAGAAACAAACGGGACCACCTCACATGCAGACGCTTCTGCCCAGTCAAGGAAACCATCGACTCAATGCAAAGACAGCACAACAACTGGCAGTGGATGTTTGCAAAGCACACATCGGACAAGGGGTGAAAAGCCCAAAGATACAATCAACTCACACGTCTCCACAAGAAAAAGAACAAGCCAATGAAATCCTGGGCCACAGATGGACACGGAGGTTTCTCCCAAGAAGATCTAAAGAGGGCCAACAGGTGCATGAAAACCTGTTCACCCTCATTAAGTCTGAGGCCAAGGCAAATCCAAACCGCAAGGACATAGCAGCTCACTGTGGTCAGAATGGCTATAAGGAGGCAGACAGGAAACAACAAGCGTCAGAGAGGAGGTGGAGAGAAGGGAAGCCTCCTGCACTGCTGCTGGCAGTGGAAACCGGTGCAGCCACTAGGCCAAGCGAAGTGGAACTGGCTCCGAAATTTAAGAATCCATGTCCCATATAATCCAGCTACTCCTCTGGGGCGCGTTTAGCCAAAGAACTCGGAAACACTACCGCCTAAAGACATGTGCACCGCTGAGTTCACCACAGCCTTACTCCCGCTCTCCAAGACTTGGAAGCCGCCCTGGCACCCAGCAAGGGACGAATGGAGAAGGAACATGGGCTATAGCCACACAATGGCAGACCACTCAGCGGGAACAAAGGATGCAATCCAGCCATTTGTGACCACCAGAATGGCTGGGAGGGTTTTAGGGGAAGTGAAACAAGCCCCAGGGACAAAGTCAAATACCGTAGGATCTCACTTACAAGGAGAAGAAAAAACAAGCACTAACCAACAGGTGGCACTGGACATTTGATCGGGGGCGCCCAGAGGCAAAGCGGGGCGGTGGGGGAGGGTGAAAGAGATGATGAGGCAGAAGTGTGTGGTGAGGGCCTGTGATTCGGCTTACGCTGGTGAAGAGGATGGAACCTACAGGGAAGTCTACATCGATGAGGATGTAAATCTGAAAGACATAGGATGTTCTAATGCAGGGTTATGGCAATAAATCCACCTAAAAGCAAAAATCCAAAAAGGGGTCCAGAATGACGGCATACAGCTTTGGGGGCTGAAAGAGATTAGAGAAGGTGAACTTCCAAGGATGGAAAATCACCTCAAAAGCCTGACTGATGCTACAGAAAGGTAGACCATTCCAAATACATGAAGAGGAATCCTACCAAGAGAACCTGATCCGTGCTAAGCCCAGGAACCAACGGAAAACGTTACCGTCCATGATGTTCCTACTAATCACCTTCACGAATAATCCAAACAGGCCCACATCTTCCCAAGTTCAGGCCACAGGTTGGTCCAAAAGTACAAGTCAGGGCCGGCCCTGTGGTGGAGCGGGCAAGTGCCCACGTTCCGCTTGGGTGGCCCGGGCCTCACTCTTTCACAGCGCGGGTGCAGATCACATTAGCACTGTTAGGGAATAGAGATTTCATGGTACGGTGCGGACAGAGGTCATAACGGAGTAGCAATTGTGAGGGTCCGTTCTCAATACGCACCAGAAAAAGAACCGTGAGAATATTCCAATCTAGGAAGGCATCTGGTACACTTCCCCAAAGGAAGAAGGAAGGAAAACATGGGACCTGCCAAGGCGGAATTGGCAGAGTGCTAGGAGATGACACGATCATTGCGCATCAGAGGATTGCCTGGGCAACTTCAACTTGGGAGGGAGTCCAGGACTTTCTCTGGGGAAGGTCCACCCACTTGGCCATCTACCCAAGACATAAGAGATAACACCCAGGGTAATCTTACAGGAAAGAGACCAGTGTCTAGAGAGAAGGGAGCAGGCCTTTCCAAGTTCGAGGAGAAAGTTAGAAACCGACAAGAAATCCAGAAAAAGGAAAACTATCCTACCTGGAAAGGGGGAGGAGTCAGACTGGTCTGAGATGGCTCTGAAACTCTGTGTGCTTGGAGGTTGTCAGGACAACTTGGCCTTCTGAGGTTCTTTATGACATCACGGTGAACATGTCCCCCAAGATGGCCGCATGGTTACAGTCTGAGGATTGGCCTAGGCTGGGCTATTAAAGGGAGACATACCCAGAAACAGCTTTGACAAACAGAAAGCGGGCACAGAAACTGGAAGAGATCAAACAGACTCTGATGCCAGGGATAAGAAAGGAATCCTTGGCAAGAAGCCAGAATAGAGGGACAAGCACTGAGAGGAGAACATTGTCATCTATTCAAGTCTATGGGGAGGCCATGCTGATTCAAGCTTGAAACTTGATTGGAAACACGAGGCCGCACTTGGGCCTTATCAGACCTACAGTGTCCTTCTGCCTTAAGCATAATCCAAAGCCAAGAAGGATCTCTTGAGGACGTTGAAGAGAAGAGTCGATGCCTCCTTTCCTAGGCCCCTAGCGTTCTTGGAAGATCAGTCTCACTTTCCATAGCTCTGGCGTCACGGGGGCCCACTGGCCACATGCTAATGCGTCCCAAGAGATGTCTTGGAAGCCTTGAAGGAATGGAGCCCTGTCATGCTTGGGGTAGGTCTCTTTGTTGGGAAGGGCTCTACAAGTGTGCTGAAAATCACCCTTTTCCAGAGGGCTTGGTTCCTTTGTGAAGGCCGCCCTCCCAGGCTAGAGTGCTCACTTTGGCTCCAATGAAATTCTCTCCCCCGACTTCTTGCCGTGGAAGGATTATTGATTGTGTGCTTTGACGCCATATGGAAGGAAGCCGGCTGAAAATTAGAACATTACAATTCTGTTTCCAGAAAAATAAACATGCCAGGGCTGAGGATGTAGGTCAAACAAATGGCACAGCCTATAGAAATAAAGTCAGCCCTTATCTAGATGGAATCTAGGGCAATGTTCAAGGGTCAGGGGTCAAGTTCGAAACTTCCCGAATCCACAAAAGAGAAAGAAAAATATCTTTCCTGGAGCGAGGAATTCATCAGATTTGTCTAATTTGTCTCAGAAAAACATTATGTCCATGAAGGGGGTTGCCAGGACCACCTCGAATTTGGAGTTTCTGATCTCAGGATGTCACACCAAGCCAGATGACCACGGGTTGTCAGTGCTTCGCTTGACCTAGGCTAGGATAGCAAAGAGTCCTACAAGTGACCGGTGCAAATTCAAAGACAGCAGCCAAGAATCACGAAAGCACTCACACCTCGGCCTAGAGAACATACGGTGATTCAAGAAATACAAAATTAATCACTTGGACTGAAGGAGAACGGACTGATGAGCACATCTAAGGGAGATAGCTGAGAAAGACCATGACGAGTATACTGTGGAAAAGAAAAAAAGGTCCCAGAAAATGCAAGGCGAACAGATATCACACCTGAATAATCCACAATGAAAGATGTCAGTCTTTAGACACACTGTGCTGGAACGTTTGAAAGTCAGAGAAATTCACAAGCCAAAAAACGGCAACGAAGGTCAAACCTGGGCTCACTGGGAAGGGTGCGTTACGAGACTGCTCCAAGCGGGCTCTGAAGCCCTGTGTCCATGAAGTTTGCCGGGACAGCAGACGCACAACTATGACCAATCCTCTGACGTCACAGTGGCCCCGACAAACAACCTGGCCTCATCTACACAGTGCCAGAGTTGGGCTCAAGCAGCATATTCAAGCCCCATTGCACTCAACTGCAGGTTGCCAATGGAACATGAAAGGGGCCGGCCGGTGGTGCAGCGGTGAGGTCCGCAGCTTCTGGGTCGGTGGCCCGGGGTGGGCCGGGTGGAATCCTGGGGGTGAGCCTCCTCACCACTGCTTCAGTCATTCTGGGGCAGGCGTCCGAGGGGGTGCAGAGGCAGATGGGAAGGGACGTTAGATAGGGCCAGACTTCCACAGCAAATACAGGAGCATTGCCAGCAGATGTGAGCACAGCGATGCACTTCTGCCAAAACAGAACCAATTACAAGTTGCAAAGAGTAGACAAACGGAAGCCAAACACAAACGAACAAAAAACACAGCTTGCCAGTACGAAGAAGAAGATGTCTATGAAGAACCTTAGCAAAACAGGTGAAAGCTATGTCAACCGAAAACTAGCAAACGTTTGGGGAAAGAAATTCAAGACGACACAAGGAAAAAGAAGGATATTCCGGGACCTAGGAATGGAAGAATTAACACACTTGAAACGTCCATAGCGGAGAAAGGAATCTCTGGATTCCATGCAATCCCAGTCAAAGTTGCAGCCATATTTGCCAGAGAGATAGAAGAGAGAATCCTAAAGTTTCCAGCCAGCAACAAGAGACCCTGAATAGGCCAAGGAATCCTCAGGAAAATGAACAAAGCAGGACGTATCACACTTTCTGATTTCAACGTAGAGGACGAAGCGCTAGGTACCGAAACGGCACAGTCCGGGCCCAAAAACAGGCACACAGACCCATGCAACAGAATCGAGAGCCCAGAGCCCAACTCAAACATACAAGGACAGCCCATTTGCGACCAGGGAGCCAAGAGGAGACAGTGGACAAAGGAGAGTCTCTCCAAGAAACGGTGCTGGGAAGCCTGCACAGCCACATGGAACACAACGAGAGTAGACCATGATGTGCCACCTGGCACACGCACCACCTGGAATGGATTAAAGCCCTGAATGGCACACTTGAAACCGTGAAACTTGTAGGAGAAGACCTAGGCAGAGTGCTCTTTGCCATCTGTCTGAGCCGCCTATTTGGAAGAAGCCTGTCTGACTGGGCAAGGGCAGCAAAGGAGACAAGAAACAAACGGGACCACCTCACATGCAGACGCTTCTGCCCAGTCAAGGAAACCATCGACTCAATGCAAAGACAGCACAACAACTGGCAGTGGATGTTTGCAAAGCACACATCGGACAAGGGGTGAAAAGCCCAAAGATACAATCAACTCACACGTCTCCACAAGAAAAAGAACAAGCCAATGAAATCCTGGGCCACAGATGGACACGGAGGTTTCTCCCAAGAAGATCTAAAGAGGGCCAACAGGTGCATGAAAACCTGTTCACCCTCATTAAGTCTGAGGCCAAGGCAAATCCAAACCGCAAGGACATAGCAGCTCACTGTGGTCAGAATGGCTATAAGGAGGCAGACAGGAAACAACAAGCGTCAGAGAGGAGGTGGAGAGAAGGGAAGCCTCCTGCACTGCTGCTGGCAGTGGAAACCGGTGCAGCCACTAGGCCAAGCGAAGTGGAACTGGCTCCGAAATTTAAGAATCCATGTCCCATATAATCCAGCTACTCCTCTGGGGCGCGTTTAGCCAAAGAACTCGGAAACACTACCGCCTAAAGACATGTGCACCGCTGAGTTCACCACAGCCTTACTCCCGCTCTCCAAGACTTGGAAGCCGCCCTGGCACCCAGCAAGGGACGAATGGAGAAGGAACATGGGCTATAGCCACACAATGGCAGACCACTCAGCGGGAACAAAGGATGCAATCCAGCCATTTGTGACCACCAGAATGGCTGGGAGGGTTTTAGGGGAAGTGAAACAAGCCCCAGGGACAAAGTCAAATACCGTAGGATCTCACTTACAAGGAGAAGAAAAAACAAGCACTAACCAACAGGTGGCACTGGACATTTGATCGGGGGCGCCCAGAGGCAAAGCGGGGCGGTGGGGGAGGGTGAAAGAGATGATGAGGCACAAGTGTGTGGTGAGGGCCTGTGATTCGGCTTACGCTGGTGAAGAGGATGGAACCTACACGGAAGTCTAAATCGATGAGGATGTAAATCTGAAAGACATAGCATGTTCTAATGCAGGGTTATGGCAATAAATCCACCTAAAATCAAACATCCAAAAAGGGGTCCAGAATGACGGCATACAGCTTTGGGGGCTGAAAGAGATTAGAGAAGGTGAACTTCCAAGGATGGAAAATCACCTCAAAAGCCTGACTGATGCTACAGAAAGGTAGACCATTCCAAATACATGAAGAGGAATCCTACCAAGAGAACCTGATCCGTGCTAAGCCCAGGAACCAACGGAAAACGTTACCGTCCATGATGTTCCTACTAATCCCCTTCACGAATAATCCAAACAGGCCCACATCTTCCCAAGTTCAGGCCACAGGTTGGTCCAAAAGTACAAGTCAGGGCCGGCCCTGTGGTGGAGCGGGCAAGTGCCCACATTCCGCTTGGGTGGCCCCGGCCTCACTCTTTCACAGCGCGGGTGCAGATCACATTAGCACTGTTAGGGAATAGAGATTTCATGGTACGGTGCGGACAGAGGTCATAAAGGAGTAGCAATTGTGAGGGTCCGTTCTCAATACGCACCAGAAAAAGAACCGTGAGAATATTCCAATCTAGGAAGGCATCTGGTACACTTCCCCAAAGGAAGAAGGAAGGAAAACATGGGACCTGCCAAGGCGGAATTGGCAGAGTGCTAGGAGATGACACGATCATTGCGCATCAGAGGATTGCCTGGGCAACTTCAACTTGGGAGGGAGTCCAGGACTTTCTCTGGGGAAGGTCCACCCACTTGGCCATCTACCCAAGACATAAGAGATAACACCCAGGGTAATCTTACAGGAAAGAGACCAGTGTCTAGAGAGAAGGGAGCAGGCCTTTCCAAGTTCGAGGAGAAAGTTAGAAACCGACAAGAAATCCAGAAAAAGGAAAACTATCCTACCTGGAAAGGGGGAGGAGTCAGACTGGTCTGAGATGGCTCTGAAACTCTGTGTGCTTGGAGGTTGTCAGGACAACTTGGCCTTCTGAGGTTCTTTATGACATCACGGTGAACATGTCCCCCAAGATGGCCGCATGGTTACAGTCTGAGGATTGGCCTAGGCTGGGCTATTAAAGGGAGACATACCCAGAAACAGCTTTGACAAACAGAAAGCGGGCACAGAAACTGGAAGAGATCAAACAGACTCTGATGCCAGGGATAAGAAAGGAATCCTTGGCAAGAAGCCAGAATAGAGGGACAAGCACTGAGAGGAGAACATTGTCATCTATTCAAGTCTATGGGGAGGCCATGCTGATTCAAGCTTGAAACTTGATTGGAAACACGAGGCCGCACTTGGGCCTTATCAGACCTACAGTGTCCTTCTGCCTTAAGCATAATCCAAAGCCAAGAAGGATCTCTTGAGGACGTTGAAGAGAAGAGTCGATGCCTCCTTTCCTAGGCCCCTAGCGTTCTTGGAAGATCAGTCTCACTTTCCATAGCTCTGGCGTCACGGGGGCCCACTGGCCACATGCTAATGCGTCCCAAGAGATGTCTTGGAAGCCTTGAAGGAATGGAGCCCTGTCATGCTTGGGGTAGGTCTCTTTGTTGGGAAGGGCTCTACAAGTGTGCTGAAAATCACCCTTTTCCAGAGGGCTTGGTTCCTTTGTGAAGGCCGCCCTCCCAGGCTAGAGTGCTCACTTTGGCTCCAATGAAATTCTCTCCCCCGACTTCTTGCCGTGGAAGGATTATTGATTGTGTGCTTTGACGCCATATGGAAGGAAGCCGGCTGAAAATTAGAACATTACAATTCTGTTTCCAGAAAAATAAACATGCCAGGGCTGAGGATGTAGGTCAAACAAATGGCACAGCCTATAGAAATAAAGTCAGCCCTTATCTAGATGGAATCTAGGGCAATGTTCAAGGGTCAGGGGTCAAGTTCGAAACTTCCCGAATCCACAAAAGAGAAAGAAAAATATCTTTCCTGGAGCGAGGAATTCATCAGATTTGTCTAATTTGTCTCAGAAAAACATTATGTCCATGAAGGGGGTTGCCAGGACCACCTCGAATTTGGAGTTTCTGATCTCAGGATGTCACACCAAGCCAGATGACCACGGGTTGTCAGTGCTTCGCTTGACCTAGGCTAGGATAGCAAAGAGTCCTACAAGTGACCGGTGCAAATTCAAAGACAGCAGCCAAGAATCACGAAAGCACTCACACCTCGGCCTAGAGAACATACGGTGATTCAAGAAATACAAAATTAATCACTTGGACTGAAGGAGAACGGACTGATGAGCACATCTAAGGGAGATAGCTGAGAAAGACCATGACGAGTATACTGTGGAAAAGAAAAAAAGGTCCCAGAAAATGCAAGGCGAACAGATATCACACCTGAATAATCCACAATGAAAGATGTCAGTCTTTAGACACACTGTGCTGGAACGTTTGAAAGTCAGAGAAATTCACAAGCCAAAAAACGGCAACGAAGGTCAAACCTGGGCTCACTGGGAAGGGTGCGTTACGAGACTGCTCCAAGCGGGCTCTGAAGCCCTGTGTCCATGAAGTTTGCCGGGACAGCAGACGCACAACTATGACCAATCCTCTGACGTCACAGTGGCCCCGACAAACAACCTGGCCTCATCTACACAGTGCCAGAGTTGGGCTCAAGCAGCATATTCAAGCCCCATTGCACTCAACTGCAGGTTGCCAATGGAACATGAAAGGGGCCGGCCGGTGGTGCAGCGGTGAGGTCCGCAGCTTCTGGGTCGGTGGCCCGGGGTGGGCCGGGTGGAATCCTGGGGGTGAGCCTCCTCACCACTGCTTCAGTCATTCTGGGGCAGGCGTCCGAGGGGGTGCAGAGGCAGATGGGAAGGGACGTTAGATAGGGCCAGACTTCCACAGCAAATACAGGAGCATTGCCAGCAGATGTGAGCACAGCGATGCACTTCTGCCAAAACAGAACCAATTACAAGTTGCAAAGAGTAGACAAACGGAAGCCAAACACAAACGAACAAAAAACACAGCTTGCCAGTACGAAGAAGAAGATGTCTATGAAGAACCTTAGCAAAACAGGTGAAAGCTATGTCAACCGAAAACTAGCAAACGTTTGGGGAAAGAAATTCAAGACGACACAAGGAAAAAGAAGGATATTCCGGGACCTAGGAATGGAAGAATTAACACACTTGAAACGTCCATAGCGGAGAAAGGAATCTCTGGATTCCATGCAATCCCAGTCAAAGTTGCAGCCATATTTGCCAGAGAGATAGAAGAGAGAATCCTAAAGTTTCCAGCCAGCAACAAGAGACCCTGAATAGGCCAAGGAATCCTCAGGAAAATGAACAAAGCAGGACGTATCACACTTTCTGATTTCAACGTAGAGGACGAAGCGCTAGGTACCGAAACGGCACAGTCCGGGCCCAAAAACAGGCACACAGACCCATGCAACAGAATCGAGAGCCCAGAGCCCAACTCAAACATACAAGGACAGCCCATTTGCGACCAGGGAGCCAAGAGGAGACAGTGGACAAAGGAGAGTCTCTCCAAGAAACGGTGCTGGGAAGCCTGCACAGCCACATGGAACACAACGAGAGTAGACCATGATGTGCCACCTGGCACACGCACCACCTGGAATGGATTAAAGCCCTGAATGGCACACTTGAAACCGTGAAACTTGTAGGAGAAGACCTAGGCAGAGTGCTCTTTGCCATCTGTCTGAGCCGCCTATTTGGAAGAAGCCTGTCTGACTGGGCAAGGGCAGCAAAGGAGACAAGAAACAAACGGGACCACCTCACATGCAGACGCTTCTGCCCAGTCAAGGAAACCATCGACTCAATGCAAAGACAGCACAACAACTGGCAGTGGATGTTTGCAAAGCACACATCGGACAAGGGGTGAAAAGCCCAAAGATACAATCAACTCACACGTCTCCACAAGAAAAAGAACAAGCCAATGAAATCCTGGGCCACAGATGGACACGGAGGTTTCTCCCAAGAAGATCTAAAGAGGGCCAACAGGTGCATGAAAACCTGTTCACCCTCATTAAGTCTGAGGCCAAGGCAAATCCAAACCGCAAGGACATAGCAGCTCACTGTGGTCAGAATGGCTATAAGGAGGCAGACAGGAAACAACAAGCGTCAGAGAGGAGGTGGAGAGAAGGGAAGCCTCCTGCACTGCTGCTGGCAGTGGAAACCGGTGCAGCCACTAGGCCAAGCGAAGTGGAACTGGCTCCGAAATTTAAGAATCCATGTCCCATATAATCCAGCTACTCCTCTGGGGCGCGTTTAGCCAAAGAACTCGGAAACACTACCGCCTAAAGACATGTGCACCGCTGAGTTCACCACAGCCTTACTCCCGCTCTCCAAGACTTGGAAGCCGCCCTGGCACCCAGCAAGGGACGAATGGAGAAGGAACATGGGCTATAGCCACACAATGGCAGACCACTCAGTGGGAACAAAGGATGCAATCCAGCCATTTGTGACCACCAGAATGGCTGGGAGGGTTTTAGGGGAAGTGAAACAAGCCCCAGGGACAAAGTCAAATACCGTAGGATCTCACTTACAAGGAGAAGAAAAAACAAGCACTAACCAACAGGTGGCACTGGACATTTGATCGGGGGCGCCCAGAGGCAAAGCGGGGCGGTGGGGGAGGGTGAAAGAGATGATGAGGCACAAGTGTGTGGTGAGGGCCTGTGATTCGGCTTACGCTGGTGAAGAGGATGGAACCTACACGGAAGTCTAAATCGATGAGGATGTAAATCTGAAAGACATAGCATGTTCTAATGCAGGGTTATGGCAATAAATCCACCTAAAATCAAACATCCAAAAAGGGGTCCAGAATGACGGCATACAGCTTTGGGGGCTGAAAGAGATTAGAGAAGGTGAACTTCCAAGGATGGAAAATCACCTCAAAAGCCTGACTGATGCTACAGAAAGGTAGACCATTCCAAATACATGAAGAGGAATCCTACCAAGAGAACCTGATCCGTGCTAAGCCCAGGAACCAACGGAAAACGTTACCGTCCATGATGTTCCTACTAATCCCCTTCACGAATAATCCAAACAGGCCCACATCTTCCCAAGTTCAGGCCACAGGTTGGTCCAAAAGTACAAGTCAGGGCCGGCCCTGTGGTGGAGCGGGCAAGTGCCCACATTCCGCTTGGGTGGCCCCGGCCTCACTCTTTCACAGCGCGGGTGCAGATCACATTAGCACTGTTAGGGAATAGAGATTTCATGGTACGGTGCGGACAGAGGTCATAAAGGAGTAGCAATTGTGAGGGTCCGTTCTCAATACGCACCAGAAAAAGAACCGTGAGAATATTCCAATCTAGGAAGGCATCTGGTACACTTCCCCAAAGGAAGAAGGAAGGAAAACATGGGACCTGCCAAGGCGGAATTGGCAGAGTGCTAGGAGATGACACGATCATTGCGCATCAGAGGATTGCCTGGGCAACTTCAACTTGGGAGGGAGTCCAGGACTTTCTCTGGGGAAGGTCCACCCACTTGGCCATCTACCCAAGACATAAGAGATAACACCCAGTGTAATCTTACAGGAAAGAAACCAGTGTCTAGAGAGAATGGAGCAGGCCTTTCCAAGTTCGAGGAGAAAGTTAGAAACCGACAAGAAATCCAGAAAAAGGAAAACTATCCTACCTGGAAAGGGGGAGGAGTCAGACTGGTCTGAGATGGCTCTGAAACTCTGTGTGCTTGGAGGTTGTCAGGACAACTTGGCCTTCTGAGGTTCTTTATGACATCACGGTGAACATGTCCCCCAAGATGGCCGCATGGTTACAGTCTGAGGATTGGCCTAGGCTGGGCTATTAAAGGGAGACATACCCAGAAACAGCTTTGACAAACAGAAAGCGGGCACAGAAACTGGAAGAGATCAAACAGACTCTGATGCCAGGGATAAGAAAGGAATCCTTGGCAAGAAGCCAGAATAGAGGGACAAGCACTGAGAGGAGAACATTGTCATCTATTCAAGTCTATGGGGAGGCCATGCTGATTCAAGCTTGAAACTTGATTGGAAACACGAGGCCGCACTTGGGCCTTATCAGACCTACAGTGTCCTTCTGCCTTAAGCATAATCCAAAGCCAAGAAGGATCTCTTGAGGACGTTGAAGAGAAGAGTCGATGCCTCCTTTCCTAGGCCCCTAGCGTTCTTGGAAGATCAGTCTCACTTTCCATAGCTCTGGCGTCACGGGGGCCCACTGGCCACATGCTAATGCGTCCCAAGAGATGTCTTGGAAGCCTTGAAGGAATGGAGCCCTGTCATGCTTGGGGTAGGTCTCTTTGTTGGGAAGGGCTCTACAAGTGTGCTGAAAATCACCCTTTTCCAGAGGGCTTGGTTCCTTTGTGAAGGCCGCCCTCCCAGGCTAGAGTGCTCACTTTGGCTCCAATGAAATTCTCTCCCCCGACTTCTTGCCGTGGAAGGATTATTGATTATGTGCTTTGACGCCATATGGAAGGAAGCCGGCTGAAAATTAGAACATTACAATTCTGTTTCCAGAAAAATAAACATGCCAGGGCTGAGGATGTAGGTCAAACAAATGGCACAGCCTATAGAAATAAAGTCAGCCCTTATCTAGATGGAATCTAGGGCAATGTTCAAGGGTCAGGGGTCAAGTTCGAAACTTCCCGACTCCACAAAAGAGAAAGAAAAATATCTTTCCTGGAGCGAGGAATTCATCAGATTTGTCTAATTTGTCTCAGAAAAACATTATGTCCATGAAGGGGGTTGCCAGGACCACCTCGAATTTGGAGTTTCTGATCTCAGGATGTCACACCAAGCCAGATGACCACGGGTTGTCAGTGCTTCGCTTGACCTAGGCTAGGATAGCAAAGAGTCCTACAAGTGACCGGTGCAAATTCAAAGACAGCAGCCAAGAATCACGAAAGCACTCACACCTCGGCCTAGAGAACATACGGTGATTCAAGAAATACAAAATTAATCACTTGGACTGAAGGAGAACGGACTGATGAGCACATCTAAGGGAGATAGCTGAGAAAGACCATGACGAGTATACTGTGGAAAAGAAAAAAAGGTCCCAGAAAATGCAAGGCGAACAGATAGCACACCTGAATAATCCACAATGAAAGATGTCAGTCTTTAGACACACTGTGCTGGAACGTTTGAAAGTCAGAGAAATTCACAAGCCAAAAAACGGCAACGAAGGTCAAACCTGGGCTCACTGGGAAGGGTGCGTTACGAGACTGCTCCAAGCGGGCTCTGAAGCCCTGTGTCCATGAAGTTTGCCGGGACAGCAGACGCACAACTATGACCAATCCTCTGACGTCACAGTGGCCCCGACAAACAACCTGGCCTCATCTACACAGTGCCAGAGTTGGGCTCAAGCAGCATATTCAAGCCCCATTGCACTCAACTGCAGGTTGCCAATGGAACATGAAAGGGGCCGGCCGGTGGTGCAGCGGTGAGGTCCGCAGCTTCTGGGTCGGTGGCCCGGGGTGGGCCGGGTGGAATCCTGGGGGTGAGCCTCCTCACCACTGCTTCAGTCATTCTGGGGCAGGCGTCCGAGGGGGTGCAGAGGCAGATGGGAAGGGACGTTAGATAGGGCCAGACTTCCACAGCAAATACAGGAGCATTGCCAGCAGATGTGAGCACAGCGATGCACTTCTGCCAAAACAGAACCAATTACAAGTTGCAAAGAGTAGACAAACGGAAGCCAAACACAAACGAACAAAAAACACAGCTTGCCAGTACGAAGAAGAAGATGTCTATGAAGAACCTTAGCAAAACAGGTGAAAGCTATGTCAACCGAAAACTAGCAAACGTTTGGGGAAAGAAATTCAAGACGACACAAGGAAAAAGAAGGATATTCCGGGACCTAGGAATGGAAGAATTAACACACTTGAAACGTCCATAGCGGAGAAAGGAATCTCTGGATTCCATGCAATCCCAGTCAAAGTTGCAGCCATATTTGCCAGAGAGATAGAAGAGAGAATCCTAAAGTTTCCAGCCAGCAACAAGAGACCCTGAATAGGCCAAGGAATCCTCAGGAAAATGAACAAAGCAGGACGTATCACACTTTCTGATTTCAACGTAGAGGACGAAGCGCTAGGTACCGAAACGGCACAGTCCGGGCCCAAAAACAGGCACACAGACCCATGCAACAGAATCGAGAGCCCAGAGCCCAACTCAAACATACAAGGACAGCCCATTTGCGACCAGGGAGCCAAGAGGAGACAGTGGACAAAGGAGAGTCTCTCCAAGAAACGGTGCTGGGAAGCCTGCACAGCCACATGGAACACAACGAGAGTAGACCATGATGTGCCACCTGGCACACGCACCACCTGGAATGGATTAAAGCCCTGAATGGCACACTTGAAACCGTGAAACTTGTAGGAGAAGACCTAGGCAGAGTGCTCTTTGCCATCTGTCTGAGCCGCCTATTTGGAAGAAGCCTGTCTGACTGGGCAAGGGCAGCAAAGGAGACAAGAAACAAACGGGACCACCTCACATGCAGACGCTTCTGCCCAGTCAAGGAAACCATCGACTCAATGCAAAGACAGCACAACAACTGGCAGTGGATGTTTGCAAAGCACACATCGGACAAGGGGTGAAAAGCCCAAAGATACAATCAACTCACACGTCTCCACAAGAAAAAGAACAAGCCAATGAAATCCTGGGCCACAGATGGACACGGAGGTTTCTCCCAAGAAGATCTAAAGAGGGCCAACAGGTGCATGAAAACCTGTTCACCCTCATTAAGTCTGAGGCCAAGGCAAATCCAAACCGCAAGGACATAGCAGCTCACTGTGGTCAGAATGGCTATAAGGAGGCAGACAGGAAACAACAAGCGTCAGAGAGGAGGTGGAGAGAAGGGAAGCCTCCTGCACTGCTGCTGGCAGTGGAAACCGGTGCAGCCACTAGGCCAAGCGAAGTGGAACTGGCTCCGAAATTTAAGAATCCATGTCCCATATAATCCAGCTACTCCTCTGGGGCGCGTTTAGCCAAAGAACTCGGAAACACTACCGCCTAAAGACATGTGCACCGCTGAGTTCACCACAGCCTTACTCCCGCTCTCCAAGACTTGGAAGCCGCCCTGGCACCCAGCAAGGGACGAATGGAGAAGGAACATGGGCTATAGCCACACAATGGCAGACCACTCAGCGGGAACAAAGGATGCAATCCAGCCATTTGTGACCACCAGAATGGCTGGGAGGGTTTTAGGGGAAGTGAAACAAGCCCCAGGGACAAAGTCAAATACCGTAGGATCTCACTTACAAGGAGAAGAAAAAACAAGCACTAACCAACAGGTGGCACTGGACATTTGATCGGGGGCGCCCAGAGGCAAAGCGGGGCGGTGGGGGAGGGTGAAAGAGATGATGAGGCAGAAGTGTGTGGTGAGGGCCTGTGATTCGGCTTACGCTGGTGAAGAGGATGGAACCTACACGGAAGTCTAAATCGATGAGGATGTAAATCTGAAAGACATAGCATGTTCTAATGCAGGGTTATGGCAATAAATCCACCTAAAATCAAACATCCAAAAAGGGGTCCAGAATGACGGCATACAGCTTTGGGGGCTGAAAGAGATTAGAGAAGGTGAACTTCCAAGGATGGAAAATCACCTCAAAAGCCTGACTGATGCTACAGAAAGGTAGACCATTCCAAATACATGAAGAGGAATCCTACCAAGAGAACCTGATCCGTGCTAAGCCCAGGAACCAACGGAAAACGTTACCGTCCATGATGTTCCTACTAATCACCTTCACGAATAATCCAAACAGGCCCACATCTTCCCAAGTTCAGGCCACAGGTTGGTCCAAAAGTACAAGTCAGGGCCGGCCCTGTGGTGGAGCGGGCAAGTGCCCACATTCCGCTTGGGTGGCCCCGGCCTCACTCTTTCACAGCGCGGGTGCAGATCACATTAGCACTGTTAGGGAATAGAGATTTCATGGTACGGTGCGGACAGAGGTCATAAAGGAGTAGCAATTGTGAGGGTCCGTTCTCAATACGCACCAGAAAAAGGACCGTGAGAATATTCCAATCTAGGAAGGCATCTGGTACACTTCCCCAAAGGAAGAAGGAAGGAAAACATGGGACCTGCCAAGGCGGAATTGGCAGAGTGCTAGGAGATGACACGATCATTGCGCATCAGAGGATTGCCTGGGCAACTTCAACTTGGGAGGGAGTCCAGGACTTTCTCTGGGGAAGGTCCACCCACTTGGCCATCTACCCACGACATAAGAGATAACACCCAGTGTAATCTTACAGGAAAGAAACCAGTGTCTAGAGAGAATGGAGCAGGCCTTTCCAAGTTCGAGGAGAAAGTTAGAAACCGACAAGAAATCCAGAAAAAGGAAAACTATCCTACCTGGAAAGGGGGAGGAGTCAGACTGGTCTGAGATGGCTCTGAAACTCTGTGTGCTTGGAGGTTGTCAGGACAACTTGGCCTTCTGAGGTTCTTTATGACATCACGGTGAACATGTCCCCCAAGATGGCCGCATGGTTACAGTCTGAGGATTGGCCTAGGCTGGGCTATTAAAGGGAGACATACCCAGAAACAGCTTTGACAAACAGAAAGCGGGCACAGAAACTGGAAGAGATCAAACAGACTCTGATGCCAGGGATAAGAAAGGAATCCTTGGCAAGAAGCCAGAATAGAGGGACAAGCACTGAGAGGAGAACATTGTCATCTATTCAAGTCTATGGGGAGGCCATGCTGATTCAAGCTTGAAACTTGATTGGAAACACGAGACCGCACTTGGGCCTTATCAGACCTACAGTGTCCTTCTGCCTTAAGCATAATCCAAAGCCAAGAAGGATCTCTTGAGGACGTTGAAGAGAAGAGTCGATGCCTCCTTTCCTAGGCCCCTAGCGTTCTTGGAAGATCAGTCTCACTTTCCATAGCTCTGGCGTCACGGGGGCCCACTGGCCACATGCTAATGCGTCCCAAGAGATGTCTTGGAAGCCTTGAAGGAATGGAGCCCTGTCATGCTTGGGGTAGGTCTCTTTGTTGGGAAGGGCTCTACAAGTGTGCTGAAAATCACCCTTTTCCAGAGGGCTTGGTTCCTTTGTGAAGGCCGCCCTCCCAGGCTAGAGTGCTCACTTTGGCTCCAATGAAATTCTCTCCCCCGACTTCTTGCCGTGGAAGGATTATTGATTATGTGCTTTGACGCCATATGGAAGGAAGCCGGCTGAAAATTAGAACATTACAATTCTGTTTCCAGAAAAATAAACATGCCAGGGCTGAGGATGTAGGTCAAACAAATGGCACAGCCTATAGAAATAAAGTCAGCCCTTATCTAGATGGAATCTAGGGCAATGTTCAAGGGTCAGGGGTCAAGTTCGAAACTTCCCGAATCCACAAAAGAGAAAGAAAAATATCTTTCCTGGAGCGAGGAATTCATCAGATTTGTCTAATTTGTCTCAGAAAAACATTATGTCCATGAAGGGGGTTGCCAGGACCACCTCGAATTTGGAGTTTCTGATCTCAGGATGTCACACCAAGCCAGATGACCACGGGTTGTCAGTGCTTCGCTTGACCTAGGCTAGGATAGCAAAGAGTCCTACAAGTGACCGCTGCAAATTCAAAGACAGCAACCAAGAATCACGAAAGCACTCACACCTCGGCCTAGAGAACATACGGTGATTCAAGAAATACAAAATTAATCACTTGGACTGAAGGAGAACGGACTGATGAGCACATCTAAGGGAGATAGCTGAGAAAGACCATGACGAGTATACTGTGGAAAAGAAAAAAAGGTCCCAGAAAATGCAAGGCGAACAGATATCACACCTGAATAATCCACAATGAAAGATGTCAGTCTTTAGACACACTGTGCTGGAACGTTTGAAAGTCAGAGAAATTCACAAGCCAAAAAACGGCAACGAAGGTCAAACCTGGGCTCACTGGGAAGGGTGCGTTACGAGACTGCTCCAAGCGGGCTCTGAAGCCCTGTGTCCATGAAGTTTGCCGGGACAGCAGACGCACAACTATGACCAATCCTCTGACGTCACAGTGGCCCCGACAAACAACCTGGCCTCATCTACACAGTGCCAGAGTTGGGCTCAAGCAGCATATTCAAGCCCCATTGCACTCAACTGCAGGTTGCCAATGGAACATGAAAGGGGCCGGCCGGTGGTGCAGCGGTGAGGTCCGCAGCTTCTGGGTCGGTGGCCCGGGGTGGGCCGGGTGGAATCCTGGGGGTGAGCCTCCTCACCACTGCTTCAGTCATTCTGGGGCAGGCGTCCGAGGGGGTGCAGAGGCAGATGGGAAGGGACGTTAGGTAGGGCCAGACTTCCACAGCAAATACAGGAGCATTGCCAGCAGATGTGAGCACAGCGATGCACTTCTGCCAAAACAGAACCAATTACAAGTTGCAAAGAGTAGACAAACGGAAGCCAAACACAAACGAACAAAAAACACAGCTTGCCAGTACGAAGAAGAAGATGTCTATGAAGAACCTTAGCAAAACAGGTGAAAGCTATGTCAACCGAAAACTAGCAAACGTTTGGGGAAAGAAATTCAAGACGACACAAGGAAAAAGAAGGATATTCCGGGACCTAGGAATGGAAGAATTAACACACTTGAAACGTCCATAGCGGAGAAAGGAATCTCTGGATTCCATGCAATCCCAGTCAAAGTTGCAGCCATATTTGCCAGAGAGATAGAAGAGAGAATCCTAAAGTTTCCAGCCAGCAACAAGAGACCCTGAATAGGCCAAGGAATCCTCAGGAAAATGAACAAAGCAGGACGTATCACACTTTCTGATTTCAACGTAGAGGACGAAGCGCTAGGTACCGAAACGGCACAGTCCGGGCCCAAAAACAGGCACACAGACCCATGCAACAGAATCGAGAGCCCAGAGCCCAACTCAAACATACAAGGACAGCCCATTTGCGACCAGGGAGCCAAGAGGAGACAGTGGACAAAGGAGAGTCTCTCCAAGAAACGGTGCTGGGAAGCCTGCACAGCCACATGGAACACAACGAGAGTAGACCATGATGTGCCACCTGGCACACGCACCACCTGGAATGGATTAAAGCCCTGAATGGCACACTTGAAACCGTGAAACTTGTAGGAGAAGACCTAGGCAGAGTGCTCTTTGCCATCTGTCTGAGCCGCCTATTTGGAAGAAGCCTGTCTGACTGGGCAAGGGCAGCAAAGGAGACAAGAAACAAACGGGACCACCTCACATGCAGACGCTTCTGCCCAGTCAAGGAAACCATCGACTCAATGCAAAGACAGCACAACAACTGGCAGTGGATGTTTGCAAAGCACACATCGGACAAGGGGTGAAAAGCCCAAAGATACAATCAACTCACACGTCTCCACAAGAAAAAGAACAAGCCAATGAAATCCTGGGCCACAGATGGACACGGAGGTTTCTCCCAAGAAGATCTAAAGAGGGCCAACAGGTGCATGAAAACCTGTTCACCCTCATTAAGTCTGAGGCCAAGGCAAATCCAAACCGCAAGGACATAGCAGCTCACTGTGGTCAGAATGGCTATAAGGAGGCAGACAGGGAACAACAAGCGTCAGAGAGGAGGTGGAGAGAAGGGAAGCCTCCTGCACTGCTGCTGGCAGTGGAAACCGGTGCAGCCACTAGGCCAAGCGAAGTGGAACTGGCTCCGAAATTTAAGAATCCATGTCCCATATAATCCAGCTACTCCTCTGGGGCGCGTTTAGCCAAAGAACTCGGAAACACTACCGCCTAAAGACATGTGCACCGCTGAGTTCACCACAGCCTTACTCCCGCTCTCCAAGACTTGGAAGCCACCCTGGCGCCCAGCAAGGGACGAATGGAGAAGGAACATGGGCTATAGCCACACAATGGCAGACCACTCAGCGGGAACAAAGGATGCAATCCAGCCATTTGTGACCACCAGAATGGCTGGGAGGGTTTTAGGGGAAGTGAAACAAGCCCCAGGGACAAAGTCAAATACCGTAGGGTCTCACTTACAAGGAGAAGAAAAAACAAGCACTAACCAACAGGTGGCACTGGACATTTGATCGGGGGCGCCCAGAGGCAAAGCGGGGCGGTGGGGGAGGGTGAAAGAGATGATGAGGCACAAGTGTGTGGTGAGGGCCTGTGATTCGGCTTACGCTGGTGAAGAGGATGGAACCTACACGGAAGTCTAAATCGATGAGGATGTAAATCTGAAAGACATAGGATGTTCTAATGCAGGGTTATGGCAATAAATCCACCTAAAATCAAACATCCAAAAAGGGGTCCAGAATGACGGCATACAGCTTTGGGGGCTGAAAGAGATTAGAGAAGGTAAACTTCCAAGGATGGAAAATCACCTCAAAAGCCTGACTGATGCTACAGAAAGGTAGACCATTCCAAATACATGAAGAGGAATCCTACCAAGAGAACCTGATCCGTGCTAAGCCCAGGAACCAACGGAAAACGTTACCGTCCATGATGTTCCTACTAATCCCCTTCACGAATAATCCAAACAGGCCCACATCTTCCCAAGTTCAGGCCACAGGTTGGTCCAAAAGTACAAGTCAGGGCCGGCCCTGTGGTGGAGCGGGCAAGTGCCCACATTCCGCTTGGGTGGCCCCGGCCTCACTCTTTCACAGCGCGGGTGCAGATCACATTAGCACTGTTAGGGAATAGAGATTTCATGGTACGGTGCGGACAGAGGTCATAAAGGAGTAGCAATTGTGAGGGTCCGTTCTCAATACGCACCAGAAAAAGAACCGTGAGAATATTCCAATCTAGGAAGGCATCTGGTACACTTCCCCAAAGGAAGAAGGAAGGAAAACATGGGACCTGCCAAGGCGGAATTGGCAGAGTGCTAGGAGATGACACGATCATTGCGCATCAGAGGATTGCCTGGGCAACTTCAACTTGGGAGGGAGTCCAGGACTTTCTCTGGGGAAGGTCCACCCACTTGGCCATCTACCCACGACATAAGAGATAACACCCAGTGTAATCTTACAGGAAAGAAACCAGTGTCTAGAGAGAATGGAGCAGGCCTTTCCAAGTTCGAGGAGAAAGTTAGAAACCGACAAGAAATCCAGAAAAAGGAAAACTATCCTACCTGGAAAGGGGGAGGAGTCAGACTGGTCTGAGATGGCTCTGAAACTCTGTGTGCTTGGAGGTTGTCAGGACAACTTGGCCTTCTGAGGTTCTTTATGACATCACGGTGAACATGTCCCCCAAGATGGCCGCATGGTTACAGTCTGAGGATTGGCCTAGGCTGGGCTATTAAAGGGAGACATACCCAGAAACAGCTTTGACAAACAGAAAGCGGGCACAGAAACTGGAAGAGATCAAACAGACTCTGATGCCAGGGATAAGAAAGGAATCCTTGGCAAGAAGCCAGAATAGAGGGACAAGCACTGAGAGGAGAACATTGTCATCTATTCAAGTCTATGGGGAGGCCATGCTGATTCAAGCTTGAAACTTGATTGGAAACACGAGGCCGCACTTGGGCCTTATCAGACCTACAGTGTCCTTCTGCCTTAAGCATAATCCAAAGCCAAGAAGGATCTCTTGAGGACGTTGAAGAGAAGAGTCGATGCCTCCTTTCCTAGGCCCCTAGCGTTCTTGGAAGATCAGTCTCACTTTCCATAGCTCTGGCGTCACGGGGGCCCACTGGCCACATGCTAATGCGTCCCAAGAGATGTCTTGGAAGCCTTGAAGGAATGGAGCCCTGTCATGCTTGGGGTAGGTCTCTTTGTTGGGAAGGGCTCTACAAGTGTGCTGAAAATCACCCTTTTCCAGAGGGCTTGGTTCCTTTGTGAAGGCCGCCCTCCCAGGCTAGAGTGCTCACTTTGGCTCCAATGAAATTCTCTCCCCCGACTTCTTGCCGTGGAAGGATTATTGATTATGTGCTTTGACGCCATATGGAAGGAAGCCGGCTGAAAATTAGAACATTACAATTCTGTTTCCAGAAAAATAAACATGCCAGGGCTGAGGATGTAGGTCAAACAAATGGCACAGCCTATAGAAATAAAGTCAGCCCTTATCTAGATGGAATCTAGGGCAATGTTCAAGGGTCAGGGGTCAAGTTCGAAACTTCCCGAATCCACAAAAGAGAAAGAAAAATATCTTTCCTGGAGCGAGGAATTCATCAGATTTGTCTAATTTGTCTCAGAAAAACATTATGTCCATGAAGGGGGTTGCCAGGACCACCTCGAATTTGGAGTTTCTGATCTCAGGATGTCACACCAAGCCAGATGACCACGGGTTGTCAGTGCTTCGCTTGACCTAGGCTAGGATAGCAAAGAGTCCTACAAGTGACCGCTGCAAATTCAAAGACAGCAACCAAGAATCACGAAAGCACTCACACCTCGGCCTAGAGAACATACGGTGATTCAAGAAATACAAAATTAATCACTTGGACTGAAGGAGAACGGACTGATGAGCACATCTAAGGGAGATAGCTGAGAAAGACCATGACGAGTATACTGTGGAAAAGAAAAAAAGGTCCCAGAAAATGCAAGGCGAACAGATATCACACCTGAATAATCCACAATGAAAGATGTCAGTCTTTAGACACACTGTGCTGGAACGTTTGAAAGTCAGAGAAATTCACAAGCCAAAAAACGGCAACGAAGGTCAAACCTGGGCTCACTGGGAAGGGTGCGTTACGAGACTGCTCCAAGCGGGCTCTGAAGCCCTGTGTCCATGAAGTTTGCCGGGACAGCAGACGCACAACTATGACCAATCCTCTGACGTCACAGTGGCCCCGACAAACAACCTGGCCTCATCTACACAGTGCCAGAGTTGGGCTCAAGCAGCATATTCAAGCCCCATTGCACTCAACTGCAGGTTGCCAATGGAACATGAAAGGGGCCGGCCAGTGGTGCAGCGGTGAGGTCCGCAGCTTCTGGGTCGGTGGCCCGGGGTGGGCCGGGTGGAATCCTGGGGGTGAGCCTCCTCACCACTGCTTCAGTCATTCTGGGGCAGGCGTCCGAGGGGGTGCAGAGGCAGATGGGAAGGGACGTTAGGTAGGGCCAGACTTCCACAGCAAATACAGGAGCATTGCCAGCAGATGTGAGCACAGCGATGCACTTCTGCCAAAACAGAACCAATTACAAGTTGCAAAGAGTAGACAAACGGAAGCCAAACACAAACGAACAAAAAACACAGCTTGCCAGTACGAAGAAGAAGATGTCTATGAAGAACCTTAGCAAAACAGGTGAAAGCTATGTCAACCGAAAACTAGCAAACGTTTGGGGAAAGAAATTCAAGACGACACAAGGAAAAAGAAGGATATTCCGGGACCTAGGAATGGAAGAATTAACACACTTGAAACGTCCATAGCGGAGAAAGGAATCTCTGGATTCCATGCAATCCCAGTCAAAGTTGCAGCCATATTTGCCAGAGAGATAGAAGAGAGAATCCTAAAGTTTCCAGCCAGCAACAAGAGACCCTGAATAGGCCAAGGAATCCTCAGGAAAATGAACAAAGCAGGACGTATCACACTTTCTGATTTCAACGTAGAGGACGAAGCGCTAGGTACCGAAACGGCACAGTCCGGGCCCAAAAACAGGCACACAGACCCATGCAACAGAATCGAGAGCCCAGAGCCCAACTCAAACATACAAGGACAGCCCATTTGCGACCAGGGAGCCAAGAGGAGACAGTGGACAAAGGAGAGTCTCTCCAAGAAACGGTGCTGGGAAGCCTGCACAGCCACATGGAACACAACGAGAGTAGACCATGATGTGCCACCTGGCACACGCACCACCTGGAATGGATTAAAGCCCTGAATGGCACACTTGAAACCGTGAAACTTGTAGGAGAAGACCTAGGCAGAGTGCTCTTTGCCATCTGTCTGAGCCGCCTATTTGGAAGAAGCCTGTCTGACTGGGCAAGGGCAGCAAAGGAGACAAGAAACAAACGGGACCACCTCACATGCAGACGCTTCTGCCCAGTCAAGGAAACCATCGACTCAATGCAAAGACAGCACAACAACTGGCAGTGGATGTTTGCAAAGCACACATCGGACAAGGGGTGAAAAGCCCAAAGATACAATCAACTCACACGTCTCCACAAGAAAAAGAACAAGCCAATGAAATCCTGGGCCACAGATGGACACGGAGGTTTCTCCCAAGAAGATCTAAAGAGGGCCAACAGGTGCATGAAAACCTGTTCACCCTCATTAAGTCTGAGGCCAAGGCAAATCCAAACCGCAAGGACATAGCAGCTCACTGTGGTCAGAATGGCTATAAGGAGGCAGACAGGGAACAACAAGCGTCAGAGAGGAGGTGGAGAGAAGGGAAGCCTCCTGCACTGCTGCTGGCAGTGGAAACCGGTGCAGCCACTAGGCCAAGCGAAGTGGAACTGGCTCCGAAATTTAAGAATCCATGTCCCATATGATCCAGCTACTCCTCTGGGGCGCGTTTAGCCAAAGAACTCGGAAACACTACCGCCTAAAGACATGTGCACCGCTGAGTTCACCACAGCCTTACTCCCGCTCTCCAAGACTTGGAAGCCGCCCTGGTGCCCAGCAAGGGACGAATGGAGAAGGAACATGGGCTATAGCCACACAATGGCATACCACTCAGCGGGAACAAAGGATGCAATCCAGCCATTTGTGACCACCAGAATGGCTGGGAGGGTTTTAGGGGAAGTGAAACAAGCCCCAGGGACAAAGTCAAATACCGTAGGATCTCACTTACAAGGAGAAGAAAAAACAAGCACTAACCAACAGGTGGCACTGGACATTTGATCGGGGGCGCCCAGAGGCAAAGCGGGGCGGTGGGGGAAGGTGAAAGAGATGATGAGGCACAAGTGTGTGGTGAGGACCTGTGATTCGGCTTACGCTGGTGAAGAGGATGGAACCTACACGGAAGTCTAAATCGATGAGGATGTAAATCTGAAAGACATAGGATGTTCGAATGCAGGGTTATGGCAATAAATCCACCTAAAATCAAACATCCAAAAAGGGGTCCAGAATGACGGCATACAGCTTTGGGGGCTGAAAGAGATTAGAGAAGGTGAACTTCCAAGGATGGAAAATCACCTCAAAAGCCTGACTGATGCTACAGAAAGGTAGACCATTCCAAATACATGAAGAGGAATCCTACCAAGAGAACCTGATCCGTGCTAAGCCCAGGAACCAACGGAAAACGTTACCGTCCATGATGTTCCTACTAATCACCTTCACGAATAATCCAAACAGGCCCACATCTTCCCAAGTTCAGGCCACAGGTTGGTCCAAAAGTACAAGTCAGGGCCGGCCCTGTGGTGGAGCGGGCAAGTGCCCACGTTCCGCTTGGGTGGCCCGGGCCTCACTCTTTCACAGCGCGGGTGCAGATCACATTAGCACTGTTAGGGAATAGAGATTTCATGGTACGGTGCGGACAGAGGTCATAACGGAGTAGCAATTGTGAGGGTCCGTTCTCAATACGCACCAGAAAAAGAACCGTGAGAATATTCCAATATAGGAAGGCATCTGGTACACTTCCCCAAAGGAAGAAGGAAGGAAAACATGGGACCTGCCAAGGCGGAATTGGCAGAGTGCTAGGAGATGACACGATCATTGCGCATCAGAGGATTGCCTGGGCAACTTCAACTTGGGAGGGAGTCCAGGACTTTCTCTGGGGAAGGTCCACCCACTTGGCCATCTACCCAAGACATAAGAGATAACACCCAGGGTAATCTTACAGGAAAGAAACCAGTGTCTAGAGAGAATGGAGCAGGCCTTTCCAAGTTCGAGGAGAAAGTTAGAAACCGACAAGAAATCCAGAAAAAGGAAAACTATCCTACCTGGAAAGGGGGAGGAGTCAGACTGGTCTGAGATGGCTCTGAAACTCTGTGTGCTTGGAGGTTGTCAGGACAACTTTGCCTTCTGAGGTTCTTTATGACATCACGGTGAACATGTCCCCCAAGATGGCCGCATGGTTACAGTCTGAGGATTGGCCTAGGCTGGGCTATTAAAGGGAGACATACCCAGAAACAGCTTTGACAAACAGAAAGCGGGCACAGAAACTGGAAGAGATCAAACAGACTCTGATGCCAGGGATAAGAAAGGAATCCTTGGCAAGAAGCCAGAATAGAGGGACAAGCACTGAGAGGAGAACATTGTCATCTATTCAAGTCTATGGGGAGGCCATGCTGATTCAAGCTTGAAACTTGATTGGAAACACGAGGCCGCACTTGGGCCTTATCAGACCTACAGTGTCCTTCTGCCTTAAGCATAATCCAAAGCCAAGAAGGATCTCTTGAGGACGTTGAAGAGAAGAGTCGATGCCTCCTTTCCTAGGCCCCTAGCGTTCTTCGAAGATCAGTCTCACTTTCCATAGCTCTGGCGTCACGGGGGCCCACTGGCCACATACTAATGCGTCCCAAGAGATGTCTTGGAAGCCTTGAAGGAATGGAGCCCTGTCATGCTTGGGGTAGGTCTCTTTGTTGGGAAGGGCGCTACAAGTGTGCTGAAAATCACCCTTTTCCAGAGGGCTTGGTTCCTTTGTGAAGGCTGCCCTCCCAGGCTAGAGTGCTCACTTTGGCTCCAATGAAATTCTCTCCCCCGACTTCTTGCCATAGAAGGATTATTGATTATGTGCTTTGACGCCATATGGAAGGAAGCTGGCTGAAAATTAGAACATTACAATTCTGTTTCCAGAAAAATAAACATGCCAGGGCTGAGGATGTAGGTCAAACAAATGGCACAGCCTATAGAAATAAAGTCAGCCCTTATCTAGATGGAATCTAGGGCAATGTTCAAGGGTCAGGGGTCAAGTTCGAAACTTCCCGACTCCACAAAAGAGAAAGAAAAATATCTTTCCTGGAGCGAGGAATTCATCAGATTTGTCTAATTTGTCTCAGAAAAACATTATGTCCATGAAGGGGGTTGCCAGGACCACCTCGAATTTGGAGTTTCTGATCTCAGGATGTCAAACCAAGAAAGATGAACACGGGTTGTCAGTGCTTCGCTTGACCTAGGCTAGGATAGCAAAGAGTCCTACAAGTGACCGGTGCAAATTCAAAGACAGCAGCCAAGAATCACGAAAGCACTCACACCTCGGCCTAGAGAACATACGGTGATTCAAGAAATACAAAATTAATCACTTGGACTGAAGGAGAACGGACTGATGAGCACATCTAAGGGAGATAGCTGAGAAAGACCATGACGAGTATACTGTGGAAAAGAAAAAAAGGTCCCAGAAAATGCAAGGCGAACAGATATCACACCTGAATAATCCACAATGAAAGATGTCAGTCTTTAGACACACTGTGCTGGAACGTTTGAAAGTCAGAGAAATTCACAAGCCAAAAAACGGCAACGAAGGTCAAACCTGGGCTCACTGGGAAGGGTGCGTTACGAGACTGCTCCAAGCGGGCTCTGAAGCCCTGTGTCCATGAAGTTTGCCGGGACAGCAGACGCACAACTATGACCAATCCTCTGACATCACAGTGGCCCCGACAAACAACCTGGCCTCATCTACACAGTGCCAGAGTTGGGCTCAAGCAGCATAGTCAAGTCCCATTGCACTCAACTGCAGGTTGCCAATGGAACATGAAAGGGGCCGGCCGGTGGTGCAGCGGTGAGGTCCGCAGCTTCTGGGTCGGTGGCCCGGGGTGGGCCGGGTGGAATCCTGGGGGTGAGCCTCCTCACCACTGCTTCAGTCATTCTGGGGCAGGCGTCCGAGGGGGTGCAGAGGCAGATGGGAAGGGACGTTAGGTAGGGCCAGACTTCCACAGCAAATACAGGAGCATTGCCAGCAGATGTGAGCACAGCGATGCACTTCTGCCAAAACAGAACCAATTACAAGTTGCAAAGAGTAGACAAATGGAAGCCAAACACAAACGAACAAAAAACACAGCTTGCCAGTACGAAGAAGAAGATGTCTATGAAGAACCTTAGCAAAACAGGTGAAAGCTATGTCAACCGAAAACTAGCAAACGTTTGGGGAAAGAAATTCAAGACGACACAAGGAAAAAGAAGGATATTCCGGGACCTAGGAATGGAAGAATTAACACACTTGAAACGTCCCTAGCGGAGAAAGGAATCTCTGGATTCCATGCAATCCCAGTCAAAGTTGCAGCCATATTTGCCAGAGAGATAGAAGAGAGAATCCTAAAGTTTCCAGCCAGCAACAAGAGACCCTGAATAGGCCAAGGAATCCTCAGGAAAACGAACAAAGCAGGACGTATCACACTTTCTGATTTCAACCTAGAGGACGAAGCGCTAGGTACCGAAACGGCACAGTCCGGGCCCAAAAACAGGCACACAGACCCATGCAACAGAATCGAGAGCCCAGAGCCCAACTCAAACATACAAGGACAGCCCACTTGCGACCAGGGAGCCAAGAGGAGACAGTGGACAAAGGAGAGTCTCTCCGATAAACGGTGCTGGGAAGCCTGAACAGCCACATGGAACACAACGAGAGTAGACCATGATGTTCCACCTGGCACACGCACCACCTGGAATGGATTAAAGCCCTGAATGGCACACTTGAAACCGTGAAACTTGTAGGAGAAGACCTAGGCAGAGTGCTCTTTGCCATCTGTCTGAGCAGCCTATTTGGAAGAAGCCTGTCTGACTGGGCAAGGGCAGCAAAGGAGACAAGAAACAAACGGGACCACCTCACATGCAGACGCTTCTGCGCAGTCAAGGAAACCATCGACTCAATGCAAAGACAGCACAACAACTGGGAGTGGATATTTGCAAAGCACACATCGGACAAGGCTTGAAAAGCCCAAAGATACAATCAACTCACACGTCTCCACAAGAAGAAGAACAAGCCAATGAAATCCTGGGCCAAAGATGGACACGGAGGTTTCTCCCAAGAAGATCTAAAGAGGGCCAACAGGTGCATGAAAACTTGTTCACCCTCATTAAGTCTGAGGCCAAGGCAAATCCAAACCGCAAGGACATAGCAGCTCACTGTGGTCAGAATGGCTATAAGGAGGCAGACAGGAAACAACAAGCGTCAGAGAGGAGGTGGAGAGAAGGGAAGCCTCCTGCACTGCTGCTGGCAGTGGAAACCGGTGCAGCCACTAGGCCAAGCGAGATGGAACTGGCTCCGAAATTTAAGAATCCATGTCCCATATGATCCAGCTATTCCTCTGGGGCGCGTTTAGCCAAAGAACTCGGAAACACTACCGCCTAAAGACATGTGCACCGCTGAGTTCACCACAGCCTTACTCCCGCTCTCCAAGACTTGGAAGCCGCCCTGGTGCCCAGCAAGGGACGAATGGAGAAGGAACATGGGCTATAGCCACACAATGGCAGACCACTCAGCGGGAACAAAGGATGCAATCCAGCCATTTGTGACCACCAGAATGGCTGGGAGGGATTTAGGGGAAGTGAAACAAGCCCCAGGGACAAAGTCAAATCCCGTAGGATCTCACTTACAAGGAGAAGAAAAAACAAGCACTAACCAACAGGTGGCACTGGACATTTGATCGGGGGCGCCCAGAGGCAAAGCGGGGCGGTGGGGGAGGGTGAAAGAGATGATGAGGGACAAGTGTGTGGTGAGGGCCTGTGATTCGGCTTACGCTGGTGAAGAGGATGGAACCTACACGGAAGTCTAAATCGATGAGGATGTAAATCTGAAAGACATAGCATGTTCTCATGCAGGGTTATGGCAATAAATCCACCTAAAATCAAACATCCAAAAAGGGGTCCAGAATGACGGCATACAGCTTTGGGGGCTGAAAGAGATTAGAGAAGGTGAACTTCCAAGGATGGAAAATCACCTCAAAAGCCTGACTGATGCTACAGAAAGGTAGAGCATTCCAAATACATGAAGAGGAATCCTACCAAGAGAACCTGATCCGTGCTAAGCCCAGGAACCAACGGAAAACGTTACCGTCCATGATGTTCCTACTAATCCCCTTCACGAATAATCCAAACAGGCCCACATCTTCCCAAGTTCAGGCCACAGGTTGGTCCAAAAGTACAAGTCAGGGCCGGCCCTGTGGTGGAGCGGGCAAGTGCCCACGTTCCGCTTGGGTGGCCCGGGCCTCACTCTTTCACAGCGCGGGTGCAGATCACATTAGCACTGTTAGGGAATAGAGATTTCATGGTACGGTGCGGACAGAGGTCATAAAGGAGTAGCAATTGTGAGGGTCCGTTCTCAATACGCACCAGAAAAAGAACCGTGAGAATATTCCAATCTAGGAAGGCATCTGGTACACTTCCCCAAAGGAAGAAGGAAGGAAAACATGGGACCTGCCAAGGCGGAATTGGCAGAGTGCTAGGAGATGACACGATCATTGCGCATCAGAGGATTGCCTGGGCAACTTCAACTTGGGAGGGAGTCCAGGACTTTCTCTGGGGAAGGTCCACCCACTTGGCCATCTACCCACGACATAAGAGATAACACCCAGGGTAATCTTACAGGAAAGAGACCAGTGTCTAGAGAGAAGGGAGCAGGCCTTTCCAAGTTCGAGGAGAAAGTTAGAAACCGACAAGAAATCCAGAAAAAGGAAAACTATCCTACCTGGAAAGGGGGAGGAGTCAGACTGGTCTCAGATGGCTCTGAAACTCTGTGTGCTTGGAGGTTGTCAGGACAACTTGGCCTTCTGAGGTTCTTTATGACATCACGGTGAACATGTCCCCCAAGATGGCCGCATGGTTACAGTCTGAGGATTGGCCTAGGCTGGGCTATTAAAGGGAGACATACCCAGAAACAGCTTTGACAAACAGAAAGCGGGCACAGAAACTGGAAGAGATCAAACAGACTCTGATGCCAGGGATAAGAAAGGAATCCTTGGCAAGAAGCCAGAATAGAGGGACAAGCACTGAGAGGAGAACATTGTCATCTATTCAAGTCTATGGGGAGGCCATGCTGATTCAAGCTTGAAACTTGATTGGAAACACGAGGCCGCACTTGGGCCTTATCAGACCTACAGTGTCCTTCTGCCTTAAGCATAATCCAAAGTCAAGAAGGATCTCTTGAGGACCTTGAAGAGAAGAGTCGATGCCTCCTTTCCTAGGCCCCTAGCGTTCTTGGAAGATCAGTCTCACTTTCCATAGCTCTGGCGTCACAGGGGCCCACTGGCCACATGCTAATGCGTCCCAAGAGATGTCTTGGAAGCCTTGAAGGAATGGAGCCCTGTCATGCTTGGGGTAGGTCTCTTTGTTTGGAAGGGCTCTACAAGTGTGCTGAAAATCACCCTTTTCCAGAGGGCTTGGTTCCTTTGTGAAGGCTGCCCTCCCAGGCTAGAGTGCTCACTTTGGCTCCAATGAAATTCTCTCCCCCGACTTCTTGCCGTAGAAGGATTATTGATTGTGTGCTTTGACGCCATATGGAAGGAAGCTGGCTGAAAATTAGAACATTACAATTCTGTTTCCAGAAAAATAAACATGCCAGGGCTGAGGATGTAGGTCAAACAAATGGCACAGCCTATAGAAATAAAGTCAGCCCTTATCTAGATGGAATCTAGCGCAATGTTCAAGGGTCAGGGGTCAAGTTCGAAACTTCCCGACTCCACAAAAGAGAAAGAAAAATATCTTTCCTGGAGCGAGGAATTCATCAGATTTGTCTAATTTGTCTCAGAAAAACATTATGTCCATGAAGGGGGTTGCCAGGACCACCTCGAATTTGGAGTTTCTGATCTCAGGATGTCACACCAAGCCAGATGACCACGGGTTGTCAGTGCTTCGCTTGACCTAGGCTAGGATAGCAAAGAGTCCTACAAGTGACCGCTGCAAATTCAAAGACAGCAGCCAAGAATCACGAAAGCACTCACACCTCGGCCTAGAGAACATACGGTGATTCAAGAAATACAAAATTAATCACTTGGACTGAAGGAGAACGGACTGATGAGCACATCTAAGGGAGATAGCTGAGAAAGACCATGACGAGTATACTGTGGAAAAGAAAAAAAGGTCCCAGAAAATGCAAGGCGAACAGATATCACACCTGAATAATCCACAATGAAAGATGTCAGTCTTTAGACACACTGTGCTGGAACGTTTGAAAGTCAGAGAAATTCACAAGCCAAAAAACGGCAACGAAGGTCAAACCTGGGCTCACTGGGAAGGGTGCGTTACGAGACTGCTCCAAGCGGGCTCTGAAGCCGTGTGTCCATGAAGTTTGCCGGGACAGCAGACGCACAACTGTGACCAATCCTCTGACGTCACAGTGGCCCCGACAAACAACCTGGGCTCATCTACACAGTGCCAGAGTTGGGCTCAAGCAGCATATTCAAGCCCCATTGCACTCAACTGCAGGTTGCCAAGGGAACATGAAAGGGGCCGGCCGGTGGTGCAGCGGTGAGGTCCGCAGCTTCTGGGTCGGTGGCCCGGGGTGGGCCGGGTGGAATCCTGGGGGTGAGCCTCCTCACCACTGCTTCAGTCATTCTGGGGCAGGCGTCCGAGGGGGTGCAGAGGCAGATGGGAAGGGACGTTAGATAGGGCCAGACTTCCACAGCAAATACAGGAGCATTGCCAGCAGATGTGAGCACAGCGATGCACTTCTGCCAAAACAGAACCAATTACAAGTTGCAAAGAGTAGACAAACGGAAGCCAAACACAAACGAACAAAAAACACAGCTTGCCAGTACGAAGAAGAAGATGTCTATGAAGAACCTTAGCAAAACAGGTGAAAGCTATGTCAACCGAAAACTAGCAAACGTTTGGGGAAAGAAATTCAAGACGACACAAGGAAAAAGAAGGATATTCCGGGACCTAGGAATGGAAGAATTAACAGACTTGAAACGTCCCTAGCGGAGAAAGGAATCTCTGGATTCCATGCAATCCCAGTCAAAGTTGCAGCCATATTTGCCAGAGAGATAGAAGAGAGAATCCTAAAGTTTCCAGCCAGCAACAAGAGACCCTGAATAGGCCAAGGAATCCTCAGGAAAATGAACAAAGCAGGACGTATCACACTTTCTGATTTCAACATAGAGGACGAAGCGCTAGGTACCGAAACGGCACAGTCCGGGCCCAAAAACAGGCACACAGACCCATGCAACAGAATCGAGAGCCCAGAGCCCAACTCAAACATACAAGGACAGCCCATTTGCGACCAGGGAGCCAAGAGGAGACAGTGGACAAAGGAGAGTCTCTCCAAGAAACGGTGCTGGGAAGCCTGCACAACCACATGGAACACAACGAGAGTAGACCATGATGTGCCACCTGGCACACGCACCACCTGGAATGGATTAAAGCCCTGAATGGCACACTTGAAACAGTGAAACTTGTAGGAGAAGACCTAGGCAGAGTGCTCTTTGCCATCTGTCTGGGCCGCCTATTTGGAAGAAGCCTGTCTGACTGGGCAAGGGCAGCAAAGGAGACAAGAAACAAACGGGACCACCTCACATGCAGACGCTTCTGCCCAGTCAAGGAAACCATCGACTCAATGCAAAGACAGCACAACAACTGGGAGTGGATGTTTGCAAAGCACACATCGGACAAGGGGTGAAAAGCCCAAAGATACAATCAACTCACACGTCTCCACAAGAAAAAGAACAAGCCAATGAAATCCTGGGCCACAGATGGACACGGAGGTTTCTCCCAAGAAGATCTAAAGAGGGCCAACAGGTGCATGAAAACCTGTTCACCCTCATTAAGTCTGAGGCCAAGGCAAATCCAAACCGCAAGGACATAGCAGCTCACTGTGGTCAGAATGGCTATAAGGAGGCAGACAGGAAACAACAAGCGTCAGAGAGGAGGTGGAGAGAAGGGAAGCCTCCTGCACTGCTGCTGGCAGTGGAAACCGGTGCAGCCACTAGGCCAAGCGAAGTGGAACTGGCTCCGAAATTTAAGAATCCATGTCCCATATAATCCAGCTACTCCTCTGGGGCGCGTTTAGCCAAAGAACTCGGAAACACTACCGCCTAAAGACATGTGCACCGCTGAGTTCACCACAGCCTTACTCCCGCTCTCCAAGACTTGGAAGCCACCCTGGCGCCCAGCAAGGGACGAATGGAGAAGGAACATGGGCTATAGCCACACAATGGCAGACCACTCAGCGGGAACAAAGGATGCAATCCAGCCATTTGTGACCACCAGAATGGCTGGGAGGGTTTTAGGGGAAGTGAAACAAGCCCCAGGGACAAAGTCAAATACCGTAGGGTCTCACTTACAAGGAGAAGAAAAAACAAGCACTAACCAACAGGTGGCACTGGACATTTGATCGGGGGCGCCCAGAGGCAAAGCGGGGCGGTGGGGGAGGGTGAAAGAGATGATGAGGCACAAGTGTGTGGTGAGGGCCTGTGATTCGGCTTACGCTGGTGAAGAGGATGGAACCTACACGGAAGTCTAAATCGATGAGGATGTAAATCTGAAAGACATAGGATGTTCTAATGCAGGGTTATGGCAATAAATCCACCTAAAATCAAACATCCAAAAAGGGGTCCAGAATGACGGCATACAGCTTTGGGGGCTGAAAGAGATTAGAGAAGGTGAACTTCCAAGGATGGAAAATCACCTCAAAAGCCTGACTGATGCTACAGAAAGGTAGACCATTCCAAATACATGAAGAGGAATCCTACCAAGAGAACCTGATCCGTGCTAAGCCCAGGAACCAACGGAAAACGTTACCGTCCATGATGTTCCTACTAATCACCTTCACGAATAATCCAAACAGGCCCACATCTTCCCAAGTTCAGGCCACAGGTTGGTCCAAAAGTACAAGTCAGGGCCGGCCCTGTGGTGGAGCGGGCAAGTGCCCACATTCCGCTTGGGTGGCCCCGGCCTCACTCTTTCACAGCGCGGGTGCAGATCACATTAGCACTGTTAGGGAATAGAGATTTCATGGTACGGTGCGGACAGAGGTCATAAAGGAGTAGCAATTGTGAGGGTCCGTTCTCAATACGCACCAGAAAAAGAACCGTGAGAATATTCCAATCTAGGAAGGCATCTGGTACACTTCCCCAAAGGAAGAAGGAAGGAAAACATGGGACCTGCCAAGGCGGAATTGGCAGAGTGCTAGGAGATGACACGATCATTGCGCATCAGAGGATTGCCTGGGCAACTTCAACTTGGGAGGGAGTCCAGGACTTTCTCTGGGGAAGGTCCACCCACTTGGCCATCTACCCACGACATAAGAGATAACACCCAGTGTAATCTTACAGGAAAGAAACCAGTGTCTAGAGAGAATGGAGCAGGCCTTTCCAAGTTCGAGGAGAAAGTTAGAAACCGACAAGAAATCCAGAAAAAGGAAAACTATCCTACCTGGAAAGGGGGAGGAGTCAGACTGGTCTCAGATGGCTCTGAAACTCTGTGTGCTTGGAGGTTGTCAGGACAACTTGGCCTTCTGAGGTTCTTTATGACATCACGGTGAACATGTCCCCCAAGATGGCCGCATGGTTACAGTCTGAGGATTGGCCTAGGCTGGGCTATTAAAGGGAGACATACCCAGAAACAGCTTTGACAAACAGAAAGCGGGCACAGAAACTGGAAGAGATCAAACAGACTCTGATGCCAGGGATAAGAAAGGAATCCTTGGCAAGAAGCCAGAATAGAGGGACAAGCACTGAGAGGAGAACATTGTCATCTATTCAAGTCTATGGGGAGGCCATGCTGATTCAAGCTTGAAACTTGATTGGAAACACGAGGCCGCACTTGGGCCTTATCAGACCTACAGTGTCCTTCTGCCTTAAGCATAATCCAAAGCCAAGAAGGATCTCTTGAGGACGTTGAAGAGAAGAGTCGATGCCTCCTTTCCTAGGCCCCTAGCGTTCTTGGAAGATCAGTCTCACTTTCCATAGCTCTGGCGTCACGGGGGCCCACTGGCCACATGCTAATGCATCCCAAGAGATGTCTTGGAAGCCTTGAAGGAATGGAGCCCTGTCATGCTTGGGGTAGGTCTCTTTGTTGGGAAGGGCTCTACAAGTGTGCTGAAAATCACCCTTTTCCAGAGGGCTTGGTTCCTTTGTGAAGGCCGCCCTCCCAGGCTAGAGTGCTCACTTTGGCTCCAATGAAATTCTCTCCCCCGACTTCTTGCCGTGGAAGGATTATTGATTATGTGCTTTGACACCATATGGAAGGAAGCCGGCTGAAAATTAGAACATTACAATTCTGTTTCCAGAAAAATAAACATGCCAGGGCTGAGGATGTAGGTCAAACAAATGGCACAGCCTATAGAAATAAAGTCAGCCCTTATCTAGATGGAATCTAGGGCAATGTTCAAGGGTCAGGGGTCAAGTTCGAAACTTCCCGAATCCACAAAAGAGAAAGAAAAATATCTTTCCTGGAGCGAGGAATTCATCAGATTTGTCTAATTTGTCTCAGAAAAACATTATGTCCATGAAGGGGGTTGCCAGGACCACCTCGAATTTGGAGTTTCTGATCTCAGGATGTCACACCAAGCCAGATGACCACGGGTTGTCAGTGCTTCGCTTGACCTAGGCTAGGATAGCAAAGAGTCCTACAAGTGACCGCTGCAAATTCAAAGACAGCAACCAAGAATCACGAAAGCACTCACACCTCGGCCTAGAGAACATACGGTGATTCAAGAAATACAAAATTAATCACTTGGACTGAAGGAGAACGGACTGATGAGCACATCTAAGGGAGATAGCTGAGAAAGACCATGACGAGTATACTGTGGAAAAGAAAAAAAGGTCCCAGAAAATGCAAGGCGAACAGATATCACACCTGAATAATCCACAATGAAAGATGTCAGTCTTTAGACACACTGTGCTGGAACGTTTGAAAGTCAGAGAAATTCACAAGCCAAAAAACGGCAACGAAGGTCAAACCTGGGCTCACTGGGAAGGGTGCGTTACGAGACTGCTCCAAGCGGGCTCTGAAGCCCTGTGTCCATGAAGTTTGCCGGGACAGCAGACGCACAACTATGACCAATCCTCTGACGTCACAGTGGCCCCGACAAACAACCTGGCCTCATCTACACAGTGCCAGAGTTGGGCTCAAGCAGCATATTCAAGCCCCATTGCACTCAACTGCAGGTTGCCAATGGAACATGAAAGGGGCCGGCCGGTGGTGCAGCGGTGAGGTCCGCAGCTTCTGGGTCGGTGGCCCGGGGTGGGCCGGGTGGAATCCTGGGGGTGAGCCTCCTCACCACTGCTTCAGTCATTCTGGGGCAGGCGTCCGAGGGGGTGCAGAGGCAGATGGGAAGGGACGTTAGGTAGGGCCAGACTTCCACAGCAAATACAGGAGCATTGCCAGCAGATGTGAGCACAGCGATGCACTTCTGCCAAAACAGAACCAATTACAAGTTGCAAAGAGTAGACAAACGGAAGCCAAACACAAACGAACAAAAAACACAGCTTGCCAGTACGAAGAAGAAGATGTCTATGAAGAACCTTAGCAAAACAGGTGAAAGCTATGTCAACCGAAAACTAGCAAACGTTTGGGGAAAGAAATTCAAGACGACACAAGGAAAAAGAAGGATATTCCGGGACCTAGGAATGGAAGAATTAACACACTTGAAACGTCCATAGCGGAGAAAGGAATCTCTGGATTCCATGCAATCCCAGTCAAAGTTGCAGCCATATTTGCCAGAGAGATAGAAGAGAGAATCCTAAAGTTTCCAGCCAGCAACAAGAGACCCTGAATAGGCCAAGGAATCCTCAGGAAAATGAACAAAGCAGGACGTATCACACTTTCTGATTTCAACATAGAGGACGAAGCGCTAGGTACCGAAACGGCACAGTCCGGGCCCAAAAACAGGCACACAGACCCATGCAACAGAATCGAGAGCCCAGAGCCCAACTCAAACATACAAGGACAGCCCATTTGCGACCAGGGAGCCAAGAGGAGACAGTGGACAAAGGAGAGTCTCTCCAAGAAACGGTGCTGGGAAGCCTGCACAGCCACATGGAACACAACGAGAGTAGACCATGATGTGCCACCTGGCACACGCACCACCTGGAATGGATTAAAGCCCTGAATGGCACACTTGAAACCGTGAAACTTGTAGGAGAAGACCTAGGCAGAGTGCTCTTTGCCATCTGTCTGGGCCGCCTATTTGGAAGAAGCCTGTCTGACTGGGCAAGGGCAGCAAAGGAGACAAGAAACAAACGGGACCACCTCACATGCAGACGCTTCTGCCCAGTCAAGGAAACCATCGACTCAATGCAAAGACAGCACAACAACTGGCAGTGGATGTTTGCAAAGCACACATCGGACAAGGGGTGAAAAGCCCAAAGATACAATCAACTCACACGTCTCCACAAGAAAAAGAACAAGCCAATGAAATCCTGGGCCACAGATGGACACGGAGGTTTCTCCCAAGAAGATCTAAAGAGGGCCAACAGGTGCATGAAAACCTGTTCACCCTCATTAAGTCTGAGGCCAAGGCAAATCCAAACCGCAAGGACATAGCAGCTCACTGTGGTCAGAATGGCTATAAGGAGGCAGACAGGAAACAACAAGCGTCAGAGAGGAGGTGGAGAGAAGGGAAGCCTCCTGCACTGCTGCTGGCAGTGGAAACCGGTGCAGCCACTAGGCCAAGCGAAGTGGAACTGGCTCCGAAATTTAAGAATCCATGTCCCATATAATCCAGCTACTCCTCTGGTGCGCGTTTAGCCAAAGAACTCGGAAACACTACCGCCTAAAGACATGTGCACCACTGAGTTCACCACAGCCTTACTCCCGCTCTCCAAGACTTGGAAGCCACCCTGGCGCCCAGCAAGGGACGAATGGAGAAGGAACATGGGCTATAGCCACACAATGGCAGACCACTCAGCGGGAACAAAGGATGCAATCCAGCCATTTGTGACCACCAGAATGGCTGGGAGGGTTTTAGGGGAAGTGAAACAAGCCCCAGGGACAAAGTCAAATACCGTAGGGTCTCACTTACAAGGAGAAGAAAAAACAAGCACTAACCAACAGGTGGCACTGGACATTTGATCGGGGGCGCCCAGAGGCAAAGCGGGGCGGTGGGGGAGGGTGAAAGAGATGATGAGGCACAAGTGTGTGGTGAGGGCCTGTGATTCGGCTTAAGCTGGTGAAGAGGATGGAACCTACACGGAAGTCTAAATCGATGAGGATGTAAATCTGAAAGACATAGGATGTTCGAATGCAGGGTTATGGCAATAAATCCACCTAAAATCAAACATCCAAAAAGGGGTCCAGAATGACGGCATACAGCTTTGGGGGCTGAAAGAGATTAGAGAAGGTGAACTTCCAAGGATGGAAAATCACCTCAAAAGCCTGACTGATGCTACAGAAAGGTAGACCATTCCAAATACATGAAGAGGAATCCTACCAAGAGAACCTGATCCGTGCTAAGCCCAGGAACCAACGGAAAACGTTACCGTCCATGATGTTCCTACTAATCACCTTCACGAATAATCCAAACAGGCCCACATCTTCCCAAGTTCAGGCCACAGGTTGGTCCAAAAGTACAAGTCAGGGCCGGCCCTGTGGTGGAGCGGGCAAGTGCCCACATTCCGCTTGGGTGGCCCCGGCCTCACTCTTTCACAGCGCGGGTGCAGATCACATTAGCACTGTTAGGGAATAGAGATTTCATGGTACGGTGCGGACAGAGGTCATAAAGGAGTAGCAATTGTGAGGGTCCGTTCTCAATACGCACCAGAAAAAGAACCGTGAGAATATTCCAATCTAGGAAGGCATCTGGTACACTTCCCCAAAGGAAGAAGGAAGGAAAACATGGGACCTGCCAAGGCGGAATTGGCAGAGTGCTAGGAGATGACACGATCATTGCGCATCAGAGGATTGCCTGGGCAACTTCAACTTGGGAGGGAGTCCAGGACTTTCTCTGGGGAAGGTCCACCCACTTGGCCATCTACCCACGACATAAGAGATAACACCCAGTGTAATCTTACAGGAAAGAAACCAGTGTCTAGAGAGAATGGAGCAGGCCTTTCCAAGTTCGAGGAGAAAGTTAGAAACCGACAAGAAATCCAGAAAAAGGAAAACTATCCTACCTGGAAAGGGGGAGGAGTCAGACTGGTCTGAGATGGCTCTGAAACTCTGTGTGCTTGGAGGTTGTCAGGACAACTTGGCCTTCTGAGGTTCTTTATGACATCACGGTGAACATGTCCCCCAAGATGGCCGCATGGTTACAGTCTGAGGATTGGCCTAGGCTGGGCTATTAAAGGGAGACATACCCAGAAACAGCTTTGACAAACAGAAAGCGGGCACAGAAACTGGAAGAGATCAAACAGACTCTGATGCCAGGGATAAGAAAGGAATCCTTGGCAAGAAGCCAGAATAGAGGGACAAGCACTGAGAGGAGAACATTGTCATCTATTCAAGTCTATGGGGAGGCCATGCTGATTCAAGCTTGAAACTTGATTGGAAACACGAGGCCGCACTTGGGCCTTATCAGACCTACAGTGTCCTTCTGCCTTAAGCATAATCCAAAGCCAAGAAGGATCTCTTGAGGACGTTGAAGAGAAGAGTCGATGCCTCCTTTCCTAGGCCCCTAGCGTTCTTGGAAGATCAGTCTCACTTTCCATAGCTCTGGCGTCACGGGGGCCCACTGGCCACATGCTAATGCGTCCCAAGAGATGTCTTGGAAGCCTTGAAGGAATGGAGCCCTGTCATGCATGGGGTAGGTCTCTTTGTTGGGAAGGGCTCTACAAGTGTGCTGAAAATCACCCTTTTCCAGAGGGCTTGGTTCCTTTGTGAAGGCCGCCCTCCCAGGCTAGAGTGCTCACTTTGGCTCCAATGAAATTCTCTCCCCCGACTTCTTGCCGTGGAAGGATTATTGATTATGTGCTTTGACGCCATATGGAAGGAAGCCGGCTGAAAATTAGAACATTACAATTCTGTTTCCAGAAAAATAAACATGCCAGGGCTGAGGATGTAGGTCAAACAAATGGCACAGCCTATAGAAATAAAGTCAGCCCTTATCTAGATGGAATCTAGGGCAATGTTCAAGGGTCAGGGGTCAAGTTCGAAACTTCCCGAATCCACAAAAGAGAAAGAAAAATATCTTTCCTGGAGCGAGGAATTCATCAGATTTGTCTAATTTGTCTCAGAAAAACATTATGTCCATGAAGGGGGTTGCCAGGACCACCTCGAATTTGGAGTTTCTGATCTCAGGATGTCACACCAAGCCAGATGACCACGGGTTGTCAGTGCTTCGCTTGACCTAGGCTAGGATAGCAAAGAGTCCTACAAGTGACCGCTGCAAATTCAAAGACAGCAACCAAGAATCACGAAAGCACTCACACCTCGGCCTAGAGAACATACGGTGATTCAAGAAATACAAAATTAATCACTTGGACTGAAGGAGAACGGACTGATGAGCACATCTAAGGGAGATAGCTGAGAAAGACCATGACGAGTATACTGTGGAAAAGAAAAAAAGGTCCCAGAAAATGCAAGGCGAACAGATATCACACCTGAATAATCCACAATGAAAGATGTCAGTCTTTAGACACACTGTGCTGGAACGTTTGAAAGTCAGAGAAATTCACAAGCCAAAAAACGGCAACGAAGGTCAAACCTGGGCTCACTGGGAAGGGTGCGTTACGAGACTGCTCCAAGCGGGCTCTGAAGCCCTGTGTCCATGAAGTTTGCCGGGACAGCAGACGCACAACTATGACCAATCCTCTGACGTCACAGTGGCCCCGACAAACAACCTGGCCTCATCTACACAGTGCCAGAGTTGGGCTCAAGCAGCATATTCAAGCCCCATTGCACTCAACTGCAGGTTGCCAATGGAACATGAAAGGGGCCGGCCAGTGGTGCAGCGGTGAGGTCCGCAGCTTCTGGGTCGGTGGCCCGGGGTGGGCCGGGTGGAATCCTGGGGGTGAGCCTCCTCACCACTGCTTCAGTCATTCTGGGGCAGGCGTCCGAGGGGGTGCAGAGGCAGATGGGAAGGGACGTTAGGTAGGGCCAGACTTCCACAGCAAATACAGGAGCATTGCCAGCAGATGTGAGCACAGCGATGCACTTCTGCCAAAACAGAACCAATTACAAGTTGCAAAGAGTAGACAAACGGAAGCCAAACACAAACGAACAAAAAACACAGCTTGCCAGTACGAAGAAGAAGATGTCTATGAAGAACCTTAGCAAAACAGGTGAAAGCTATGTCAACCGAAAACTAGCAAACGTTTGGGGAAAGAAATTCAAGACGACACAAGGAAAAAGAAGGATATTCCGGGACCTAGGAATGGAAGAATTAACACACTTGAAACGTCCATAGCGGAGAAAGGAATCTCTGGATTCCATGCAATCCCAGTCAAAGTTGCAGCCATATTTGCCAGAGAGATAGAAGAGAGAATCCTAAAGTTTCCAGCCAGCAACAAGAGACCCTGAATAGGCCAAGGAATCCTCAGGAAAATGAACAAAGCAGGACGTATCACACTTTCTGATTTCAACGTAGAGGACGAAGCGCTAGGTACCGAAACGGCACAGTCCGGGCCCAAAAACAGGCACACAGACCCATGCAACAGAATCGAGAGCCCAGAGCCCAACTCAAACATACAAGGACAGCCCATTTGCGACCAGGGAGCCAAGAGGAGACAGTGGACAAAGGAGAGTCTCTCCAAGAAACGGTGCTGGGAAGCCTGCACAGCCACATGGAACACAACGAGAGTAGACCATGATGTGCCACCTGGCACACGCACCACCTGGAATGGATTAAAGCCCTGAATGGCACACTTGAAACCGTGAAACTTGTAGGAGAAGACCTAGGCAGAGTGCTCTTTGCCATCTGTCTGAGCCGCCTATTTGGAAGAAGCCTGTCTGACTGGGCAAGGGCAGCAAAGGAGACAAGAAACAAACGGGACCACCTCACATGCAGACGCTTCTGCCCAGTCAAGGAAACCATCGACTCAATGCAAAGACAGCACAACAACTGGCAGTGGATGTTTGCAAAGCACACATCGGACAAGGGGTGAAAAGCCCAAAGATACAATCAACTCACACGTCTCCACAAGAAAAAGAACAAGCCAATGAAATCCTGGGCCACAGATGGACACGGAGGTTTCTCCCAAGAAGATCTAAAGAGGGCCAACAGGTGCATGAAAACCTGTTCACCCTCATTAAGTCTGAGGCCAAGGCAAATCCAAACCGCAAGGACATAGCAGCTCACTGTGGTCAGAATGGCTATAAGGAGGCAGACAGGGAACAACAAGCGTCAGAGAGGAGGTGGAGAGAAGGGAAGCCTCCTGCACTGCTGCTGGCAGTGGAAACGGGTGCAGCCACTAGGCCAAGCGAAGTGGAACTGGCTCCGAAATTTAAGAATCCATGTCCCATATAATCCAGCTACTCCTCTGGGGCGCGTTTAGCCAAAGAACTCGGAAACACTACCGCCTAAAGACATGTGCACCGCTGAGTTCACCACAGCCTTACTCCCGCTCTCCAAGACTTGGAAGCCACCCTGGCGCCCAGCAAGGGACGAATGGAGAAGGAACATGGGCTATAGCCACACAATGGCAGACCACTCAGCGGGAACAAAGGATGCAATCCAGCCATTTGTGACCACCAGAATGGCTGGGAGGGTTTTAGGGGAAGTGAAACAAGCCCCAGGGACAAAGTCAAATACCGTAGGGTCTCACTTACAAGGAGAAGAAAAAACAAGCACTAACCAACAGGTGGCACTGGACATTTGATCGGGGGCGCCCAGAGGCAAAGCGGGGCGGTGGGGGAGGGTGAAAGAGATGATGAGGCACAAGTGTGTGGTGAGGGCCTGTGATTCGGCTTACGCTGGTGAAGAGGATGGAACCTACACGGAAGTCTAAATCGATGAGGATGTAAATCTGAAAGACATAGGATGTTCGAATGCAGGGTTATGGCAATAAATCCACCTAAAATCAAACATCCAAAAAGGGGTCCAGAATGACGGCATACAGCTTTGGGGGCTGAAAGAGATTAGAGAAGGTGAACTTCCAAGGATGGAAAATCACCTCAAAAGCCTGACTGATGCTACAGAAAGGTAGACCATTCCAAATACATGAAGAGGAATCCTACCAAGAGAACCTGATCCGTGCTAAGCCCAGGAACCAACGGAAAACGTTACCGTCCATGATGTTCCTACTAATCACCTTCACGAATAATCCAAACAGGCCCACATCTTCCCAAGTTCAGGCCACAGGTTGGTCCAAAAGTACAAGTCAGGGCCGGCCCTGTGGTGGAGCGGGCAAGTGCCCACGTTCCGCTTGGGTGGCCCGGGCCTCACTCTTTCACAGCGCGGGTGCAGATCACATTAGCACTGTTAGGGAATAGAGATTTCATGGTACGGTGCGGACAGAGGTCATAACGGAGTAGCAATTGTGAGGGTCCGTTCTCAATACGCACCAGAAAAAGAACCGTGAGAATATTCCAATATAGGAAGGCATCTGGTACACTTCCCCAAAGGAAGAAGGAAGGAAAACATGGGACCTGCCAAGGCGGAATTGGCAGAGTGCTAGGAGATGACACGATCATTGCGCATCAGAGGATTGCCTGGGCAACTTCAACTTGGGAGGGAGTCCAGGACTTTCTCTGGGGAAGGTCCACCCACTTGGCCATCTACCCAAGACATAAGAGATAACACCCAGGGTAATCTTACAGGAAAGAAACCAGTGTCTAGAGAGAATGGAGCAGGCCTTTCCAAGTTCGAGGAGAAAGTTAGAAACCGACAAGAAATCCAGAAAAAGGAAAACTATCCTACCTGGAAAGGGGGAGGAGTCAGACTGGTCTGAGATGGCTCTGAAACTCTGTGTGCTTGGAGGTTGTCAGGACAACTTGGCCTTCTGAGGTTCTTTATGACATCACGGTGAACATGTCCCCCAAGATGGCCGCATGGTTACAGTCTGAGGATTGGCCTAGGCTGGGCTATTAAAGGGAGACATACCCAGAAACAGCTTTGACAAACAGAAAGCGGGCACAGAAACTGGAAGAGATCAAACAGACTCTGATGCCAGGGATAAGAAAGGAATCCTTGGCAAGAAGCCAGAATAGAGGGACAAGCACTGAGAGGAGAACATTGTCATCTATTCAAGTCTATGGGGAGGCCATGCTGATTCAAGCTTGAAACTTGATTGGAAACACGAGGCCGCACTTGGGCCTTATCAGACCTACAGTGTCCTTCTGCCTTAAGCATAATCCAAAGCCAAGAAGGATCTCTTGAGGACGTTGAAGAGAAGAGTCGATGCCTCCTTTCCTAGGCCCCTAGCGTTCTTCGAAGATCAGTCTCACTTTCCATAGCTCTGGCGTCACGGGGGCCCACTGGCCACATACTAATGCGTCCCAAGAGATGTCTTGGAAGCCTTGAAGGAATGGAGCCCTGTCATGCTTGGGGTAGGTCTCTTTGTTGGGAAGGGCGCTACAAGTGTGCTGAAAATCACCCTTTTCCAGAGGGCTTGGTTCCTTTGTGAAGGCTGCCCTCCCAGGCTAGAGTGCTCACTTTGGCTCCAATGAAATTCTCTCCCCCGACTTCTTGCCATAGAAGGATTATTGATTATGTGCTTTGACGCCATATGGAAGGAAGCTGGCTGAAAATTAGAACATTACAATTCTGTTTCCAGAAAAATAAACATGCCAGGGCTGAGGATGTAGGTCAAACAAATGGCACAGCCTATAGAAATAAAGTCAGCCCTTATCTAGATGGAATCTAGGGCAATGTTCAAGGGTCAGGGGTCAAGTTCGAAACTTCCCGACTCCACAAAAGAGAAAGAAAAATATCTTTCCTGGAGCGAGGAATTCATCAGATTTGTCTAATTTGTCTCAGAAAAACATTATGTCCATGAAGGGGGTTGCCAGGACCACCTCGAATTTGGAGTTTCTGATCTCAGGATGTCAAACCAAGAAAGATGAACACGGGTTGTCAGTGCTTCGCTTGACCTAGGCTAGGATAGCAAAGAGTCCTACAAGTGACCGGTGCAAATTCAAAGACAGCAGCCAAGAATCACGAAAGCACTCACACCTCGGCCTAGAGAACATACGGTGATTCAAGAAATACAAAATTAATCACTTGGACTGAAGGAGAACGGACTGATGAGCACATCTAAGGGAGATAGCTGAGAAAGACCATGACGAGTATACTGTGGAAAAGAAAAAAAGGTCCCAGAAAATGCAAGGCGAACAGATATCACACCTGAATAATCCACAATGAAAGATGTCAGTCTTTAGACACACTGTGCTGGAACGTTTGAAAGTCAGAGAAATTCACAAGCCAAAAAACGGCAACGAAGGTCAAACCTGGGCTCACTGGGAAGGGTGCGTTACGAGACTGCTCCAAGCGGGCTCTGAAGCCCTGTGTCCATGAAGTTTGCCGGGACAGCAGACGCACAACTATGACCAATCCTCTGACATCACAGTGGCCCCGACAAACAACCTGGCCTCATCTACACAGTGCCAGAGTTGGGCTCAAGCAGCATAGTCAAGTCCCATTGCACTCAACTGCAGGTTGCCAATGGAACATGAAAGGGGCCGGCCGGTGGTGCAGCGGTGAGGTCCGCAGCTTCTGGGTCGGTGGCCCGGGGTGGGCCGGGTGGAATCCTGGGGGTGAGCCTCCTCACCACTGCTTCAGTCATTCTGGGGCAGGCGTCCGAGGGGGTGCAGAGGCAGATGGGAAGGGACGTTAGGTAGGGCCAGACTTCCACAGCAAATACAGGAGCATTGCCAGCAGATGTGAGCACAGCGATGCACTTCTGCCAAAACAGAACCAATTACAAGTTGCAAAGAGTAGACAAACGGAAGCCAAACACAAACGAACAAAAAACACAGCTTGCCAGTACGAAGAAGAAGATGTCTATGAAGAACCTTAGCAAAACAGGTGAAAGCTATGTCAACCGAAAACTAGCAAACGTTTGGGGAAAGAAATTCAAGACGACACAAGGAAAAAGAAGGATATTCCGGGACCTAGGAATGGAAGAATTAACACACTTGAAACGTCCCTAGCGGAGAAAGGAATCTCTGGATTCCATGCAATCCCAGTCAAAGTTGCAGCCATATTTGCCAGAGAGATAGAAGAGAGAATCCTAAAGTTTCCAGCCAGCAACAAGAGACCCTGAATAGGCCAAGGAATCCTCAGGAAAACGAACAAAGCAGGACGTATCACACTTTCTGATTTCAACCTAGAGGACGAAGCGCTAGGTACCGAAACGGCACAGTCCGGGCCCAAAAACAGGCACACAGACCCATGCAACAGAATCGAGAGCCCAGAGCCCAACTCAAACATACAAGGACAGCCCACTTGCGACCAGGGAGCCAAGAGGAGACAGTGGACAAAGGAGAGTCTCTCCGATAAACGGTGCTGGGAAGCCTGAACAGCCACATGGAACACAACGAGAGTAGACCATGATGTTCCACCTGGCACACGCACCACCTGGAATGGATTAAAGCCCTGAATGGCACACTTGAAACCGTGAAACTTGTAGGAGAAGACCTAGGCAGAGTGCTCTTTGCCATCTGTCTGAGCAGCCTATTTGGAAGAAGCCTGTCTGACTGGGCAAGGGCAGCAAAGGAGACAAGAAACAAACGGGACCACCTCACATGCAGACGCTTCTGCGCAGTCAAGGAGACCATCGACTCAATGCAAAGACAGCACAACAACTGGGAGTGGATATTTGCAAAGCACACATCGGACAAGGCTTGAAAAGCCCAAAGATACAATCAACTCACACGTCTCCACAAGAAGAAGAACAAGCCAATGAAATCCTGGGCCAAAGATGGACACGGAGGTTTCTCCCAAGAAGATCTAAAGAGGGCCAACAGGTGCATGAAAACTTGTTCACCCTCATTAAGTCTGAGGCCAAGGCAAATCCAAACCGCAAGGACATAGCAGCTCACTGTGGTCAGAATGGCTATAAGGAGGCAGACAGGAAACAACAAGCGTCAGAGAGGAGGTGGAGAGAAGGGAAGCCTCCTGCACTGCTGCTGGCAGTGGAAACCGGTGCAGCCACTAGGCCAAGCGAGATGGAACTGGCTCCGAAATTTAAGAATCCATGTCCCATATGATCCAGCTATTCCTCTGGGGCGCGTTTAGCCAAAGAACTCGGAAACACTACCGCCTAAAGACATGTGCACCGCTGAGTTCACCACAGCCTTACTCCCGCTCTCCAAGACTTGGAAGCCGCCCTGGTGCCCAGCAAGGGACGAATGGAGTAGGAACATGGGCTATAGCCACACAATGGCAGACCACTCAGCGGGAACAAAGGATGCAATCCAGCCATTTGTGACCACCAGAATGGCTGGGAGGGTTTTAGGGGAAGTGAAACAAGCCCCAGGGACAAAGTCAAATACCGTAGGATCTCACTTACAAGGAGAAGAAAAAACAAGCACTAACCAACAGGTGGCACTGGACATTTGATCGGGGGCGCCCAGAGGCAAAGCGGGGCGGTGGGGGAGGGTGAAAGAGATGATGAGGCACAAGTGTGTGGTGAGGACCTGTGATTCGGCTTACGCTGGTGAAGAGGATGGAACCTACACGGAAGTCTAAATCGATGAGGATGTAAATCTGAAAGACATAGGATGTTCGAATGCAGGGTTATGGCAATAAATCCACCTAAAATCAAACATCCAAAAAGGGGTCCAGAATGACGGCATACAGCTTTGGGGGCTGAAAGAGATTAGAGAAGGTGAACTTCCAAGGATGGAAAATCACCTCAAAAGCCTGACTGATGCTACAGAAAGGTAGACCATTCCAAATACATGAAGAGGAATCCTACCAAGAGAACCTGATCCGTGCTAAGCCCAGGAACCAACGGAAAACGTTACCGTCCATGATGTTCCTACTAATCACCTTCACGAATAATCCAAACAGGCCCACATCTTCCCAAGTTCAGGCCACAGGTTGGTCCAAAAGTACAAGTCAGGGCCGGCCCTGTGGTGGAGCGGGCAAGTGCCCACGTTCCGCTTGGGTGGCCCGGGCCTCACTCTTTCACAGCGCGGGTGCAGATCACATTAGCACTGTTAGGGAATAGAGATTTCATGGTACGGTGCGGACAGAGGTCATAACGGAGTAGCAATTGTGAGGGTCCGTTCTCAATACGCACCAGAAAAAGAACCGTGAGAATATTCCAATATAGGAAGGCATCTGGTACACTTCCCCAAAGGAAGAAGGAAGGAAAACATGGGACCTGCCAAGGCGGAATTGGCAGAGTGCTAGGAGATGACACGATCATTGCGCATCAGAGGATTGCCTGGGCAACTTCAACTTGGGAGGGAGTCCAGGACTTTCTCTGGGGAAGGTCCACCCACTTGGCCATCTACCCAAGACATAAGAGATAACACCCAGGGTAATCTTACAGGAAAGAAACCAGTGTCTAGAGAGAATGGAGCAGGCCTTTCCAAGTTCGAGGAGAAAGTTAGAAACCGACAAGAAATCCAGAAAAAGGAAAACTATCCTACCTGGAAAGGGGGAGGAGTCAGACTGGTCTGAGATGGCTCTGAAACTCTGTGTGCTTGGAGGTTGTCAGGACAACTTGGCCTTCTGAGGTTCTTTATGACATCACGGTGAACATGTCCCCCAAGATGGCCGCATGGTTACAGTCTGAGGATTGGCCTAGGCTGGGCTATTAAAGGGAGACATACCCAGAAACAGCTTTGACAAACAGAAAGCGGGCACAGAAACTGGAAGAGATCAAACAGACTCTGATGCCAGGGATAAGAAAGGAATCCTTGGCAAGAAGCCAGAATAGAGGGACAAGCACTGAGAGGAGAACATTGTCATCTATTCAAGTCTATGGGGAGGCCATGCTGATTCAAGCTTGAAACTTGATTGGAAACACGAGGCCGCACTTGGGCCTTATCAGACCTACAGTGTCCTTCTGCCTTAAGCATAATCCAAAGCCAAGAAGGATCTCTTGAGGACGTTGAAGAGAAGAGTCGATGCCTCCTTTCCTAGGCCCCTAGCGTTCTTCGAAGATCAGTCTCACTTTCCATAGCTCTGGCGTCACGGGGGCCCACTGGCCACATACTAATGCGTCCCAAGAGATGTCTTGGAAGCCTTGAAGGAATGGAGCCCTGTCATGCTTGGGGTAGGTCTCTTTGTTGGGAAGGGCGCTACAAGTGTGCTGAAAATCACCCTTTTCCAGAGGGCTTGGTTCCTTTGTGAAGGCTGCCCTCCCAGGCTAGAGTGCTCACTTTGGCTCCAATGAAATTCTCTCCCCCGACTTCTTGCCATAGAAGGATTATTGATTATGTGCTTTGACGCCATATGGAAGGAAGCTGGCTGAAAATTAGAACATTACAATTCTGTTTCCAGAAAAATAAACATGCCAGGGCTGAGGATGTAGGTCAAACAAATGGCACAGCCTATAGAAATAAAGTCAGCCCTTATCTAGATGGAATCTAGGGCAATGTTCAAGGGTCAGGGGTCAAGTTCGAAACTTCCCGACTCCACAAAAGAGAAAGAAAAATATCTTTCCTGGAGCGAGGAATTCATCAGATTTGTCTAATTTGTCTCAGAAAAACATTATGTCCATGAAGGGGGTTGCCAGGACCACCTCGAATTTGGAGTTTCTGATCTCAGGATGTCAAACCAAGAAAGATGAACACGGGTTGTCAGTGCTTCGCTTGACCTAGGCTAGGATAGCAAAGAGTCCTACAAGTGACCGGTGCAAATTCAAAGACAGCAGCCAAGAATCACGAAAGCACTCACACCTCGGCCTAGAGAACATACGGTGATTCAAGAAATACAAAATTAATCACTTGGACTGAAGGAGAACGGACTGATGAGCACATCTAAGGGAGATAGCTGAGAAAGACCATGACGAGTATACTGTGGAAAAGAAAAAAAGGTCCCAGAAAATGCAAGGCGAACAGATATCACACCTGAATAATCCACAATGAAAGATGTCAGTCTTTAGACACACTGTGCTGGAACGTTTGAAAGTCAGAGAAATTCACAAGCCAAAAAACGGCAACGAAGGTCAAACCTGGGCTCACTGGGAAGGGTGCGTTACGAGACTGCTCCAAGCGGGCTCTGAAGCCCTGTGTCCATGAAGTTTGCCGGGACAGCAGACGCACAACTATGACCAATCCTCTGACATCACAGTGGCCCCGACAAACAACCTGGCCTCATCTACACAGTGCCAGAGTTGGGCTCAAGCAGCATAGTCAAGTCCCATTGCACTCAACTGCAGGTTGCCAATGGAACATGAAAGGGGCCGGCCGGTGGTGCAGCGGTGAGGTCCGCAGCTTCTGGGTCGGTGGCCCGGGGTGGGCCGGGTGGAATCCTGGGGGTGAGCCTCCTCACCACTGCTTCAGTCATTCTGGGGCAGGCGTCCGAGGGGGTGCAGAGGCAGATGGGAAGGGACGTTAGGTAGGGCCAGACTTCCACAGCAAATACAGGAGCATTGCCAGCAGATGTGAGCACAGCGATGCACTTCTGCCAAAACAGAACCAATTACAAGTTGCAAAGAGTAGACAAACGGAAGCCAAACACAAACGAACAAAAAACACAGCTTGCCAGTACGAAGAAGAAGATGTCTATGAAGAACCTTAGCAAAACAGGTGAAAGCTATGTCAACCGAAAACTAGCAAACGTTTGGGGAAAGAAATTCAAGACGACACAAGGAAAAAGAAGGATATTCCGGGACCTAGGAATGGAAGAATTAACACACTTGAAACGTCCCTAGCGGAGAAAGGAATCTCTGGATTCCATGCAATCCCAGTCAAAGTTGCAGCCATATTTGCCAGAGAGATAGAAGAGAGAATCCTAAAGTTTCCAGCCAGCAACAAGAGACCCTGAATAGGCCAAGGAATCCTCAGGAAAACGAACAAAGCAGGACGTATCACACTTTCTGATTTCAACCTAGAGGACGAAGCGCTAGGTACCGAAACGGCACAGTCCGGGCCCAAAAACAGGCACACAGACCCATGCAACAGAATCGAGAGCCCAGAGCCCAACTCAAACATACAAGGACAGCCCACTTGCGACCAGGGAGCCAAGAGGAGACAGTGGACAAAGGAGAGTCTCTCCGATAAACGGTGCTGGGAAGCCTGAACAGCCACATGGAACACAACGAGAGTAGACCATGATGTTCCACCTGGCACACGCACCACCTGGAATGGATTAAAGCCCTGAATGGCACACTTGAAACCGTGAAACTTGTAGGAGAAGACCTAGGCAGAGTGCTCTTTGCCATCTGTCTGAGCAGCCTATTTGGAAGAAGCCTGTCTGACTGGGCAAGGGCAGCAAAGGAGACAAGAAACAAACGGGACCACCTCACATGCAGACGCTTCTGCGCAGTCAAGGAGACCATCGACTCAATGCAAAGACAGCACAACAACTGGGAGTGGATATTTGCAAAGCACACATCGGACAAGGCTTGAAAAGCCCAAAGATACAATCAACTCACACGTCTCCACAAGAAGAAGAACAAGCCAATGAAATCCTGGGCCAAAGATGGACACGGAGGTTTCTCCCAAGAAGATCTAAAGAGGGCCAACAGGTGCATGAAAACTTGTTCACCCTCATTAAGTCTGAGGCCAAGGCAAATCCAAACCGCAAGGACATAGCAGCTCACTGTGGTCAGAATGGCTATAAGGAGGCAGACAGGAAACAACAAGCGTCAGAGAGGAGGTGGAGAGAAGGGAAGCCTCCTGCACTGCTGCTGGCAGTGGAAACCGGTGCAGCCACTAGGCCAAGCGAGATGGAACTGGCTCCGAAATTTAAGAATCCATGTCCCATATGATCCAGCTATTCCTCTGGGGCGCGTTTAGCCAAAGAACTCGGAAACACTACCGCCTAAAGACATGTGCACCGCTGAGTTCACCACAGCCTTACTCCCGCTCTCCAAGACTTGGAAGCCGCCCTGGTGCCCAGCAAGGGACGAATGGAGTAGGAACATGGGCTATAGCCACACAATGGCAGACCACTCAGCGGGAACAAAGGATGCAATCCAGCCATTTGTGACCACCAGAATGGCTGGGAGGGTTTTAGGGGAAGTGAAACAAGCCCCAGGGACAAAGTCAAATACCGTAGGATCTCACTTACAAGGAGAAGAAAAAACAAGCACTAACCAACAGGTGGCACTGGACATTTGATCGGGGGCGCCCAGAGGCAAAGCGGGGCGGTGGGGGAGGGTGAAAGAGATGATGAGGGACAAGTGTGTGGTGAGGGCCTGTGATTCGGCTTACGCTGGTGAAGAGGATGGAACCTACACGGAAGTCTAAATCGATGAGGATGTAAATCTGAAAGACATAGCATGTTCTCATGCAGGGTTATGGCAATAAATCCACCTAAAATCAAACATCCAAAAAGGGGTCCAGAATGACGGCATACAGCTTTGGGGGCTGAAAGAGATTAGAGAAGGTGAACTTCCAAGGATGGAAAATCACCTCAAAAGCCTGACTGATGCTACAGAAAGGTAGAGCATTCCAAATACATGAAGAGGAATCCTACCAAGAGAACCTGATCCGTGCTAAGCCCAGGAACCAACGGAAAACGTTACCGTCCATGATGTTCCTACTAATCCCCTTCACGAATAATCCAAACAGGCCCACATCTTCCCAAGTTCAGGCCACAGGTTGGTCCAAAAGTACAAGTCAGGGCCGGCCCTGTGGTGGAGCGGGCAAGTGCCCACGTTCCGCTTGGGTGGCCCGGGCCTCACTCTTTCACAGCGCGGGTGCAGATCACATTAGCACTGTTAGGGAATAGAGATTTCATGGTACGGTGCGGACAGAGGTCATAAAGGAGTAGCAATTGTGAGGGTCCGTTCTCAATACGCACCAGAAAAAGAACCGTGAGAATATTCCAATCTAGGAAGGCATCTGGTACACTTCCCCAAAGGAAGAAGGAAGGAAAACATGGGACCTGCCAAGGCGGAATTGGCAGAGTGCTAGGAGATGACACGATCATTGCGCATCAGAGGATTGCCTGGGCAACTTCAACTTGGGAGGGAGTCCAGGACTTTCTCTGGGGAAGGTCCACCCACTTGGCCATCTACCCACGACATAAGAGATAACACCCAGGGTAATCTTACAGGAAAGAGACCAGTGTCTAGAGAGAAGGGAGCAGGCCTTTCCAAGTTCGAGGAGAAAGTTAGAAACCGACAAGAAATCCAGAAAAAGGAAAACTATCCTACCTGGAAAGGGGGAGGAGTCAGACTGGTCTCAGATGGCTCTGAAACTCTGTGTGCTTGGAGGTTGTCAGGACAACTTGGCCTTCTGAGGTTCTTTATGACATCACGGTGAACATGTCCCCCAAGATGGCCGCATGGTTACAGTCTGAGGATTGGCCTAGGCTGGGCTATTAAAGGGAGACATACCCAGAAACAGCTTTGACAAACAGAAAGCGGGCACAGAAACTGGAAGAGATCAAACAGACTCTGATGCCAGGGATAAGAAAGGAATCCTTGGCAAGAAGCCAGAATAGAGGGACAAGCACTGAGAGGAGAACATTGTCATCTATTCAAGTCTATGGGGAGGCCATGCTGATTCAAGCTTGAAACTTGATTGGAAACACGAGGCCGCACTTGGGCCTTATCAGACCTACAGTGTCCTTCTGCCTTAAGCATAATCCAAAGTCAAGAAGGATCTCTTGAGGACGTTGAAGAGAAGAGTCGATGCCTCCTTTCCTAGGCCCCTAGCGTTCTTGGAAGATCAGTCTCACTTTCCATAGCTCTGGCGTCACGGGGGCCCACTGGCCACATGCTAATGCGTCCCAAGAGATGTCTTGGAAGCCTTGAAGGAATGGAGCCCTGTCATGCTTGGGGTAGGTCTCTTTGTTGGGAAGGGCTCTACAAGTGTGCTGAAAATCACCCTTTTCCAGAGGGCTTGGTTCCTTTGTGAAGGCCGCCCTCCCAGGCTAGAGTGCTCACTTTGGCTCCAATGAAATTCTCTCCCCCGACTTCTTGCCATAGAAGGATTATTGATTATGTGCTTTGACGCCATATGGAAGGAAGCTGGCTGAAAATTAGAACATTACAATTCTGTTTCCAGAAAAATAAACATGCCAGGGCTGAGGATGTAGGTCAAACAAATGGCACAGCCTATAGAAATAAAGTCAGCCCTTATCTAGATGGAATCTAGGGCAATGTTCAAGGGTCAGGGGTCAAGTTCGAAACTTCCCGACTCCACAAAAGAGAAAGAAAAATATCTTTCCTGGAGCGAGGAATTCATCAGATTTGTCTAATTTGTCTCAGAAAAACATTATGTCCATGAAGGGGGTTGCCAGGACCACCTCGAATTTGGAGTTTCTGATCTCAGGATGTCAAACCAAGAAAGATGAACACGGGTTGTCAGTGCTTCGCTTGACCTAGGCTAGGATAGCAAAGAGTCCTACAAGTGACCGGTGCAAATTCAAAGACAGCAGCCAAGAATCACGAAAGCACTCACACCTCGGCCTAGAGAACATACGGTGATTCAAGAAATACAAAATTAATCACTTGGACTGAAGGAGAACGGACTGATGAGCACATCTAAGGGAGATAGCTGAGAAAGACCATGACGAGTATACTGTGGAAAAGAAAAAAAGGTCCCAGAAAATGCAAGGCGAACAGATATCACACCTGAATAATCCACAATGAAAGATGTCAGTCTTTAGACACACTGTGCTGGAACGTTTGAAAGTCAGAGAAATTCACAAGCCAAAAAACGGCAACGAAGGTCAAACCTGGGCTCACTGGGAAGGGTGCGTTACGAGACTGCTCCAAGCGGGCTCTGAAGCCCTGTGTCCATGAAGTTTGCCGGGACAGCAGACGCACAACTATGACCAATCCTCTGACATCACAGTGGCCCCGACAAACAACCTGGCCTCATCTACACAGTGCCAGAGTTGGGCTCAAGCAGCATAGTCAAGTCCCATTGCACTCAACTGCAGGTTGCCAATGGAACATGAAAGGGGCCGGCCGGTGGTGCAGCGGTGAGGTCCGCAGCTTCTGGGTCGGTGGCCCGGGGTGGGCCGGGTGGAATCCTGGGGGTGAGCCTCCTCACCACTGCTTCAGTCATTCTGGGGCAGGCGTCCGAGGGGGTGCAGAGGCAGATGGGAAGGGACGTTAGGTAGGGCCAGACTTCCACAGCAAATACAGGAGCATTGCCAGCAGATGTGAGCACAGCGATGCACTTCTGCCAAAACAGAACCAATTACAAGTTGCAAAGAGTAGACAAACGGAAGCCAAACACAAACGAACAAAAAACACAGCTTGCCAGTACGAAGAAGAAGATGTCTATGAAGAACCTTAGCAAAACAGGTGAAAGCTATGTCAACCGAAAACTAGCAAACGTTTGGGGAAAGAAATTCAAGACGACACAAGGAAAAAGAAGGATATTCCGGGACCTAGGAATGGAAGAATTAACACACTTGAAACGTCCCTAGCGGAGAAAGGAATCTCTGGATTCCATGCAATCCCAGTCAAAGTTGCAGCCATATTTGCCAGAGAGATAGAAGAGAGAATCCTAAAGTTTCCAGCCAGCAACAAGAGACCCTGAATAGGCCAAGGAATCCTCAGGAAAACGAACAAAGCAGGACGTATCACACTTTCTGATTTCAACCTAGAGGACGAAGCGCTAGGTACCGAAACGGCACAGTCCGGGCCCAAAAACAGGCACACAGACCCATGCAACAGAATCGAGAGCCCAGAGCCCAACTCAAACATACAAGGACAGCCCACTTGCGACCAGGGAGCCAAGAGGAGACAGTGGACAAAGGAGAGTCTCTCCGATAAACGGTGCTGGGAAGCCTGAACAGCCACATGGAACACAACGAGAGTAGACCATGATGTTCCACCTGGCACACGCACCACCTGGAATGGATTAAAGCCCTGAATGGCACACTTGAAACCGTGAAACTTGTAGGAGAAGACCTAGGCAGAGTGCTCTTTGCCATCTGTCTGAGCAGCCTATTTGGAAGAAGCCTGTCTGACTGGGCAAGGGCAGCAAAGGAGACAAGAAACAAACGGGACCACCTCACATGCAGACGCTTCTGCGCAGTCAAGGAAACCATCGACTCAATGCAAAGACAGCACAACAACTGGGAGTGGATATTTGCAAAGCACACATCGGACAAGGCTTGAAAAGCCCAAAGATACAATCAACTCACACGTCTCCACAAGAAGAAGAACAAGCCAATGAAATCCTGGGCCAAAGATGGACACGGAGGTTTCTCCCAAGAAGATCTAAAGAGGGCCAACAGGTGCATGAAAACTTGTTCACCCTCATTAAGTCTGAGGCCAAGGCAAATCCAAACCGCAAGGACATAGCAGCTCACTGTGGTCAGAATGGCTATAAGGAGGCAGACAGGAAACAACAAGCGTCAGAGAGGAGGTGGAGAGAAGGGAAGCCTCCTGCACTGCTGTTGGCAGTGGAAACCGGTGCAGCCACTAGGCCAAGCGAGATGGAACTGGCTCCGAAATTTAAGAATCCATGTCCCATATGATCCAGCTATTCCTCTGGGGCGCGTTTAGCCAAAGAACTCGGAAACACTACCGCCTAAAGACATGTGCACCGCTGAGTTCACCACAGCCTTACTCCCGCTCTCCAAGACTTGGAAGCCGCCCTGGTGCCCAGCAAGGGACGAATGGAGTAGGAACATGGGCTATAGCCACACAATGGCAGACCACTCAGCGGGAACAAAGGATGCAATCCAGCCATTTGTGACCACCAGAATGGCTGGGAGGGTTTTAGGGGAAGTGAAACAAGCCCCAGGGACAAAGTCAAATACCGTAGGATCTCACTTACAAGGAGAAGAAAAAACAAGCACTAACCAACAGGTGGCACTGGACATTTGATCGGGGGCGCCCAGAGGCAAAGCGGGGCGGTGGGGGAGGGTGAAAGAGATGATGAGGGACAAGTGTGTGGTGAGGGCCTGTGATTCGGCTTACGCTGGTGAAGAGGATGGAACCTACACGGAAGTCTAAATCGATGAGGATGTAAATCTGAAAGACATAGCATGTTCTCATGCAGGGTTATGGCAATAAATCCACCTAAAATCAAACATCCAAAAAGGGGTCCAGAATGACGGCATACAGCTTTGGGGGCTGAAAGAGATTAGAGAAGGTGAACTTCCAAGGATGGAAAATCACCTCAAAAGCCTGACTGATGCTACAGAAAGGTAGAGCATTCCAAATACATGAAGAGGAATCCTACCAAGAGAACCTGATCCGTGCTAAGCCCAGGAACCAACGGAAAACGTTACCGTCCATGATGTTCCTACTAATCCCCTTCACGAATAATCCAAACAGGCCCACATCTTCCCAAGTTCAGGCCACAGGTTGGTCCAAAAGTACAAGTCAGGGCCGGCCCTGTGGTGGAGCGGGCAAGTGCCCACGTTCCGCTTGGGTGGCCCGGGCCTCACTCTTTCACAGCGCGGGTGCAGATCACATTAGCACTGTTAGGGAATAGAGATTTCATGGTACGGTGCGGACAGAGGTCATAAAGGAGTAGCAATTGTGAGGGTCCGTTCTCAATACGCACCAGAAAAAGAACCGTGAGAATATTCCAATCTAGGAAGGCATCTGGTACACTTCCCCAAAGGAAGAAGGAAGGAAAACATGGGACCTGCCAAGGCGGAATTGGCAGAGTGCTAGGAGATGACACGATCATTGCGCATCAGAGGATTGCCTGGGCAACTTCAACTTGGGAGGGAGTCCAGGACTTTCTCTGGGGAAGGTCCACCCACTTGGCCATCTACCCACGACATAAGAGATAACACCCAGGGTAATCTTACAGGAAAGAGACCAGTGTCTAGAGAGAAGGGAGCAGGCCTTTCCAAGTTCGAGGAGAAAGTTAGAAACCGACAAGAAATCCAGAAAAAGGAAAACTATCCTACCTGGAAAGGGGGAGGAGTCAGACTGGTCTCAGATGGCTCTGAAACTCTGTGTGCTTGGAGGTTGTCAGGACAACTTGGCCTTCTGAGGTTCTTTATGACATCACGGTGAACATGTCCCCCAAGATGGCCGCATGGTTACAGTCTGAGGATTGGCCTAGGCTGGGCTATTAAAGGGAGACATACCCAGAAACAGCTTTGACAAACAGAAAGCGGGCACAGAAACTGGAAGAGATCAAACAGACTCTGATGCCAGGGATAAGAAAGGAATCCTTGGCAAGAAGCCAGAATAGAGGGACAAGCACTGAGAGGAGAACATTGTCATCTATTCAAGTCTATGGGGAGGCCATGCTGATTCAAGCTTGAAACTTGATTGGAAACACGAGGCCGCACTTGGGCCTTATCAGACCTACAGTGTCCTTCTGCCTTAAGCATAATCCAAAGCCAAGAAGGATCTCTTGAGGACGTTGAAGAGAAGAGTCGATGCCTCCTTTCCTAGGCCCCTAGCGTTCTTGGAAGATCAGTCTCACTTTCCATAGCTCTGGCGTCACGGGGGCCCACTGGCCACATGCTAATGCGTCCCAAGAGATGTCTTGGAAGCCTTGAAGGAATGGAGCCCTGTCATGCTTGGGGTAGGTCTCTTTGTTGGGAAGGGCTCTACAAGTGTGCTGAAAATCACCCTTTTCCAGAGGGCTTGGTTCCTTTGTGAAGGCCGCCCTCCCAGGCTAGAGTGCTCACTTTGGCTCCAATGAAATTCTCTCCCCCGACTTCTTGCCGTGGAAGGATTATTGATTATGTGCTTTGACGCCATATGGAAGGAAGCCGGCTGAAAATTAGAACATTACAATTCTGTTTCCAGAAAAATAAACATGCCAGGGCTGAGGATGTAGGTCAAACAAATGGCACAGCCTATAGAAATAAAGTCAGCCCTTATCTAGATGGGATCTAGGGCAATGTTCAAGGGTCAGGGGTCAAGTTCGAAACTTCCCGAATCCACAAAAGAGAAAGAAAAATATCTTTCCTGGAGCGAGGAATTCATCAGATTTGTCTAATTTGTCTCAGAAAAACATTATGTCCATGAAGGGGGTTGCCAGGACCACCTCGAATTTGGAGTTTCTGATCTCAGGATGTCACACCAAGCCAGATGACCACGGGTTGTCAGTGCTTCGCTTGACCTAGGCTAGGATAGCAAAGAGTCCTACAAGTGACCGCTGCAAATTCAAAGACAGCAACCAAGAATCACGAAAGCACTCACACCTCGGCCTAGAGAACATACGGTGATTCAAGAAATACAAAATTAATCACTTGGACTGAAGGAGAACGGACTGATGAGCACATCTAAGGGAGATAGCTGAGAAAGACCATGACGAGTATACTGTGGAAAAGAAAAAAAGGTCCCAGAAAATGCAAGGCGAACAGATATCACACCTGAATAATCCACAATGAAAGATGTCAGTCTTTAGACACACTGTGCTGGAACGTTTGAAAGTCAGAGAAATTCACAAGCCAAAAAACGGCAACGAAGGTCAAACCTGGGCTCACTGGGAAGGGTGCGTTACGAGACTGCTCCAAGCGGGCTCTGAAGCCGTGTGTCCATGAAGTTTGCCGGGACAGCAGACGCACAACTGTGACCAATCCTCTGACGTCACAGTGGCCCCGACAAACAACCTGGGCTCATCTACACAGTGCCAGAGTTGGGCTCAAGCAGCATATTCAAGCCCCATTGCACTCAACTGCAGGTTGCCAAGGGAACATGAAAGGGGCCGGCCGGTGGTGCAGCGGTGAGGTCCGCAGCTTCTGGGTCGGTGGCCCGGGGTGGGCCGGGTGGAATCCTGGGGGTGAGCCTCCTCACCACTGCTTCAGTCATTCTGGGGCAGGCGTCCGAGGGGGTGCAGAGGCAGATGGGAAGGGACGTTAGATAGGGCCAGACTTCCACAGCAAATACAGGAGCATTGCCAGCAGATGTGAGCACAGCGATGCACTTCTGCCAAAACAGAACCAATTACAAGTTGCAAAGAGTAGACAAACGGAAGCCAAACACAAACGAACAAAAAACACAGCTTGCCAGTACGAAGAAGAAGATGTCTATGAAGAACCTTAGCAAAACAGGTGAAAGCTATGTCAACCGAAAACTAGCAAACGTTTGGGGAAAGAAATTCAAGACGACACAAGGAAAAAGAAGGATATTCCGGGACCTAGGAATGGAAGAATTAACACACTTGAAACGTCCCTAGCGGAGAAAGGAATCTCTGGATTCCATGCAATCCCAGTCAAAGTTGCAGCCATATTTGCCAGAGAGATAGAAGAGAGAATCCTAAAGTTTCCAGCCAGCAACAAGAGACCCTGAATAGGCCAAGGAATCCTCAGGAAAATGAACAAAGCAGGACGTATCACACTTTCTGATTTCAACATAGAGGACGAAGCGCTAGGTACCGAAACGGCACAGTCCGGGCCCAAAAACAGGCACACAGACCCATGCAACAGAATCGAGAGCCCAGAGCCCAACTCAAACATACAAGGACAGCCCATTTGCGACCAGGGAGCCAAGAGGAGACAGTGGACAAAGGAGAGTCTCTCCAAGAAACGGTGCTGGGAAGCCTGCACAACCACATGGAACACAACGAGAGTAGACCATGATGTGCCACCTGGCACACGCACCACCTGGAATGGATTAAAGCCCTGAATGGCACACTTGAAACAGTGAAACTTGTAGGAGAAGACCTAGGCAGAGTGCTCTTTGCCATCTGTCTGGGCCGCCTATTTGGAAGAAGCCTGTCTGACTGGGCAAGGGCAGCAAAGGAGACAAGAAACAAACGGGACCACCTCACATGCAGACGCTTCTGCCCAGTCAAGGAAACCATCGACTCAATGCAAAGACAGCACAACAACTGGGAGTGGATGTTTGCAAAGCACACATCGGACAAGGGGTGAAAAGCCCAAAGATACAATCAACTCACACGTCTCCACAAGAAAAAGAACAAGCCAATGAAATCCTGGGCCACAGATGGACACGGAGGTTTCTCCCAAGAAGATCTAAAGAGGGCCAACAGGTGCATGAAAACCTGTTCACCCTCATTAAGTCTGAGGCCAAGGCAAATCCAAACCGCAAGGACATAGCAGCTCACTGTGGTCAGAATGGCTATAAGGAGGCAGACAGGAAACAACAAGCGTCAGAGAGGAGGTGGAGAGAAGGGAAGCCTCCTGCACTGCTGCTGGCAGTGGAAACCGGTGCAGCCACTAGGCCAAGCGAAGTGGAACTGGCTCCGAAATTTAAGAATCCATGTCCCATATAATCCAGCTACTCCTCTGGGGCGCGTTTAGCCAAAGAACTCGGAAACACTACCGCCTAAAGACATGTGCACCGCTGAGTTCACCACAGCCTTACTCCCGCTCTCCAAGACTTGGAAGCCACCCTGGCGCCCAGCAAGGGACGAATGGAGAAGGAACATGGGCTATAGCCACACAATGGCAGACCACTCAGCGGGAACAAAGGATGCAATCCAGCCATTTGTGACCACCAGAATGGCTGGGAGGGTTTTAGGGGAAGTGAAACAAGCCCCAGGGACAAAGTCAAATACCGTAGGGTCTCACTTACAAGGAGAAGAAAAAACAAGCACTAACCAACAGGTGGCACTGGACATTTGATCGGGGGCGCCCAGAGGCAAAGCGGGGCGGTGGGGGAGGGTGAAAGAGATGATGAGGCACAAGTGTGTGGTGAGGGCCTGTGATTCGGCTTACGCTGGTGAAGAGGATGGAACCTACACGGAAGTCTAAATCGATGAGGATGTAAATCTGAAAGACATAGGATGTTCTAATGCAGGGTTATGGCAATAAATCCACCTAAAATCAAACATCCAAAAAGGGGTCCAGAATGACGGCATACAGCTTTGGGGGCTGAAAGAGATTAGAGAAGGTGAACTTCCAAGGATGGAAAATCACCTCAAAAGCCTGACTGATGCTACAGAAAGGTAGACCATTCCAAATACATGAAGAGGAATCCTACCAAGAGAACCTGATCCGTGCTAAGCCCAGGAACCAACGGAAAACGTTACCGTCCGTGATGTTCCTACTAATCACCTTCACGAATAATCCAAACAGGCCCACATCTTCCCAAGTTCAGGCCACAGGTTGGTCCAAAAGTACAAGTCAGGGCCGGCCCTGTGGTGGAGCGGGCAAGTGCCCACATTCCGCTTGGGTGGCCCCGGCCTCACTCTTTCACAGCGCGGGTGCAGATCACATTAGCACTGTTAGGGAATAGAGATTTCATGGTACGGTGCGGACAGAGGTCATAAAGGAGTAGCAATTGTGAGGGTCCGTTCTCAATACGCACCAGAAAAAGAACCGTGAGAATATTCCAATCTAGGAAGGCATCTGGTACACTTCCCCAAAGGAAGAAGGAAGGAAAACATGGGACCTGCCAAGGCGGAATTGGCAGAGTGCTAGGAGATGACACGATCATTGCGCATCAGAGGATTGCCTGGGCAACTTCAACTTGGGAGGGAGTCCAGGACTTTCTCTGGGGAAGGTCCACCCACTTGGCCATCTACCCACGACATAAGAGATAACACCCAGTGTAATCTTACAGGAAAGAAACCAGTGTCTAGAGAGAATGGAGCAGGCCTTTCCAAGTTCGAGGAGAAAGTTAGAAACCGACAAGAAATCCAGAAAAAGGAAAACTATCCTACCTGGAAAGGGGGAGGAGTCAGACTGGTCTGAGATGGCTCTGAAACTCTGTGTGCTTGGAGGTTGTCAGGACAACTTGGCCTTCTGAGGTTCTTTATGACATCACGGTGAACATGTCCCCCAAGATGGCCGCATGGTTACAGTCTGAGGATTGGCCTAGGCTGGGCTATTAAAGGGAGACATACCCAGAAACAGCTTTGACAAACAGAAAGCGGGCACAGAAACTGGAAGAGATCAAACAGACTCTGATGCCAGGGATAAGAAAGGAATCCTTGGCAAGAAGCCAGAATAGAGGGACAAGCACTGAGAGGAGAACATTGTCATCTATTCAAGTCTATGGGGAGGCCATGCTGATTCAAGCTTGAAACTTGATTGGAAACACGAGGCCGCACTTGGGCCTTATCAGACCTACAGTGTCCTTCTGCCTTAAGCATAATCCAAAGCCAAGAAGGATCTCTTGAGGACGTTGAAGAGAAGAGTCGATGCCTCCTTTCCTAGGCCCCTAGCGTTCTTGGAAGATCAGTCTCACTTTCCATAGCTCTGGCGTCACGGGGGCCCACTGGCCACATGCTAATGCATCCCAAGAGATGTCTTGGAAGCCTTGAAGGAATGGAGCCCTGTCATGCTTGGGGTAGGTCTCTTTGTTGGGAAGGGCTCTACAAGTGTGCTGAAAATCACCCTTTTCCAGAGGGCTTGGTTCCTTTGTGAAGGCCGCCCTCCCAGGCTAGAGTGCTCACTTTGGCTCCAATGAAATTCTCTCCCCCGACTTCTTGCCGTGGAAGGATTATTGATTATGTGCTTTGACACCATATGGAAGGAAGCTGGCTGAAAATTAGAACATTACAATTCTGTTTCCAGAAAAATAAACATGCCAGGGCTGAGGATGTAGGTCAAACAAATGGCACAGCCTATAGAAATAAAGTCAGCCCTTATCTAGATGGAATCTAGGGCAATGTTCAAGGGTCAGGGGTCAAGTTCGAAACTTCCCGAATCCACAAAAGAGAAAGAAAAATATCTTTCCTGGAGCGAGGAATTCATCAGATTTGTCTAATTTGTCTCAGAAAAACATTATGTCCATGAAGGGGGTTGCCAGGACCACCTCGAATTTGGAGTTTCTGATCTCAGGATGTCACACCAAGCCAGATGACCACGGGTTGTCAGTGCTTCGCTTGACCTAGGCTAGGATAGCAAAGAGTCCTACAAGTGACCGCTGCAAATTCAAAGACAGCAGCCAAGAATCACGAAAGCACTCACACCTCGGCCTAGAGAACATACGGTGATTCAAGAAATACAAAATTAATCACTTGGACTGAAGGAGAACGGACTGATGAGCACATCTAAGGGAGATAGCTGAGAAAGACCATGACGAGTATACTGTGGAAAAGAAAAAAAGGTCCCAGAAAATGCAAGGCGAACAGATATCACACCTGAATAATCCACAATGAAAGATGTCAGTCTTTAGACACACTGTGCTGGAACGTTTGAAAGTCAGAGAAATTCACAAGCCAAAAAACGGCAACGAAGGTCAAACCTGGGCTCACTGGGAAGGGTGCGTTACGAGACTGCTCCAAGCGGGCTCTGAAGCCCTGTGTCCATGAAGTTTGCCGGGACAGCAGACGCACAACTATGACCAATCCTCTGACGTCACAGTGGCCCCGACAAACAACCTGGCCTCATCTACACAGTGCCAGAGTTGGGCTCAAGCAGCATATTCAAGCCCCATTGCACTCAACTGCAGGTTGCCAATGGAACATGAAAGGGGCCGGCCGGTGGTGCAGCGGTGAGGTCCGCAGCTTCTGGGTCGGTGGCCCGGGGTGGGCCGGGTGGAATCCTGGGGGTGAGCCTCCTCACCACTGCTTCAGTCATTCTGGGGCAGGCGTCCGAGGGGGTGCAGAGGCAGATGGGAAGGGACGTTAGGTAGGGCCAGACTTCCACAGCAAATACAGGAGCATTGCCAGCAGATGTGAGCACAGCGATGCACTTCTGCCAAAACAGAACCAATTACAAGTTGCAAAGAGTAGACAAACGGAAGCCAAACACAAACGAACAAAAAACACAGCTTGCCAGTACGAAGAAGAAGATGTCTATGAAGAACCTTAGCAAAACAGGTGAAAGCTATGTCAACCGAAAACTAGCAAACGTTTGGGGAAAGAAATTCAAGACGACACAAGGAAAAAGAAGGATATTCCGGGACCTAGGAATGGAAGAATTAACACACTTGAAACGTCCCTAGCGGAGAAAGGAATCTCTGGATTCCATGCAATCCCAGTCAAAGTTGCAGCCATATTTGCCAGAGAGATAGAAGAGAGAATCCTAAAGTTTCCAGCCAGCAACAAGAGACCCTGAATAGGCCAAGGAATCCTCAGGAAAATGAACAAAGCAGGACGTATCACACTTTCTGATTTCAACATAGAGGACGAAGCGCTAGGTACCGAAACGGCACAGTCCGGGCCCAAAAACAGGCACACAGACCCATGCAACAGAATCGAGAGCCCAGAGCCCAACTCAAACATACAAGGACAGCCCATTTGCGACCAGGGAGCCAAGAGGAGACAGTGGACAAAGGAGAGTCTCTCCAAGAAACGGTGCTGGGAAGCCTGCACAGCCACATGGAACACAACGAGAGTAGACCATGATGTGCCACCTGGCACACGCACCACCTGGAATGGATTAAAGCCCTGAATGGCACACTTGAAACCGTGAAACTTGTAGGAGAAGACCTAGGCAGAGTGCTCTTTGCCATCTGTCTGGGCCGCCTATTTGGAAGAAGCCTGTCTGACTGGGCAAGGGCAGCAAAGGAGACAAGAAACAAACGGGACCACCTCACATGCAGACGCTTCTGCCCAGTCAAGGAAACCATCGACTCAATGCAAAGACAGCACAACAACTGGCAGTGGATGTTTGCAAAGCACACATCGGACAAGGGGTGAAAAGCCCAAAGATACAATCAACTCACACGTCTCCACAAGAAAAAGAACAAGCCAATGAAATCCTGGGCCACAGATGGACATGGAGGTTTCTCCCAAGAAGATCTAAAGAGGGCCAACAGGTGCATGAAAACCTGTTCACCCTCATTAAGTCTGAGGCCAAGGCAAATCCAAACCGCAAGGACATAGCAGCTCACTGTGGTCAGAATGGCTATAAGGAGGCAGACAGGAAACAACAAGCGTCAGAGAGGAGGTGGAGAGAAGGGAAGCCTCCTGCACTGCTGCTGGCAGTGGAAACCGGTGCAGCCACTAGGCCAAGCGAAGTGGAACTGGCTCCGAAATTTAAGAATCCATGTCCCATATAATCCAGCTACTCCTCTGGGGCGCGTTTAGCCAAAGAACTCGGAAACACTACCGCCTAAAGACATGTGCACCACTGAGTTCACCACAGCCTTACTCCCGCTCTCCAAGACTTGGAAGCCACCCTGGCGCCCAGCAAGGGACGAATGGAGAAGGAACATGGGCTATAGCCACACAATGGCAGACCACTCAGCGGGAACAAAGGATGCAATCCAGCCATTTGTGACCACCAGAATGGCTGGGAGGGTTTTAGGGGAAGTGAAACAAGCCCCAGGGACAAAGTCAAATACCGTAGGGTCTCACTTACAAGGAGAAGAAAAAACAAGCACTAACCAACAGGTGGCACTGGACATTTGATCGGGGGCGCCCAGAGGCAAAGCGGGGCGGTGGGGGAGGGTGAAAGAGATGATGAGGCACAAGTGTGTGGTGAGGGCCTGTGATTCGGCTTACGCTGGTGAAGAGGATGGAACCTACACGGAAGTCTAAATCGATGAGGATGTAAATCTGAAAGACATAGGATGTTCTAATGCAGGGTTATGGCAATAAATCCACCTAAAATCAAACATCCAAAAAGGGGTCCAGAATGACGGCATACAGCTTTGGGGGCTGAAAGAGATTAGAGAAGGTGAACTTCCAAGGATGGAAAATCACCTCAAAAGCCTGACTGATGCTACAGAAAGGTAGACCATTCCAAATACATGAAGAGGAATCCTACCAAGAGAACCTGATCCGTGCTAAGCCCAGGAACCAACGGAAAACGTTACCGTCCGTGATGTTCCTACTAATCACCTTCACGAATAATCCAAACAGGCCCACATCTTCCCAAGTTCAGGCCACAGGTTGGTCCAAAAGTACAAGTCAGGGCCGGCCCTGTGGTGGAGCGGGCAAGTGCCCACATTCCGCTTGGGTGGCCCCGGCCTCACTCTTTCACAGCGCGGGTGCAGATCACATTAGCACTGTTAGGGAATAGAGATTTCATGGTACGGTGCGGACAGAGGTCATAAAGGAGTAGCAATTGTGAGGGTCCGTTCTCAATACGCACCAGAAAAAGAACCGTGAGAATATTCCAATCTAGGAAGGCATCTGGTACACTTCCCCAAAGGAAGAAGGAAGGAAAACATGGGACCTGCCAAGGCGGAATTGGCAGAGTGCTAGGAGATGACACGATCATTGCGCATCAGAGGATTGCCTGGGCAACTTCAACTTGGGAGGGAGTCCAGGACTTTCTCTGGGGAAGGTCCACCCACTTGGCCATCTACCCACGACATAAGAGATAACACCCAGTGTAATCTTACAGGAAAGAAACCAGTGTCTAGAGAGAATGGAGCAGGCCTTTCCAAGTTCGAGGAGAAAGTTAGAAACCGACAAGAAATCCAGAAAAAGGAAAACTATCCTACCTGGAAAGGGGGAGGAGTCAGACTGGTCTGAGATGGCTCTGAAACTCTGTGTGCTTGGAGGTTGTCAGGACAACTTGGCCTTCTGAGGTTCTTTATGACATCACGGTGAACATGTCCCCCAAGATGGCCGCATGGTTACAGTCTGAGGATTGGCCTAGGCTGGGCTATTAAAGGGAGACATACCCAGAAACAGCTTTGACAAACAGAAAGCGGGCACAGAAACTGGAAGAGATCAAACAGACTCTGATGCCAGGGATAAGAAAGGAATCCTTGGCAAGAAGCCAGAATAGAGGGACAAGCACTGAGAGGAGAACATTGTCATCTATTCAAGTCTATGGGGAGGCCATGCTGATTCAAGCTTGAAACTTGATTGGAAACACGAGGCCGCACTTGGGCCTTATCAGACCTACAGTGTCCTTCTGCCTTAAGCATAATCCAAAGCCAAGAAGGATCTCTTGAGGACGTTGAAGAGAAGAGTCGATGCCTCCTTTCCTAGGCCCCTAGCGTTCTTGGAAGATCAGTCTCACTTTCCATAGCTCTGGCGTCACGGGGGCCCACTGGCCACATGCTAATGCATCCCAAGAGATGTCTTGGAAGCCTTGAAGGAATGGAGCCCTGTCATGCTTGGGGTAGGTCTCTTTGTTGGGAAGGGCTCTACAAGTGTGCTGAAAATCACCCTTTTCCAGAGGGCTTGGTTCCTTTGTGAAGGCCGCCCTCCCAGGCTAGAGTGCTCACTTTGGCTCCAATGAAATTCTCTCCCCCGACTTCTTGCCGTGGAAGGATTATTGATTATGTGCTTTGACACCATATGGAAGGAAGCTGGCTGAAAATTAGAACATTACAATTCTGTTTCCAGAAAAATAAACATGCCAGGGCTGAGGATGTAGGTCAAACAAATGGCACAGCCTATAGAAATAAAGTCAGCCCTTATCTAGATGGAATCTAGGGCAATGTTCAAGGGTCAGGGGTCAAGTTCGAAACTTCCCGAATCCACAAAAGAGAAAGAAAAATATCTTTCCTGGAGCGAGGAATTCATCAGATTTGTCTAATTTGTCTCAGAAAAACATTATGTCCATGAAGGGGGTTGCCAGGACCACCTCGAATTTGGAGTTTCTGATCTCAGGATGTCACACCAAGCCAGATGACCACGGGTTGTCAGTGCTTCGCTTGACCTAGGCTAGGATAGCAAAGAGTCCTACAAGTGACCGCTGCAAATTCAAAGACAGCAGCCAAGAATCACGAAAGCACTCACACCTCGGCCTAGAGAACATACGGTGATTCAAGAAATACAAAATTAATCACTTGGACTGAAGGAGAACGGACTGATGAGCACATCTAAGGGAGATAGCTGAGAAAGACCATGACGAGTATACTGTGGAAAAGAAAAAAAGGTCCCAGAAAATGCAAGGCGAACAGATATCACACCTGAATAATCCACAATGAAAGATGTCAGTCTTTAGACACACTGTGCTGGAACGTTTGAAAGTCAGAGAAATTCACAAGCCAAAAAACGGCAACGAAGGTCAAACCTGGGCTCACTGGGAAGGGTGCGTTACGAGACTGCTCCAAGCGGGCTCTGAAGCCCTGTGTCCATGAAGTTTGCCGGGACAGCAGACGCACAACTATGACCAATCCTCTGACGTCACAGTGGCCCCGACAAACAACCTGGCCTCATCTACACAGTGCCAGAGTTGGGCTCAAGCAGCATATTCAAGCCCCATTGCACTCAACTGCAGGTTGCCAATGGAACATGAAAGGGGCCGGCCGGTGGTGCAGCGGTGAGGTCCGCAGCTTCTGGGTCGGTGGCCCGGGGTGGGCCGGGTGGAATCCTGGGGGTGAGCCTCCTCACCACTGCTTCAGTCATTCTGGGGCAGGCGTCCGAGGGGGTGCAGAGGCAGATGGGAAGGGACGTTAGGTAGGGCCAGACTTCCACAGCAAATACAGGAGCATTGCCAGCAGATGTGAGCACAGCGATGCACTTCTGCCAAAACAGAACCAATTACAAGTTGCAAAGAGTAGACAAACGGAAGCCAAACACAAACGAACAAAAAACACAGCTTGCCAGTACGAAGAAGAAGATGTCTATGAAGAACCTTAGCAAAACAGGTGAAAGCTATGTCAACCGAAAACTAGCAAACGTTTGGGGAAAGAAATTCAAGACGACACAAGGAAAAAGAAGGATATTCCGGGACCTAGGAATGGAAGAATTAACACACTTGAAACGTCCCTAGCGGAGAAAGGAATCTCTGGATTCCATGCAATCCCAGTCAAAGTTGCAGCCATATTTGCCAGAGAGATAGAAGAGAGAATCCTAAAGTTTCCAGCCAGCAACAAGAGACCCTGAATAGGCCAAGGAATCCTCAGGAAAATGAACAAAGCAGGACGTATCACACTTTCTGATTTCAACATAGAGGACGAAGCGCTAGGTACCGAAACGGCACAGTCCGGGCCCAAAAACAGGCACACAGACCCATGCAACAGAATCGAGAGCCCAGAGCCCAACTCAAACATACAAGGACAGCCCATTTGCGACCAGGGAGCCAAGAGGAGACAGTGGACAAAGGAGAGTCTCTCCAAGAAACGGTGCTGGGAAGCCTGCACAGCCACATGGAACACAACGAGAGTAGACCATGATGTGCCACCTGGCACACGCACCACCTGGAATGGATTAAAGCCCTGAATGGCACACTTGAAACCGTGAAACTTGTAGGAGAAGACCTAGGCAGAGTGCTCTTTGCCATCTGTCTGGGCCGCCTATTTGGAAGAAGCCTGTCTGACTGGGCAAGGGCAGCAAAGGAGACAAGAAACAAACGGGACCACCTCACATGCAGACGCTTCTGCCCAGTCAAGGAAACCATCGACTCAATGCAAAGACAGCACAACAACTGGCAGTGGATGTTTGCAAAGCACACATCGGACAAGGGGTGAAAAGCCCAAAGATACAATCAACTCACACGTCTCCACAAGAAAAAGAACAAGCCAATGAAATCCTGGGCCACAGATGGACACGGAGGTTTCTCCCAAGAAGATCTAAAGAGGGCCAACAGGTGCATGAAAACCTGTTCACCCTCATTAAGTCTGAGGCCAAGGCAAATCCAAACCGCAAGGACATAGCAGCTCACTGTGGTCAGAATGGCTATAAGGAGGCAGACAGGAAACAACAAGCGTCAGAGAGGAGGTGGAGAGAAGGGAAGCCTCCTGCACTGCTGCTGGCAGTGGAAACCGGTGCAGCCACTAGGCCAAGCGAAGTGGAACTGGCTCCGAAATTTAAGAATCCATGTCCCATATAATCCAGCTACTCCTCTGGGGCGCGTTTAGCCAAAGAACTCGGAAACACTACCGCCTAAAGACATGTGCACCACTGAGTTCACCACAGCCTTACTCCCGCTCTCCAAGACTTGGAAGCCACCCTGGCGCCCAGCAAGGGACGAATGGAGAAGGAACATGGGCTATAGCCACACAATGGCAGACCACTCAGCGGGAACAAAGGATGCAATCCAGCCATTTGTGACCACCAGAATGGCTGGGAGGGTTTTAGGGGAAGTGAAACAAGCCCCAGGGACAAAGTCAAATACCGTAGGGTCTCACTTACAAGGAGAAGAAAAAACAAGCACTAACCAACAGGTGGCACTGGACATTTGATCGGGGGCGCCCAGAGGCAAAGCGGGGCGGTGGGGGAGGGTGAAAGAGATGATGAGGCACAAGTGTGTGGTGAGGGCCTGTGATTCGGCTTACGCTGGTGAAGAGGATGGAACCTACACGGAAGTCTAAATCGATGAGGATGTAAATCTGAAAGACATAGGATGTTCTAATGCAGGGTTATGGCAATAAATCCACCTAAAATCAAACATCCAAAAAGGGGTCCAGAATGACGGCATACAGCTTTGGGGGCTGAAAGAGATTAGAGAAGGTGAACTTCCAAGGATGGAAAATCACCTCAAAAGCCTGACTGATGCTACAGAAAGGTAGACCATTCCAAATACATGAAGAGGAATCCTACCAAGAGAACCTGATCCGTGCTAAGCCCAGGAACCAACGGAAAACGTTACCGTCCGTGATGTTCCTACTAATCACCTTCACGAATAATCCAAACAGGCCCACATCTTCCCAAGTTCAGGCCACAGGTTGGTCCAAAAGTACAAGTCAGGGCCGGCCCTGTGGTGGAGCGGGCAAGTGCCCACATTCCGCTTGGGTGGCCCCGGCCTCACTCTTTCACAGCGCGGGTGCAGATCACATTAGCACTGTTAGGGAATAGAGATTTCATGGTACGGTGCGGACAGAGGTCATAAAGGAGTAGCAATTGTGAGGGTCCGTTCTCAATACGCACCAGAAAAAGAACCGTGAGAATATTCCAATCTAGGAAGGCATCTGGTACACTTCCCCAAAGGAAGAAGGAAGGAAAACATGGGACCTGCCAAGGCGGAATTGGCAGAGTGCTAGGAGATGACACGATCATTGCGCATCAGAGGATTGCCTGGGCAACTTCAACTTGGGAGGGAGTCCAGGACTTTCTCTGGGGAAGGTCCACCCACTTGGCCATCTACCCACGACATAAGAGATAACACCCAGTGTAATCTTACAGGAAAGAAACCAGTGTCTAGAGAGAATGGAGCAGGCCTTTCCAAGTTCGAGGAGAAAGTTAGAAACCGACAAGAAATCCAGAAAAAGGAAAACTATCCTACCTGGAAAGGGGGAGGAGTCAGACTGGTCTGAGATGGCTCTGAAACTCTGTGTGCTTGGAGGTCGTCAGGACAACTTGGCCTTCTGAGGTTCTTTATGACATCACGGTGAACATGTCCCCCAAGATGGCCGCATGGTTACAGTCTGAGGATTGGCCTAGGCTGGGCTATTAAAGGGAGACATACCCAGAAACAGCTTTGACAAACAGAAAGCGGGCACAGAAACTGGAAGAGATCAAACAGACTCTGATGCCAGGGATAAGAAAGGAATCCTTGGCAAGAAGCCAGAATAGAGGGACAAGCACTGAGAGGAGAACATTGTCATCTATTCAAGTCTATGGGGAGGCCATGCTGATTCAAGCTTGAAACTTGATTGGAAACACGAGGCCGCACTTGGGCCTTATCAGACCTACAGTGTCCTTCTGCCTTAAGCATAATCCAAAGCCAAGAAGGATCTCTTGAGGACGTTGAAGAGAAGAGTCGATGCCTCCTTTCCTAGGCCCCTAGCGTTCTTGGAAGATCAGTCTCACTTTCCATAGCTCTGGCGTCACGGGGGCCCACTGGCCACATGCTAATGCATCCCAAGAGATGTCTTGGAAGCCTTGAAGGAATGGAGCCCTGTCATGCTTGGGGTAGGTCTCTTTGTTGGGAAGGGCTCTACAAGTGTGCTGAAAATCACCCTTTTCCAGAGGGCTTGGTTCCTTTGTGAAGGCCGCCCTCCCAGGCTAGAGTGCTCACTTTGGCTCCAATGAAATTCTCTCCCCCGACTTCTTGCCGTGGAAGGATTATTGATTATGTGCTTTGACACCATATGGAAGGAAGCCGGCTGAAAATTAGAACATTACAATTCTGTTTCCAGAAAAATAAACATGCCAGGGCTGAGGATGTAGGTCAAACAAATGGCACAGCCTATAGAAATAAAGTCAGCCCTTATCTAGATGGAATCTAGGGCAATGTTCAAGGGTCAGGGGTCAAGTTCGAAACTTCCCGAATCCACAAAAGAGAAAGAAAAATATCTTTCCTGGAGCGAGGAATTCATCAGATTTGTCTAATTTGTCTCAGAAAAACATTATGTCCATGAAGGGGGTTGCCAGGACCACCTCGAATTTGGAGTTTCTGATCTCAGGATGTCACACCAAGCCAGATGACCACGGGTTGTCAGTGCTTCGCTTGACCTAGGCTAGGATAGCAAAGAGTCCTACAAGTGACCGCTGCAAATTCAAAGACAGCAGCCAAGAATCACGAAAGCACTCACACCTCGGCCTAGAGAACATACGGTGATTCAAGAAATACAAAATTAATCACTTGGACTGAAGGAGAACGGACTGATGAGCACATCTAAGGGAGATAGCTGAGAAAGACCATGACGAGTATACTGTGGAAAAGAAAAAAAGGTCCCAGAAAATGCAAGGCGAACAGATATCACACCTGAATAATCCACAATGAAAGATGTCAGTCTTTAGACACACTGTGCTGGAACGTTTGAAAGTCAGAGAAATTCACAAGCCAAAAAACGGCAACGAAGGTCAAACCTGGGCTCACTGGGAAGGGTGCGTTACGAGACTGCTCCAAGCGGGCTCTGAAGCCCTGTGTCCATGAAGTTTGCCGGGACAGCAGACGCACAACTATGACCAATCCTCTGACGTCACAGTGGCCCCGACAAACAACCTGGCCTCATCTACACAGTGCCAGAGTTGGGCTCAAGCAGCATATTCAAGCCCCATTGCACTCAACTGCAGGTTGCCAATGGAACATGAAAGGGGCCGGCCGGTGGTGCAGCGGTGAGGTCCGCAGCTTCTGGGTCGGTGGCCCGGGGTGGGCCGGGTGGAATCCTGGGGGTGAGCCTCCTCACCACTGCTTCAGTCATTCTGGGGCAGGCGTCCGAGGGGGTGCAGAGGCAGATGGGAAGGGACGTTAGGTAGGGCCAGACTTCCACAGCAAATACAGGAGCATTGCCAGCAGATGTGAGCACAGCGATGCACTTCTGCCAAAACAGAACCAATTACAAGTTGCAAAGAGTAGACAAACGGAAGCCAAACACAAACGAACAAAAAACACAGCTTGCCAGTACGAAGAAGAAGATGTCTATGAAGAACCTTAGCAAAACAGGTGAAAGCTATGTCAACCGAAAACTAGCAAACGTTTGGGGAAAGAAATTCAAGACGACACAAGGAAAAAGAAGGATATTCCGGGACCTAGGAATGGAAGAATTAACACACTTGAAACGTCCCTAGCGGAGAAAGGAATCTCTGGATTCCATGCAATCCCAGTCAAAGTTGCAGCCATATTTGCCAGAGAGATAGAAGAGAGAATCCTAAAGTTTCCAGCCAGCAACAAGAGACCCTGAATAGGCCAAGGAATCCTCAGGAAAATGAACAAAGCAGGACGTATCACACTTTCTGATTTCAACATAGAGGACGAAGCGCTAGGTACCGAAACGGCACAGTCCGGGCCCAAAAACAGGCACACAGACCCATGCAACAGAATCGAGAGCCCAGAGCCCAACTCAAACATACAAGGACAGCCCATTTGCGACCAGGGAGCCAAGAGGAGACAGTGGACAAAGGAGAGTCTCTCCAAGAAACGGTGCTGGGAAGCCTGCACAGCCACATGGAACACAACGAGAGTAGACCATGATGTGCCACCTGGCACACGCACCACCTGGAATGGATTAAAGCCCTGAATGGCACACTTGAAACCGTGAAACTTGTAGGAGAAGACCTAGGCAGAGTGCTCTTTGCCATCTGTCTGGGCCGCCTATTTGGAAGAAGCCTGTCTGACTGGGCAAGGGCAGCAAAGGAGACAAGAAACAAACGGGACCACCTCACATGCAGACGCTTCTGCCCAGTCAAGGAAACCATCGACTCAATGCAAAGACAGCACAACAACTGGCAGTGGATGTTTGCAAAGCACACATCGGACAAGGGGTGAAAAGCCCAAAGATACAATCAACTCACACGTCTCCACAAGAAAAAGAACAAGCCAATGAAATCCTGGGCAACAGATGGACACGGAGGTTTCTCCCAAGAAGATCTAAAGAGGGCCAACAGGTGCATGAAAACCTGTTCACCCTCATTAAGTCTGAGGCCAAGGCAAATCCAAACCGCAAGGACATAGCAGCTCACTGTGGTCAGAATGGCTATAAGGAGGCAGACAGGAAACAACAAGCGTCAGAGAGGAGGTGGAGAGAAGGGAAGCCTCCTGCACTGCTGCTGGCAGTGGAAACCGGTGCAGCCACTAGGCCAAGCGAAGTGGAACTGGCTCCGAAATTTAAGAATCCATGTCCCATATAATCCAGCTACTCCTCTGGGGCGCGTTTAGCCAAAGAACTCGGAAACACTACCGCCTAAAGACATGTGCACCACTGAGTTCACCACAGCCTTACTCCCGCTCTCCAAGACTTGGAAGCCACCCTGGCGCCCAGCAAGGGACGAATGGAGAAGGAACATGGGCTATAGCCACACAATGGCAGACCACTCAGCGGGAACAAAGGATGCAATCCAGCCATTTGTGACCACCAGAATGGCTGGGAGGGTTTTAGGGGAAGTGAAACAAGCCCCAGGGACAAAGTCAAATACCGTAGGGTCTCACTTACAAGGAGAAGAAAAAACAAGCACTAACCAACAGGTGGCACTGGACATTTGATCGGGGGCGCCCAGAGGCAAAGCGGGGCGGTGGGGGAGGGTGAAAGAGATGATGAGGCACAAGTGTGTGGTGAGGGCCTGTGATTCGGCTTACGCTGGTGAAGAGGATGGAACCTACACGGAAGTCTAAATCGATGAGGATGTAAATCTGAAAGACATAGGATGTTCTAATGCAGGGTTATGGCAATAAATCCACCTAAAATCAAACATCCAAAAAGGGGTCCAGAATGACGGCATACAGCTTTGGGGGCTGAAAGAGATTAGAGAAGGTGAACTTCCAAGGATGGAAAATCACCTCAAAAGCCTGACTGATGCTACAGAAAGGTAGACCATTCCAAATACATGAAGAGGAATCCTACCAAGAGAACCTGATCCGTGCTAAGCCCAGGAACCAACGGAAAACGTTACCGTCCGTGATGTTCCTACTAATCACCTTCACGAATAATCCAAACAGGCCCACATCTTCCCAAGTTCAGGCCACAGGTTGGTCCAAAAGTACAAGTCAGGGCCGGCCCTGTGGTGGAGCGGGCAAGTGCCCACATTCCGCTTGGGTGGCCCCGGCCTCACTCTTTCACAGCGCGGGTGCAGATCACATTAGCACTGTTAGGGAATAGAGATTTCATGGTACGGTGCGGACAGAGGTCATAAAGGAGTAGCAATTGTGAGGGTCCGTTCTCAATACGCACCAGAAAAAGAACCGTGAGAATATTCCAATCTAGGAAGGCATCTGGTACACTTCCCCAAAGGAAGAAGGAAGGAAAACATGGGACCTGCCAAGGCGGAATTGGCAGAGTGCTAGGAGATGACACGATCATTGCGCATCAGAGGATTGCCTGGGCAACTTCAACTTGGGAGGGAGTCCAGGACTTTCTCTGGGGAAGGTCCACCCACTTGGCCATCTACCCACGACATAAGAGATAACACCCAGTGTAATCTTACAGGAAAGAAACCAGTGTCTAGAGAGAATGGAGCAGGCCTTTCCAAGTTCGAGGAGAAAGTTAGAAACCGACAAGAAATCCAGAAAAAGGAAAACTATCCTACCTGGAAAGGGGGAGGAGTCAGACTGGTCTGAGATGGCTCTGAAACTCTGTGTGCTTGGAGGTTGTCAGGACAACTTGGCCTTCTGAGGTTCTTTATGACATCACGGTGAACATGTCCCCCAAGATGGCCGCATGGTTACAGTCTGAGGATTGGCCTAGGCTGGGCTATTAAAGGGAGACATACCCAGAAACAGCTTTGACAAACAGAAAGCGGGCACAGAAACTGGAAGAGATCAAACAGACTCTGATGCCAGGGATAAGAAAGGAATCCTTGGCAAGAAGCCAGAATAGAGGGACAAGCACTGAGAGGAGAACATTGTCATCTATTCAAGTCTATGGGGAGGCCATGCTGATTCAAGCTTGAAACTTGATTGGAAACACGAGGCCGCACTTGGGCCTTATCAGACCTACAGTGTCCTTCTGCCTTAAGCATAATCCAAAGCCAAGAAGGATCTCTTGAGGACGTTGAAGAGAAGAGTCGATGCCTCCTTTCCTAGGCCCCTAGCGTTCTTGGAAGATCAGTCTCACTTTCCATAGCTCTGGCGTCACGGGGGCCCACTGGCCACATGCTAATGCGTCCCAAGAGATGTCTTGGAAGCCTTGAAGGAATGGAGCCCTGTCATGCTTGGGGTAGGTCTCTTTGTTGGGAAGGGCTCTACAAGTGTGCTGAAAATCACCCTTTTCCAGAGGGCTTGGTTCCTTTGTGAAGGCCGCCCTCCCAGGCTAGAGTGCTCACTTTGGCTCCAATGAAATTCTCTCCCCCGACTTCTTGCCGTGGAAGGATTATTGATTATGTGCTTTGACGCCATATGGAAGGAAGCCGGCTGAAAATTAGAACATTACAATTCTGTTTCCAGAAAAATAAACATGCCAGGGCTGAGGATGTAGGTCAAACAAATGGCACAGCCTATAGAAATAAAGTCAGCCCTTATCTAGATGGAATCTAGGGCAATGTTCAAGGGTCAGGGGTCAAGTTCGAAACTTCCCGAATCCACAAAAGAGAAAGAAAAATATCTTTCCTGGAGCGAGGAATTCATCAGATTTGTCTAATTTGTCTCAGAAAAACATTATGTCCATGAAGGGGGTTGCCAGGACCACCTCGAATTTGGAGTTTCTGATCTCAGGATGTCACACCAAGCCAGATGACCACGGGTTGTCAGTGCTTCGCTTGACCTAGGCTAGGATAGCAAAGAGTCCTACAAGTGACCGCTGCAAATTCAAAGACAGCAACCAAGAATCACGAAAGCACTCACACCTCGGCCTAGAGAACATACGGTGATTCAAGAAATACAAAATTAATCACTTGGACTGAAGGAGAACGGACTGATGAGCACATCTAAGGGAGATAGCTGAGAAAGACCATGACGAGTATACTGTGGAAAAGAAAAAAAGGTCCCAGAAAATGCAAGGCGAACAGATATCACACCTGAATAATCCACAATGAAAGATGTCAGTCTTTAGACACACTGTGCTGGAACGTTTGAAAGTCAGAGAAATTCACAAGCCAAAAAACGGCAACGAAGGTCAAACCTGGGCTCACTGGGAAGGGTGCGTTACGAGACTGCTCCAAGCGGGCTCTGAAGCCCTGTGTCCATGAAGTTTGCCGGGACAGCAGACGCACAACTATGACCAATCCTCTGACGTCACAGTGGCCCCGACAAACAACCTGGCCTCATCTACACAGTGCCAGAGTTGGGCTCAAGCAGCATATTCAAGCCCCATTGCACTCAACTGCAGGTTGCCAATGGAACATGAAAGGGGCCGGCCGGTGGTGCAGCGGTGAGGTCCGCAGCTTCTGGGTCGGTGGCCCGGGGTGGGCCGGGTGGAATCCTGGGGGTGAGCCTCCTCACCACTGCTTCAGTCATTCTGGGGCAGGCGTCCGAGGGGGTGCAGAGGCAGATGGGAAGGGACGTTAGGTAGGGCCAGACTTCCACAGCAAATACAGGAGCATTGCCAGCAGATGTGAGCACAGCGATGCACTTCTGCCAAAACAGAACCAATTACAAGTTGCAAAGAGTAGACAAACGGAAGCCAAACACAAACGAACAAAAAACACAGCTTGCCAGTACGAAGAAGAAGATGTCTATGAAGAACCTTAGCAAAACAGGTGAAAGCTATGTCAACCGAAAACTAGCAAACGTTTGGGGAAAGAAATTCAAGACGACACAAGGAAAAAGAAGGATATTCCGGGACCTAGGAATGGAAGAATTAACACACTTGAAACGTCCATAGCGGAGAAAGGAATCTCTGGATTCCATGCAATCCCAGTCAAAGTTGCAGCCATATTTGCCAGAGAGATAGAAGAGAGAATCCTAAAGTTTCCAGCCAGCAACAAGAGACCCTGAATAGGCCAAGGAATCCTCAGGAAAATGAACAAAGCAGGACGTATCACACTTTCTGATTTCAACGTAGAGGACGAAGCGCTAGGTACCGAAACGGCACAGTCCGGGCCCAAAAACAGGCACACAGACCCATGCAACAGAATCGAGAGCCCAGAGCCCAACTCAAACATACAAGGACAGCCCATTTGCGACCAGGGAGCCAAGAGGAGACAGTGGACAAAGGAGAGTCTCTCCAAGAAACGGTGCTGGGAAGCCTGCACAGCCACATGGAACACAACGAGAGTAGACCATGATGTGCCACCTGGCACACGCACCACCTGGAATGGATTAAAGCCCTGAATGGCACACTTGAAACCGTGAAACTTGTAGGAGAAGACCTAGGCAGAGTGCTCTTTGCCATCTGTCTGAGCCGCCTATTTGGAAGAAGCCTGTCTGACTGGGCAAGGGCAGCAAAGGAGACAAGAAACAAACGGGACCACCTCACATGCAGACGCTTCTGCCCAGTCAAGGAAACCATCGACTCAATGCAAAGACAGCACAACAACTGGCAGTGGATGTTTGCAAAGCACACATCGGACAAGGGGTGAAAAGCCCAAAGATACAATCAACTCACACGTCTCCACAAGAAAAAGAACAAGCCAATGAAATCCTGGGCCACAGATGGACACGGAGGTTTCTCCCAAGAAGATCTAAAGAGGGCCAACAGGTGCATGAAAACCTGTTCACCCTCATTAAGTCTGAGGCCAAGGCAAATCCAAACCGCAAGGACATAGCAGCTCACTGTGGTCAGAATGGCTATAAGGAGGCAGACAGGGAACAACAAGCGTCAGAGAGGAGGTGGAGAGAAGGGAAGCCTCCTGCACTGCTGCTGGCAGTGGAAACCGGTGCAGCCACTAGGCCAAGCGAAGTGGAACTGGCTCCGAAATTTAAGAATCCATGTCCCATATAATCCAGCTACTCCTCTGGGGCGCGTTTAGCCAAAGAACTCGGAAACACTACCGCCTAAAGACATGTGCACCGCTGAGTTCACCACAGCCTTACTCCCGCTCTCCAAGACTTGGAAGCCACCCTGGCGCCCAGCAAGGGACGAATGGAGAAGGAACATGGGCTATAGCCACACAATGGCAGACCACTCAGCGGGAACAAAGGATGCAATCCAGCCATTTGTGACCACCAGAATGGCTGGGAGGGTTTTAGGGGAAGTGAAACAAGCCCCAGGGAAAAAAGTCAAATACCGTAGGGTCTCACTTACAAGGAGAAGAAAAAACAAGCACTAACCAACAGGTGGCACTGGACATTTGATCGGGGGCGCCCAGAGGCAAAGCGGGGCGGTGGGGGAGGGTGAAAGAGATGATGAGGCACAAGTGTGTGGTGAGGGCCTGTGATTCGGCTTACGCTGGTGAAGAGGATGGAACCTACACGGAAGTCTAAATCGATGAGGATGTAAATCTGAAAGACATAGGATGTTCTAATGCAGGGTTATGGCAATAAATCCACCTAAAATCAAACATCCAAAAAGGGGTCCAGAATGACGGCATACAGCTTTGGGGGCTGAAAGAGATTAGAGAAGGTGAACTTCCAAGGATGGAAAATCACCTCAAAAGCCTGACTGATGCTACAGAAAGGTAGACCATTCCAAATACATGAAGAGGAATCCTACCAAGAGAACCTGATCCGTGCTAAGCCCAGGAACCAACGGAAAACGTTACCGTCCATGATGTTCCTACTAATCACCTTCACGAATAATCCAAACAGGCCCACATCTTCCCAAGTTCAGGCCACAGGTTGGTCCAAAAGTACAAGTCAGGGCCGGCCCTGTGGTGGAGCGGGCAAGTGCCCACGTTCCGCTTGGGTGGCCCCGGCCTCACTCTTTCACAGCGCGGGTGCAGATCACATTAGCACTGTTAGGGAATAGAGATTTCATGGTACGGTGCGGACAGAGGTCATAAAGGAGTAGCAATTTTGAGGGTCCGTTCTCAATACGCACCAGAAAAAGAACCGTGAGAATATTCCAATCTAGGAAGGCATCTGGTACACTTCCCCAAAGGAAGAAGGAAGGAAAACATGGGACCTGCCAAGGCGGAATTGGCAGAGTGCTAGGAGATGACACGATCATTGCGCATCAGAGGATTGCCTGGGCAACTTCAACTTGGGAGGGAGTCCAGGACTTTCTCTGGGGAAGGTCCACCCACTTGGCCATCTACCCACGACATAAGAGATAACACCCAGTGTAATCTTACAGGAAAGAAACCAGTGTCTAGAGAGAATGGAGCAGGCCTTTCCAAGTTCGAGGAGAAAGTTAGAAACCGACAAGAAATCCAGAAAAAGGAAAACTATCCTACCTGGAAAGGGGGAGGAGTCAGACTGGTCTGAGATGGCTCTGAAACTCTGTGTGCTTGGAGGTCGTCAGGACAACTTGGCCTTCTGAGGTTCTTTATGACATCACGGTGAACATGTCCCCCAAGATGGCCGCATGGTTACAGTCTGAGGATTGGCCTAGGCTGGGCTATTAAAGGGAGACATACCCAGAAACAGCTTTGACAAACAGAAAGCGGGCACAGAAACTGGAAGAGATCAAACAGACTCTGATGCCAGGGATAAGAAAGGAATCCTTGGCAAGAAGCCAGAATAGAGGGACAAGCACTGAGAGGAGAACATTGTCATCTATTCAAGTCTATGGGGAGGCCATGCTGATTCAAGCTTGAAACTTGATTGGAAACACGAGGCCGCACTTGGGCCTTATCAGACCTACAGTGTCCTTCTGCCTTAAGCATAATCCAAAGCCAAGAAGGATCTCTTGAGGACGTTGAAGAGAAGAGTCGATGCCTCCTTTCCTAGGCCCCTAGCGTTCTTGGAAGATCAGTCTCACTTTCCATAGCTCTGGCGTCACGGGGGCCCACTGGCCACATGCTAATGCGTCCCAAGAGATGTCTTGGAAGCCTTGAAGGAATGGAGCCCTGTCATGCTTGGGGTAGGTCTCTTTGTTGGGAAGGGCTCTACAAGTGTGCTGAAAATCACCCTTTTCCAGAGGGCTTGGTTCCTTTGTGAAGGCCGCCCTCCCAGGCTAGAGTGCTCACTTTGGCTCCAATGAAATTCTCTCCCCCGACTTCTTGCCGTGGAAGGATTATTGATTATGTGCTTTGACGCCATATGGAAGGAAGCCGGCTGAAAATTAGAACATTACAATTCTGTTTCCAGAAAAATAAACATGCCAGGGCTGAGGATGTAGGTCAAACAAATGGCACAGCCTATAGAAATAAAGTCAGCCCTTATCTAGATGGAATCTAGGGCAATGTTCAAGGGTCAGGGGTCAAGTTCGAAACTTCCCGAATCCACAAAAGAGAAAGAAAAATATCTTTCCTGGAGCGAGGAATTCATCAGATTTGTCTAATTTGTCTCAGAAAAACATTATGTCCATGAAGGGGGTTGCCAGGACCACCTCGAATTTGGAGTTTCTGATCTCAGGATGTCACACCAAGCCAGATGACCACGGGTTGTCAGTGCTTCGCTTGACCTAGGCTAGGATAGCAAAGAGTCCTACAAGTGACCGCTGCAAATTCAAAGACAGCAACCAAGAATCACGAAAGCACTCACACCTCGGCCTAGAGAACATACGGTGATTCAAGAAATACAAAATTAATCACTTGGACTGAAGGAGAACGGACTGATGAGCACATCTAAGGGAGATAGCTGAGAAAGACCATGACGAGTATACTGTGGAAAAGAAAAAAAGGTCCCAGAAAATGCAAGGCGAACAGATATCACACCTGAATAATCCACAATGAAAGATGTCAGTCTTTAGACACACTGTGCTGGAACGTTTGAAAGTCAGAGAAATTCACAAGCCAAAAAACGGCAACGAAGGTCAAACCTGGGCTCACTGGGAAGGGTGCGTTACGAGACTGCTCCAAGCGGGCTCTGAAGCCCTGTGTCCATGAAGTTTGCCGGGACAGCAGACGCACAACTATGACCAATCCTCTGACGTCACAGTGGCCCCGACAAACAACCTGGCCTCATCTACACAGTGCCAGAGTTGGGCTCAAGCAGCATATTCAAGCCCCATTGCACTCAACTGCAGGTTGCCAATGGAACATGAAAGGGGCCGGCCGGTGGTGCAGCGGTGAGGTCCGCAGCTTCTGGGTCGGTGGCCCGGGGTGGGCCGGGTGGAATCCTGGGGGTGAGCCTCCTCACCACTGCTTCAGTCATTCTGGGGCAGGCGTCCGAGGGGGTGCAGAGGCAGATGGGAAGGGACGTTAGGTAGGGCCAGACTTCCACAGCAAATACAGGAGCATTGCCAGCAGATGTGAGCACAGCGATGCACTTCTGCCAAAACAGAACCAATTACAAGTTGCAAAGAGTAGACAAACGGAAGCCAAACACAAACGAACAAAAAACACAGCTTGCCAGTACGAAGAAGAAGATGTCAATGAAGAACCTTAGCAAAACAGGTGAAAGCTATGTCAACCGAAAACTAGCAAACGTTTGGGGAAAGAAATTCAAGACGACACAAGGAAAAAGAAGGATATTCCGGGACCTAGGAATGGAAGAATTAACACACTTGAAACGTCCATAGCGGAGAAAGGAATCTCTGGATTCCATGCAATCCCAGTCAAAGTTGCAGCCATATTTGCCAGAGAGATAGAAGAGAGAATCCTAAAGTTTCCAGCCAGCAACAAGAGACCCTGAATAGGCCAAGGAATCCTCAGGAAAATGAACAAAGCAGGACGTATCACACTTTCTGATTTCAACGTAGAGGACGAAGCGCTAGGTACCGAAACGGCACAGTCCGGGCCCAAAAACAGGCACACAGACCCATGCAACAGAATCGAGAGCCCAGAGCCCAACTCAAACATACAAGGACAGCCCATTTGCGACCAGGGAGCCAAGAGGAGACAGTGGACAAAGGAGAGTCTCTCCAAGAAACGGTGCTGGGAAGCCTGCACAGCCACATGGAACACAACGAGAGTAGACCATGATGTGCCACCTGGCACACGCACCACCTGGAATGGATTAAAGCCCTGAATGGCACACTTGAAACCGTGAAACTTGTAGGAGAAGACCTAGGCAGAGTGCTCTTTGCCATCTGTCTGAGCCGCCTATTTGGAAGAAGCCTGTCTGACTGGGCAAGGGCAGCAAAGGAGACAAGAAACAAACGGGACCACCTCACATGCAGACGCTTCTGCCCAGTCAAGGAAACCATCGACTCAATGCAAAGACAGCACAACAACTGGCAGTGGATGTTTGCAAAGCACACATCGGACAAGGGGTGAAAAGCCCAAAGATACAATCAACTCACACGTCTCCACAAGAAAAAGAACAAGCCAATGAAATCCTGGGCCACAGATGGACACGGAGGTTTCTCCCAAGAAGATCTAAAGAGGGCCAACAGGTGCATGAAAACCTGTTCACCCTCATTAAGTCTGAGGCCAAGGCAAATCCAAACCGCAAGGACATAGCAGCTCACTGTGGTCAGAATGGCTATAAGGAGGCAGACAGGGAACAACAAGCGTCAGAGAGGAGGTGGAGAGAAGGGAAGCCTCCTGCACTGCTGCTGGCAGTGGAAACCGGTGCAGCCACTAGGCCAAGCGAAGTGGAACTGGCTCCGAAATTTAAGAATCCATGTCCCATATAATCCAGCTACTCCTCTGGGGCGCGTTTAGCCAAAGAACTCGGAAACACTACCGCCTAAAGACATGTGCACCGCTGAGTTCACCACAGCCTTACTCCCGCTCTCCAAGACTTGGAAGCCACCCTGGCGCCCAGCAAGGGACGAATGGAGAAGGAACATGGGCTATAGCCACACAATGGCAGACCACTCAGCGGGAACAAAGGATGCAATCCAGCCATTTGTGACCACCAGAATGGCTGGGAGGGTTTTAGGGGAAGTGAAACAAGCCCCAGGGAAAAAAGTCAAATACCGTAGGGTCTCACTTACAAGGAGAAGAAAAAACAAGCACTAACCAACAGGTGGCACTGGACATTTGATCGGGGGCGCCCAGAGGCAAAGCGGGGCGGTGGGGGAGGGTGAAAGAGATGATGAGGCACAAGTGTGTGGTGAGGGCCTGTGATTCGGCTTACGCTGGTGAAGAGGATGGAACCTACACGGAAGTCTAAATCGATGAGGATGTAAATCTGAAAGACATAGGATGTTCTAATGCAGGGTTATGGCAATAAATCCACCTAAAATCAAACATCCAAAAAGGGGTCCAGAATGACGGCATACAGCTTTGGGGGCTGAAAGAGATTAGAGAAGGTGAACTTCCAAGGATGGAAAATCACCTCAAAAGCCTGACTGATGCTACAGAAAGGTAGACCATTCCAAATACATGAAGAGGAATCCTACCAAGAGAACCTGATCCGTGCTAAGCCCAGGAACCAACGGAAAACGTTACCGTCCATGATGTTCCTACTAATCACCTTCACGAATAATCCAAACAGGCCCACATCTTCCCAAGTTCAGGCCACAGGTTGGTCCAAAAGTACAAGTCAGGGCCGGCCCTGTGGTGGAGCGGGCAAGTGCCCACGTTCCGCTTGGGTGGCCCCGGCCTCACTCTTTCACAGCGCGGGTGCAGATCACATTAGCACTGTTAGGGAATAGAGATTTCATGGTACGGTGCGGACAGAGGTCATAAAGGAGTAGCAATTTTGAGGGTCCGTTCTCAATACGCACCAGAAAAAGAACCGTGAGAATATTCCAATCTAGGAAGGCATCTGGTACACTTCCCCAAAGGAAGAAGGAAGGAAAACATGGGACCTGCCAAGGCGGAATTGGCAGAGTGCTAGGAGATGACACGATCATTGCGCATCAGAGGATTGCCTGGGCAACTTCAACTTGGGAGGGAGTCCAGGACTTTCTCTGGGGAAGGTCCACCCACTTGGCCATCTACCCACGACATAAGAGATAACACCCAGTGTAATCTTACAGGAAAGAAACCAGTGTCTAGAGAGAATGGAGCAGGCCTTTCCAAGTTCGAGGAGAAAGTTAGAAACCGACAAGAAATCCAGAAAAAGGAAAACTATCCTACCTGGAAAGGGGGAGGAGTCAGACTGGTCTGAGATGGCTCTGAAACTCTGTGTGCTTGGAGGTCGTCAGGACAACTTGGCCTTCTGAGGTTCTTTATGACATCACGGTGAACATGTCCCCCAAGATGGCCGCATGGTTACAGTCTGAGGATTGGCCTAGGCTGGGCTATTAAAGGGAGACATACCCAGAAACAGCTTTGACAAACAGAAAGCGGGCACAGAAACTGGAAGAGATCAAACAGACTCTGATGCCAGGGATAAGAAAGGAATCCTTGGCAAGAAGCCAGAATAGAGGGACAAGCACTGAGAGGAGAACATTGTCATCTATTCAAGTCTATGGGGAGGCCATGCTGATTCAAGCTTGAAACTTGATTGGAAACACGAGGCCGCACTTGGGCCTTATCAGACCTACAGTGTCCTTCTGCCTTAAGCATAATCCAAAGCCAAGAAGGATCTCTTGAGGACGTTGAAGAGAAGAGTCGATGCCTCCTTTCCTAGGCCCCTAGCGTTCTTGGAAGATCAGTCTCACTTTCCATAGCTCTGGCGTCACGGGGGCCCACTGGCCACATGCTAATGCGTCCCAAGAGATGTCTTGGAAGCCTTGAAGGAATGGAGCCCTGTCATGCTTGGGGTAGGTCTCTTTGTTGGGAAGGGCTCTACAAGTGTGCTGAAAATCACCCTTTTCCAGAGGGCTTGGTTCCTTTGTGAAGGCCGCCCTCCCAGGCTAGAGTGCTCACTTTGGCTCCAATGAAATTCTCTCCCCCGACTTCTTGCCGTGGAAGGATTATTGATTATGTGCTTTGACGCCATATGGAAGGAAGCCGGCTGAAAATTAGAACATTACAATTCTGTTTCCAGAAAAATAAACATGCCAGGGCTGAGGATGTAGGTCAAACAAATGGCACAGCCTATAGAAATAAAGTCAGCCCTTATCTAGATGGAATCTAGGGCAATGTTCAAGGGTCAGGGGTCAAGTTCGAAACTTCCCGAATCCACAAAAGAGAAAGAAAAATATCTTTCCTGGAGCGAGGAATTCATCAGATTTGTCTAATTTGTCTCAGAAAAACATTATGTCCATGAAGGGGGTTGCCAGGACCACCTCGAATTTGGAGTTTCTGATCTCAGGATGTCACACCAAGCCAGATGACCACGGGTTGTCAGTGCTTCGCTTGACCTAGGCTAGGATAGCAAAGAGTCCTACAAGTGACCGCTGCAAATTCAAAGACAGCAACCAAGAATCACGAAAGCACTCACACCTCGGCCTAGAGAACATACGGTGATTCAAGAAATACAAAATTAATCACTTGGACTGAAGGAGAACGGACTGATGAGCACATCTAAGGGAGATAGCTGAGAAAGACCATGACGAGTATACTGTGGAAAAGAAAAAAAGGTCCCAGAAAATGCAAGGCGAACAGATATCACACCTGAATAATCCACAATGAAAGATGTCAGTCTTTAGACACACTGTGCTGGAACGTTTGAAAGTCAGAGAAATTCACAAGCCAAAAAACGGCAACGAAGGTCAAACCTGGGCTCACTGGGAAGGGTGCGTTACGAGACTGCTCCAAGCGGGCTCTGAAGCCCTGTGTCCATGAAGTTTGCCGGGACAGCAGACGCACAACTATGACCAATCCTCTGACGTCACAGTGGCCCCGACAAACAACCTGGCCTCATCTACACAGTGCCAGAGTTGGGCTCAAGCAGCATATTCAAGCCCCATTGCACTCAACTGCAGGTTGCCAATGGAACATGAAAGGGGCCGGCCGGTGGTGCAGCGGTGAGGTCCGCAGCTTCTGGGTCGGTGGCCCGGGGTGGGCCGGGTGGAATCCTGGGGGTGAGCCTCCTCACCACTGCTTCAGTCATTCTGGGGCAGGCGTCCGAGGGGGTGCAGAGGCAGATGGGAAGGGACGTTAGGTAGGGCCAGACTTCCACAGCAAATACAGGAGCATTGCCAGCAGATGTGAGCACAGCGATGCACTTCTGCCAAAACAGAACCAATTACAAGTTGCAAAGAGTAGACAAACGGAAGCCAAACACAAACGAACAAAAAACACAGCTTGCCAGTACGAAGAAGAAGATGTCTATGAAGAACCTTAGCAAAACAGGTGAAAGCTATGTCAACCGAAAACTAGCAAACGTTTGGGGAAAGAAATTCAAGACGACACAAGGAAAAAGAAGGATATTCCGGGACCTAGGAATGGAAGAATTAACACACTTGAAACGTCCATAGCGGAGAAAGGAATCTCTGGATTCCATGCAATCCCAGTCAAAGTTGCAGCCATATTTGCCAGAGAGATAGAAGAGAGAATCCTAAAGTTTCCAGCCAGCAACAAGAGACCCTGAATAGGCCAAGGAATCCTCAGGAAAATGAACAAAGCAGGACGTATCACACTTTCTGATTTCAACGTAGAGGACGAAGCGCTAGGTACCGAAACGGCACAGTCCGGGCCCAAAAACAGGCACACAGACCCATGCAACAGAATCGAGAGCCCAGAGCCCAACTCAAACATACAAGGACAGCCCATTTGCGACCAGGGAGCCAAGAGGAGACAGTGGACAAAGGAGAGTCTCTCCAAGAAACGGTGCTGGGAAGCCTGCACAGCCACATGGAACACAACGAGAGTAGACCATGATGTGCCACCTGGCACACGCACCACCTGGAATGGATTAAAGCCCTGAATGGCACACTTGAAACCGTGAAACTTGTAGGAGAAGACCTAGGCAGAGTGCTCTTTGCCATCTGTCTGAGCCGCCTATTTGGAAGAAGCCTGTCTGACTGGGCAAGGGCAGCAAAGGAGACAAGAAACAAACGGGACCACCTCACATGCAGACGCTTCTGCCCAGTCAAGGAAACCATCGACTCAATGCAAAGACAGCACAACAACTGGCAGTGGATGTTTGCAAAGCACACATCGGACAAGGGGTGAAAAGCCCAAAGATACAATCAACTCACACGTCTCCACAAGAAAAAGAACAAGCCAATGAAATCCTGGGCCACAGATGGACACGGAGGTTTCTCCCAAGAAGATCTAAAGAGGGCCAACAGGTGCATGAAAACCTGTTCACCCTCATTAAGTCTGAGGCCAAGGCAAATCCAAACCGCAAGGACATAGCAGCTCACTGTGGTCAGAATGGCTATAAGGAGGCAGACAGGGAACAACAAGCGTCAGAGAGGAGGTGGAGAGAAGGGAAGCCTCCTGCACTGCTGCTGGCAGTGGAAACCGGTGCAGCCACTAGGCCAAGCGAAGTGGAACTGGCTCCGAAATTTAAGAATCCATGTCCCATATAATCCAGCTACTCCTCTGGGGCGCGTTTAGCCAAAGAACTCGGAAACACTACCGCCTAAAGACATGTGCACCGCTGAGTTCACCACAGCCTTACTCCCGCTCTCCAAGACTTGGAAGCCACCCTGGCGCCCAGCAAGGGACGAATGGAGAAGGAACATGGGCTATAGCCACACAATGGCAGACCACTCAGCGGGAACAAAGGATGCAATCCAGCCATTTGTGACCACCAGAATGGCTGGGAGGGTTTTAGGGGAAGTGAAACAAGCCCCAGGGACAAAGTCAAATACCGTAGGGTCTCACTTACAAGGAGAAGAAAAAACAAGCACTAACCAACAGGTGGCACTGGACATTTGATCGGGGGCGCCCAGAGGCAAAGCGGGGCGGTGGGGGAGGGTGAAAGAGATGATGAGGCACAAGTGTGTGGTGAGGGCCTGTGATTCGGCTTACGCTGGTGAAGAGGATGGAACCTACACGGAAGTCTAAATCGATGAGGATGTAAATCTGAAAGACATAGGATGTTCTAATGCAGGGTTATGGCAATAAATCCACCTAAAATCAAACATCCAAAAAGGGGTCCAGAATGACGGCATACAGCTTTGGGGGCTGAAAGAGATTAGAGAAGGTGAACTTCCAAGGATGGAAAATCACCTCAAAAGCCTGACTGATGCTACAGAAAGGTAGACCATTCCAAATACATGAAGAGGAATCCTACCAAGAGAACCTGATCCGTGCTAAGCCCAGGAACCAACGGAAAACGTTACCGTCCATGATGTTCCTACTAATCCCCTTCACGAATAATCCAAACAGGCCCACATCTTCCCAAGTTCAGGCCACAGGTTGGTCCAAAAGTACAAGTCAGGGCCGGCCCTGTGGTGGAGCGGGCAAGTGCCCACGTTCCGCTTGGGTGGCCCCGGCCTCACTCTTTCACAGCGCGGGTGCAGATCACATTAGCACTGTTAGGGAATAGAGATTTCATGGTACGGTGCGGACAGAGGTCATAAAGGAGTAGCAATTTTGAGGGTCCGTTCTCAATACGCACCAGAAAAAGAACCGTGAGAATATTCCAATCTAGGAAGGCATCTGGTACACTTCCCCAAAGGAAGAAGGAAGGAAAACATGGGACCTGCCAAGGCGGAATTGGCAGAGTGCTAGGAGATGACACGATCATTGCGCATCAGAGGATTGCCTGGGCAACTTCAACTTGGGAGGGAGTCCAGGACTTTCTCTGGGGAAGGTCCACCCACTTGGCCATCTACCCAAGACATAAGAGATAACACCCAGTGTAATCTTACAGGAAAGAAACCAGTGTCTAGAGAGAATGGAGCAGGCCTTTCCAAGTTCGAGGAGAAAGTTAGAAACCGACAAGAAATCCAGAAAAAGGAAAACTATCCTACCTGGAAAGGGGGAGGAGTCAGACTGGTCTGAGATGGCTCTGAAACTCTGTGTGCTTGGAGGTCGTCAGGACAACTTGGCCTTCTGAGGTTCTTTATGACATCACGGTGAACATGTCCCCCAAGATGGCCGCATGGTTACAGTCTGAGGATTGGCCTAGGCTGGGCTATTAAAGGGAGACATACCCAGAAACAGCTTTGACAAACAGAAAGCGGGCACAGAAACTGGAAGAGATCAAACAGACTCTGATGCCAGGGATAAGAAAGGAATCCTTGGCAAGAAGCCAGAATAGAGGGACAAGCACTGAGAGGAGAACATTGTCATCTATTCAAGTCTATGGGGAGGCCATGCTGATTCAAGCTTGAAACTTGATTGGAAACACGAGGCCGCACTTGGGCCTTATCAGACCTACAGTGTCCTTCTGCCTTAAGCATAATCCAAAGCCAAGAAGGATCTCTTGAGGACGTTGAAGAGAAGAGTCGATGCCTCCTTTCCTAGGCCCCTAGCGTTCTTGGAAGATCAGTCTCACTTTCCATAGCTCTGGCGTCACGGGGGCCCACTGGCCACATGCTAATGCGTCCCAAGAGATGTCTTGGAAGCCTTGAAGGAATGGAGCCCTGTCATGCTTGGGGTAGGTCTCTTTGTTGGGAAGGGCTCTACAAGTGTGCTGAAAATCACCCTTTTCCAGAGGGCTTGGTTCCTTTGTGAAGGCCGCCCTCCCAGGCTAGAGTGCTCACTTTGGCTCCAATGAAATTCTCTCCCCCGACTTCTTGCCGTGGAAGGATTATTGATTATGTGCTTTGACGCCATATGGAAGGAAGCCGGCTGAAAATTAGAACATTACAATTCTGTTTCCAGAAAAATAAACATGCCAGGGCTGAGGATGTAGGTCAAACAAATGGCACAGCCTATAGAAATAAAGTCAGCCCTTATCTAGATGGAATCTAGGGCAATGTTCAAGGGTCAGGGGTCAAGTTCGAAACTTCCCGAATCCACAAAAGAGAAAGAAAAATATCTTTCCTGGAGCGAGGAATTCATCAGATTTGTCTAATTTGTCTCAGAAAAACATTATGTCCATGAAGGGGGTTGCCAGGACCACCTCGAATTTGGAGTTTCTGATCTCAGGATGTCACACCAAGCCAGATGACCACGGGTTGTCAGTGCTTCGCTTGACCTAGGCTAGGATAGCAAAGAGTCCTACAAGTGACCGCTGCAAATTCAAAGACAGCAACCAAGAATCACGAAAGCACTCACACCTCGGCCTAGAGAACATACGGTGATTCAAGAAATACAAAATTAATCACTTGGACTGAAGGAGAACGGACTGATGAGCACATCTAAGGGAGATAGCTGAGAAAGACCATCACGAGTATACTGTGGAAAAGAAAAAAAGGTCCCAGAAAATGCAAGGCGAACAGATATCACACCTGAATAATCCACAATGAAAGATGTCAGTCTTTAGACACACTGTGCTGGAACGTTTGAAAGTCAGAGAAATTCACAAGCCAAAAAACGGCAACGAAGGTCAAACCTGGGCTCACTGGGAAGGGTGCGTTACGAGACTGCTCCAAGCGGGCTCTGAAGCCCTGTGTCCATGAAGTTTGCCGGGACAGCAGACGCACAACTATGACCAATCCTCTGACGTCACAGTGGCCCCGACAAACAACCTGGCCTCATCTACACAGTGCCAGAGTTGGGCTCAAGCAGCATATTCAAGCCCCATTGCACTCAACTGCAGGTTGCCAATGGAACATGAAAGGGGCCGGCCGGTGGTGCAGCGGTGAGGTCCGCAGCTTCTGGGTCGGTGGCCCGGGGTGGGCCGGGTGGAATCCTGGGGGTGAGCCTCCTCACCACTGCTTCAGTCATTCTGGGGCAGGCGTCCGAGGGGGTGCAGAGGCAGATGGGAAGGGACGTTAGGTAGGGCCAGACTTCCACAGCAAATACAGGAGCATTGCCAGCAGATGTGAGCACAGCGATGCACTTCTGCCAAAACAGAACCAATTACAAGTTGCAAAGAGTAGACAAACGGAAGCCAAACACAAACGAACAAAAAACACAGCTTGCCAGTACGAAGAAGAAGATGTCTATGAAGAACCTTAGCAAAACAGGTGAAAGCTATGTCAACCGAAAACTAGCAAACGTTTGGGGAAAGAAATTCAAGACGACACAAGGAAAAAGAAGGATATTCCGGGACCTAGGAATGGAAGAATTAACACACTTGAAACGTCCATAGCGGAGAAAGGAATCTCTGGATTCCATGCAATCCCAGTCAAAGTTGCAGCCATATTTGCCAGAGAGATAGAAGAGAGAATCCTAAAGTTTCCAGCCAGCAACAAGAGACCCTGAATAGGCCAAGGAATCCTCAGGAAAATGAACAAAGCAGGACGTATCACACTTTCTGATTTCAACATAGAGGACGAAGCGCTAGGTACCGAAACGGCACAGTCCGGGCCCAAAAACAGGCACACAGACCCATGCAACAGAATCGAGAGCCCAGAGCCCAACTCAAACATACAAGGACAGCCCATTTGCGACCAGGGAGCCAAGAGGAGACAGTGGACAAAGGAGAGTCTCTCCAAGAAACGGTGCTGGGAAGCCTGCACAGCCACATGGAACACAACGAGAGTAGACCATGATGTGCCACCTGGCACACGCACCACCTGGAATGGATTAAAGCCCTGAATGGCACACTTGAAACCGTGAAACTTGTAGGAGAAGACCTAGGCAGAGTGCTCTTTGCCATCTGTCTGAGCCGCCTATTTGGAAGAAGCCTGTCTGACTGGGCAAGGGCAGCAAAGGAGACAAGAAACAAACGGGACCACCTCACATGCAGACGCTTCTGCCCAGTCAAGGAAACCATCGACTCAATGCAAAGACAGCACAACAACTGGCAGTGGATGTTTGCAAAGCACACATCGGACAAGGGGTGAAAAGCCCAAAGATACAATCAACTCACACGTCTCCACAAGAAAAAGAACAAGCCAATGAAATCCTGGGCCACAGATGGACACGGAGGTTTCTCCCAAGAAGATCTAAAGAGGGCCAACAGGTGCATGAAAACCTGTTCACCCTCATTAAGTCTGAGGCCAAGGCAAATCCAAACCGCAAGGACATAGCAGCTCACTGTGGTCAGAATGGCTATAAGGAGGCAGACAGGGAACAACAAGCGTCAGAGAGGAGGTGGAGAGAAGGGAAGCCTCCTGCACTGCTGCTGGCAGTGGAAACCGGTGCAGCCACTAGGCCAAGCGAAGTGGAACTGGCTCCGAAATTTAAGAATCCATGTCCCATATAATCCAGCTACTCCTCTGGGGCGCGTTTAGCCAAAGAACTCGGAAACACTACCGCCTAAAGACATGTGCACCGCTGAGTTCACCACAGCCTTACTCCCGCTCTCCAAGACTTGGAAGCCACCCTGGCGCCCAGCAAGGGACGAATGGAGAAGGAACATGGGCTATAGCCACACAATGGCAGACCACTCAGCGGGAACAAAGGATGCAATCCAGCCATTTGTGACCACCAGAATGGCTGGGAGGGTTTTAGGGGAAGTGAAACAAGCCCCAGGGACAAAGTCAAATACCGTAGGGTCTCACTTACAAGGAGAAGAAAAAACAAGCACTAACCAACAGGTGGCACTGGACATTTGATCGGGGGCGCCCAGAGGCAAAGCGGGGCGGTGGGGGAGGGTGAAAGAGTTGATGAGGCACAAGTGTGTGGTGAGGGCCTGTGATTCGGCTTACGCTGGTGAAGAGGATGGAACCTACACGGAAGTCTAAATCGATGAGGATGTAAATCTGAAAGACATAGGATGTTCTAATGCAGGGTTATGGCAATAAATCCACCTAAAATCAAACATCCAAAAAGGGGTCCAGAATGACGGCATACAGCTTTGGGGGCTGAAAGAGATTAGAGAAGGTGAACTTCCAAGGATGGAAAATCACCTCAAAAGCCTGACTGATGCTACAGAAAGGTAGACCATTCCAAATACATGAAGAGGAATCCTACCAAGAGAACCTGATCCGTGCTAAGCCCAGGAACCAACGGAAAACGTTACCGTCCATGATGTTCCTACTAATCCCCTTCACGAATAATCCAAACAGGCCCACATCTTCCCAAGTTCAGGCCACAGGTTGGTCCAAAAGTACAAGTCAGGGCCGGCCCTGTGGTGGAGCGGGCAAGTGCCCACGTTCCGCTTGGGTGGCCCCGGCCTCACTCTTTCACAGCGCGGGTGCAGATCACATTAGCACTGTTAGGGAATAGAGATTTCATGGTACGGTGCGGACAGAGGTCATAAAGGAGTAGCAATTTTGAGGGTCCGTTCTCAATACGCACCAGAAAAAGAACCGTGAGAATATTCCAATCTAGGAAGGCATCTGGTACACTTCCCCAAAGGAAGAAGGAAGGAAAACATGGGACCTGCCAAGGCGGAATTGGCAGAGTGCTAGGAGATGACACGATCATTGCGCATCAGAGGATTGCCTGGGCAACTTCAACTTGGGAGGGAGTCCAGGACTTTCTCTGGGGAAGGTCCACCCACTTGGCCATCTACCCACGACATAAGAGATAACACCCAGGGTAATCTTACAGGAAAGAAACCAGTGTCTAGAGAGAATGGAGCAGGCCTTTCCAAGTTCGAGGAGAAAGTTAGAAACCGACAAGAAATCCAGAAAAAGGAAAACTATCCTACCTGGAAAGGGGGAGGAGTCAGACTGGTCTGAGATGGCTCTGAAACTCTGTGTGCTTGGAGGTTGTCAGGACAACTTGGCCTTCTGAGGTTCTTTATGACATCACGGTGAACATGTCCCCCAAGATGGCCGCATGGTTACAGTCTGAGGATTGGCCTAGGCTGGGCTATTAAAGGGAGACATACCCAGAAACAGCTTTGACAAACAGAAAGCGGGCACAGAAACTGGAAGAGATCAAACAGACTCTGATGCCAGGGATAAGAAAGGAATCCTTGGCAAGAAGCCAGAATAGAGGGACAAGCACTGAGAGGAGAACATTGTCATCTATTCAAGTCTATGGGGAGGCCATGCTGATTCAAGCTTGAAACTTGATTGGAAACACGAGGCCGCACTTGGGCCTTATCAGACCTACAGTGTCCTTCTGCCTTAAGCATAATCCAAAGCCAAGAAGGATCTCTTGAGGACGTTGAAGAGAAGAGTCGATGCCTCCTTTCCTAGGCCCCTAGCGTTCTTGGAAGATCAGTCTCACTTTCCATAGCTCTGGCGTCACGGGGGCCCACTGACCACATGCTAATGCGTCCCAAGAGATGTCTTGGAAGCCTTGAAGGAATGGAGCCCTGTCATGCTTGGGGTAGGTCTCTTTGTTGGGAAGGGCTCTACAAGTGTGCTGAAAATCACCCTTTTCCAGAGGGCTTGGTTCCTTTGTGAAGGCCGCCCTCCCAGGCTAGAGTGCTCACTTTGGCTCCAATGAAATTCTCTCCCCCGACTTCTTGCCGTGGAAGGATTATTGATTATGTGCTTTGACGCCATATGGAAGGAAGCCGGCTGAAAATTAGAACATTACAATTCTGTTTCCAGAAAAATAAACATGCCAGGGCTGAGGATGTAGGTCAAACAAATGGCACAGCCTATAGAAATAAAGTCAGCCCTTATCTAGATGGAATCTAGGGCAATGTTCAAGGGTCAGGGGTCAAGTTCGAAACTTCCCGAATCCACAAAAGAGAAAGAAAAATATCTTTCCTGGAGCGAGGAATTCATCAGATTTGTCTAATTTGTCTCAGAAAAACATTATGTCCATGAAGGGGGTTGCCAGGACCACCTCGAATTTGGAGTTTCTGATCTCAGGATGTCACACCAAGCCAGATGACCACGGGTTGTCAGTGCTTCGCTTGACCTAGGCTAGGATAGCAAAGAGTCCTACAAGTGACCGCTGCAAATTCAAAGACAGCAACCAAGAATCACGAAAGCACTCACACCTCGGCCTAGAGAACATACGGTGATTCAAGAAATACAAAATTAATCACTTGGACTGAAGGAGAACGGACTGATGAGCACATCTAAGGGAGATAGCTGAGAAAGACCATGACGAGTATACTGTGGAAAAGAAAAAAAGGTCCCAGAAAATGCAAGGCGAACAGATATCACACCTGAATAATCCACAATGAAAGATGTCAGTCTTTAGACACACTGTGCTGGAACGTTTGAAAGTCAGAGAAATTCACAAGCCAAAAAACGGCAACGAAGGTCAAACCTGGGCTCACTGGGAAGGGTGCGTTACGAGACTGCTCCAAGCGGGCTCTGAAGCCCTGTGTCCATGAAGTTTGCCGGGACAGCAGACGCACAACTATGACCAATCCTCTGACGTCACAGTGGCCCCGACAAACAACCTGGCCTCATCTACACAGTGCCAGAGTTGGGCTCAAGCAGCATATTCAAGCCCCATTGCACTCAACTGCAGGTTGCCAATGGAACATGAAAGGGGCCGGCCGGTGGTGCAGCGGTGAGGTCCGCAGCTTCTGGGTCGGTGGCCCGGGGTGGGCCGGGTGGAATCCTGGGGGTGAGCCTCCTCACCACTGCTTCAGTCATTCTGGGGCAGGCGTCCGAGGGGGTGCAGAGGCAGATGGGAAGGGACGTTAGGTAGGGCCAGACTTCCACAGCAAATACAGGAGCATTGCCAGCAGATGTGAGCACAGCGATGCACTTCTGCCAAAACAGAACCAATTACAAGTTGCAAAGAGTAGACAAACGGAAGCCAAACACAAACGAACAAAAAACACAGCTTGCCAGTACGAAGAAGAAGATGTCTATGAAGAACCTTAGCAAAACAGGTGAAAGCTATGTCAACCGAAAACTAGCAAACGTTTGGGGAAAGAAATTCAAGACGACACAAGGAAAAAGAAGGATATTCCGGGACCTAGGAATGGAAGAATTAACACACTTGAAACGTCCATAGCGGAGAAAGGAATCTCTGGATTCCATGCAATCCCAGTCAAAGTTGCAGCCATATTTGCCAGAGAGATAGAAGAGAGAATCCTAAAGTTTCCAGCCAGCAACAAGAGACCCTGAATAGGCCAAGGAATCCTCAGGAAAATGAACAAAGCAGGACGTATCACACTTTCTGATTTCAACCTAGAGGACGAAGCGCTAGGTACCGAAACGGCACAGTCCGGGCCCAAAAACAGGCACACAGACCCATGCAACAGAATCGAGAGCCCAGAGCCCAACTCAAACATACAAGGACAGCCCATTTGCGACCAGGGAGCCAAGAGGAGACAGTGGACAAAGGAGAGTCTCTCCAAGAAACGGTGCTGGGAAGCCTGCACAGCCACATGGAACACAACGAGAGTAGACCATGATGTGCCACCTGGCACACGCACCACCTGGAATGGATTAAAGCCCTGAATGGCACACTTGAAACCGTGAAACTTGTAGGAGAAGACCTAGGCAGAGTGCTCTTTGCCATCTGTCTGAGCCGCCTATTTGGAAGAAGCCTGTCTGACTGGGCAAGGGCAGCAAAGGAGACAAGAAACAAACGGGACCACCTCACATGCAGACGCTTCTGCCCAGTCAAGGAAACCATCGACTCAATGCAAAGACAGCACAACAACTGGCAGTGGATGTTTGCAAAGCACACATCGGACAAGGGGTGAAAAGCCCAAAGATACAATCAACTCACACGTCTCCACAAGAAAAAGAACAAGCCAATGAAATCCTGGGCCACAGATGGACACGGAGGTTTCTCCCAAGAAGATCTAAAGAGGGCCAACAGGTGCATGAAAACCTGTTCACCCTCATTAAGTCTGAGGCCAAGGCAAATCCAAACCGCAAGGACATAGCAGCTCACTGTGGTCAGAATGGCTATAAGGAGGCAGACAGGAAACAACAAGCGTCAGAGAGGAGGTGGAGAGAAGGGAAGCCTCCTGCACTGCTGCTGGCAGTGGAAACCGGTGCAGCCACTAGGCCAAGCGAAGTGGAACTGGCTCCGAAATTTAAGAATCCATGTCCCATATAATCCAGCTACTCCTCTGGGGCGCGTTTAGCCAAAGAACTCGGAAACACTACCGCCTAAAGACATGTGCATCGCTGAGTTCACCACAGCCTTACTCCCGCTCTCCAAGACTTGGAAGCCGCCCTGGTGCCCAGCAAGGGACGAATGGAGAAGGAACATGGGCTATAGCCACACAATGGCAGACCACTCAGCGGGAACAAAGGATGCAATCCAGCCATTTGTGACCACCCGAATGGCTGGGAGGGTTTTAGGGGAAGTGAAACAAGCCCCAGGGACAAAGTCAAATACCGTAGGATCTCACTTACAAGGAGAAGAAAAAACAAGCACTAACCAACAGGTGGCACTGGACATTTGATCGGGGGCGCCCAGAGGCAAAGCGGGGCGGTGGGGGAGGGTGAAAGAGATGATGAGGCACAAGTGTGTGGTGAGGGCCTGTGATTCGGCTTACGCTGGTGAAGAGGATGGAACCTACACGGAAGTCTAAATCGATGAGGATGTAAATCTGAAAGACATAGGATGTTCGAATGCAGGGTTATGGCAATAAATCCACCTAAAATCAAACATCCAAAAAGGGGTCCAGAATGACGGCATACAGCTTTGGGGGCTGAAAGAGATTAGAGAAGGTGAACTTCCAAGGATGGAAAATCACCTCAAAAGCCTGACTGATGCTACAGAAAGGTAGACCATTCCAAATACATGAAGAGGAATCCTACCAGGAGAACCTGATCCGTGCTAAGCCCAGGAACCAACGGAAAACGTTACCGTCCATGATGTTCCTACTAATCACCTTCACGAATAATCCAAACAGGCCCACATCTTCCCAAGTTCAGGCCACAGGTTGGTCCAAAAGTACAAGTCAGGGCCGGCCCTGTGGTGGAGCGGGCAAGTGCCCACATTCCGCTTGGGTGGCCCCGGTCTCACTCTTTCACAGCGCGGGTGCAGATCACATTAGCACTGTTAGGGAATAGAGATTTCATGGTACGGTGCGGACAGAGGTCATAAAGGAGTAGCAATTGTGAGGGTCCGTTCTCAATACGCACCAGAAAAAGGACCGTGAGAATATTCCAATCTAGGAAAGCATCTGGTACACTTCCCCAAAGGAAGAAGGAAGGAAAACATGGGACCTGCCAAGGCGGAATTGGCAGAGTGCTAGGAGATGACACGATCATTGCGCATCATAGGATTGCCTGGGCATCTTCAACTTGGGAGGGAGTCCAGGACTTTCTCTGGGGAAGGTCCACCCACTTGGCCATCTACCCAAGACATAAGAGATAACACCCAGGGTAATCTTACAGGAAAGAGACCAGTGTCTAGAGAGAAGGGAGCAGGCCTTTCCAAGTTCGAGGAGAAAGTTAGAAACCGACAAGAAATCCAGAAAAAGGAAAACTATCCTACCTGGAAAGGGGGAGGAGTCAGACTGGTCTGAGATGGCTCTGAAACTCTGTGTGCTTGGAGGTTGTCAGGACAACTTGGCCTTCTGAGGTTCTTTATGACATCACGGTGAACATGTCCCCCAAGATGGCCGCATGGTTACAGTCTGAGGATTGGCCTAGGCTGGGCTATTAAAGGGAGACATACCCAGAAACAGCTTTGACAAACAGAAAGCGGGCACAGAAACTGGAAGAGATCAAACAGACTCTGATGCCAGGGATAAGAAAGGAATCCTTGGCAAGAAGCCAGAATAGAGGGACAAGCACTGAGAGGAGAACATTGTCATCTATTCAAGTCTATGGGGAGGCCATGCTGATTCAAGCTTGAAACTTGATTGGAAACACGAGGCCGCACTTGGGCCTTATGAGACCTACAGTGTCCTTCTGCCTTAAGCATAATCCAAAGTCAAGAAGGATCTCTTGAGGACGTTGAAGAGAAGTGTCGATGCCTCCTTTCCTAGGCCCCTAGCGTTCTTGGAAGACCAGTCTCACTTTCCATAGCTCTGGCGTCACGGGGGCCCACTGGCCACATGCTAATGCGTCCCAAGAGATGTCTTGGAAGCCTTGAAGGAATGGAGCCCTGTCATGCTTGGGGTAGGTCTCTTTGTTTGGAAGGGCTCTACAAGTGTGCTGAAAATCACCCTTTTCCAGAGGGCTTGGTTCCTTTGTGAAGGCCGCCCTCCCAGGCTAGAGTGCTCACTTTGGCTCCAATGAAATTCTCTCCCCCGACTTCTTGCCGTAGAAGGATTATTGATTGTGTGCTTTGACGCCATATGGAAGGAAGCCGGCTGAAAATTAGAACATTACAATTCTGTTTCCAGAAAAATAAACATGCCAGGGCTGAGGATGTAGGTCAAACAAATGGCACAGCCTATAGAAATAAAGTCAGCCCTTATCTAGATGGAATCTAGGGCAATGTTCAAGGGTCAGGGGTCAAGTTCGAAACTTCCCGACTCCACAAAAGAGAAAGAAAAATATCTTTCCTGGAGCGAGGAATTCATCAGATTTGTCTAATTTGTCTCAGAAAAACATTATGTCCATGAAGGGGGTTGCCAGGACCACCTCGAATTTGGAGTTTCTGATCTCAGGATGTCAAACCAAGAAAGATGAACACGGGTTGTCAGTGCTTCGCTTGACCTAGGCTAGGATAGCAAAGAGTCGTACAAGTGACCGGTGGAAATTCAAAGACAGCAGCCAAGAATCACGAAAGCACTCACACCTCGGCCTAGAGAACATACGGTGATTCAAGAAATACAAAATTAATCACTTGGACTGAAGGAGAACGGACTGATGAGCACATCTAAGGGAGATAGCTGAGAAAGACCATGACGAGTATACTGTGGAAAAGAAAAAAAGGTCCCAGAAAATGCAAGGCGAACAGATATCACACCTGAATAATCCACAATGAAAGATGTCAGTCTTTAGACACACTGTGCTGGAACGTTTGAAAGTCAGAGAAATTCACAAGCCAAAAAACGGCAACGAAGGTCAAACCTGGGCTCACTGGGAAGGGTGCATTACGAGACTGCTCCAAGCGGGCTCTGAAGCCCTGTGTCCATGAAGTTTGCCGGGACAGCAGACGCACAACTATGACCAATCCTCTGACGTCACAGTGGCCCCGACAAACAACCTGGCCTCATCTACACAGTGCCAGAGTTGGGCTCAAGCAGCATATTCAAGCCCCATTGCACTCAACTGCAGGTTGCCAATGGAACATGAAAGGGGCCGGCCGGTGGTGCAGCGGTGAGGTCCGCAGCTTCTGGGTCGGTGGCCCGGGGTGGGCCGGGTGGAATCCTGGGGGTGAGCCTCCTCACCACTGCTTCAGTCATTCTGGGGCAGGCGTCCGAGGGGGTGCAGAGGCAGATGGGAAGGGACGTTAGGTAGGGCCAGACTTCCACAGCAAATACAGGAGCATTGCCAGCAGATGTGAGCACAGCGATGCACTTCTGCCAAAACAGAACCAATTACAAGTTGCAAAGAGTAGACAAACGGAAGCCAAACACAAACGAACAAAAAACACAGCTTGCCAGTACGAAGAAGAAGATGTCTATGAAGAACCTTAGCAAAACAGGTGAAAGCTATGTCAACCGAAAACTAGCAAACGTTTGGGGAAAGAAATTCAAGACGACACAAGGAAAAAGAAGGATATTCCGGGACCTAGGAATGGAAGAATTAACACACTTGAAACGTCCATAGCGGAGAAAGGAATCTCTGGATTCCATGCAATCCCAGTCAAAGTTGCAGCCATATTTGCCAGAGAGATAGAAGAGAGAATCCTAAAGTTTCCAGCCAGCAACAAGAGACCCTGAATAGGCCAAGGAATCCTCAGGAAAATGAACAAAGCAGGACGTATCACACTTTCTGATTTCAACGTAGAGGACGAAGCGCTAGGTACCGAAACGGCACAGTCCGGGCCCAAAAACAGGCACACAGACCCATGCAACAGAATCGAGAGCCCAGAGCCCAACTCAAACATACAAGGACAGCCCATTTGCGACCAGGGAGCCAAGAGGAGACAGTGGACAAAGGAGAGTCTCTCCAAGAAACGGTGCTGGGAAGCCTGCACAGCCACATGGAACACAACGAGAGTAGACCATGATGTGCCACCTGGCACACGCACCACCTGGAATGGATTAAAGCCCTGAATGGCACACTTGAAACCGTGAAACTTGTAGGAGAAGACCTAGGCAGAGTGCTCTTTGCCATCTGTCTGAGCCGCCTATTTGGAAGAAGCCTGTCTGACTGGGCAAGGGCAGCAAAGGAGACAAGAAACAAACGGGACCACCTCAAATGCAGACGCTTCTGCCCAGTCAAGGAAACCATCGACTCAATGCAAAGACAGCACAACAACTGGCAGTGGATGTTTGCAAAGCACACATCGGACAAGGGGTGAAAAGCCCAAAGATACAATCAACTCACACGTCTCCACAAGAAAAAGAACAAGCCAATGAAATCCTGGGCCACAGATGGACACGGAGGTTTCTCCCAAGAAGATCTAAAGAGGGCCAACAGGTGCATGAAAACCTGTTCACCCTCATTAAGTCTGAGGCCAAGGCAAATCCAAACCGCAAGGACATAGCAGCTCACTGTGGTCAGAATGGCTATAAGGAGGCAGACAGGAAACAACAAGCGTCAGAAAGGAGGTGGAGAGAAGGGAAGCCTCCTGCACTGCTGCTGGCAGTGGAAACCGGTGCAGCCACTAGGCCAAGCGAAGTGGAACTGGCTCCGAAATTTAAGAATCCATGTCCCATATAATCCAGCTACTCCTCTGGGGCGTGTTTAGCCAAAGAACTCGGAAACACTACCGCCTAAAGACATGTGCATCGCTGAGTTCACCACAGCCTTACTCCCGCTCTCCAAGACTTGGAAGCCGCCCTGGTGCCCAGCAAGGGACGAATGGAGAAGGAACATGGGCTATAGCCACACAATGGCAGACCACTCAGCGGGAACAAAGGATGCAATCCAGCCATTTGTGACCACCCGAATGGCTGGGAGGGTTTTAGGGGAAGTGAAACAAGCCCCAGGGACAAAGTCAAATACCGTAGGATCTCACTTACAAGGAGAAGGAAAAACAAGCACTAACCAACAGGTGGCACTGGACATTTGATCGGGGGCGCCCAGAGGCAAAGCGGGGCGGTGGGGGAGGGTGAAAGAGATGATGAGGCACAAGTGTGTGGTGAGGGCCTGTGATTCGGCTTACGCTGGTGAAGAGGATGGAACCTACACGGAAGTCTAAATCGATGAGGATGTAAATCTGAAAGACATAGGATGTTCGAATGCAGGGTTATGGCAATAAATCCACCTAAAATCAAACATCCAAAAAGGGGTCCAGAATGACGGCATACAGCTTTGGGGGCTGAAAGAGATTAGAGAAGGTGAACTTCCAAGGATGGAAAATCACCTCAAAAGCCTGACTGATGCTACAGAAAGGTAGACCATTCCAAATACATGAAGAGGAATCCTACCAGGAGAACCTGATCCGTGCTAAGCCCAGGAACCAACGGAAAACGTTACCGTCCATGATGTTCCTACTAATCACCTTCACGAATAATCCAAACAGGCCCACATCTTCCCAAGTTCAGGCCACAGGTTGGTCCAAAAGTACAAGTCAGGGCCGGCCCTGTGGTGGAGCGGGCAAGTGCCCACATTCCGCTTGGGTGGCCCCGGTCTCACTCTTTCACAGCGCGGGTGCAGATCACATTAGCACTGTTAGGGAATAGAGATTTCATGGTACGGTGCGGACAGAGGTCATAAAGGAGTAGCAATTGTGAGGGTCCGTTCTCAATACGCACCAGAAAAAGGACCGTGAGAATATTCCAATCTAGGAAAGCATCTGGTACACTTCCCCAAAGGAAGAAGGAAGGAAAACATGGGACCTGCCAAGGCGGAATTGGCAGAGTGCTAGGAGATGACACGATCATTGCGCATCATAGGATTGCCTGGGCATCTTCAACTTGGGAGGGAGTCCAGGACTTTCTCTGGGGAAGGTCCACCCACTTGGCCATCTACCCAAGACATAAGAGATAACACCCAGGGTAATCTTACAGGAAAGAGACCAGTGTCTAGAGAGAAGGGAGCAGGCCTTTCCAAGTTCGAGGAGAAAGTTAGAAACCGACAAGAAATCCAGAAAAAGGAAAACTATCCTACCTGGAAAGGGGGAGGAGTCAGACTGGTCTGAGATGGCTCTGAAACTCTGTGTGCTTGGAGGTTGTCAGGACAACTTGGCCTTCTGAGGTTCTTTATGACATCACGGTGAACATGTCCCCCAAGATGGCCGCATGGTTACAGTCTGAGGATTGGCCTAGGCTGGGCTATTAAAGGGAGACATACCCAGAAACAGCTTTGACAAACAGAAAGCGGGCACAGAAACTGGAAGAGATCAAACAGACTCTGATGCCAGGGATAAGAAAGGAATCCTTGGCAAGAAGCCAGAATAGAGGGACAAGCACTGAGAGGAGAACATTGTCATCTATTCAAGTCTATGGGGAGGCCATGCTGATTCAAGCTTGAAACTTGATTGGAAACACGAGGCCGCACTTGGGCCTTATGAGACCTACAGTGTCCTTCTGCCTTAAGCATAATCCAAAGTCAAGAAGGATCTCTTGAGGACGTTGAAGAGAAGTGTCGATGCCTCCTTTCCTAGGCCCCTAGCGTTCTTGGAAGACCAGTCTCACTTTCCATAGCTCTGGCGTCACGGGGGCCCACTGGCCACATGCTAATGCGTCCCAAGAGATGTCTTGGAAGCCTTGAAGGAATGGAGCCCTGTCATGCTTGGGGTAGGTCTCTTTGTTTGGAAGGGCTCTACAAGTGTGCTGAAAATCACCCTTTTCCAGAGGGCTTGGTTCCTTTGTGAAGGCCGCCCTCCCAGGCTAGAGTGCTCACTTTGGCTCCAATGAAATTCTCTCCCCCGACTTCTTGCCGTAGAAGGATTATTGATTGTGTGCTTTGACGCCATATGGAAGGAAGCCGGCTGAAAATTAGAACATTACAATTCTGTTTCCAGAAAAATAAACATGCCAGGGCTGAGGATGTAGGTCAAACAAATGGCACAGCCTATAGAAATAAAGTCAGCCCTTATCTAGATGGAATCTAGGGCAATGTTCAAGGGTCAGGGGTCAAGTTCGAAACTTCCCGACTCCACAAAAGAGAAAGAAAAATATCTTTCCTGGAGCGAGGAATTCATCAGATTTGTCTAATTTGTCTCAGAAAAACATTATGTCCATGAAGGGGGTTGCCAGGACCACCTCGAATTTGGAGTTTCTGATCTCAGGATGTCAAACCAAGAAAGATGAACACGGGTTGTCAGTGCTTCGCTTGACCTAGGCTAGGATAGCAAAGAGTCGTACAAGTGACCGGTGGAAATTCAAAGACAGCAGCCAAGAATCACGAAAGCACTCACACCTCGGCCTAGAGAACATACGGTGATTCAAGAAATACAAAATTAATCACTTGGACTGAAGGAGAACGGACTGATGAGCACATCTAAGGGAGATAGCTGAGAAAGACCATGACGAGTATACTGTGGAAAAGAAAAAAAGGTCCCAGAAAATGCAAGGCGAACAGATATCACACCTGAATAATCCACAATGAAAGATGTCAGTCTTTAGACACACTGTGCTGGAACGTTTGAAAGTCAGAGAAATTCACAAGCCAAAAAACGGCAACGAAGGTCAAACCTGGGCTCACTGGGAAGGGTGCGTTACGAGACTGCTCCAAGCGGGCTCTGAAGCCCTGTGTCCATGAAGTTTGCCGGGACAGCAGACGCACAACTATGACCAATCCTCTGACGTCACAGTGGCCCCGACAAACAACCTGGCCTCATCTACACAGTGCCAGAGTTGGGCTCAAGCAGCATATTCAAGCCCCATTGCACTCAACTGCAGGTTGCCAATGGAACATGAAAGGGGCCGGCCGGTGGTGCAGCGGTGAGGTCCGCAGCTTCTGGGTCGGTGGCCCGGGGTGGGCCGGGTGGAATCCTGGGGGTGAGCCTCCTCACCACTGCTTCAGTCATTCTGGGGCAGGCGTCCGAGGGGGTGCAGAGGCAGATGGGAAGGGACGTTAGGTAGGGCCAGACTTCCACAGCAAATACAGGAGCATTGCCAGCAGATGTGAGCACAGCGATGCACTTCTGCCAAAACAGAACCAATTACAAGTTGCAAAGAGTAGACAAACGGAAGCCAAACACAAACGAACAAAAAACACAGCTTGCCAGTACGAAGAAGAAGATGTCTATGAAGAACCTTAGCAAAACAGGTGAAAGCTATGTCAACCGAAAACTAGCAAACGTTTGGGGAAAGAAATTCAAGACGACACAAGGAAAAAGAAGGATATTCCGGGACCTAGGAATGGAAGAATTAACACACTTGAAACGTCCCTAGCGGAGAAAGGAATCTCTGGATTCCATGCAATCCCAGTCAAAGTTGCAGCCATATTTGCCAGAGAGATAGAAGAGAGAATCCTAAAGTTTCCAGCCAGCAACAAGAGACCCTGAATAGGCCAAGGAATCCTCAGGAAAATGAACAAAGCAGGACGTATCACACTTTCTGATTTCAACGTAGAGGACGAAGCGCTAGGTACCGAAACGGCACAGTCCGGGCCCAAAAACAGGCACACAGACCCATGCAACAGAATCGAGAGCCCAGAGCCCAACTCAAACATACAAGGACAGCCCATTTGCGACCAGGGAGCCAAGAGGAGACAGTGGACAAAGGAGAGTCTCTCCAAGAAACGGTGCTGGGAAGCCTGCACAGCCACATGGAACACAACGAGAGTAGACCATGATGTGCCACCTGGCACACGCACCACCTGGAATGGATTAAAGCCCTGAATGGCACACTTGAAACCGTGAAACTTGTAGGAGAAGACCTAGGCAGAGTGCTCTTTGCCATCTGTCTGAGCCGCCTATTTGGAAGAAGCCTGTCTGACTGGGCAAGGGCAGCAAAGGAGACAAGAAACAAACGGGACCACCTCAAATGCAGACGCTTCTGCCCAGTCAAGGAAACCATCGACTCAATGCAAAGACAGCACAACAACTGGCAGTGGATGTTTGCAAAGCACACATCGGACAAGGGGTGAAAAGCCCAAAGATACAATCAACTCACACGTCTCCACAAGAAAAAGAACAAGCCAATGAAATCCTGGGCCACAGATGGACACGGAGGTTTCTCCCAAGAAGATCTAAAGAGGGCCAACAGGTGCATGAAAACCTGTTCACCCTCATTAAGTCTGAGGCCAAGGCAAATCCAAACCGCAAGGACATAGCAGCTCACTGTGGTCAGAATGGCTATAAGGAGGCAGACAGGAAACAACAAGCGTCAGAAAGGAGGTGGAGAGAAGGGAAGCCTCCTGCACTGCTGCTGGCAGTGGAAACCGGTGCAGCCACTAGGCCAAGCGAAGTGGAACTGGCTCCGAAATTTAAGAATCCATGTCCCATATAATCCAGCTACTCCTCTGGGGCGTGTTTAGCCAAAGAACTCGGAAACACTACCGCCTAAAGACATGTGCATCGCTGAGTTCACCACAGCCTTACTCCCGCTCTCCAAGACTTGGAAGCCGCCCTGGTGCCCAGCAAGGGACGAATGGAGAAGGAACATGGGCTATAGCCACACAATGGCAGACCACTCAGCGGGAACAAAGGATGCAATCCAGCCATTTGTGACCACCCGAATGGCTGGGAGGGTTTTAGGGGAAGTGAAACAAGCCCCAGGGACAAAGTCAAATACCGTAGGATCTCACTTACAAGGAGAAGGAAAAACAAGCACTAACCAACAGGTGGCACTGGACATTTGATCGGGGGCGCCCAGAGGCAAAGCGGGGCGGTGGGGGAGGGTGAAAGAGATGATGAGGCACAAGTGTGTGGTGAGGGCCTGTGATTCGGCTTACGCTGGTGAAGAGGATGGAACCTACACGGAAGTCTAAATCGATGAGGATGTAAATCTGAAAGACATAGGATGTTCGAATGCAGGGTTATGGCAATAAATCCACCTAAAATCAAACATCCAAAAAGGGGTCCAGAATGACGGCATACAGCTTTGGGGGCTGAAAGAGATTAGAGAAGGTGAACTTCCAAGGATGGAAAATCACCTCAAAAGCCTGACTGATGCTACAGAAAGGTAGACCATTCCAAATACATGAAGAGGAATCCTACCAGGAGAACCTGATCCGTGCTAAGCCCAGGAACCAACGGAAAACGTTACCGTCCATGATGTTCCTACTAATCACCTTCACGAATAATCCAAACAGGCCCACATCTTCCCAAGTTCAGGCCACAGGTTGGTCCAAAAGTACAAGTCAGGGCCGGCCCTGTGGTGGAGCGGGCAAGTGCCCACATTCCGCTTGGGTGGCCCCGGTCTCACTCTTTCACAGCGCGGGTGCAGATCACATTAGCACTGTTAGGGAATAGAGATTTCATGGTACGGTGCGGACAGAGGTCATAAAGGAGTAGCAATTGTGAGGGTCCGTTCTCAATACGCACCAGAAAAAGGACCGTGAGAATATTCCAATCTAGGAAAGCATCTGGTACACTTCCCCAAAGGAAGAAGGAAGGAAAACATGGGACCTGCCAAGGCGGAATTGGCAGAGTGCTAGGAGATGACACGATCATTGCGCATCATAGGATTGCCTGGGCATCTTCAACTTGGGAGGGAGTCCAGGACTTTCTCTGGGGAAGGTCCACCCACTTGGCCATCTACCCAAGACATAAGAGATAACACCCAGGGTAATCTTACAGGAAAGAGACCAGTGTCTAGAGAGAAGGGAGCAGGCCTTTCCAAGTTCGAGGAGAAAGTTAGAAACCGACAAGAAATCCAGAAAAAGGAAAACTATCCTACCTGGAAAGGGGGAGGAGTCAGACTGGTCTGAGATGGCTCTGAAACTCTGTGTGCTTGGAGGTTGTCAGGACAACTTGGCCTTCTGAGGTTCTTTATGACATCACGGTGAACATGTCCCCCAAGATGGCCGCATGGTTACAGTCTGAGGATTGGCCTAGGCTGGGCTATTAAAGGGAGACATACCCAGAAACAGCTTTGACAAACAGAAAGCGGGCACAGAAACTGGAAGAGATCAAACAGACTCTGATGCCAGGGATAAGAAAGGAATCCTTGGCAAGAAGCCAGAATAGAGGGACAAGCACTGAGAGGAGAACATTGTCATCTATTCAAGTCTATGGGGAGGCCATGCTGATTCAAGCTTGAAACTTGATTGGAAACACGAGGCCGCACTTGGGCCTTATGAGACCTACAGTGTCCTTCTGCCTTAAGCATAATCCAAAGTCAAGAAGGATCTCTTGAGGACGTTGAAGAGAAGTGTCGATGCCTCCTTTCCTAGGCCCCTAGCGTTCTTGGAAGACCAGTCTCACTTTCCATAGCTCTGGCGTCACGGGGGCCCACTGGCCACATGCTAATGCGTCCCAAGAGATGTCTTGGAAGCCTTGAAGGAATGGAGCCCTGTCATGCTTGGGGTAGGTCTCTTTGTTTGGAAGGGCTCTACAAGTGTGCTGAAAATCACCCTTTTCCAGAGGGCTTGGTTCCTTTGTGAAGGCCGCCCTCCCAGGCTAGAGTGCTCACTTTGGCTCCAATGAAATTCTCTCCCCCGACTTCTTGCCGTAGAAGGATTATTGATTGTGTGCTTTGACGCCATATGGAAGGAAGCCGGCTGAAAATTAGAACATTACAATTCTGTTTCCAGAAAAATAAACATGCCAGGGCTGAGGATGTAGGTCAAACAAATGGCACAGCCTATAGAAATAAAGTCAGCCCTTATCTAGATGGAATCTAGGGCAATGTTCAAGGGTCAGGGGTCAAGTTCGAAACTTCCCGACTCCACAAAAGAGAAAGAAAAATATCTTTCCTGGAGCGAGGAATTCATCAGATTTGTCTAATTTGTCTCAGAAAAACATTATGTCCATGAAGGGGGTTGCCAGGACCACCTCGAATTTGGAGTTTCTGATCTCAGGATGTCAAACCAAGAAAGATGAACACGGGTTGTCAGTGCTTCGCTTGACCTAGGCTAGGATAGCAAAGAGTCGTACAAGTGACCGGTGGAAATTCAAAGACAGCAGCCAAGAATCACGAAAGCACTCACACCTCGGCCTAGAGAACATACGGTGATTCAAGAAATACAAAATTAATCACTTGGACTGAAGGAGAACGGACTGATGAGCACATCTAAGGGAGATAGCTGAGAAAGACCATGACGAGTATACTGTGGAAAAGAAAAAAAGGTCCCAGAAAATGCAAGGCGAACAGATATCACACCTGAATAATCCACAATGAAAGATGTCAGTCTTTAGACACACTGTGCTGGAACGTTTGAAAGTCAGAGAAATTCACAAGCCAAAAAACGGCAACGAAGGTCAAACCTGGGCTCACTGGGAAGGGTGCGTTACGAGACTGCTCCAAGCGGGCTCTGAAGCCCTGTGTCCATGAAGTTTGCCGGGACAGCAGACGCACAACTATGACCAATCCTCTGACGTCACAGTGGCCCCGACAAACAACCTGGCCTCATCTACACAGTGCCAGAGTTGGGCTCAAGCAGCATATTCAAGCCCCATTGCACTCAACTGCAGGTTGCCAATGGAACATGAAAGGGGCCGGCCGGTGGTGCAGCGGTGAGGTCCGCAGCTTCTGGGTCGGTGGCCCGGGGTGGGCCGGGTGGAATCCTGGGGGTGAGCCTCCTCACCACTGCTTCAGTCATTCTGGGGCAGGCGTCCGAGGGGGTGCAGAGGCAGATGGGAAGGGACGTTAGGTAGGGCCAGACTTCCACAGCAAATACAGGAGCATTGCCAGCAGATGTGAGCACAGCGATGCACTTCTGCCAAAACAGAACCAATTACAAGTTGCAAAGAGTAGACAAACGGAAGCCAAACACAAACGAACAAAAAACACAGCTTGCCAGTACGAAGAAGAAGATGTCTATGAAGAACCTTAGCAAAACAGGTGAAAGCTATGTCAACCGAAAACTAGCAAACGTTTGGGGAAAGAAATTCAAGACGACACAAGGAAAAAGAAGGATATTCCGGGACCTAGGAATGGAAGAATTAACACACTTGAAACGTCCATAGCGGAGAAAGGAATCTCTGGATTCCATGCAATCCCAGTCAAAGTTGCAGCCATATTTGCCAGAGAGATAGAAGAGAGAATCCTAAAGTTTCCAGCCAGCAACAAGAGACCCTGAATAGGCCAAGGAATCCTCAGGAAAATGAACAAAGCAGGACGTATCACACTTTCTGATTTCAACGTAGAGGACGAAGCGCTAGGTACCGAAACGGCACAGTCCGGGCCCAAAAACAGGCACACAGACCCATGCAACAGAATCGAGAGCCCAGAGCCCAACTCAAACATACAAGGACAGCCCATTTGCGACCAGGGAGCCAAGAGGAGACAGTGGACAAAGGAGAGTCTCTCCAAGAAACGGTGCTGGGAAGCCTGCACAGCCACATGGAACACAACGAGAGTAGACCATGATGTGCCACCTGGCACACGCACCACCTGGAATGGATTAAAGCCCTGAATGGCACACTTGAAACCGTGAAACTTGTAGGAGAAGACCTAGGCAGAGTGCTCTTTGCCATCTGTCTGAGCCGCCTATTTGGAAGAAGCCTGTCTGACTGGGCAAGGGCAGCAAAGGAGACAAGAAACAAACGGGACCACCTCAAATGCAGACGCTTCTGCCCAGTCAAGGAAACCATCGACTCAATGCAAAGACAGCACAACAACTGGCAGTGGATGTTTGCAAAGCACACATCGGACAAGGGGTGAAAAGCCCAAAGATACAATCAACTCACACGTCTCCACAAGAAAAAGAACAAGCCAATGAAATCCTGGGCCACAGATGGACACGGAGGTTTCTCCCAAGAAGATCTAAAGAGGGCCAACAGGTGCATGAAAACCTGTTCACCCTCATTAAGTCTGAGGCCAAGGCAAATCCAAACCGCAAGGACATAGCAGCTCACTGTGGTCAGAATGGCTATAAGGAGGCAGACAGGAAACAACAAGCGTCAGAAAGGAGGTGGAGAGAAGGGAAGCCTCCTGCACTGCTGCTGGCAGTGGAAACCGGTGCAGCCACTAGGCCAAGCGAAGTGGAACTGGCTCCGAAATTTAAGAATCCATGTCCCATATAATCCAGCTACTCCTCTGGGGCGCGTTTAGCCAAAGAACTCGGAAACACTACCGCCTAAAGACATGTGCATCGCTGAGTTCACCACAGCCTTACTCCCGCTCTCCAAGACTTGGAAGCCGCCCTGGTGCCCAGCAAGGGACGAATGGAGAAGGAACATGGGCTATAGCCACACAATGGCAGACCACTCAGCGGGAACAAAGGATGCAATCCAGCCATTTGTGACCACCCGAATGGCTGGGAGGGTTTTAGGGGAAGTGAAACAAGCCCCAGGGACAAAGTCAAATACCGTAGGATCTCACTTACAAGGAGAAGGAAAAACAAGCACTAACCAACAGGTGGCACTGGACATTTGATCGGGGGCGCCCAGAGGCAAAGCGGGGCGGTGGGGGAGGGTGAAAGAGATGATGAGGCACAAGTGTGTGGTGAGGGCCTGTGATTCGGCTTACGCTGGTGAAGAGGATGGAACCTACACGGAAGTCTAAATCGATGAGGATGTAAATCTGAAAGACATAGGATGTTCGAATGCAGGGTTATGGCAATAAATCCACCTAAAATCAAACATCCAAAAAGGGGTCCAGAATGACGGCATACAGCTTTGGGGGCTGAAAGAGATTAGAGAAGGTGAACTTCCAAGGATGGAAAATCACCTCAAAAGCCTGACTGATGCTACAGAAAGGTAGACCATTCCAAATACATGAAGAGGAATCCTACCAAGAGAACCTGATCCGTGCTAAGCCCAGGAACCAACGGAAAACGTTACCGTCCATGATGTTCCTACTAATCACCTTCACGAATAATCCAAACAGGCCCACATCTTCCCAAGTTCAGGCCACAGGTTGGTCCAAAAGTACAAGTCAGGGCAGGCCCTGTGGTGGAGCGGGCAAGTGCCCACATTCCGCTTGGGTGGCCCCGGCCTCACTCTTTCACAGCGCGGGTGCAGATCACATTAGCACTGTTAGGGAATAGAGATTTCATGGTACGGTGCGGACAGAGGTCATAAAGGAGTAGCAATTGTGAGGGTCCGTTCTCAATACGCACCAGAAAAAGGACCGTGAGAATATTCCAATCTAGGAAAGCATCTGGTACACTTCCCCAAAGGAAGAAGGAAGGAAAACATGGGACCTGCCAAGGCGGAATTGGCAGAGTGCTAGGAGATGACACGATCATTGCGCATCATAGGATTGCCTGGGCATCTTCAACTTGGGAGGGAGTCCAGGACTTTCTCTGGGGAAGGTCCACCCACTTGGCCATCTACCCAAGACATAAGAGATAACACCCAGGGTAATCTTACAGGAAAGAGACCAGTGTCTAGAGAGAAGGGAGCAGGCCTTTCCAAGTTCGAGGAGAAAGTTAGAAACCGACAAGAAATCCAGAAAAAGGAAAACTATCCTACCTGGAAAGGGGGAGGAGTCAGACTGGTCTGAGATGGCTCTGAAACTCTGTGTGCTTGGAGGTTGTCAGGACAACTTGGCCTTCTGAGGTTCTTTATGACATCACGGTGAACATGTCCCCCAAGATGGCCGCATGCTTACAGTCTGAGGATTGGCCTAGGCTGGGCTATTAAAGGGAGACATACCCAGAAACAGCTTTGACAAACAGAAAGCGGGCACAGAAACTGGAAGAGATCAAACAGACTCTGATGCCAGGGATAAGAAAGGAATCCTTGGCAAGAAGCCAGAATAGAGGGACAAGCACTGAGAGGAGAACATTGTCATCTATTCAAGTCTATGGGGAGGCCATGCTGATTCAAGCTTGAAACTTGATTGGAAACACGAGGCCGCACTTGGGCCTTATGAGACCTACAGTGTCCTTCTGCCTTAAGCATAATCCAAAGTCAAGAAGGATCTCTTGAGGACGTTGAAGAGAAGAGTCGATGCCTCCTTTCCTAGGCCCCTAGCGTTCTTGGAAGACCAGTCTCACTTTCCATAGCTCTGGCGTCACGGGGGCCCACTGGCCACATGCTAATGCGTCCCAAGAGATGTCTTGGAAGCCTTGAAGGAATGGAGCCCTGTCATGCTTGGGGTAGGTCTCTTTGTTTGGAAGGGCTCTACAAGTGTGCTGAAAATCACCCTTTTCCAGAGGGCTTGGTTCCTTTGTGAAGGCCGCCCTCCCAGGCTAGAGTGCTCACTTTGGCTCCAATGAAATTCTCTCCCCCGACTTCTTGCCGTAGAAGGATTATTGATTGTGTGCTTTGACGCCATATGGAAGGAAGCCGGCTGAAAATTAGAACATTACAATTCTGTTTCCAGAAAAATAAACATGCCAGGGCTGAGGATGTAGGTCAAACAAATGGCACAGCCTATAGAAATAAAGTCAGCCCTTATCTAGATGGAATCTAGGGCAATGTTCAAGGGTCAGGGGTCAAGTTCGAAACTTCCCGACTCCACAAAAGAGAAAGAAAAATATCTTTCCTGGAGCGAGGAATTCATCAGATTTGTCTAATTTGTCTCAGAAAAACATTATGTCCATGAAGGGGGTTGCCAGGACCACCTCGAATTTGGAGTTTCTGATCTCAGGATGTCAAACCAAGAAAGATGAACACGGGTTGTCAGTGCTTCGCTTGACCTAGGCTAGGATAGCAAAGAGTCGTACAAGTGACCGGTGGAAATTCAAAGACAGCAGCCAAGAATCACGAAAGCACTCACACCTCGGCCTAGAGAACATACGGTGATTCAAGAAATACAAAATTAATCACTTGGACTGAAGGAGAACGGACTGATGAGCACATCTAAGGGAGATAGCTGAGAAAGACCATGACGAGTATACTGTGGAAAAGAAAAAAAGGTCCCAGAAAATGCAAGGCGAACAGATATCACACCTGAATAATCCACAATGAAAGATGTCAGTCTTTAGACACACTGTGCTGGAACGTTTGAAAGTCAGAGAAATTCACAAGCCAAAAAACGGCAACGAAGGTCAAACCTGGGCTCACTGGGAAGGGTGCGTTACGAGACTGCTCCAAGCGGGCTCTGAAGCCCTGTGTCCATGAAGTTTGCCGGGACAGCAGACGCACAACTATGACCAATCCTCTGACGTCACAGTGGCCCCGACAAACAACCTGGCCTCATCTACACAGTGCCAGAGTTGGGCTCAAGCAGCATATTCAAGCCCCATTGCACTCAACTGCAGGTTGCCAATGGAACATGAAAGGGGCCGGCCGGTGGTGCAGCGGTGAGGTCCGCAGCTTCTGGGTCGGTGGCCCGGGGTGGGCCGGGTGGAATCCTGGGGGTGAGCCTCCTCACCACTGCTTCAGTCATTCTGGGGCAGGCGTCCGAGGGGGTGCAGAGGCAGATGGGAAGGGACGTTAGGTAGGGCCAGACTTCCACAGCAAATACAGGAGCATTGCCAGCAGATGTGAGCACAGCGATGCACTTCTGCCAAAACAGAACCAATTACAAGTTGCAAAGAGTAGACAAACGGAAGCCAAACACAAACGAACAAAAAACACAGCTTGCCAGTACGAAGAAGAAGATGTCTATGAAGAACCTTAGCAAAACAGGTGAAAGCTATGTCAACCGAAAACTAGCAAACGTTTGGGGAAAGAAATTCAAGACGACACAAGGAAAAAGAAGGATATTCCGGGACCTAGGAATGGAAGAATTAACACACTTGAAACGTCCATAGCGGAGAAAGGAATCTCTGGATTCCATGCAATCCCAGTCAAAGTTGCAGCCATATTTGCCAGAGAGATAGAAGAGAGAATCCTAAAGTTTCCAGCCAGCAACAAGAGACCCTGAATAGGCCAAGGAATCCTCAGGAAAATGAACAAAGCAGGACGTATCACACTTTCTGATTTCAACCTAGAGGACGAAGCGCTAGGTACCGAAACGGCACAGTCCGGGCCCAAAAACAGGCACACAGACCCATGCAACAGAATCGAGAGCCCAGAGCCCAACTCAAACATACAAGGACAGCCCATTTGCGACCAGGGAGCCAAGAGGAGACAGTGGACAAAGGAGAGTCTCTCTGATAAACGGTGCTGGGAAGCCTGCACAGCCACATGGAACACAACGAGAGTAGACCATGATGTTCCACCTGGCACACGCACCACCTGGAATGGATTAAAGCCCTGAATGGCACACTTGAAACCGTGAAACTTGTAGGAGAAGACCTAGGCAGAGTGCTCTTTGCCATCTGTCTGAGCCGCCTATTTGGAAGAAGCCTGTCTGACTGGGCAAGGGCAGCAAAGGAGACAAGAAACAAACGGGACCACCTCAAATGCAGACGCTTCTGCGCAGTCAAGGAAACCATCGACTCAATGCAAAGACAGCACAACAACTGGGAGTGGATGTTTGCAAAGCACACATCGGACAAGGGGTGAAAAGCCCAAAGATACAATCAACTCACACGTCTCCACAAGAAAAAGAACAAGCCAATGAAATCCTGGGCCAAAGATGGACACGGAGGTTTCTCCCAAGAAGATCTAAAGAGGGCCAACAGGTGCATGAAAACTTGTTCACCCTCATTAAGTCTGAGGCCAAGGCAAATCCAAACCGCAAGGACATAGCAGCTCACTGTGGTCAGAATGGCTATAAGGAGGCAGACAGGAAGCAACAAGCGTCAGAGAGGAGGTGGAGAGAAGGGAAGCCTCCTGCACTGCTGCTGGCAGTGGAAACCGGTGCAGCCACTAGGCCAAGCGAGATGGAACTGGCTCCGAAATTTAAGAATCCATGTCCCATATGATCCAGCTATTCCTCTGGGGCGCGTTTAGCCAAAGAACTCGGAAACACTACCGCCTAAAGACATGTGCACCGCTGAGTTCACCACAGCCTTACTCCCGCTCTCCAAGACTTGGAAGCCGCCCTGGTGCCCAGCAAGGGACGAATGGAGTAGGAACATGGGCTATAGCCACACAATGGCAGACCACTCAGCGGGAACAAAGGATGCAATCCAGCCATTTGTGACCACCAGAATGGCTGGGAGGGTTTTAGGGGAAGTGAAACAAGCCCCAGGGACAAAGTCAAATACCGTAGGATCTCACTTACAAGGAGAAGAAAAAACAAGCACTAACCAACAGGTGGCACTGGACATTTGATCGGGGGCGCCCAGAGGCAAAGCGGGGCGGTGGGGGAGGGTGAAAGAGATGATGAGGCACAAGTGTGTGGTGAGGACCTGTGATTCGGCTTACGCTGGTGAAGAGGATGGAACCTACACGGAAGTCTAAATCGATGAGGATGTAAATCTGAAAGACATAGGATGTTCGAATGCAGGGTTATGGCAATAAATCCACCTAAAATCAAACATCCAAAAAGGGGTCCAGAATGACGGCATACAGCTTTGGGGGCTGAAAGAGATTAGAGAAGGTGAACTTCCAAGGATGGAAAATCACCTCAAAAGCCTGACTGATGCTACAGAAAGGTAGACCATTCCAAATACATGAAGAGGAATCCTACCAAGAGAACCTGATCCGTGCTAAGCCCAGGAACCAACGGAAAACGTTACCGTCCATGATGTTCCTACTAATCACCTTCACGAATAATCCAAACAGGCCCACATCTTCCCAAGTTCAGGCCACAGGTTGGTCCAAAAGTACAAGTCAGGGCCGGCCCTGTGGTGGAGCGGGCAAGTGCCCACGTTCCGCTTGGGTGGCCCGGGCCTCACTCTTTCACAGCGCGGGTGCAGATCACATTAGCACTGTTAGGGAATAGAGATTTCATGGTACGGTGCGGACAGAGGTCATAACGGAGTAGCAATTGTGAGGGTCCGTTCTCAATACGCACCAGAAAAAGAACCGTGAGAATATTCCAATCTAGGAAGGCATCTGGTACACTTCCCCAAAGGAAGAAGGAAGGAAAACATGGGACCTGCCAAGGCGGAATTGGCAGAGTGCTAGGAGATGACACGATCATTGCGCATCAGAGGATTGCCTGGGCAACTTCAACTTGGGAGGGAGTCCAGGACTTTCTCTGGGGAAGGTCCACCCACTTGGCCATCTACCCAAGACATAAGAGATAACACCCAGGGTAATCTTACAGGAAAGAGACCAGTGTCTAGAGAGAAGGGAGCAGGCCTTTCCAAGTTCGAGGAGAAAGTTAGAAACCGACAAGAAATCCAGAAAAAGGAAAACTATCCTACCTGGAAAGGGGGAGGAGTCAGACTGGTCTCAGATGGCTCTGAAACTCTGTGTGCTTGGAGGTTGTCAGGACAACTTGGCCTTCTGAGGTTCTTTATGACATCACGGTGAACATGTCCCCCAAGATGGCCGCATGGTTACAGTCTGAGGATTGGCCTAGGCTGGGCTATTAAAGGGAGACATACCCAGAAACAGCTTTGACAAACAGAAAGCGGGCACAGAAACTGGAAGAGATCAAACAGACTCTGATGCCAGGGATAAGAAAGGAATCCTTGGCAAGAAGCCAGAATAGAGGGACAAGCACTGAGAGGAGAACATTGTCATCTATTCAAGTCTATGGGGAGGCCATGCTGATTCAAGCTTGAAACTTGATTGGAAACACGAGGCCGCACTTGGGCCTTATGAGACCTACAGTGTCCTTCTGCCTTAAGCATAATCCAAAGTCAAGAAGGATCTCTTGAGGACGTTGAAGAGAAGAGTCGATGCCTCCTTTCCTAGGCCCCTAGCGTTCTTGGAAGACCAGTCTCACTTTCCATAGCTCTGGCGTCACGGGGGCCCACTGGCCACATGCTAATGCGTCCCAAGAGATGTCTTGGAAGCCTTGAAGGAATGGAGCCCTGTCATGCTTGGGGTAGGTCTCTTTGTTGGGAAGGGCTCTACAAGTGTGCTGAAAATCACCCTTTTCCAGAGGGCTTGGTTCCTTTGTGAAGGCTGCCCTCCCAGGCTAGAGTGCTCACTTTGGCTCCAATGAAATTCTCTCCCCCGACTTCTTGCCGTGGAAGGATTATTGATTGTGTGCTTTGACGCCATATGGAAGGAAGCTGGCTGAAAATTAGAACATTACAATTCTGTTTCCAGAAAAATAAACATGCCAGGGCTGAGGATGTAGGTCAAACAAATGGCACAGCCTATAGAAATAAAGTCAGCCCTTATCTAGATGGAATCTAGGGCAATGTTCAAGGGTCAGGGGTCAAGTTCGAAACTTCCCGACTCCACAAAAGAGAAAGAAAAATATCTTTCCTGGAGCGAGGAATTCATCAGATTTGTCTAATTTGTCTCAGAAAAACATTATGTCCATGAAGGGGGTTGCCAGGACCACCTCGAATTTGGAGTTTCTGATCTCAGGATGTCAAACCAAGAAAGATGAACACGGGTTGTCAGTGCTTCGCTTGACCTAGGCTAGGATAGCAAAGAGTCCTACAAGTGACCGGTGCAAATTCAAAGACAGCAGCCAAGAATCACGAAAGCACTCACACCTCGGCCTAGAGAACATACGGTGATTCAAGAAATACAAAATTAATCACTTGGACTGAAGGAGAACGGACTGATGAGCACATCTAAGGGAGATAGCTGAGAAAGACCATGACGAGTATACTGTGGAAAAGAAAAAAAGGTCCCAGAAAATGCAAGGCGAACAGATATCACACCTGAATAATCCACAATGAAAGATGTCAGTCTTTAGACACACTGTGCTGGAACGTTTGAAAGTCAGAGAAATTCACAAGCCAAAAAACGGCAACGAAGGTCAAACCTGGGCTCACTGGGAAGGGTGCGTTACGAGACTGCTCCAAGCGGGCTCTGAAGCCCTGTGTCCATGAAGTTTGCCGGGACAGCAGACGCACAACTATGACCAATCCTCTGACGTCACAGTGGCCCCGACAAACAACCTGGCCTCATCTACACAGTGCCAGAGTTGGGCTCAAGCAGCATATTCAAGCCCCATTGCACTCAACTGCAGGTTGCCAATGGAACATGAAAGGGGCCGGCCGGTGGTGCAGCGGTGAGGTCCGCAGCTTCTGGGTCGGTGGCCCGGGGTGGGCCGGGTGGAATCCTGGGGGTGAGCCTCCTCACCACTGCTTCAGTCATTCTGGGGCAGGCGTCCGAGGGGGTGCAGAGGCAGATGGGAAGGGACGTTAGGTAGGGCCAGACTTCCACAGCAAATACAGGAGCATTGCCAGCAGATGTGAGCACAGCGATGCACTTCTGCCAAAACAGAACCAATTACAAGTTGCAAAGAGTAGACAAACGGAAGCCAAACACAAACGAACAAAAAACACAGCTTGCCAGTACGAAGAAGAAGATGTCTATGAAGAACCTTAGCAAAACAGGTGAAAGCTATGTCAACCGAAAACTAGCAAACGTTTGGGGAAAGAAATTCAAGACGACACAAGGAAAAAGAAGGATATTCCGGGACCTAGGAATGGAAGAATTAACACACTTGAAACGTCCATAGCGGAGAAAGGAATCTCTGGATTCCATGCAATCCCAGTCAAAGTTGCAGCCATATTTGCCAGAGAGATAGAAGAGAGAATCCTAAAGTTTCCAGCCAGCAACAAGAGACCCTGAATAGGCCAAGGAATCCTCAGGAAAATGAACAAAGCAGGACGTATCACACTTTCTGATTTCAACCTAGAGGACGAAGCGCTAGGTACCGAAACGGCACAGTCCGGGCCCAAAAACAGGCACACAGACCCATGCAACAGAATCGAGAGCCCAGAGCCCAACTCAAACATACAAGGACAGCCCATTTGCGACCAGGGAGCCAAGAGGAGACAGTGGACAAAGGAGAGTCTCTCTGATAAACGGTGCTGGGAAGCCTGCACAGCCACATGGAACACAACGAGAGTAGACCATGATGTTCCACCTGGCACACGCACCACCTGGAATGGATTAAAGCCCTGAATGGCACACTTGAAACCGTGAAACTTGTAGGAGAAGACCTAGGCAGAGTGCTCTTTGCCATCTGTCTGAGCCGCCTATTTGGAAGAAGCCTGTCTGACTGGGCAAGGGCAGCAAAGGAGACAAGAAACAAACGGGACCACCTCAAATGCAGACGCTTCTGCCCAGTCAAGGAAACCATCGACTCAATGCAAAGACAGCACAACAACTGGGAGTGGATGTTTGCAAAGCACACATCGGACAAGGGGTGAAAAGCCCAAAGATACACTCAACTCACACGTCTCCACAAGAAAAAGAACAAGCCAATGAAATCCTGGGCCAAAGATGGACACGGAGGTTTCTCCCAAGAAGATCTAAAGAGGGCCAACAGGTGCATGAAAACTTGTTCACCCTCATTAAGTCTGAGGCCAAGGCAAATCCAAACCGCAAGGACATAGCAGCTCACTGTGGTCAGAATGGCTATAAGGAGGCAGACAGGAAGCAACAAGCGTCAGAGAGGAGGTGGAGAGAAGGGAAGCCTCCTGCACTGCTGCTGGCAGTGGAAACCGGTGCAGCCACTAGGCCAAGCGAGATGGAACTGGCTCCGAAATTTAAGAATCCATGTCCCATATGATCCAGCTATTCCTCTGGGGCGCGTTTAGCCAAAGAACTCGGAAACACTACCGCCTAAAGACATGTGCACCGCTGAGTTCACCACAGCCTTACTCCCGCTCTCCAAGACTTGGAAGCCGCCCTGGTGCCCAGCAAGGGACGAATGGAGTAGGAACATGGGCTATAGCCACACAATGGCAGACCACTCAGCGGGAACAAAGGATGCAATCCAGCCATTTGTGACCACCAGAATGGCTGGGAGGGTTTTAGGGGAAGTGAAACAAGCCCCAGGGACAAAGTCAAATACCGTAGGATCTCACTTACAAGGAGAAGAAAAAACAAGCACTAACCAACAGGTGGCACTGGACATTTGATCGGGGGCGCCCAGAGGCAAAGCGGGGCGGTGGGGTAAGGTGAAAGAGATGATGAGGCACAAGTGTGTGGTGAGGACCTGTGATTCGGCTTACGCTGGTGAAGAGGATGGAACCTACACGGAAGTCTAAATCGATGAGGATGTAAATCTGAAAGACATAGGATGTTCGAATGCAGGGTTATGGCAATAAATCCACCTAAAATCAAACATCCAAAAAGGGGTCCAGAATGACGGCATACAGCTTTGGGGGCTGAAAGAGATTAGAGAAGGTGAACTTCCAAGGATGGAAAATCACCTCAAAAGCCTGACTGATGCTACAGAAAGGTAGACCATTCCAAATACATGAAGAGGAATCCTACCAAGAGAACCTGATCCGTGCTAAGCCCAGGAACCAACGGAAAACGTTACCGTCCATGATGTTCCTACTAATCACCTTCACGAATAATCCAAACAGGCCCACATCTTCCCAAGTTCAGGCCACAGGTTGGTCCAAAAGTACAAGTCAGGGCCGGCCCTGTGGTGGAGCGGGCAAGTGCCCACGTTCCGCTTGGGTGGCCCGGGCCTCACTCTTTCACAGCGCGGGTGCAGATCACATTAGCACTGTTAGGGAATAGAGATTTCATGGTACGGTGCGGACAGAGGTCATAACGGAGTAGCAATTGTGAGGGTCCGTTCTCAATACGCACCAGAAAAAGAACCGTGAGAATATTCCAATCTAGGAAGGCATCTGGTACACTTCCCCAAAGGAAGAAGGAAGGAAAACATGGGACCTGCCAAGGCGGAATTGGCAGAGTGCTAGGAGATGACACGATCATTGCGCATCAGAGGATTGCCTGGGCAACTTCAACTTGGGAGGGAGTCCAGGACTTTCTCTGGGGAAGGTCCACCCACTTGGCCATCTACCCAAGACATAAGAGATAACACCCAGGGTAATCTTACAGGAAAGAGACCAGTGTCTAGAGAGAAGGGAGCAGGCCTTTCCAAGTTCGAGGAGAAAGTTAGAAACCGACAAGAAATCCAGAAAAAGGAAAACTATCCTACCTGGAAAGGGGGAGGAGTCAGACTGGTCTCAGATGGCTCTGAAACTCTGTGTGCTTGGAGGTTGTCAGGACAACTTGGCCTTCTGAGGTTCTTTATGACATCACGGTGAACATGTCCCCCAAGATGGCCGCATGGTTACAGTCTGAGGATTGGCCTAGGCTGGGCTATTAAAGGGAGACATACCCAGAAACAGCTTTGACAAACAGAAAGCGGGCACAGAAACTGGAAGAGATCAAACAGACTCTGATGCCAGGGATAAGAAAGGAATCCTTGGCAAGAAGCCAGAATAGAGGGACAAGCACTGAGAGGAGAACATTGTCATCTATTCAAGTCTATGGGGAGGCCATGCTGATTCAAGCTTGAAACTTGATTGGAAACACGAGGCCGCACTTGGGCCTTATGAGACCTACAGTGTCCTTCTGCCTTAAGCATAATCCAAAGTCAAGAAGGATCTCTTGAGGACGTTGAAGAGAAGTGTCGATGCCTCCTTTCCTAGGCCCCTAGCGTTCTTGGAAGACCAGTCTCACTTTCCATAGCTCTGGCGTCACGGGGGCCCACTGGCCACATGCTAATGCGTCCCAAGAGATGTCTTGGAAGCCTTGAAGGAATGGAGCCCTGTCATGCTTGGGGTAGGTCTCTTTGTTGGGAAGGGCTCTACAAGTGTGCTGAAAATCACCCTTTTCCAGAGGGCTTGGTTCCTTTGTGAAGGCTGCCCTCCCAGGCTAGAGTGCTCACTTTGGCTCCAATGAAATTCTCTCCCCCGACTTCTTGCCGTGGAAGGATTATTGATTGTGTGCTTTGACGCCATATGGAAGGAAGCTGGCTGAAAATTAGAACATTACAATTCTGTTTCCAGAAAAATAAACATGCCAGGGCTGAGGATGTAGGTCAAACAAATGGCACAGCCTATAGAAATAAAGTCAGCCCTTATCTAGATGGAATCTAGGGCAATGTTCAAGGGTCAGGGGTCAAGTTCGAAACTTCCCGACTCCACAAAAGAGAAAGAAAAATATCTTTCCTGGAGCGAGGAATTCATCAGATTTGTCTAATTTGTCTCAGAAAAACATTATGTCCATGAAGGGGGTTGCCAGGACCACCTCGAATTTGGAGTTTCTGATCTCAGGATGTCAAACCAAGAAAGATGAACACGGGTTGTCAGTGCTTCGCTTGACCTAGGCTAGGATAGCAAAGAGTCCTACAAGTGACCGGTGCAAATTCAAAGACAGCAGCCAAGAATCACGAAAGCACTCACACCTCGGCCTAGAGAACATACGGTGATTCAAGAAATACAAAATTAATCACTTGGACTGAAGGAGAACGGACTGATGAGCACATCTAAGGGAGATAGCTGAGAAAGACCATGACGAGTATACTGTGGAAAAGAAAAAAAGGTCCCAGAAAATGCAAGGCGAACAGATATCACACCTGAATAATCCACAATGAAAGATGTCAGTCTTTAGACACACTGTGCTGGAACGTTTGAAAGTCAGAGAAATTCACAAGCCAAAAAACGGCAACGAAGGTCAAACCTGGGCTCACTGGGAAGGGTGCGTTACGAGACTGCTCCAAGCGGGCTCTGAAGCCCTGTGTCCATGAAGTTTGCCGGGACAGCAGACGCACAACTATGACCAATCCTCTGACGTCACAGTGGCCCCGACAAACAACCTGGCCTCATCTACACAGTGCCAGAGTTGGGCTCAAGCAGCATATTCAAGCCCCATTGCACTCAACTGCAGGTTGCCAATGGAACATGAAAGGGGCCGGCCGGTGGTGCAGCGGTGAGGTCCGCAGCTTCTGGGTCGGTGGCCCGGGGTGGGCCGGGTGGAATCCTGGGGGTGAGCCTCCTCACCACTGCTTCAGTCATTCTGGGGCAGGCGTCCGAGGGGGTGCAGAGGCAGATGGGAAGGGACGTTAGGTAGGGCCAGACTTCCACAGCAAATACAGGAGCATTGCCAGCAGATGTGAGCACAGCGATGCACTTCTGCCAAAACAGAACCAATTACAAGTTGCAAAGAGTAGACAAACGGAAGCCAAACACAAACGAACAAAAAACACAGCTTGCCAGTACGAAGAAGAAGATGTCTATGAAGAACCTTAGCAAAACAGGTGAAAGCTATGTCAACCGAAAACTAGCAAACGTTTGGGGAAAGAAATTCAAGACGACACAAGGAAAAAGAAGGATATTCCGGGACCTAGGAATGGAAGAATTAACACACTTGAAACGTCCATAGCGGAGAAAGGAATCTCTGGATTCCATGCAATCCCAGTCAAAGTTGCAGCCATATTTGCCAGAGAGATAGAAGAGAGAATCCTAAAGTTTCCAGCCAGCAACAAGAGACCCTGAATAGGCCAAGGAATCCTCAGGAAAATGAACAAAGCAGGACGTATCACACTTTCTGATTTCAACCTAGAGGACGAAGCGCTAGGTACCGAAACGGCACAGTCCGGGCCCAAAAACAGGCACACAGACCCATGCAACAGAATCGAGAGCCCAGAGCCCAACTCAAACATACAAGGACAGCCCATTTGCGACCAGGGAGCCAAGAGGAGACAGTGGACAAAGGAGAGTCTCTCTGATAAACGGTGCTGGGAAGCCTGCACAGCCACATGGAACACAACGAGAGTAGACCATGATGTTCCACCTGGCACACGCACCACCTGGAATGGATTAAAGCCCTGAATGGCACACTTGAAACCGTGAAACTTGTAGGAGAAGACCTAGGCAGAGTGCTCTTTGCCATCTGTCTGAGCCGCCTATTTGGAAGAAGCCTGTCTGACTGGGCAAGGGCAGCAAAGGAGACAAGAAACAAACGGGACCACCTCAAATGCAGACGCTTCTGCCCAGTCAAGGAAACCATCGACTCAATGCAAAGACAGCACAACAACTGGGAGTGGATGTTTGCAAAGCACACATCGGACAAGGGGTGAAAAGCCCAAAGATACACTCAACTCACACGTCTCCACAAGAAAAAGAACAAGCCAATGAAATCCTGGGCCAAAGATGGACACGGAGGTTTCTCCCAAGAAGATCTAAAGAGGGCCAACAGGTGCATGAAAACTTGTTCACCCTCATTAAGTCTGAGGCCAAGGCAAATCCAAACCGCAAGGACATAGCAGCTCACTGTGGTCAGAATGGCTATAAGGAGGCAGACAGGAAGCAACAAGCGTCAGAGAGGAGGTGGAGAGAAGGGAAGCCTCCTGCACTGCTGCTGGCAGTGGAAACCGGTGCAGCCACTAGGCCAAGCGAGATGGAACTGGCTCCGAAATTTAAGAATCCATGTCCCATATGATCCAGCTATTCCTCTGGGGCGCGTTTAGCCAAAGAACTCGGAAACACTACCGCCTAAAGACATGTGCACCGCTGAGTTCACCACAGCCTTACTCCCGCTCTCCAAGACTTGGAAGCCGCCCTGGTGCCCAGCAAGGGACGAATGGAGTAGGAACATGGGCTATAGCCACACAATGGCAGACCACTCAGCGGGAACAAAGGATGCAATCCAGCCATTTGTGACCACCAGAATGGCTGGGAGGGTTTTAGGGGAAGTGAAACAAGCCCCAGGGACAAAGTCAAATACCGTAGGATCTCACTTACAAGGAGAAGAAAAAACAAGCACTAACCAACAGGTGGCACTGGACATTTGATCGGGGGCGCCCAGAGGCAAAGCGGGGCGGTGGGGTAAGGTGAAAGAGATGATGAGGCACAAGTGTGTGGTGAGGACCTGTGATTCGGCTTACGCTGGTGAAGAGGATGGAACCTACACGGAAGTCTAAATCGATGAGGATGTAAATCTGAAAGACATAGGATGTTCGAATGCAGGGTTATGGCAATAAATCCACCTAAAATCAAACATCCAAAAAGGGGTCCAGAATGACGGCATACAGCTTTGGGGGCTGAAAGAGATTAGAGAAGGTGAACTTCCAAGGATGGAAAATCACCTCAAAAGCCTGACTGATGCTACAGAAAGGTAGACCATTCCAAATACATGAAGAGGAATCCTACCAAGAGAACCTGATCCGTGCTAAGCCCAGGAACCAACGGAAAACGTTACCGTCCATGATGTTCCTACTAATCACCTTCACGAATAATCCAAACAGGCCCACATCTTCCCAAGTTCAGGCCACAGGTTGGTCCAAAAGTACAAGTCAGGGCCGGCCCTGTGGTGGAGCGGGCAAGTGCCCACGTTCCGCTTGGGTGCCCCGGCCCTCACTCTTTCACAGCGCGGGTGCAGATCACATTAGCACTGTTAGGGAATAGAGATTTCATGGTACGGTGCGGACAGAGGTCATAACGGAGTAGCAATTGTGAGGGTCCGTTCTCAATACGCACCAGAAAAAGAACCGTGAGAATATTCCAATCTAGGAAGGCATCTGGTACACTTCCCCAAAGGAAGAAGGAAGGAAAACATGGGACCTGCCAAGGCGGAATTGGCAGAGTGCTAGGAGATGACACGATCATTGCGCATCAGAGGATTGCCTGGGCAACTTCAACTTGGGAGGGAGTCCAGGACTTTCTCTGGGGAAGGTCCACCCACTTGGCCATCTACCCAAGACATAAGAGATAACACCCAGGGTAATCTTACAGGAAAGAGACCAGTGTCTAGAGAGAAGGGAGCAGGCCTTTCCAAGTTCGAGGAGAAAGTTAGAAACCGACAAGAAATCCAGAAAAAGGAAAACTATCCTACCTGGAAAGGGGGAGGAGTCAGACTGGTCTCAGATGGCTCTGAAACTCTGTGTGCTTGGAGGTTGTCAGGACAACTTGGCCTTCTGAGGTTCTTTATGACATCACGGTGAACATGTCCCCCAAGATGGCCGCATGGTTACAGTCTGAGGATTGGCCTAGGCTGGGCTATTAAAGGGAGACATACCCAGAAACAGCTTTGACAAACAGAAAGCGGGCACAGAAACTGGAAGAGATCAAAGAGACTCTGATGCCAGGGATAAGAAAGGAATCCTTGGCAAGAAGCCAGAATAGAGGGACAAGCACTGAGAGGAGAACATTGTCATCTATTCAAGTCTATGGGGAGGCCATGCTGATTCAAGCTTGAAACTTGATTGGAAACACGAGGCCGCACTTGGGCCTTATGAGACCTACAGTGTCCTTCTGCCTTAAGCATAATCCAAAGTCAAGAAGGATCTCTTGAGGACGTTGAAGAGAAGAGTCGATGCCTCCTTTCCTAGGCCCCTAGCGTTCTTGGAAGACCAGTCTCACTTTCCATAGCTCTGGCGTCACGGGGGCCCACTGGCCACATGCTAATGCGTCCCAAGAGATGTCTTGGAAGCCTTGAAGGAATGGAGCCCTGTCATGCTTGGGGTAGGTCTCTTTGTTGGGAAGGGCTCTACAAGTGTGCTGAAAATCACCCTTTTCCAGAGGGCTTGGTTCCTTTGTGAAGGCTGCCCTCCCAGGCTAGAGTGCTCACTTTGGCTCCAATGAAATTCTCTCCCCCGACTTCTTGCCGTGGAAGGATTATTGATTGTGTGCTTTGACGCCATATGGAAGGAAGCTGGCTGAAAATTAGAACATTACAATTCTGTTTCCAGAAAAATAAACATGCCAGGGCTGAGGATGTAGGTCAAACAAATGGCACAGCCTATAGAAATAAAGTCAGCCCTTATCTAGATGGAATCTAGGGCAATGTTCAAGGGTCAGGGGTCAAGTTCGAAACTTCCCGACTCCACAAAAGAGAAAGAAAAATATCTTTCCTGGAGCGAGGAATTCATCAGATTTGTCTAATTTGTCTCAGAAAAACATTATGTCCATGAAGGGGGTTGCCAGGACCACCTCGAATTTGGAGTTTCTGATCTCAGGATGTCAAACCAAGAAAGATGAACACGGGTTGTCAGTGCTTCGCTTGACCTAGGCTAGGATAGCAAAGAGTCCTACAAGTGACCGGTGCAAATTCAAAGACAGCAGCCAAGAATCACGAAAGCACTCACACCTCGGCCTAGAGAACATACGGTGATTCAAGAAATACAAAATTAATCACTTGGACTGAAGGAGAACGGACTGATGAGCACATCTAAGGGAGATAGCTGAGAAAGACCATGACGAGTATACTGTGGAAAAGAAAAAAAGGTCCCAGAAAATGCAAGGCGAACAGATATCACACCTGAATAATCCACAATGAAAGATGTCAGTCTTTAGACACACTGTGCTGGAACGTTTGAAAGTCAGAGAAATTCACAAGCCAAAAAACGGCAACGAAGGTCAAACCTGGGCTCACTGGGAAGGGTGCGTTACGAGACTGCTCCAAGCGGGCTCTGAAGCCCTGTGTCCATGAAGTTTGCCGGGACAGCAGACGCACAACTATGACCAATCCTCTGACGTCACAGTGGCCCCGACAAACAACCTGGCCTCATCTACACAGTGCCAGAGTTGGGCTCAAGCAGCATATTCAAGTCCCATTGCACTCAACTGCAGGTTGCCAATGGAACATGAAAGGGGCCGGCCGGTGGTGCAGCGGTGAGGTCCGCAGCTTCTGGGTCGGTGGCCCGGGGTGGGCCGGGTGGAATCCTGGGGGTGAGCCTCCTCACCACTGCTTCAGTCATTCTGGGGCAGGCGTCCGAGGGGGTGCAGAGGCAGATGGGAAGGGACGTTAGGTAGGGCCAGACTTCCACAGCAAATACAGGAGCATTGCCAGCAGATGTGAGCACAGCGATGCACTTCTGCCAAAACAGAACCAATTACAAGTTGCAAAGAGTAGACAAACGGAAGCCAAACACAAACGAACAAAAAACACAGCTTGCCAGTACGAAGAAGAAGATGTCTATGAAGAACCTTAGCAAAACAGGTGAAAGCTATGTCAACTGAAAACTAGCAAACGTTTGGGGAAAGAAATTCAAGACGACACAAGGAAAAAGAAGGATATTCCGGGACCTAGGAATGGAAGAATTAACACACTTGAAACGTCCCTAGCGGAGAAAGGAATCTCTGGATTCCATGCAATCCCAGTCAAAGTTGCAGCCATATTTGCCAGAGAGATAGAAGAGAGAATCCTAAAGTTTCCAGCCAGCAACAAGAGACCCTGAATAGGCCAAGGAATCCTCAGGAAAACGAACAAAGCAGGACGTATCACACTTTCTGATTTCAACCTAGAGGACGAAGCGCTAGGTACCGAAACGGCACAGTCCGGGCCCAAAAACAGGCACACAGACCCATGCAACAGAATCGAGAGCCCAGAGCCCAACTCAAACATACAAGGAAAGCCCACTTGCGACCAGGGAGCCAAGAGGAGACAGTGGACAAAGGAGAGTCTCTCCGATAAACGGTGCTGGGAAGCCTGAACAGCCACATGGAACACAACGAGAGTAGACCATGATGTTCCACCTGGCACACGCACCACCTGGAATGGATTAAAGCCCTGAATGGCACACTTGAAACCGTGAAACTTGTAGGAGAAGACCTAGGCAGAGTGCTCTTTGCCATCTGTCTGAGCCGCCTATTTGGAAGAAGCCTGTCTGACTGGGCAAGGGCAGCAAAGGAGACAAGAAACAAACGGGACCACCTCACATGCAGACGCTTCTGCGCAGTCAAGGAAACCATCGACTCAATGCAAAGACAGCACAACAACTGGGAGTGGATGTTTGCAAAGCACACATCGGACAAGGGGTGAAAAGCCCAAAGATACAATCAACTCACACGTCTCCACAAGAAGAAGAACAAGCCAATGAAATCCTGGGCCAAAGATGGACACGGAGGTTTCTCCCAAGAAGATCTAAAGAGGGCCAACAGGTGCATGAAAACTTGTTCACCCTCATTAAGTCTGAGGCCAAGGCAAATCCAAACCGCAAGGACATAGCAGCTCACTGTGGTCAGAATGGCTATAAGGAGGCAGACAGGAAACAACAAGGGTCAGGGAGGAGGTGGAGAGAAGGGAAGCCTCCTGCACTGCTGCTGGCAGTGGAAACCGGTGCAGCCACTAGGCCAAGCGAGATGGAACTGGCTCCGAAATTTAAGAATCCATGTCCCATATGATCCAGCTATTCCTCTGGGGCGCGTTTAGCCAAAGAACTCGGAAACACTACCGCCTAAAGACATGTGCACCGCTGAGTTCACCACAGCCTTACTCCCGCTCTCCAAGACTTGGAAGCCGCCCTGGTGCCCAGCAAGGGACGAATGGAGTAGGAACATGGGCTATAGCCACACAATGGCAGACCACTCAGCGGGAACAAAGGATGCACTCCAGCCATTTGTGACCACCAGAATGGCTGGGAGGGTTTTAGGGGAAGTGAAACAAGCCCCAGGGACAAAGTCAAATACCGTAGGATCTCACTTACAAGGAGAAGAAAAAACAAGCACTAACCAACAGGTGGCACTGGACATTTGATCGGGGGCGCCCAGAGGCAAAGCGGGGCGGTGGGGGAGGGTGAAAGAGATGATGAGGCACAAGTGTGTGGTGAGGGCCTGTGATTCGGCTTACGCTGGTGAAGAGGATGGAACCTACACGGAAGTCTAAATCGATGAGGATGTAAATCTGAAAGACATAGGATGTTCGAATGCAGGGTTATGGCAATAAATCCACCTAAAATCAAACATCCAAAAAGGGGTCCAGAATGACGGCATACAGCTTTGGGGGCTGAAAGAGATTAGAGAAGGTGAACTTCCAAGGATGGAAAATCACCTCAAAAGCCTGACTGATGCTACAGAAAGGTAGACCATTCCAAATACATGAAGAGGAATCCTACCAAGAGAACCTGATCCGTGCTAAGCCCAGGAACCAACGGAAAACGTTACCGTCCATGATGTTCCTACTAATCACCTTCACGAATAATCCAAACAGGCCCACATCTTCCCAAGTTCAGGCCACAGGTTGGTCCAAAAGTACAAGTCAGGGCCGGCCCTGTGGTGGAGCGGGCAAGTGCCCACGTTCCGCTTGGGTGGCCCGGGCCTCACTCTTTCACAGCGCGGGTGCAGATCACATTAGCACTGTTAGGGAATAGAGATTTCATGGTACGGTGCGGACAGAGGTCATAACGGAGTAGCAATTGTGAGGGTCCGTTCTCAATACGCACCAGAAAAAGAACCGTGAGAATATTCCAATCTAGGAAGGCATCTGGTACACTTCCCCAAAGGAAGAAGGAAGGAAAACATGGGACCTGCCAAGGCGGAATTGGCAGAGTGCTAGGAGATGACACGATCATTGCGCATCAGAGGATTGCCTGGGCAACTTCAACTTGGGAGGGAGTCCAGGACTTTCTCTGGGGAAGGTCCACCCACTTGGCCATCTACCCAAGACATAAGAGATAACACCCAGGGTAATCTTACAGGAAAGAGACCAGTGTCTAGAGAGAAGGGAGCAGGCCTTTCCAAGTTCGAGGAGAAAGTTAGAAACCGACAAGAAATCCAGAAAAAGGAAAACTATCCTACCTGGAAAGGGGGAGGAGTCAGACTGGTCTCAGATGGCTCTGAAACTCTGTGTGCTTGGAGGTTGTCAGGACAACTTGGCCTTCTGAGGTTCTTTATGACATCACGGTGAACATGTCCCCCAAGATGGCCGCATGGTTACAGTCTGAGGATTGGCCTAGGCTGGGCTATTAAAGGGAGACATACCCAGAAACAGCTTTGACAAACAGAAAGCGGGCACAGAAACTGGAAGAGATCAAACAGACTCTGATGCCAGGGATAAGAAAGGAATCCTTGGCAAGAAGCCAGAATAGAGGGACAAGCACTGAGAGGAGAACATTGTCATCTATTCAAGTCTATGGGGAGGCCATGCTGATTCAAGCTTGAAACTTGATTGGAAACACGAGGCCGCACTTGGGCCTTATGAGACCTACAGTGTCCTTCTGCCTTAAGCATAATCCAAAGTCAAGAAGGATCTCTTGAGGACGTTGAAGAGAAGAGTCGATGCCTCCTTTCCTAGGCCCCTAGCGTTCTTGGAAGACCAGTCTCACTTTCCATAGCTCTGGCGTCACGGGGGCCCACTGGCCACATGCTAATGCGTCCCAAGAGATGTCTTGGAAGCCTTGAAGGAATGGAGCCCTGTCATGCTTGGGGTAGGTCTCTTTGTTGGGAAGGGCTCTACAAGTGTGCTGAAAATCACCCTTTTCCAGAGGGCTTGGTTCCTTTGTGAAGGCTGCCCTCCCAGGCTAGAGTGCTCACTTTGGCTCCAATGAAATTCTCTCCCCCGACTTCTTGCCGTGGAAGGATTATTGATTGTGTGCTTTGACGCCATATGGAAGGAAGCTGGCTGAAAATTAGAACATTACAATTCTGTTTCCAGAAAAATAAACATGCCAGGGCTGAGGATGTAGGTCAAACAAATGGCACAGCCTATAGAAATAAAGTCAGCCCTTATCTAGATGGAATCTAGGGCAATGTTCAAGGGTCAGGGGTCAAGTTCGAAACTTCCCGACTCCACAAAAGAGAAAGAAAAATATCTTTCCTGGAGCGAGGAATTCATCAGATTTGTCTAATTTGTCTCAGAAAAACATTATGTCCATGAAGGGGGTTGCCAGGACCACCTCGAATTTGGAGTTTCTGATCTCAGGATGTCAAACCAAGAAAGATGAACACGGGTTGTCAGTGCTTCGCTTGACCTAGGCTAGGATAGCAAAGAGTCCTACAAGTGACCGGTGCAAATTCAAAGACAGCAGCCAAGAATCACGAAAGCACTCACACCTCGGCCTAGAGAACATACGGTGATTCAAGAAATACAAAATTAATCACTTGGACTGAAGGAGAACGGACTGATGAGCACATCTAAGGGAGATAGCTGAGAAAGACCATGACGAGTATACTGTGGAAAAGAAAAAAAGGTCCCAGAAAATGCAAGGCGAACAGATATCACACCTGAATAATCCACAATGAAAGATGTCAGTCTTTAGACACACTGTGCTGGAACGTTTGAAAGTCAGAGAAATTCACAAGCCAAAAAACGGCAACGAAGGTCAAACCTGGGCTCACTGGGAAGGGTGCGTTACGAGACTGCTCCAAGCGGGCTCTGAAGCCCTGTGTCCATGAAGTTTGCCGGGACAGCAGACGCACAACTATGACCAATCCTCTGACGTCACAGTGGCCCCGACAAACAACCTGGCCTCATCTACACAGTGCCAGAGTTGGGCTCAAGCAGCATATTCAAGTCCCATTGCACTCAACTGCAGGTTGCCAATGGAACATGAAAGGGGCCGGCCGGTGGTGCAGCGGTGAGGTCCGCAGCTTCTGGGTCGGTGGCCCGGGGTGGGCCGGGTGGAATCCTGGGGGTGAGCCTCCTCACCACTGCTTCAGTCATTCTGGGGCAGGCGTCCGAGGGGGTGTAGAGGCAGATGGGAAGGGACGTTAGGTAGGGCCAGACTTCCACAGCAAATACAGGAGCATTGCCAGCAGATGTGAGCACAGCGATGCACTTCTGCCAAAACAGAACCAATTACAAGTTGCAAAGAGTAGACAAACGGAAGCCAAACACAAACGAACAAAAAACACAGCTTGCCAGTACGAAGAAGAAGATGTCTATGAAGAACCTTAGCAAAACAGGTGAAAGCTATGTCAACCGAAAACTAGCAAACGTTTGGGGAAAGAAATTCAAGACGACACAAGGAAAAAGAAGGATATTCCGGGACCTAGGAATGGAAGAATTAACACACTTGAAACGTCCCTAGCAGAGAAAGGAATCTCTGGATTCCATGCAATCCCAGTCAAAGTTGCAGCCATATTTGCCAGAGAGATAGAAGAGAGAATCCTAAAGTTTCCAGCCAGCAACAAGAGACCCTGAATAGGCCAAGGAATCCTCAGGAAAACGAACAAAGCAGGACGTATCACACTTTCTGATTTCAACCTAGAGGACGAAGCGCTAGGTACCGAAACGGCACAGTCCGGGCCCAAAAACAGGCACACAGACCCATGCAACAGAATCGAGAGCCCAGAGCCCAACTCAAACATACAAGGACAGCCCACTTGCGACCAGGGAGCCAAGAGGAGACAGTGGACAAAGGAGAGTCTCTCCGATAAACGGTGCTGGGAAGCCTGAACAGCCACATGGAACACAACGAGAGTAGACCATGATGTTCCACCTGGCACACGCACCACCTGGAATGGATTAAAGCCCTGAATGGCACACTTGAAACCGTGAAACTTGTAGGAGAAGACCTAGGCAGAGTGCTCTTTGCCATCTGTCTGAGCCGCCTATTTGGAAGAAGCCTGTCTGACTGGGCAAGGGCAGCAAAGGAGACAAGAAACAAACGGGACCACCTCACATGCAGACGCTTCTGCGCAGTCAAGGAAACCATCGACTCAATGCAAAGACAGCACAACAACTGGGAGTGAATATTTGCAAAGCACACATCGGACAAGGGGTGAAAAGCCCAAAGATACAATCAACTCACACGTCTCCACAAGAAGAAGAACAAGCCAATGAAATCCTGGGCCAAAGATGGACACGGAGGTTTCTCCCAAGAAGATCTAAAGAGGGCCAACAGGTGCATGAAAACTTGTTCACCCTCATTAAGTCTGAGGCCAAGGCAAATCCAAACCGCAAGGACATAGCAGCTCACTGTGGTCAGAATGGCTATAAGGAGGCAGACAGGAAACAACAAGCGTCAGAGAGGAGGTGGAGAGAAGGGAAGCCTCCTGCACTGCTGCTGGCAGTGGAAACCGGTGCAGCCACTAGGCCAAGCGAGATGGAACTGGCTCCGAAATTTAAGAATCCATGTCCCATATGATCCAGCTATTCCTCTGGGGCGCGTTTAGCCAAAGAACTCGGAAACACTACCGCCTAAAGACATGTGCACCGCTGAGTTCACCACAGCCTTACTCCCGCTCTCCAAGACTTGGAAGCCGCCCTGGTGCCCAGCAAGGGACGAATGGAGTAGGAACATGGGCTATAGCCACACAATGGCAGACCACTCAGCGGGAACAAAGGATGCAATCCAGCCATTTGTGACCACCAGAATGGCTGGGAGGGTTTTAGGGGAAGTGAAACAAGCCCCAGGGACAAAGTCAAATACCGTAGGATCTCACTTACAAGGAGAAGAAAAAACAAGCACTAACCAACAGGTGGCACTGGACATTTGATCGGGGGCGCCCAGAGGCAAAGGGGGCGGTGGGGGAGGGTGAAAGAGATGATGAGGCACAAGTGTGTGGTGAGGGCCTGTGATTCGGCTTACGCTGGTGAAGAGGATGGAACCTACACGGAAGTCTAAATCGATGAGGATGTAAATCTGAAAGACATAGCATGTTCTCATGCAGGGTTATGGCAATAAATCCACCTAAAATCAAACATCCAAAAAGGGGTCCAGAATGACGGCATACAGCTTTGGGGGCTGAAAGAGATTAGAGAAGGTGAACTTCCAAGGATGGAAAATCACCTCAAAAGCCTGACTGATGCTACAGAAAGGTAGACCATTCCAAATACATGAAGAGGAATCCTACCAAGAGAACCTGATCCGTGCTAAGCCCAGGAACCAACGGAAAACGTTACCGTCCATGATGTTCCTACTAATCCCCTTCACGAATAATCCAAACAGGCCCACATCTTCCCAAGTTCAGGCCACAGGTTGGTCCAAAAGTACAAGTCAGGGCCGGCCCTGTGGTGGAGCGGGCAAGTGCCCACGTTCCACTTGGGTGGCCCGGGCCTCACTCTTTCACAGCGCGGGTGCAGATCACATTAGCACTGTTAGGGAATAGAGATTTCATGGTACGGTGCGGACAGAGGTCATAAAGGAGTAGCAATTGTGAGGGTCCGTTCTCAATACGCACCAGAAAAAGAACCGTGAGAATATTCCAATCTAGGAAGGCATCTGGTACACTTCCCCAAAGGAAGAAGGAAGGAAAACATGGGACCTGCCAAGGCGGAATTGGCAGAGTGCTAGGAGATGACACGATCATTGCGCATCAGAGGATTGCCTGGGCAACTTCAACTTGGGAGGGAGTCCAGGACTTTCTCTGGGGAAGGTCCACCCACTTGGCCATCTACCCACGACATAAGAGATAACACCCAGGGTAATCTTACAGGAAAGAGACCAGTGTCTAGAGAGAAGGGAGCAGGCCTTTCCAAGTTCGAGGAGAAAGTTAGAAACCGACAAGAAATCCAGAAAAAGGAAAACTATCCTACCTGGAAAGGGGGAGGAGTCAGACTGGTCTCAGATGGCTCTGAAACTCTGTGTGCTTGGAGGTTGTCAGGACAACTTGGCCTTCTGAGGTTCTTTATGACATCACGGTGAACATGTCCCCCAAGATGGCCGCATGGTTACAGTCTGAGGATTGGCCTAGGCTGGGCTATTAAAGGGAGACATACCCAGAAACAGCTTTGACAAACAGAAAGCGGGCACAGAAACTGGAAGAGATCAAACAGACTCTGATGCCAGGGATAAGAAAGGAATCCTTGGCAAGAAGCCAGAATAGAGGGACAAGCACTGAGAGGAGAACATTGTCATCTATTCAAGTCTATGGGGAGGCCATGCTGATTCAAGCTTGAAACTTGATTGGAAACACGAGGCCGCACTTGGGCCTTATCAGACCTACAGTGTCCTTCTGCCTTAAGCATAATCCAAAGTCAAGAAGGATCTCTTGAGGACGTTGAAGAGAAGAGTCGATGCCTCCTTTCCTAGGCCCCTAGCGTTCTTGGAAGATCAGTCTCACTTTCCATAGCTCTGGCGTCACGGGGGCCCACTGGCCACATGCTAATGCGTCCCAAGAGATGTCTTGGAAGCCTTGAAGGAATGGAGCCCTGTCATGCTTGGGGTAGGTCTCTTTGTTGGGAAGGGCTCTACAAGTGTGCTGAAAATCACCCTTTTCCAGAGGGCTTGGTTCCTTTGTGAAGGCTGCCCTCCCAGGCTAGAGTGCTCACTTTGGCTCCAATGAAATTCTCTCCCCCGACTTCTTGCCGTAGAAGGATTATTGATTATGTGCTTTGACGCCATATGGAAGGAAGCCGGCTGAAAATTAGAACATTACAATTCTGTTTCCAGAAAAATAAACATGCCAGGGCTGAGGATGTAGGTCAAACAAATGGCACAGCCTATAGAAATAAAGTCAGCCCTTATCTAGATGGAATCTAGGGCAATGTTCAAGGGTCAGGGGTCAAGTTCGAAACTTCCCGACTCCACAAAAGAGAAAGAAAAATATCTTTCCTGGAGCGAGGAATTCATCAGATTTGTCTAATTTGTCTCAGAAAAACATTATGTCCATGAAGGGGGTTGCCAGGACCACCTCGAATTTGGAGTTTCTGATCTCAGGATGTCAAACCAAGAAAGATGAACACGGGTTGTCAGTGCTTCGCTTGACCTAGGCTAGGATAGCAAAGAGTCCTACAAGTGACCGGTGCAAATTCAAAGACAGCAGCCAAGAATCACGAAAGCACTCACACCTCGGCCTAGAGAACATACGGTGATTCAAGAAATACAAAATTAATCACTTGGACTGAAGGAGAACGGACTGATGAGCACATCTAAGGGAGATAGCTGAGAAAGACCATGACGAGTATACTGTGGAAAAGAAAAAAAGGTCCCAGAAAATGCAAGGCGAACAGATATCACACCTGAATAATCCACAATGAAAGATGTCAGTCTTTAGACACACTGTGCTGGAACGTTTGAAAGTCAGAGAAATTCACAAGCCAAAAAACGGCAACGAAGGTCAAACCTGGGCTCACTGGGAAGGGTGCGTTACGAGACTGCTCCAAGCGGGCTCTGAAGCCCTGTGTCCATGAAGTTTGCCGGGACAGCAGACGCACAACTATGACCAATCCTCTGACGTCACAGTGGCCCCGACAAACAACCTGGCCTCATCTACACAGTGCCAGAGTTGGGCTCAAGCAGCATATTCAAGCCCCATTGCACTCAACTGCAGGTTGCCAATGGAACATGAAAGGGGCCGGCCGGTGGTGCAGCGGTGAGGTCCGCAGCTTCTGGGTCGGTGGCCCGGGGTGGGCCGGGTGGAATCCTGGGGGTGAGCCTCCTCACCACTGCTTCAGTCATTCTGGGGCAGGCGTCCGAGGGGGTGCAGAGGCAGATGGGAAGGGACGTTAGGTAGGGCCAGACTTCCACAGCAAATACAGGAGCATTGCCAGCAGATGTGAGCACAGCGATGCACTTCTGCCAAAACAGAACCAATTACAAGTTGCAAAGAGTAGACAAACGGAAGCCAAACACAAACGAACAAAAAACACAGCTTGCCAGTACGAAGAAGAAGATGTCTACGAAGAAACTTAGCAAAACAGGTGAAAGCTATGTCAACCGAAAACTAGCAAACGTTTGGGGAAAGAAATTCAAGACGACACAAGGAAAAAGAAGGATATTCCGGGACCTAGGAATGGAAGAATTAACACACTTGAAACGTCCCTAGCGGAGAAAGGAATCTCTGGATTACATGCAATCCCAGTCAAAGTTGCAGCCATATTTGCCAGAGAGATAGAAGAGAGAATCCTAAAGTTTCCAGCCAGCAACAAGAGACCCTGAATAGGCCAAGGAATCCTCAGGAAAACGAACAAAGCAGGACGTATCACACTTTCTGATTTCAACGTAGAGGACGAAGCGCTAGGTACCGAAACGGCACAGTCCGGGCCCAAAAACAGGCACACAGACCCATGCAACAGAATCGAGAGCCCAGAGCCCAACTCAAACATACAAGGACAGCCCATTTGCGACCAGGGAGCCAAGAGGAGACAGTGGACAAAGGAGAGTCTCTCCAAGAAACGGTGCTGGGAAGCCTGCACAGCCACATGGAACACAACGAGAGTAGACCATGATGTGCCACCTGGCACACGCACCACCTGGAATGGATTAAAGCCCTGAATGGCACACTTGAAACCGTGAAACTTGTAGGAGAAGACCTAGGCAGAGTGCTCTTTGCCATCTGTCTGAGCCGCCTATTTGGAAGAAGCCTGTCTGACTGGGCAAGGGCAGCAAAGGAGACAAGAAACAAACGGGACAACCTCACATGCAGACGCTTCTGCCCAGTCAAGGAAACCATCGACTCAATGCAAAGACAGCACAACAACTGGAAGTGGATGTTTGCAAAGCACACATCGGACAAGGGGTGAAAAGCCCAAAGATACAATCAACTCACACGTCTCCACAAGAAGAAGAACAAGCCAATGAAATCCTGGGCCAAAGATGGACACGGAGGTTTCTCCCAAGAAGATCTAAAGAGGGCCAACAGGTGCATGAAACCTTGTTCACCCTCATTAAGTCTGAGGCCAAGGCAAATCAAAACCGCAATGACAGAGCAGCTCACTGTGGTCAGAATGGCTATAAGGAGGCAGACAGGAAGCAACTAGCGTCAGAGAGGAGGTGGAGAGAAGGGAAGCCTCCTGCACTGCTGCTGGCAGTGGAAACCGGTGCAGCCACTAGGCCAAGCGAGATGGAACTGGCTCCGAAATTTAAGAATCCATGTCCCATATGATCCAGCTATTCCTCTGGGGCGCGTTTAGCCAAAGAACTCGGAAACACTACCGCCTAAAGACATGTGCACCGCTGAGTTCACCACAGCCTTACTCCCGCTCTCCAAGACTTGGAAGCCGCCCTGGTGCCCAGCAAGGGACGAATGGAGTAGGAACATGGGCTATAGCCACACAATGGCAGACCACTCAGCGGGAACAAAGGATGCAATCCAGCCATTTGTGACCACCAGAATGGCTGGGAGGGTTTTAGGGGAAGTGAAACAAGCCCCAGGGACAAAGTCAAATACCGTAGGATCTCACTTACAAGGAGAAGAAAAAACAAGCACTAACCAACAGGTGGCACTGGACATTTGATCGGGGGCGCCCAGAGGCAAAGCGGGGCGGTGGGGGAGGGTGAAAGAGATGATGAGGCACAAGTGTGTGGTGAGGGCCTGTGATTCGGCTTACGCTGGTGAAGAGGATGGAACCTACACGGAAGTCTAAATCGATGAGGATGTAAATCTGAAAGACATAGCATGTTCTAATGCAGGGTTATGGCAATAAATCCACCTAAAATCAAACATCCAAAAAGGGGTCCAGAATGACGGCATACAGCTTTGGGGGCTGAAAGAGATTAGAGAAGGTGGACTTCCAAGGATTCAAAATCACCTCAAAAGCCTGACTGATGCTACAGAAAGGTAGACCATTCCAAATACATGAAGAGGAATCCTACCAAGAGAACCTGATCCATGCTAAGCCCAGGAACCAACGGAAAACGTTACCGTCCATGATGTTCCTACTAATCCCCTTCACGAATAATCCAAACAGGCCCACATCTTCCCAAGTTCAGGCCACAGGTTGGTCCAAAAGTACAAGTTAGGGCCGGCCCTGTGGTGGAGCGGGCAAGTGCCCACGTTCCGCTTGGGTGGCCCGGGCCTCACTCTTTCACAGCGCGGGTGCAGATCACATTAGCACTGTTAGGGAATAGAGATTTCATGGTACGGTGCGGACAGAGGTCATAAAGGAGTAGCAATTGTGAGGGTCCGTTCTCAATACGCACCAGAAAAAGAACCGTGAGAATATTCCAATCTAGGAAGGCATCTGGTACACTTCCCCAAAGGAAGAAGGAAGGAAAACATGGGACCTGCCAAGGCGGAATTGGCAGAGTGCTAGGAGATGACACGATCATTGCGCATCAGAGGATTGCCCGGGCAACTTCAACTTGGGAGGGAGTCCAGGACTTTCTCTGGGGAAGGTCCACCCACTTGGCCATCTACCCAAGACATAAGAGATAACACCCAGGGTAATCTTACAGGAAAGAAACCAGTGTCTAGAGAGAAGGGAGCAGGCCTTTCCAAGTTCGAGGAGAAAGTTAGAAACCGACAAGAAATCCAGAAAAAGGAAAACTATCCTACCTGGAAAGGGGGAGGAGTCAGACTGGTCTGAGATGGCTCTGAAACTCTGTGTGCTTGGAGGTTGTCAGGACAACTTGGCCTTCTGAGGTTCTTTATGACATCACGGTGAACATGTCCCCCAAGATGGCCGCATGGTTACAGTCTGAGGATTGGCCTAGGCTGGGCTATTAAAGGGAGACATACCCAGAAACAGCTTTGACAAACAGAAAGCGGGCACAGAAACTGGAAGAGATCAAACAGACTCTGATGCCAGGGATAAGAAAGGAATCCTTGGCAAGAAGCGAGAATAGAGGGACAAGCACTGAGAGGAGAACATTGTCATCTATTCAAATCTATGGGGAGGCCATGCTGATTCAAGCTTGAAACTTGATTGGAAACACGAGGCCGCACTTGGGCCTTATCAGACCTACAGTGTCCTTCTGCCTTAAGCATAATCCAAAGCCAAGAAGGATCTCTTGAGGACGTTGAAGAGAAGAGTCGATGCCTCCTTTCCTAGGCCCCTAGCATTCTTGGAAGATCAGTCTCACTTTCCATAGCTCTGGCGTCACGGGGGCCCACTGGCCACATGCTAATGCGTCCCAAGAGATGTCTTGGAAGCCTTGAAGGAATGGAGCCCTGTCATGCTTGGGGTAGGTCTCTTTGTTGGGAAGGGCTCTACAAGTGTGCTGAAAATCACCCTTTTCCAGAGGGCTTGGTTCCTTTGTGAAGGCTGCCCTCCCAGGCTAGAGTGCTCACTTTGGCTCCAATGAAATTCTCTCCCCCGACTTCTTGCCGTAGAAGGATTATTGATTATGTGCTTTGACGCCATATGGAAGGAAGCCGGCTGAAAATTAGAACATTACAATTCTGTTTCCAGAAAAATAAACATGCCAGGGCTGAGGATGTAGGTCAAACAAATGGCACAGCCTATAGAAATAAAGTCAGCCCTTATCTAGATGGAATCTAGGGCAATGTTCAAGGGTCAGGGGTCAAGTTCGAAACTTCCCGAATCCACAAAAGAGAAAGAAAAATATCTTTCCTGGAGCGAGGAATTCATCAGATTTGTCTAATTTGTCTCAGAAAAACATTATGTCCATGAAGGGGGTTGCCAGGACCACCTCGAATTTGGAGTTTCTGATCTCAGGATGTCAAACCAAGCCAGATGACCACGGGTTGTCACTGCTTTGCTTGACCTAGGCTAGTTTAGCAAAGAGTCCTACATGTGACCGGTGCAAATTCAAAGACAGCAACCAAGAATCACGAAAGCACTCACACCTCGGCCTAGAGAACATACGGTGATTCAAGAAATACAAAATTAATCCCTTGGACTGAAGGAGAACGGACTGATGAGCACATCTAAGGGAGATAGCTGAGAAAGACCATGACGAGTATACTGTGGAAAAGAAAAAAAGGTCCCAGAAAATGCAAGGCGAACAGATATCACACCTGAATAATCCACAATGAAAGATGTCAGTCTTTAGACACACTGTGCTGGAACGTTTGAAAGTCAGAGAAATTCACAAGCCAAAAAACGTCAACGAAGGTCAAACCTGGGCTCACTGGGAAGGGTGAGTTATGAGACTGCTCCAAGCGGGCTCTGAAGCCCTGTGTCCATGAAGCTTGCCAGGGCAGCAGACACACAATTATGACCAATCCTCTGACGTCACAGTGGCCCCGACAAACCACCTGGCCTCATCTACACAGTGCCAGAGCTGGGCTCAAGCAGCATACTCAAGCCCCATTGCACTCAACTGCAGGTTGCCAATGGAACATGAAAGGGGCCGGCCGGTGGTGCAGCGGTGAGGTCCGCAGCTTCTGGGTCGGTGGCCCGGGGTGGGCCGGGTGGAATCCTGAGGGTGAGCCTCCTCACCACTGCTTCAGTCATTCTGGGGCAGGCGTCCGAGGGGGTGTAGAGGCAGATGGGAAGGGACGTTACATAGGGCCAGACTTCCACAGCAAATACAGGAGCGTTGCCAGCAGATGTGAGCACAGCGATGCACTTCTGCCAAAACAGAAACAATTACAAGTTGCAAAGAATAGAAAAACGGAAGCTAAACACAAACGAACAAAAAACACAGCTGGCCAGTACGAAGAAGAAGATGTCTATGAAGAGCCTTAGCAAAACAGGTGAAAGCTATGTCAACCGAAAACTAGCAAACGTTTGGGGAAAGAAATTCAAGACGACACAAGGAAAAAGAAGGATATTCCGGGACCTAGGAATGGAAGAATTAACACACTTGAAACGTCCATAGCGGAGAAAGGAATCTCTGGATTCCATGCAATCCCAGCCAAAGTTGCAGCCATATTTGCCAGAGAGATAGAAGAGAGAATCCTAAAGTTTCCAGCCAGCAACAAGAGACCCTGAATAGGCCAAGGAATCCTCAGGAAAACGAACAAAGCAGGACGTATCACACTTTCTGATTTCAACCTAGAGGACGAAGCGCTAGGTACCGAAACGGCACAGTCCGGGCCCAAAAACAGGCACACAGACCCATGCAACAGAATCGAGAGCCCAGAGCCCAACTCAAACATACATGGACAGCCCATTTGCGACCAGGGAGCCAAGAGGAGACAGTGGACAAAGGAGAGTCTCTCCGATAAACGGTGCTGGGAAGCCTGCACAGCCACATGGAACACAACGAGAGTAGACCATGATGTTCCACCTGGCACACGCACCACCTGGAATGGATTAAAGCCCTGAATGGCACACTTGAAACCGTGAAACTTGTAGGAGAAGACCTAGGCAGAGTGCTCTTTGCCATCTGTCTGAGCCGCCTATTTGGAAGAAGCCTGTCTGACTGGGCAAGGGCAGCAAAGGAGACAAGAAACAAACGGGACCACCTCACATGCAGACGCTTCTGCCCAGTCAAGGAAACCATCGACTCAATGCAAAGACAGCACAACAACTGGGAGTGGATGTTTGCAAAGCACACATCGGACAAGGGGTGAAAAGCCCAAAGATACAATCAACTCACACGTCTCCACAAGAAAAAGAACAAGCCAATGAAAACCTGGGCCAAAGAAGGACACAGAGATTTCTCCCAAGAAGATCTAAAGAGGGCCAACAGGTGCATGAAAACTTGTTCACCCTCATTAAGCCTGAGGCCAAGGCAAATCCAATCCGCAAGGACAGAGCAGCTCACCGTGGTCAGAATGGCTATAAGGAGGCAGACAGGAAACAACAAGCGTCAGAGAGGAGGTGGAGAGAAGGGAAGCCTCCTGCACTGCTGGTGGCAGTGGAAACCGGTGCAGCCACTAGGCCAAGCGGTGTGGAACTGCCTCCGAAATTTAAGAATCCATGTCCCATATGATCCAGCTATTCCTCTGGGGCGCGTTTAGCCAAAGAACTCGGAAACACTACCGCCTAAAGACATGTGCACCGCTGAGTTCACCACAGCCTTACTCCCGCTCTCCAAGACTTGGAAGCCGCCCTGGTGCCCAGCAAGGGACGAATGGAGAAGGAACATGGGCTATAGCCACACAATGGCATACCACTCAGCGGGAACAAAGGATGCAATCCAGCCATTTGTGACCACCAGAATGGCTGTGAGGGGTTTAGGGGAAGTGAAACAAGCCCCAGGGACAAAGTCAAATACCGTAGGGTCTCACTTACAAGGAGAAGAAAAAACAAGCACTGACCAACAGGCGGCACTGGACATTTGATCGGGGGTGCCCAGAGGCAAAGCGGGGCGGTGGGGTAGGGTGAAGAGATGATGAGGCACAAGTGTGTGGTGAGGGCCTGTGATTCGGCTTACACTGGTGAAGAGGATGGAACCTACACGGAAGTCTAAATCGATGAGGATGTAAATCTGAAAGACATAGGATGTTCGAATGCAGGGTTATGGCAATAAATCCACCTAAAAGCAAAAATCCAAAAAGGGGTCCAGAATGACGGCATACAGCTTTGGGGGCTGAAAGAGATTAGAGAAGGTGAACTTCCAAGGATGGAAAATCACCTCAAAAGGCTTACTGATGCTACAGAAAGGTAGACCATTCCAAATACATGAAGAGGAATCCTACCAAGAGAACCTGATCCGTGCTAAGCCCAGGGACCAACGGAAAACGTTACCGTCCATGCTGTTCCTACTAATCACCTTCACGAATAATCCAAACAGGCCCACATCTTCCCAAGTTCAGGCCACAGGTTGGTCCAAAAGTACAAGTCAGGGCCGGGCCTGTGGTGGAGCGGGCAAGTGCCCACGTTCCGCTTGGGTGGCCCGGGCCTCACTCTTTCACAGCACGGGTGCAGATCACATTAGCACTGTTAGGGAATAGAGATTTCATGGTACGGTGCGGACAGAGGTCCTAAAGAAGTAGCAATTGTGAGGGTCCGTTCTCAATACGCACCAGAAAAAGAACCGTGAGAATATTCCAATCTAGGAAGGCATCTGGTACACTTCCCCAAAGGAAGAAGGAAGGAAAACATGGGACCTGCCAAGGCGGAATTGGCAGAGTGCTAGGAGATGACACGATCATTGCGCATCAGAGGATTGCCTGGGCATCTTCAACTTGGGAGGGAGTCCAGGACTTTCTCTGGGGAAGGTCCAACCACTTGGCCATCTACCCACGACATAAGAGATAACACCCAGGGTAATCTTACAGGAAAGAGACCAGTGTCTAGAGAGAAGGGAGCAGGCCTTTCCAAGTTCGAGGAGAAAGTTAGAAACCGACAAGACATCCAGAAAAAGGAAAACTATCCTACCTGGAAAGGGGGAGGAGTCAGACTGGTGTGAGATGGCTCTGAAACTCTGTGTGCTTGGAGGTTGTCAGGACAACTTGGCCTTCTGAGGTTCTTTATGACATCACGGTGAACATGTCCCCCAAGATGGCCGCATGGTTACAGTCTGAGGATTGGCCTAGGCTGGGCTATTAAAGGGAGACATACCCAGAAACAGCTTTGACAAACAGAAAGCGGGCACAGAAACTGGAAGAGATCAAACAGACTCTGATGCCAGGGATAAGAAAGGAATCCTTGGCAAGAAGCCAGAATAGAGGGACAAGCACTGAGAGGAGAACATTGTCATCTATTCAAGTCTATGGGGAGGCCATGCTGATTCAAGCTTGAAACTTGATTGGAAACACGAGGCCGCACTTGGGCCTTATCAGACCTACAGTGTCCTTCTGCCTTAAGCATAATCCAAAGCCAAGAAGGATCTCTTGAGGACGTTGAAGAGAAGAGTCGATGCCTCCTTTCCTAGGCCCCTAGCATTCTTGGAAGATCAGTCTCACTTTCCATAGCTCTGGCGTCACGGGGGCCCACTGGCCACATGCTAATGCGTCCCAAGAGATGTCTTGGAAGCCTTGAAGGAATGGAGCCCTGTCATGCTTGGGGTAGGTCTCTTTGTTGGGAAGGGCTCTACAAGTGTGCTGAAAATCACCCTTTTCCAGAGGGCTTGGTTCCTTTGTGAAGGCTGCCCTCCCAGGCTAGAGTGCTCACTTTGGCTCCAATGAAATTCTCTCCCCCGACTTCTTGCCGTAGAAGGATTATTGATTATGTGCTTTGACGCCATATGGAAGGAAGCTGGCTGAAAATTAGAACATTACAATTCTGTTTCCAGAAAAATAAACATGCCAGGGCTGAGGATGTAGGTCAAACAAATGGCACAGCCTATAGAAATAAAGTCAGCCCTTATCTAGATGGAATCTAGGGCAATGTTCAAGGGTCAGGGGTCAAGTTCGAAACTTCCCGAATCCACAAAAGAGAAAGAAAAATATCTTTCCTGGAGCGAGGAATTCATCAGATTTGTCTAATTTGTCTCAGAAAAACATTATGTCCATGAAGGGGGTTGCCAGGACCACCTCGAATTTGGAGTTTCTGATCTCAGGATGTCAAACCAAGCCAGATGACCACGGGTTGTCACTGCTTCGCTTGACCTAGGCTAGGATAGCAAAGAGTCCTACATGTGACCGGTGCAAATTCAAAGACAGCAACCAAGAATCACGAAAGCACTCACACCTCGGCCTAGAGAACATACGGTGATTCAAGAAATACAAAATTAATCCCTTGGACTGAAGGAGAACGGACTGATGAGCACATCTAAGGGAGATAGCTGAGAAAGACCATGACGAGTATACTGTGGAAAAGAAAAAAAGGTCCCAGAAAATGCAAGGCGAACAGATATCACACCTGAATAATCCACAATGAAAGATGTCAGTCTTTAGACACACTGTGCTGGAACGTATGAAAGTCAGAGAAATTCACAAGCCAAAAAACGTCAACGAAGGTCAAACCTGGGCTCACTGGGAAGGGTGAGTTATGAGACTGCTCCAAGCGGGCTCTGAAGCCCTGTGTCCATGAAGCTTGCCAGGGCAGCAGACACACAATTATGACCAATCCTCTGACGTCACAGTGGCCCCGACAAACCACCTGGCCTCATCTACACAGTGCCAGAGCTGGGCTCAAGCAGCATACTCAAGCCCCATTGCACTCAACTGCAGGTTGCCAATGGAACATGAAAGGGGCCGGCCGGTGGTGCAGCGGTGAGGTCCGCAGCTTCTGGGTCGGTGGCCCGGGGTGGGCCGGGTGGAATCCTGAGGGTGAGCCTCCTCACCACTGCTTCAGTCATTCTGGGGCAGGCGTCCGAGGGGGTGTAGAGGCAGATGGGAAGGGACGTTACATATGGCCAGACTTCCACAGCAAATACAGGAGCGTTGCCAGCAGATGTGAGCACAGCGATGCACTTCTGCCAAAACAGAAACAATTACAAGTTGCAAAGAATAGAAAAACGGAAGCTAAACACAAACGAACAAAAAACACAGCTGGCCAGTACGAAGAAGAAGATGTCTATGAAGAGCCTTAGCAAAACAGGTGAAAGCTATGTCAACCGAAAACTAGCAAACGTTTGGGGAAAGATATTCAAGACGACACAAGGAAAAAGAAGGATATTCCGGGACCTAGGAATGGAAGAATTAACACACTTGAAACGTCCATAGCGGAGAAAGGAATCTCTGGATTCCATGCAATCCCAGCCAAAGTTGCAGCCATATTTGCCAGAGAGATAGAAGAGAGAATCCTAAAGTTTCCAGCCAGCAACAAGAGACCCTGAATAGGCCAAGGAATCCTCAGGAAAACGAACAAAGCAGGACGTATCACACTTTCTGATTTCAACCTAGAGGACGAAGCGCTAGGTACCGAAACGGCACAGTCCGGGCCCAAAAACAGGCACACAGACCCATGCAACAGAATCGAGAGCCCAGAGCCCAACTCAAACATACATGGACAGCCCATTTGCGACCAGGGAGCCAAGAGGAGACAGTGGACAAAGGAGAGTCTCTCCGATAAACGGTGCTGGGAAGCCTGCACAGCCACATGGAACACAACGAGAGTAGACCATGATGTTCCACCTGGCACACGCACCACCTGGAATGGATTAAAGCCCTGAATGGCACACTTGAAACCGTGAAACTTGTAGGAGAAGACCTAGGCAGAGTGCTCTTTGCCATCTGTCTGAGCCGCCTATTGGGAAGAAGCCTGTCTGACTGGGCAAGGGCAGCAAAGGAGACAAGAAACAAACGGGACCACCTCACATGCAGACGCTTCTGCCCAGTCAAGGAAACCATCGACTCAATGCAAAGACAGCACAACAACTGGGAGTGGATGTTTGCAAAGCACACATCGGACAAGGGGTGAAAAGCCCAAAGATACAATCAACTCACACGTCTCCACAAGAAAAAGAACAAGCCAATGAAAACCTGGGCCAAAGAAGGACACAGAGATTTCTCCCAAGAAGATCTAAAGAGGGCCAACAGGTGCATGAAAACTTGTTCACCCTCATTAAGCCTGAGGCCAAGGCAAATCCAATCCGCAAGGACAGAGCAGCTCACCGTGGTCAGAATGGCTATAAGGAGGCAGACAGGAAACAACAAGCGTCAGAGAGGAGGTGGAGAGAAGGGAAGCCTCCTGCACTGCTGGTGGCAGTGGAAACCGGTGCAGCCACTAGGCCAAGCGGTGTGGAACTGCCTCCGAAATTTAAGAATCCATGTCCCATATGATCCAGCTATTCCTCTGGGGCGCGTTTAGCCAAAGAACTCGGAAACACTACCGCCTAAAGACATGTGCACCGCTGAGTTCACCACAGCCTTACTCCCGCTCTCCAAGACTTGGAAGCCGCCCTGGTGCCCAGCAAGGGACGAATGGAGAAGGAACATGGGCTATAGCCACACAATGGCATACCACTCAGCGGGAACAAAGGATGCAATCCAGCCATTTGTGACCACCAGAATGGCTGTGAGGGGTTTAGGGGAAGTGAAACAAGCCCCAGGGACAAAGTCAAATACCGTAGGGTCTCACTTACAAGGAGAAGAAAAAACAAGCACTGACCAACAGGCGGCACTGGACATTTGATCGGGGGTGCCCAGAGGCAAAGCGGGGCGGTGGGGTAGGGTGAAGAGATGATGAGGCACAAGTGTGTGGTGAGGGCCTGTGATTCGGCTTACACTGGTGAAGAGGATGGAACCTACACGGAAGTCTAAATCGATGAGGATGTAAATCTGAAAGACATAGGATGTTCGAATGCAGGGTTATGGCAATAAATCCACCTAAAAGCAAAAATCCAAAAAGGGGTCCAGAATGACGGCATACAGCTTTGGGGGCTGAAAGAGATTAGAGAAGGTGAACTTCCAAGGATGGAAAATCACCTCAAAAGGCTTACTGATGCTACAGAAAGGTAGACCATTCCAAATACATGAAGAGGAATCCTACCAAGAGAACCTGATCCGTGCTAAGCCCAGGGACCAACGGAAAACGTTACCGTCCATGATGTTCCTACTAATCACCTTCACGAATAATCCAAACAGGCCCACATCTTCCCAAGTTCAGGCCACAGGTTGGTCCAAAAGTACAAGTCAGGGCCGGCCCTGTGGTGGAGCGGGCAAGTGCCCACGTTCCGCTTGGGTGGCCCGGGCCTCACTCTTTCACAGCGCGGGTGCAGATCACATTAGCACTGTTATGGAATAGAGATTTCATGGTACGGTGCGGACAGAGGTCATAACGGAGTAGCAATTGTGAGGGTCCGTTCTCAATACGCACCAGAAAAAGAACCGTGAGAATATTCCAATCTAGGAAGGCATCTGGTACACTTCCCCAAAGGAAGAAGGAAGGAAAACATGGGACCTGCCAAGGCGGAATTGGCAGAGTGCTAGGAGATGACACGATCATTGCGCATCAGAGGATTGCCTGGGCAACTTCAACTTGGGAGGGAGTCCAGGACTTTCTCTGGGGAAGGTCCACCCACTTGGCCATCTACCCAAGACATAAGAGATAACACCCAGGGTAATCTTACAGGAAAGAGACCAGTGTCTAGAGAGAAGGGAGCAGGCCTTTCCAAGTTCGAGGAGAAAGTTAGAAACCGACAAGACATCCAGAAAAAGGAAAACTATCCTACCTGGAAAGGGGGAGGAGTCAGACTGGTGTGAGATGGCTCTGAAACTCTGTGTGCTTGGAGGTTGTCAGGACAACTTGGCCTTCTGAGGTTCTTTATGACATCACGGTGAACATGTCGCCCAAGATGGCCGCATGGTTACAGTCTGAGGATTGGCCTAGGCTGGGCTATTAAAGGGAGACATACCCAGAAACAGCTTTGACAAACAGAAAGCGGGCACAGAAACTGGAAGAGATCAAACAGACTCTGATGCCAGGGATAAGAAAGGAATCCTTGGCAAGAAGCCAGAATAGAGGGACAAGCACTGAGAGGAGAACATTGTCATCTATTCAAATCTATGGGGAGGCCATGCTGATTCAAGCTTGAAACTTGATTGGAAACACGAGGCCGCACTTGGGCCTTATCAGACCTACAGTGTCCTTCTGCCTTAAGCATAATCCAAAGTCAAGAAGGATCTCTTGAGGACATTGAAGAGAAGAGTCGATGCCTCCTTTCCTAGGCCCCTAGCGTTCTTGGAAGATCAGTCTCACTTTCCATAGCTCTGGCGTCACGGGGGCCCACTGGCCACATGCTAATGCGTCCCAAGAGATGTCTTGGAAGCCTTGAAGGAATGGAGCCCTGCCATGCTTGGGGTAGGTCTCTTTGTTGGGAAGGGCTCTACAAGTGTGCTGAAAATCACCCTTTTCCAGAGGGCTTGGTTCCTTTGTGAAGGCTGCCCTCCCAGGCTAGAGTGCTCACTTTGGCTCCAATGAAATTCTCTCCCCCGACCTCTTGCCGTAGGATTATTGATTATGTGCTTTGACGCCATATGGAAGGAAGCTGGCTGAAAATTAGAACATTACAATTCTGTTTCCAGAAAAATAAACATGCCAGGGCTGAGGATGTAGGTCAAACAAATGGCACAGCCTATAGAAATAAAGTAAGCCCGCATCTAGACGGAATCTAGGGCAAGGTCCAACGGTCAGGGGTCAAGTTCGAAACTTCCCAAATCCACAAAAGAGAAAGAAAAATATCTTTCCTGGAGCGGGGAATTCATCAGATTTGTCTAATTTGTCTCGGAAAAACATGATGTCCATGAAGGGGGTTGCCAGGACCACCTCGAATTTGGAGTTTCTGATCTCAGGATGTCAAACCAACCCAGATGACCACGGGTTCTCAGTGCTTCGTTTGACCTAGGCTAGGATAGCAAAGAGTCCTACAAGTGACCGCTGCAAATTCAAAGACAGCAACCAAGAATCACGAAAGCACTCACACCTCGGCCTAGAGAACATACGGTGATTCAAGAAATACAAAATTAATCCCTTGGACTGAAGGAGAACGGACTGATAAGCACATCTAAGGGAGATAGCTGAGAAAGACCATGACGAGGATACTGTGGAAAAGAAAAAAAGGTCCCAGAAAATGCAAGGCGAACAGATATCACACCTGAATAATCCACAATGAAAGATGTCAGTCTTTAGACAGGCTCTGCTGGAACGTTTGAAAGTCAGAGAAATTCACAAGCCAAAACACGGCAGCGAAGGTCAAACCTGGGCTCACTGGGAAGGGTGAGTTATGAGACTGCTCCAAGCGGGCTCTGAAGCCCTGTGTCCATGAAGCTTGCCAGGGCAGCAGACACACAATTATGACCAATCCTCTGACGTCACAGTGGCCCCGACAAACCACCTGGCCTCATCTACACAGTGCCAGAGCTGGGCTCAAGCAGCATACTCAAGCCCCATTGCACTCAACTGCAGGTTGCCAATGGAACATGAAAGGGGCCGGCCGGTGGTGCAGCGGTGAGGTCCGCAGCTTCTGGGTCGGTGGCCCGGGGTGGGCCGGGTGGAATCCTGGGGGTGAGCCTCCTCACCACTGCTTCAGTCATTCTGGGGCAGGCGTCCGAGGGGATGTAGAGGCAGATGGGAAGGGACGTTACATAGGGCCAGACTTCCACAGCAAATACAGGAGCGTTGCCAGCAGATGTGAGCACAGCGATGCACTTCTGCCAAAACAGAAACAATTACAAGTTGCAAAGAATAGAAAAACGGAAGCTAAACACAAACAAACAAAAAACACAGCTGGCCAGTACGAAGAAGAAGATGTCTATGAAGAGCCTTAGCAAAACAGGTGAAAGCTATGTCAACCGAAAACTAGCAAACGTTTGGGGAAAGAAATTCAAGACGACACAAGGAAAAAGAAGGATATTCCGGGACCTAGGAATGGAAGAATTAACACACTTGAAATGTCCATAGCGGAGAAAGGAATCTCTGGATTCCATGCAATCCCAGCCAAAGTTGCAGCCATATTTGCCAGAGAGATAGAAGAGAGAATCCTAAAGTTTCCAGCCAGCAACAAGAGACCCTGAATAGGCCAAGGAATCCTCAGGAAAACGAATAAAGCAGGACGTATCACACTTTCTGATTTCAACCTAGAGGACCAAGCGCTAGGTACCGAAACGGCACAGTCCGGGCCCAAAAACAGGCACACAGACCCATGCAACAGAATCGAGAGGCCAGAGCCCAACTCAAACATACATGGACAGCCCATTTGCGACCAGGGAGCCAAGAGGAGACAGTGGACAAAGGAGAGTCTCTCCGATAAACGGTGCTGGGAAGCCTGCACAGCCACATGGAACACAACGAGAGTAGACCATGATGTTCCACCTGGCACACGCACCACCTGGAATGGATTAAAGCCCTGAAAGGCACACTTGAAACCGTGAAACTTGTAGGAGAAGACCTAGGCAGAGTGCTCTTTGCCATCTGTCTGAGCCGCCTATTTGGAAGAAGCCTGTCTGACTGGGCAAGGGCAGCAAAGGAGACAAGAAACAAACGGGACCACCTCACATGCAGACGCTTCTGCCCAGTCAAGGAAACCATCGACTCAATGCAAAGACAGCACAACAACTGGCAGTGGATGTTTGCAAAGCACACATCGGACAAGGGGGGAGAAGCCCAAAGATACAATCAACTCACACGTCTCCACAAGAAAAAGAACAAGCCAATGAAAACCTGGGCCAAAGAAGGACACAGAGATTTCTCCCAAGAAGATCTAAAGAGGGCCAACAGGTGCATGAAAACTTGTTCACCCTCATTAAGCCTGAGGCCAAGGCAAATCCAATCCGCAAGGACAGAGCAGCTCACCGTGGTCAGAATGGCTATAAGGAGGCAGACAGGAAACAACAAGCGTCAGAGAGGAGGTGGAGAGAAGGGAAGCCTCCTGCACTGCTGCTGGCAGTGGAAACCGGTGCAGCCACTAGGCCAAGCGGTGTGGAACTGCCTCCGAAATTTAAGAATCCATGTCCCATATGATCCAGCTATTCCTCTGGGGCGCGTTTAGCCAAAGAACTCGGAAACACTACCGCCTAAAGACATGTGCACCGCTGAGTTCACCACAGCCTTACTCCCGCTCTCCAAGACTTGGAAGCCGCCCTGGTGCCCAGCAAGGGACGAATGGAGAAGGAACATGGGCTATAGCCACACAATGGCATACCACTCAGCGGGAACAAAGGATGCAATCCAGCCATTTGTGACCACCAGAATGGCTGTGAGGGGTTTAGGGGAAGTGAAACAAGCCCCAGGGACAAAGTCAAATACCATAGGGTCTCACTTACAAGGAGAAGAAAAAACAAGCACTGACCAACAGGCGGCACTGGACATTTGATCGGGGGTGCCCAGAGGCAAAGCGGGGCAGTGGGGTAGGGTGAAGAGATGATGAGGCACAAGTGTGTGGTGAGGGCCTGTGATTCGGCTTACACTGGTGAAGAGGATGGAACCTACACGGAAGTCTAAATCGATGAGGATGTAAATCTGAAAGACATAGGATGTTCGAATGCAGGGTTATGGCAATAAATCCACCTAAAAGCAAAAATCCAAAAAGGGGTCCAGAATGACGGCATACAGCTTTGGGGGCTGAAAGAGATTAGAGAAGGTGAACTTCCAAGGATGGAAAATCACCTCAAAAGGCTTACTGATGCTACAGAAAGGTAGACCATTCCAAATACATGAAGAGGAATCCTACCAAGAGAACCTGATCCGTGCTAAGCCCAGGGACCAACAGAAAACGTTACCATCCATGCTGTTCCTACTAATCACCTTCACGAATAATCCAAACAGGCCCACATCTTCCCAATTTCAGGCCACAGGTTGGTCCAAAAGTACAAGTCAGGGCCGGCCCTGTGGTGGAGCGGGCAAGTGCCCACGTTCCGCTTGGGTGGCCCGGGCCTCACTCTTTCACAGCACGGGTGCAGATCACATTAGCACTGTTAGGGAATAGAGATTTCATGGTACGGTGCGGACAGAGGTCCTAAAGGAGTAGCAATTGTGAGGGTCCGTTCCCAATACGCACCAGAAAATGAACCGTGAGAATATTCCCATCTAGGAAGGCATCTGGTACACTTCCCCAAAGGAAGAAGGAAGGAAAACATGGGACCTGCCAAGGCGGAATTGGCAGAGTGCTAGGAGATGACACGATCATTGCGCATCAGAGGATTGCCTGGGCAACTTCAACTTGGGAGGGAGTCCAGGACTTTCTCTGGGGAAGGTCCAACCACTTGGCCATCTACCCACGACATAAGAGATAACACCCAGGGTAATCTTACAGGAAAGAGACCAGTGTCTAGAGAGAAGGGAGCAGGCCTTTCCAAGTTCGAGGAGAAAGTTAGAAACCGACAAGAGATCCAGAAAAAGGAAAACTATCCTACCTGGAAAGGGGGAGGAGTCAGACTGGTCTGAGATGGCTCTGAAACTCTGTGTGCTTGGAGGTTGTCAGGACAACTTAGCCTTCTGAGGTTCTTTATGACATCACGGTGAACATGTCCCCCAAGATGGCCGCATGGTTACAGTCTGAGGATTGGCCTAGGCTGGGCTATTAAAGGGAGACATACCCAGAAACAGCTTTGACAAACAGAAAGCGGGCACAGAAACTGGAAGAGATCAAACAGACTCTGATGCCAGGGATAAGAAAGGAATCCTTGGCAAGAAGCGAGAATAGAGGGACAAGCACTGAGAGGAGAACATTGTCATCTATTCAAATCTATGGGGAGGCCATGCTGATTCAAGCTTGAAACTTGATTGGAAACACGAGGCCGCACTTGGGCCTTATCAGACCTACAGTGTCCTTCTGCCTTAAGCATAATCCAAAGTCAAGAAGGATCTCTTGAGGACATTGAAGAGAAGAGTCGATGCCTCCTTTCCTAGGCCCCTAGCGTTCTTGGAAGATCAGTCTCACTTTCCATAGCTCTGGCGTCACGGGGGCCCACTGGCCACATGCTAATGCGTCCCAAGAGATGTCTTGGAAGCCTTGAAGGAATGGAGCCCTGCCATGCTTGGGGTAGGTCTCTTTGTTGGGAAGGGCTCTACAAGTGTGCTGAAAATCACCCTTTTCCAGAGGGCTTGGTTCCTTTGTGAAGGCTGCCCTCCCAGGCTAGAGTGCTCACTTTGGCTCCAATGAAATTCTCTCCCCCGACCTCTTGCCGTAGAAGGATTATTGATTATGTGCTTTGACGCCATATTTAAGGAAGCTGGCTGAAAATTAGAACATTACAATTCTGTTTCCAGAAAAATAAACATGCCAGGGCTGAGGATGTAGGTCAAACAAATGGCACAGCCTATAGAAATAAAGTAAGCCCGCATCTAGACGGAATCTAGGGCAAGGTCCAACGGTCAGGGGTCAAGTTCGAAACTTCCCAAATCCACAAAAGAGAAAGAAAAATATCTTTCCTGGAGCGGGGAATTCATCAGATTTGTCTAATTTGTCTCGGAAAAACATGATGTCCATGAAGGGGGTTGCCAGGACCACCTCGAACTTGGAGTTTCTGATCTCAGGATGTCAAACCAATCCAGATGACCACGGGTTCTCAGTGCTTCGTTTGACCTAGGCTAGGATAGCAAAGAGTCCTACAAGTGACCGCTGCAAATTCAAAGACAGCAACCAAGAATCACGAAAGCACTCACACCTCGGCCTAGAGAACATACGGTGATTCAAGAAATACAAAATTAATCCCTTGGACTGAAGGAGAACGGACTGATAAGCACATCTAAGGGAGATAGCTGAGAAAGACCATGACGAGGATACTGTGGAAAAGAAAACAAGGTCCCAGAAAATGCAAGGCGAACAGATATCACACCTGAATAATCCACAATGAAAGATGTCAGTCTTTAGACAGGCTCTGCTGGAACGTTTGAAAGTCAGAGAAATTCACAAGCCAAAACACGGCAGCGAAGGTCAAACCTGGGCTCACTGGGAAGGGTGAGTTATGAGACTGCTCCAAGCGGGCTCTGAAGCCCTGTGTCCATGAAGCTTGCCAGGGCAGCAGACACACAATTATGACCAATCCTCTGACGTCACAGTGGCCCCGACAAACCACCTGGCCTCATCTACACAGTGCCAGAGCTGGGCTCAAGCAGCATACTCAAGCCCCATTGCACTCAACTGCAGGTTGCCAATGGAACATGAAAGGGGCCGGCCGGTGGTGCAGCGGTGAGGTCCGCAGCTTCTGGGTCGGTGGCCCGGGGTGGGCCGGGTGGAATCCTGGGGGTGAGCCTCCTCACCACTGCTTCAGTCATTCTGGGGCAGGCGTCCGAGGGGGTGTAGAGGCAGATGGGAAGGGACGTTACATAGGGCCAGACTTCCACAGCAAATACAGGAGCGTTGCCAGCAGATGTGAGCACAGCGATGCACTTCTGCCAAAACAGAAACAATTACAAGTTGCAAAGAATAGAAAAACGGAAGCTAAACACAAACGAACAAAAAACACAGCTGGCCAGTACGAAGAAGAAGATGTCTATGAAGAGCCTTAGCAAAACAGGTGAAAGCTATGTCAACCGAAAACTAGCAAACGTTTGGGGAAAGAAATTCAAGACGACACAAGGAAAAAGAAGGATATTCCGGGACCTAGGAATGGAAGAATTAACACACTTGAAACGTCCATAGCGGAGAAAGGAATCTCTGGATTCCATGCAATCCCAGCCAAAGTTGCAGCCATATTTGCCAGAGAGATAGAAGAGAGAATCCTAAAGTTTCCAGCCAGCAACAAGAGACCCTGAATAGGCCAAGGAATCCTCAGGAAAACGAATAAAGCAGGACGTATCACACTTTCTGATTTCAACCTAGAGGACGAAGCGCTAGGTACCGAAACGGCACAGTCCGGGCCCAAAAACAGGCACACAGACCCATGCAACAGAATCGAGAGGCCAGAGCCCAACTCAAACATACATGGACAGCCCATTTGCGACCAGGGAGCCAAGAGGAGACAGTGGACAAAGGAGAGTCTCTCCGATAAACGGTGCTGGGAAGCCTGCACAGCCACATGGAACACAACGAGAGTAGACCATGATGTTCCACCTGGCACACGCACCACCTGGAATGGATTAAAGCCCTGAATGGCACACTTGAAACCGTGAAACTTGTAGGAGAAGACCTAGGCAGAGTGCTCTTTGCCATCTGTCTGAGCCGCCTATTTGGAAGAAGCCTGTCTGACTGGGCAAGGGCAGCAAAGGAGACAAGAAACAAACGGGACCACCTCACATGCAGACGCTTCTGCCCAGTCAAGGAAACCATCGACTCAATGCAAAGACAGCACAACAACTGGCAGTGGATGTTTGCAAAGCACACATCGGACAAGGGGGGAGAAGCCCAAAGATACAATCAACTCACACGTCTCCACAAGAAAAAGAACAAGCCAATGAAAACCTGGGCCAAAGAAGGACACAGAGATTTCTCCCAAGAAGATCTAAAGAGGGCCAACAGGTGCATGAAAACTTGTTCACCCTCATTAAGCCTGAGGCCAAGGCAAATCCAATCCGCAAGGACAGAGCAGCTCACCGTGGTCAGAATGGCTATAAGGAGGCAGACAGGAAACAACAAGCGTCAGAGAGGAGGTGGAGAGAAGGGAAGCCTCCTGCACTGCTGGTGGCAGTGGAAACCGGTGCAGCCACTAGGCCAAGCGGTGTGGAACTGCCTCCGAAATTTAAGAATCCATGTCCCATATGATCCAGCTATTCCTCTGGGGCGCGTTTAGCCAAAGAACTCGGAAACACTACCGCCTAAAGACATGTGCACCGCTGAGTTCAGCACAGCCTTACTCCCGCTCTCCAAGACTTGGAAGCCGCCCTGGTGCCCAGCAAGGGACGAATGGAGAAGGAACATGGGCTATAGCCACACAATGGCATACCACTCAGCGGGAACAAAGGATGCAATCCAGCCATTTGTGACCACCAGAATGGCTGTGAGGGGTTTAGGGGAAGTGAAACAAGCCCCAGGGACAAAGTCAAATACCGTAGGGTCTCACTTACAAGGAGAAGAAAAAACAAGCACTGACCAACAGGCGGCACTGGACATTTGATCGGGGGTGCCCAGAGGCAAAGCGGGGCGGTGGGGTAGGGTGAAGAGATGATGAGGCACAAGTGTGTGGTGAGGGCCTGTGATTCGGCTTACACTGGTGAAGAGGATGGAACCTACACGGAAGTCTAAATCGATGAGGATGTAAATCTGAAAGACATAGGATGTTCGAATGCAGGGTTATGGCAATAAATCCACCTAAAAGCAAAAATCCAAAAAGGGGTCCAGAATGACGGCATACAGCTTTGGGGGCTGAAAGAGATTAGAGAAGGTGAACTTCCAAGGATGGAAAATCACCTCAAAAGGCTTACTGATGCTACAGAAAGGTAGACCATTCCAAATACATGAAGAGGAATCCTACCAAGAGAACCTGATCCGTGCTAAGCCCAGGGACCAACGGAAAACGTTACCATCCATGCTGTTCCTACTAATCACCTTCACGAATAATCCAAACAGGCCCACATCTTCCCAATTTCAGGCCACAGGTTGGTCCAAAAGTACAAGTCAGGGCCGGGCCTGTGGTGGAGCGGGCAAGTGCCCACGTTCCGCTTGGGTGGCCCGGGCCTCACTCTTTCACAGCACGGGTGCAGATCACATTAGCACTGTTAGGGAATAGAGATTTCATGGTACGGTGCGGACAGAGGTCCTAAAGAAGTAGCAATTGTGAGGGTCCGTTCTCAATACGCACCAGAAAAAGAACCGTGAGAATATTCCAATCTAGGAAGGCATCTGGTACACTTCCCCAAAGGAAGAAGGAAGGAAAACATGGGACCTGCCAAGGCGGAATTGGCAGAGTGCTAGGAGATGACACGATCATTGCGCATCAGAGGATTGCCTGGGCATCTTCAACTTGGGAGGGAGTCCAGGACTTTCTCTGGGGAAGGTCCAACCACTTGGCCATCTACCCACGACATAAGAGATAACACCCAGGGTAATCTTACAGGAAAGAGACCAGTGTCTAGAGAGAAGGGAGCAGGCCTTTCCAAGTTCGAGGAGAAAGTTAGAAACCGACAAGACATCCAGAAAAAGGAAAACTATCCTACCTGGAAAGGGGGAGGAGTCAGACTGGTCTGAGATGGCTCTGAAACTCTGTGTGCTTGGAGGTTGTCAGGACAACTTAGCCTTCTGAGGTTCTTTATGACATCACGGTGAACATGTCCCCCAAGATGGCCGCATGGTTACAGTCTGAGGATTGGCCTAGGCTGGGCTATTAAAGGGAGACATACCCAGAAACAGCTTTGACAAACAGAAAGCGGGCACAGAAACTGGAAGAGATCAAACAGACTCTGATGCCAGGGATAAGAAAGGAATCCTTGGCAAGAAGCGAGAATAGAGGGACAAGCACTGAGAGGAGAACATTGTCATCTATTCAAATCTATGGGGAGGCCATGCTGATTCAAGCTTGAAACTTGATTGGAAACACGAGGCCGCACTTGGGCCTTATCAGACCTACAGTGTCCTTCTGCCTTAAGCATAATCCAAAGTCAAGAAGGATCTCTTGAGGACATTGAAGAGAAGAGTCGATGCCTCCTTTCCTAGGCCCCTAGCGTTCTTGGAAGATCAGTCTCACTTTCCATAGCTCTGGCGTCACGGGGGCCCACTGGCCACATGCTAATGCGTCCCAAGAGATGTCTTGGAAGCCTTGAAGGAATGGAGCCCTGCCATGCTTGGGGTAGGTCTCTTTGTTGGGAAGGGCTCTACAAGTGTGCTGAAAATCACCCTTTTCCAGAGGGCTTGGTTCCTTTGTGAAGGCTGCCCTCCCAGGCTAGAGTGCTCACTTTGGCTCCAATGAAATTCTCTCCCCCGACCTCTTGCCGTAGAAGGATTATTGATTATGTGCTTTGACGCCATATGGAAGGAAGCTGGCTGAAAATTAGAACATTACAATTCTGTTTCCAGAAAAATAAACATGCCAGGGCTGAGGATGTAGGTCAAACAAATGGCACAGCCTATAGAAATAAAGTAAGCCCGCATCTAGACGGAATCTAGGGCAAGGTCCAACGGTCAGGGGTCAAGTTCGAAACTTCCCAAATCCACAAAAGAGAAAGAAAAATATCTTTCCTGGAGCGGGGAATTCATCAGATTTGTCTAATTTGTCTCGGAAAAACATGATGTCCATGAAGGGGGTTGCCAGGACCACCTCGAATTTGGAGTTTCTGATCTCAGGATGTCAAACCAACCCAGATGACCACGGGTTCTCAGTGCTTCGTTTGACCTAGGCTAGGATAGCAAAGAGTCCTACAAGTGACCGCTGCAAATTCAAAGACAGCAACCAAGAATCACGAAAGCACTCACACCTCGGCCTAGAGAACATACGGTGATTCAAGAAATACAAAATTAATCCCTTGGACTGAAGGAGAACGGACTGATAAGCACATCTAAGGGAGATAGCTGAGAAAGACCATGACGAGTATACTGTGGAAAAGAAAAAAAGGTCCCAGAAAATGCAAGGCGAACAGATATCACACCTGAATAATCCACAATGAAAGATGTCAGTCTTTAGACAGGCTCTGCTGGAACGTTTGAAAGTCAGAGAAATTCACAAGCCAAAACACGGCAGCGAAGGTCAAACCTGGGCTCACTGGGAAGGGTGAGTTATGAGACTGCTCCAAGCGGGCTCTGAAGCCCTGTGTCCATGAAGCTTGCCAGGGCAGCAGACACACAATTATGACCAATCCTCTGACGTCACAGTGGCCCCGACAAACCACCTGGCCTCATCTACACAGTGCCAGAGCTGGGCTCAAGCAGCATACTCAAGCCCCATTGCACTCAACTGCAGGTTGCCAATGGAACATGAAAGGGGCCGGCCGGGTGGAATCCTGGGGGTGAGCCTCCTCACCACTGCTTCAGTCATTCTGGGGCAGGCGTCCGAGGGGGTGTAGAGGCAGATGGGAAGGGACGTTACATAGGGCCAGACTTCCACAGCAAATACAGGAGCGTTGCCAGCAGATGTGAGCACAGCGATGCACTTCTGCCAAAACAGAAACAATTACAAGTTGCAAAGAATAGAAAAACGGAAGCTAAACACAAACGAACAAAAAACACAGCTGGCCAGTACGAAGAAGAAGATGTCTATGAAGAGCCTTAGCAAAACAGGTGAAAGCTATGTCAACCGAAAACTAGCAAACGTTTGGGGAAAGAAATTCAAGACGACACAAGGAAAAAGAAGGATATTCCGGGACCTAGGAATGGAAGAATTAACACACTTGAAACGTCCATAGCGGAGAAAGGAATCTCTGGATTCCATGCAATCCCAGCCAAAGTTGCAGCCATATTTGCCAGAGAGATAGAAGAGAGAATCCTAAAGTTTCCAGCCAGCAACAAGAGACCCTGAATAGGCCAAGGAATCCTCAGGAAAACGAATAAAGCAGGACGTATCACACTTTCTGATTTCAACCTAGAGGACGAAGCGCTAGGTACCGAAACGGCACAGTCCGGGCCCAAAAACAGGCACACAGACCCATGCAACAGAATCGAGAGGCCAGAGCCCAACTCAAACATACATGGACAGCCCATTTGCGACCAGGGAGCCAAGAGGAGACAGTGGACAAAGGAGAGTCTCTCCGATAAACGGTGCTGGGAAGCCTGCACAGCCACATGGAACACAACGAGAGTAGACCATGATGTTCCACCTGGCACACGCACCACCTGGAATGGATTAAAGCCCTGAAAGGCACACTTGAAACCGTGAAACTTGTAGGAGAAGACCTAGGCAGAGTGCTCTTTGCCATCTGTCTGAGCCGCCTATTTGGAAGAAGCCTGTCTGACTGGGCAAGGGCAGCAAAGGAGACAAGAAACAAACGGGACCACCTCACATGCAGACGCTTCTGCCCAGTCAAGGAAACCATCGACTCAATGCAAAGACAGCACAACAACTGGGAGTGGATGTTTGCAAAGCACACATCGGACAAGGGGGGAGAAGCCCAAAGATACAATCAACTCACACGTCTCCACAAGAAAAAGAACAAGCCAATGAAAACCTGGGCCAAAGAAGGACACAGAGATTTCTCCCAAGAAGATCTAAAGAGGGCCAACAGGTGCATGAAAACTTGTTCACCCTCATTAAGCCTGAGGCCAAGGCAAATCCAATCCGCAAGGACAGAGCAGCTCACCGTGGTCAGAATGGCTATAAGGAGGCAGACAGGAAACAACAAGCGTCAGAGAGGAGGTGGAGAGAAGGGAAGCCTCCTGCACTGCTGCTGGCAGTGGAAACCGGTGCAGCCACTAGGCCAAGCGGTGTGGAACTGCCTCCGAAATTTAAGAATCCATGTCCCATATGATCCAGCTATTCCTCTGGGGCGCGTTTAGCCAAAGAACTCGGAAACACTACCGCCTAAAGACATGTGCACCGCTGAGTTCAGCACAGCCTTACTCCCGCTCTCCAAGACTTGGAAGCCGCCCTGGTGCCCAGCAAGGGACGAATGGAGAAGGAACATGGGCTATAGCCACACAATGGCATACCACTCAGCGGGAACAAAGGATGCAATCCAGCCATTTGTGACCACCAGAATGGCTGTGAGGGGTTTAGGGGAAGTGAAACAAGCCCCAGGGACAAAGTCAAATACCGTAGGGTCTCACTTACAAGGAGAAGAAAAAACAAGCACTGACCAACAGGCGGCACTGGACATTTGATCGGGGGTGCCCAGAGGCAAAGCGGGGCGGTGGGGTAGGGTGAAGAGATGATGAGGCACAAGTGTGTGGTGAGGGCCTGTGATTCGGCTTACACTGGTGAAGAGGATGGAACCTACACGGAAGTCTAAATCGATGAGGATGTAAATCTGAAAGACATAGGATGTTCGAATGCAGGGTTATGGCAATAAATCCACCTAAAAGCAAAAATCCAAAAAGGGGTCCAGAATGACGGCATACAGCTTTGGGGGCTGAAAGAGATTAGAGAAGGTGAACTTCCAAGGATGGAAAATCACCTCAAAAGGCTTACTGATGCTACAGAAAGGTAGACCATTCCAAATACATGAAGAGGAATCCTACCAAGAGAACCTGATCCGTGCTAAGCCCAGGGACCAACGGAAAACGTTACCATCCATGCTGTTCCTACTAATCACCTTCACGAATAATCCAAACAGGCCCACATCTTCCCAATTTCAGGCCACAGGTTGGTCCAAAAGTACAAGTCAGGGCCGGGCCTGTGGTGGAGCGGGCAAGTGCCCACGTTCCGCTTGGGTGGCCCGGGCCTCACTCTTTCACAGCACGGGTGCAGATCACATTAGCACTGTTAGGGAATAGAGATTTCATGGTACGGTGCGGACAGAGGTCCTAAAGAAGTAGCAATTGTGAGGGTCCGTTCTCAATACGCACCAGAAAAAGAACCGTGAGAATATTCCAATCTAGGAAGGCATCTGGTACACTTCCCCAAAGGAAGAAGGAAGGAAAACATGGGACCTGCCAAGGCGGAATTGGCAGAGTGCTAGGAGATGACACGATCATTGCGCATCAGAGGATTGCCTGGGCATCTTCAACTTGGGAGGGAGTCCAGGACTTTCTCTGGGGAAGGTCCAACCACTTGGCCATCTACCCACGACATAAGAGATAACACCCAGGGTAATCTTACAGGAAAGAGACCAGTGTCTAGAGAGAAGGGAGCAGGCCTTTCCAAGTTCGAGGAGAAAGTTAGAAACCGACAAGACATCCAGAAAAAGGAAAACTATCCTACCTGGAAAGGGGGAGGAGTCAGACTGGTGTGAGATGGCTCTGAAACTCTGTGTGCTTGGAGGTTGTCAGGACAACTTAGCCTTCTGAGGTTCTCTATGACATCACGGTGAACATGTCCCCCAAGATGGCCGCATGGTTACAGTCTGAGGATTGGCCTAGGCTGGGCTATTAAAGGGAGACATACCCAGAAACAGCTTTGACAAACAGAAAGCGGGCACAGAAACTGGAAGAGATCAAACAGACTCTGATGCCAGGGATAAGAAAGGAATCCTTGGCAAGAAGCGAGAATAGAGGGACAAGCACTGAGAGGAGAACATTGTCATCTATTCAAATCTATGGGGAGGCCATGCTGATTCAAGCTTGAAACTTGATTGGAAACACGAGGCCGCACTTGGGCCTTATCAGACCTACAGTGTCCTTCTGCCTTAAGCATAATCCAAAGTCAAGAAGGATCTCTTGAGGACATTGAAGAGAAGAGTCGATGCCTCCTTTCCTAGGCCCCTAGCGTTCTTGGAAGATCAGTCTCACTTTCCATAGCTCTGGCGTCACGGGGGCCCACTGGCCACATGCTAATGCGTCCCAAGAGATGTCTTGGAAGCCTTGAAGGAATGGAGCCCTGCCATGCTTGGGGTAGGTCTCTTTGTTGGGAAGGGCTCTACAAGTGTGCTGAAAATCACCCTTTTCCAGAGGGCTTGGTTCCTTTGTGAAGGCTGCCCTCCCAGGCTAGAGTGCTCACTTTGGCTCCAATGAAATTCTCTCCCCCGACCTCTTGCCGTAGAAGGATTATTGATTATGTGCTTTGACGCCATATGGAAGGAAGCTGGCTGAAAATTAGAACATTACAATTCTGTTTCCAGAAAAATAAACATGCCAGGGCTGAGGATGTAGGTCAAACAAATGGCACAGCCTATAGAAATAAAGTAAGCCCGCATCTAGACGGAATCTAGGGCAAGGTCCAACGGTCAGGGGTCAAGTTCGAAACTTCCCAAATCCACAAAAGAGAAAGAAAAATATCTTTCCTGGAGCGGGGAATTCATCAGATTTGTCTAATTTGTCTCGGAAAAACATGATGTCCATGAAGGGGGTTGCCAGGACCACCTCGAATTTGGAGTTTCTGATCTCAGGATGTCAAACCAACCCAGATGACCACGGGTTCTCAGTGCTTCGTTTGACCTAGGCTAGGATAGCAAAGAGTCCTACAAGTGACCGCTGCAAATTCAAAGACAGCAACCAAGAATCACGAAAGCACTCACACCTCGGCCTAGAGAACATACGGTGATTCAAGAAATACAAAATTAATCCCTTGGACTGAAGGAGAACGGACTGATAAGCACATCTAAGGGAGATAGCTGAGAAAGACCATGACGAGGATACTGTGGAAAAGAAAACAAGGTCCCAGAAAATGCAAGGCGAACAGATATCACACCTGAATAATCCACAATGAAAGATGTCAGTCTTTAGACAGGCTCTGCTGGAACGTTTGAAAGTCAGAGAAATTCACAAGCCAAAACACGGCAGCGAAGGTCAAACCTGGGCTCACTGGGAAGGGTGAGTTATGAGACTGCTCCAAGCGGGCTCTGAAGCCCTGTGTCCATGAAGCTTGCCAGGGCAGCAGACACACAATTATGACCAATCCTCTGACGTCACAGTGGCCCCGACAAACCACCTGGCCTCATCTACACAGTGCCAGAGCTGGGCTCAAGCAGCATACTCAAGCCCCATTGCACTCAACTGCAGGTTGCCAATGGAACATGAAAGGGGCCGGCCGGTGGTGCAGCGGTGAGGTCCGCAGCTTCTGGGTCGGTGGCCCGGGGTGGGCCGGGTGGAATCCTGGGGGTGAGCCTCCTCACCACTGCTTCAGTCATTCTGGGGCAGGCGTCCGAGGGGGTGTAGAGGCAGATGGGAAGGGACGTTACATAGGGCCAGACTTCCACAGCAAATACAGGAGCGTTGCCAGCAGATGTGAGCACAGCGATGCACTTCTGCCAAAACAGAAACAATTACAAGTTGCAAAGAATAGAAAAACGGAAGCTAAACACAAACGAACAAAAAACACAGCTGGCCAGTACGAAGAAGAAGATGTCTATGAAGAGCCTTAGCAAAACAGGTGAAAGCTATGTCAACCGAAAACTAGCAAACGTTTGGGGAAAGAAATTCAAGACGACACAAGGAAAAAGAAGGATATTCCGGGACCTAGGAATGGAAGAATTAACACACTTGAAACGTCCATAGCGGAGAAAGGAATCTCTGGATTCCATGCAATCCCAGCCAAAGTTGCAGCCATATTTGCCAGAGAGATAGAAGAGAGAATCCTAAAGTTTCCAGCCAGCAACAAGAGACCCTGAATAGGCCAAGGAATCCTCAGGAAAACGAATAAAGCAGGACGTATCACACTTTCTGATTTCAACCTAGAGGACGAAGCGCTAGGTACCGAAACGGCACAGTCCGGGCCCAAAAACAGGCACACAGACCCATGCAACAGAATCGAGAGGCCAGAGCCCAACTCAAACATACATGGACAGCCCATTTGCGACCAGGGAGCCAAGAGGAGACAGTGGACAAAGGAGAGTCTCTCCGATAAACGGTGCTGGGAAGCCTGCACAGCCACATGGAACACAACGAGAGTAGACCATGATGTTCCACCTGGCACACGCACCACCTGGAATGGATTAAAGCCCTGAATGGCACACTTGAAACCGTGAAACTTGTAGGAGAAGACCTAGGCAGAGTGCTCTTTGCCATCTGTCTGAGCCGCCTATTGGGAAGAAGCCTGTCTGACTGGGCAAGGGCAGCAAAGGAGACAAGAAACAAACGGGACCACCTCACATGCAGACGCTTCTGCCCAGTCAAGGAAACCATCGACTCAATGCAAAGACAGCACAACAACTGGCAGTGGATGTTTGCAAAGCACACATCGGACAAGGGGGGAGAAGCCCAAAGATACAATCAACTCACACGTCTCCACAAGAAAAAGAACAAGCCAATGAAAACCTGGGCCAAAGAAGGACACAGAGATTTCTCCCAAGAAGATCTAAAGAGGGCCAACAGGTGCATGAAAACTTGTTCACCCTCATTAAGCCTGAGGCCAAGGCAAATCCAATCCGCAAGGACAGAGCAGCTCACCGTGGTCAGAATGGCTATAAGGAGGCAGACAGGAAACAACAAGCGTCAGAGAGGAGGTGGAGAGAAGGGAAGCCTCCTGCACTGCTGGTGGCAGTGGAAACCGGTGCAGCCACTAGGCCAAGCGGTGTGGAACTGCCTCCGAAATTTAAGAATCCATGTCCCATATGATCCAGCTATTCCTCTGGGGCGCGTTTAGCCAAAGAACTCGGAAACACTACCGCCTAAAGACATGTGCACCGCTGAGTTCAGCACAGCCTTACTCCCGCTCTCCAAGACTTGGAAGCCGCCCTGGTGCCCAGCAAGGGACGAATGGAGAAGGAACATGGGCTATAGCCACACAATGGCATACCACTCAGCGGGAACAAAGGATGCAATCCAGCCATTTGTGACCACCAGAATGGCTGTGAGGGGTTTAGGGGAAGTGAAACAAGCCCCAGGGACAAAGTCAAATACCGTAGGGTCTCACTTACAAGGAGAAGAAAAAACAAGCACTGACCAACAGGCGGCACTGGACATTTGATCGGGGGTGCCCAGAGGCAAAGCGGGGCGGTGGGGTAGGGTGAAGAGATGATGAGGCACAAGTGTGTGGTGAGGGCCTGTGATTCGGCTTACACTGGTGAAGAGGATGGAACCTACACGGAAGTCTAAATCGATGAGGATGTAAATCTGAAAGACATAGGATGTTCGAATGCAGGGTTATGGCAATAAATCCACCTAAAAGCAAAAATCCAAAAAGGGGTCCAGAATGACGGCATACAGCTTTGGGGGCTGAAAGAGATTAGAGAAGGTGAACTTCCAAGGATGGAAAATCACCTCAAAAGGCTTACTGATGCTACAGAAAGGTAGACCATTCCAAATACATGAAGAGGAATCCTACCAAGAGAACCTGATCCGTGCTAAGCCCAGGGACCAACGGAAAACGTTACCATCCATGCTGTTCCTACTAATCACCTTCACGAATAATCCAAACAGGCCCACATCTTCCCAATTTCAGGCCACAGGTTGGTCCAAAAGTACAAGTCAGGGCCGGGCCTGTGGTGGAGCGGGCAAGTGCCCACGTTCCGCTTGGGTGGCCCGGGCCTCACTCTTTCACAGCACGGGTGCAGATCACATTAGCACTGTTAGGGAATAGAGATTTCATGGTACGGTGCGGACAGAGGTCCTAAAGAAGTAGCAATTGTGAGGGTCCGTTCTCAATACGCACCAGAAAAAGAACCGTGAGAATATTCCAATCTAGGAAGGCATCTGGTACACTTCCCCAAAGGAAGAAGGAAGGAAAACATGGGACCTGCCAAGGCGGAATTGGCAGAGTGCTAGGAGATGACACGATCATTGCGCATCAGAGGATTGCCTGGGCATCTTCAACTTGGGAGGGAGTCCAGGACTTTCTCTGGGGAAGGTCCAACCACTTGGCCATCTACCCACGACATAAGAGATAACACCCAGGGTAATCTTACAGGAAAGAGACCAGTGTCTAGAGAGAAGGGAGCAGGCCTTTCCAAGTTCGAGGAGAAAGTTAGAAACCGACAAGAGATCCAGAAAAAGGAAAACTATCCTACCTGGAAAGGGGGAGGAGTCAGACTGGTCTGAGATGGCTCTGAAACTCTGTGTGCTTGGAGGTTGTCAGGACAACTTAGCCTTCTGAGGTTCTTTATGACATCACGGTGAACATGTCCCCCAAGATGGCCGCATGGTTACAGTCTGAGGATTGGCCTAGGCTGGGCTATTAAAGGGAGACATACCCAGAAACAGCTTTGACAAACAGAAAGCGGGCACAGAAACTGGAAGAGATCAAACAGACTCTGATGCCAGGGATAAGAAAGGAATCCTTGGCAAGAAGCGAGAATAGAGGGACAAGCACTGAGAGGAGAACATTGTCATCTATTCAAATCTATGGGGAGGCCATGCTGATTCAAGCTTGAAACTTGATTGGAAACACGAGGCCGCACTTGGGCCTTATCAGACCTACAGTGTCCTTCTGCCTTAAGCATAATCCAAAGTCAAGAAGGATCTCTTGAGGACATTGAAGAGAAGAGTCGATGCCTCCTTTCCTAGGCCCCTAGCGTTCTTGGAAGATCAGTCTCACTTTCCATAGCTCTGGCGTCACGGGGGCCCACTGGCCACATGCTAATGCGTCCCAAGAGATGTCTTGGAAGCCTTGAAGGAATGGAGCCCTGCCATGCTTGGGGTAGGTCTCTTTGTTGGGAAGGGCTCTACAAGTGTGCTGAAAATCACCCTTTTCCAGAGGGCTTGGTTCCTTTGTGAAGGCTGCCCTCCCAGGCTAGAGTGCTCACTTTGGCTCCAATGAAATTCTCTCCCCCGACCTCTTGCCGTAGAAGGATTATTGATTATGTGCTTTGACGCCATATGGAAGGAAGCTGGCTGAAAATTAGAACATTACAATTCTGTTTCCAGAAAAATAAACATGCCAGGGCTGAGGATGTAGGTCAAACAAATGGCACAGCCTATAGAAATAAAGTAAGCCCGCATCTAGACGGAATCTAGGGCAAGGTCCAACGGTCAGGGGTCAAGTTCGAAACTTCCCAAATCCACAAAAGAGAAAGAAAAATATCTTTCCTGGAGCGGGGAATTCATCAGATTTGTCTAATTTGTCTCGGAAAAACATGATGTCCATGAAGGGGGTTGCCAGGACCACCTCGAATTTGGAGTTTCTGATCTCAGGATGTCAAACCAACCCAGATGACCACGGGTTCTCAGTGCTTCGTTTGACCTAGGCTAGGATAGCAAAGAGTCCTACAAGTGACCGCTGCAAATTCAAAGACAGCAACCAAGAATCACGAAAGCACTCACACCTCGGCCTAGAGAACATACGGTGATTCAAGAAATACAAAATTAATCCCTTGGACTGAAGGAGAACGGACTGATAAGCACATCTAAGGGAGATAGCTGAGAAAGACCATGACGAGGATACTGTGGAAAAGAAAACAAGGTCCCAGAAAATGCAAGGCGAACAGATATCACACCTGAATAATCCACAATGAAAGATGTCAGTCTTTAGACAGGCTCTGCTGGAACGTTTGAAAGTCAGAGAAATTCACAAGCCAAAACACGGCAGCGAAGGTCAAACCTGGGCTCACTGGGAAGGGTGAGTTATGAGACTGCTCCAAGCGGGCTCTGAAGCCCTGTGTCCATGAAGCTTGCCAGGGCAGCAGACACACAATTATGACCAATCCTCTGACGTCACAGTGGCCCCGACAAACCACCTGGCCTCATCTACACAGTGCCAGAGCTGGGCTCAAGCAGCATACTCAAGCCCCATTGCACTCAACTGCAGGTTGCCAATGGAACATGAAAGGGGCCGGCCGGTGGTGCAGCGGTGAGGTCCGCAGCTTCTGGGTCGGTGGCCCGGGGTGGGCCGGGTGGAATCCTGGGGGTGAGCCTCCTCACCACTGCTTCAGTCATTCTGGGGCAGGCGTCCGAGGGGGTGTAGAGGCAGATGGGAAGGGACGTTACATAGGGCCAGACTTCCACAGCAAATACAGGAGCGTTGCCAGCAGATGTGAGCACAGCGATGCACTTCTGCCAAAACAGAAACAATTACAAGTTGCAAAGAATAGAAAAACGGAAGCTAAACACAAACGAACAAAAAACACAGCTGGCCAGTACGAAGAAGAAGATGTCTATGAAGAGCCTTAGCAAAACAGGTGAAAGCTATGTCAACCGAAAACTAGCAAACGTTTGGGGAAAGAAATTCAAGACGACACAAGGAAAAAGAAGGATATTCCGGGACCTAGGAATGGAAGAATTAACACACTTGAAACGTCCATAGCGGAGAAAGGAATCTCTGGATTCCATGCAATCCCAGCCAAAGTTGCAGCCATATTTGCCAGAGAGATAGAAGAGAGAATCCTAAAGTTTCCAGCCAGCAACAAGAGACCCTGAATAGGCCAAGGAATCCTCAGGAAAACGAATAAAGCAGGACGTATCACACTTTCTGATTTCAACCTAGAGGACGAAGCGCTAGGTACCGAAACGGCACAGTCCGGGCCCAAAAACAGGCACACAGACCCATGCAACAGAATCGAGAGGCCAGAGCCCAACTCAAACATACATGGACAGCCCATTTGCGACCAGGGAGCCAAGAGGAGACAGTGGACAAAGGAGAGTCTCTCCGATAAACGGTGCTGGGAAGCCTGCACAGCCACATGGAACACAACGAGAGTAGACCATGATGTTCCACCTGGCACACGCACCACCTGGAATGGATTAAAGCCCTGAATGGCACACTTGAAACCGTGAAACTTGTAGGAGAAGACCTAGGCAGAGTGCTCTTTGCCATCTGTCTGAGCCGCCTATTGGGAAGAAGCCTGTCTGACTGGGCAAGGGCAGCAAAGGAGACAAGAAACAAACGGGACCACCTCACATGCAGACGCTTCTGCCCAGTCAAGGAAACCATCGACTCAATGCAAAGACAGCACAACAACTGGCAGTGGATGTTTGCAAAGCACACATCGGACAAGGGGGGAGAAGCCCAAAGATACAATCAACTCACACGTCTCCACAAGAAAAAGAACAAGCCAATGAAAACCTGGGCCAAAGAAGGACACAGAGATTTCTCCCAAGAAGATCTAAAGAGGGCCAACAGGTGCATGAAAACTTGTTCACCCTCATTAAGCCTGAGGCCAAGGCAAATCCAATCCGCAAGGACAGAGCAGCTCACCGTGGTCAGAATGGCTATAAGGAGGCAGACAGGAAACAACAAGCGTCAGAGAGGAGGTGGAGAGAAGGGAAGCCTCCTGCACTGCTGGTGGCAGTGGAAACCGGTGCAGCCACTAGGCCAAGCGGTGTGGAACTGCCTCCGAAATTTAAGAATCCATGTCCCATATGATCCAGCTATTCCTCTGGGGCGCGTTTAGCCAAAGAACTCGGAAACACTACCGCCTAAAGACATGTGCACCGCTGAGTTCAGCACAGCCTTACTCCCGCTCTCCAAGACTTGGAAGCCGCCCTGGTGCCCAGCAAGGGACGAATGGAGAAGGAACATGGGCTATAGCCACACAATGGCATACCACTCAGCGGGAACAAAGGATGCAATCCAGCCATTTGTGACCACCAGAATGGCTGTGAGGGGTTTAGGGGAAGTGAAACAAGCCCCAGGGACAAAGTCAAATACCGTAGGGTCTCACTTACAAGGAGAAGAAAAAACAAGCACTGACCAACAGGCGGCACTGGACATTTGATCGGGGGTGCCCAGAGGCAAAGCGGGGCGGTGGGGTAGGGTGAAGAGATGATGAGGCACAAGTGTGTGGTGAGGGCCTGTGATTCGGCTTACACTGGTGAAGAGGATGGAACCTACACGGAAGTCTAAATCGATGAGGATGTAAATCTGAAAGACATAGGATGTTCGAATGCAGGGTTATGGCAATAAATCCACCTAAAAGCAAAAATCCAAAAAGGGGTCCAGAATGACGGCATACAGCTTTGGGGGCTGAAAGAGATTAGAGAAGGTGAACTTCCAAGGATGGAAAATCACCTCAAAAGGCTTACTGATGCTACAGAAAGGTAGACCATTCCAAATACATGAAGAGGAATCCTACCAAGAGAACCTGATCCGTGCTAAGCCCAGGGACCAACGGAAAACGTTACCATCCATGCTGTTCCTACTAATCACCTTCACGAATAATCCAAACAGGCCCACATCTTCCCAATTTCAGGCCACAGGTTGGTCCAAAAGTACAAGTCAGGGCCGGGCCTGTGGTGGAGCGGGCAAGTGCCCACGTTCCGCTTGGGTGGCCCGGGCCTCACTCTTTCACAGCACGGGTGCAGATCACATTAGCACTGTTAGGGAATAGAGATTTCATGGTACGGTGCGGACAGAGGTCCTAAAGAAGTAGCAATTGTGAGGGTCCGTTCTCAATACGCACCAGAAAAAGAACCGTGAGAATATTCCAATCTAGGAAGGCATCTGGTACACTTCCCCAAAGGAAGAAGGAAGGAAAACATGGGACCTGCCAAGGCGGAATTGGCAGAGTGCTAGGAGATGACACGATCATTGCGCATCAGAGGATTGCCTGGGCATCTTCAACTTGGGAGGGAGTCCAGGACTTTCTCTGGGGAAGGTCCAACCACTTGGCCATCTACCCACGACATAAGAGATAACACCCAGGGTAATCTTACAGGAAAGAGACCAGTGTCTAGAGAGAAGGGAGCAGGCCTTTCCAAGTTCGAGGAGAAAGTTAGAAACCGACAAGACATCCAGAAAAAGGAAAACTATCCTACCTGGAAAGGGGGAGGAGTCAGACTGGTCTGAGATGGCTCTGAAACTCTGTGTGCTTGGAGGTTGTCAGGACAACTTAGCCTTCTGAGGTTCTTTATGACATCACGGTGAACATGTCCCCCAAGATGGCCGCATGGTTACAGTCTGAGGATTGGCCTAGGCTGGGCTATTAAAGGGAGACATACCCAGAAACAGCTTTGACAAACAGAAAGCGGGCACAGAAACTGGAAGAGATCAAACAGACTCTGATGCCAGGGATAAGAAAGGAATCCTTGGCAAGAAGCGAGAATAGAGGGACAAGCACTGAGAGGAGAACATTGTCATCTATTCAAATCTATGGGGAGGCCATGCTGATTCAAGCTTGAAACTTGATTGGAAACACGAGGCCGCACTTGGGCCTTATCAGACCTACAGTGTCCTTCTGCCTTAAGCATAATCCAAAGTCAAGAAGGATCTCTTGAGGACATTGAAGAGAAGAGTCGATGCCTCCTTTCCTAGGCCCCTAGCGTTCTTGGAAGATCAGTCTCACTTTCCATAGCTCTGGCGTCACGGGGGCCCACTGGCCACATGCTAATGCGTCCCAAGAGATGTCTTGGAAGCCTTGAAGGAATGGAGCCCTGCCATGCTTGGGGTAGGTCTCTTTGTTGGGAAGGGCTCTACAAGTGTGCTGAAAATCACCCTTTTCCAGAGGGCTTGGTTCCTTTGTGAAGGCTGCCCTCCCAGGCTAGAGTGCTCACTTTGGCTCCAATGAAATTCTCTCCCCCGACCTCTTGCCGTAGAAGGATTATTGATTATGTGCTTTGACGCCATATGGAAGGAAGCTGGCTGAAAATTAGAACATTACAATTCTGTTTCCAGAAAAATAAACATGCCAGGGCTGAGGATGTAGGTCAAACAAATGGCACAGCCTATAGAAATAAAGTAAGCCCGCATCTAGACGGAATCTAGGGCAAGGTCCAACGGTCAGGGGTCAAGTTCGAAACTTCCCAAATCCACAAAAGAGAAAGAAAAATATCTTTCCTGGAGCGGGGAATTCATCAGATTTGTCTAATTTGTCTCGGAAAAACATGATGTCCATGAAGGGGGTTGCCAGGACCACCTCGAATTTGGAGTTTCTGATCTCAGGATGTCAAACCAACCCAGATGACCACGGGTTCTCAGTGCTTCGTTTGACCTAGGCTAGGATAGCAAAGAGTCCTACAAGTGACCGCTGCAAATTCAAAGACAGCAACCAAGAATCACGAAAGCACTCACACCTCGGCCTAGAGAACATACGGTGATTCAAGAAATACAAAATTAATCCCTTGGACTGAAGGAGAACGGACTGATAAGCACATCTAAGGGAGATAGCTGAGAAAGACCATGACGAGTATACTGTGGAAAAGAAAACAAGGTCCCAGAAAATGCAAGGCGAACAGATATCACACCTGAATAATCCACAATGAAAGATGTCAGTCTTTAGACAGGCTCTGCTGGAACGTTTGAAAGTCAGAGAAATTCACAAGCCAAAACACGGCAGCGAAGGTCAAACCTGGGCTCACTGGGAAGGGTGAGTTATGAGACTGCTCCAAGCGGGCTCTGAAGCCCTGTGTCCATGAAGCTTGCCAGGGCAGCAGACACACAATTATGACCAATCCTCTGACGTCACAGTGGCCCCGACAAACCACCTGGCCTCATCTACACAGTGCCAGAGCTGGGCTCAAGCAGCATACTCAAGCCCCATTGCACTCAACTGCAGGTTGCCAATGGAACATGAAAGGGGCCGGCCGGTGGTGCAGCGGTGAGGTCCGCAGCTTCTGGGTCGGTGGCCCGGGGTGGGCCGGGTGGAATCCTGGGGGTGAGCCTCCTCACCACTGCTTCAGTCATTCTGGGGCAGGCGTCCGAGGGGGTGTAGAGGCAGATGGGAAGGGACGTTACATAGGGCCAGACTTCCACAGCAAATACAGGAGCGTTGCCAGCAGATGTGAGCACAGCGATGCACTTCTGCCAAAACAGAAACAATTACAAGTTGCAAAGAATAGAAAAACGGAAGCTAAACACAAACGAACAAAAAACACAGCTGGCCAGTACGAAGAAGAAGATGTCTATGAAGAGCCTTAGCAAAACAGGTGAAAGCTATGTCAACCGAAAACTAGCAAACGTTTGGGGAAAGAAATTCAAGACGACACAAGGAAAAAGAAGGATATTCCGGGACCTAGGAATGGAAGAATTAACACACTTGAAACGTCCATAGCGGAGAAAGGAATCTCTGGATTCCATGCAATCCCAGCCAAAGTTGCAGCCATATTTGCCAGAGAGATAGAAGAGAGAATCCTAAAGTTTCCAGCCAGCAACAAGAGACCCTGAATAGGCCAAGGAATCCTCAGGAAAACGAATAAAGCAGGACGTATCACACTTTCTGATTTCAACCTAGAGGACGAAGCGCTAGGTACCGAAACGGCACAGTCCGGGCCCAAAAACAGGCACACAGACCCATGCAACAGAATCGAGAGCCCAGAGCCCAACTCAAACATACATGGACAGCCCATTTGCGACCAGGGAGCCAAGAGGAGACAGTGGACAAAGGAGAGTCTCTCCGATAAACGGTGCTGGGAAGCCTGCACAGCCACATGGAACACAACGAGAGTAGACCATGATGTTCCACCTGGCACACGCACCACCTGGAATGGATTAAAGCCCTGAATGGCACACTTGAAACCGTGAAACTTGTAGGAGAAGACCTAGGCAGAGTGCTCTTTGCCATCTGTCTGAGCCGCCTATTGGGAAGAAGCCTGTCTGACTGGGCAAGGGCAGCAAAGGAGACAAGAAACAAACGGGACCACCTCACATGCAGACGCTTCTGCCCAGTCAAGGAAACCATCGACTCAATGCAAAGACAGCACAACAACTGGGAGTGGATGTTTGCAAAGCACACATCGGACAAGGGGGGAGAAGCCCAAAGATACAATCAACTCACACGTCTCCACAAGAAAAAGAACAAGCCAATGAAAACCTGGGCCAAAGAAGGACACAGAGATTTCTCCCAAGAAGATCTAAAGAGGGCCAACAGGTGCATGAAAACTTGTTCACCCTCATTAAGCCTGAGGCCAAGGCAAATCCAATCCGCAAGGACAGAGCAGCTCACCGTGGTCAGAATGGCTATAAGGAGGCAGACAGGAAACAACAAGCGTCAGAGAGGAGGTGGAGAGAAGGGAAGCCTCCTGCACTGCTGGTGGCAGTGGAAACCGGTGCAGCCACTAGGCCAAGCGGTGTGGAACTGCCTCCGAAATTTAAGAATCCATGTCCCATATGATCCAGCTATTCCTCTGGGGCGCGTTTAGCCAAAGAACTCGGAAACACTACCGCCTAAAGACATGTGCACCGCTGAGTTCAGCACAGCCTTACTCCCGCTCTCCAAGACTTGGAAGCCGCCCTGGTGCCCAGCAAGGGACGAATGGAGAAGGAACATGGGCTATAGCCACACAATGGCATACCACTCAGCGGGAACAAAGGATGCAATCCAGCCATTTGTGACCACCAGAATGGCTGTGAGGGGTTTAGGGGAAGTGAAACAAGCCCCAGGGACAAAGTCAAATACCGTAGGGTCTCACTTACAAGGAGAAGAAAAAACAAGCACTGACCAACAGGCGGCACTGGACATTTGATCGGGGGTGCCCAGAGGCAAAGCGGGGCGGTGGGGTAGGGTGAAGAGATGATGAGGCACAAGTGTGTGGTGAGGGCCTGTGATTCGGCTTACACTGGTGAAGAGGATGGAACCTACACGGAAGTCTAAATCGATGAGGATGTAAATCTGAAAGACATAGGATGTTCGAATGCAGGGTTATGGCAATAAATCCACCTAAAAGCAAAAATCCAAAAAGGGGTCCAGAATGACGGCATACAGCTTTGGGGGCTGAAAGAGATTAGAGAAGGTGAACTTCCAAGGATGGAAAATCACCTCAAAAGGCTTACTGATGCTACAGAAAGGTAGACCATTCCAAATACATGAAGAGGAATCCTACCAAGAGAACCTGATCCGTGCTAAGCCCAGGGACCAACGGAAAACGTTACCATCCATGCTGTTCCTACTAATCACCTTCACGAATAATCCAAACAGGCCCACATCTTCCCAAGTTCAGGCCACAGGTTGGTCCAAAAGTACAAGTCAGGGCCGGGCCTGTGGTGGAGCGGGCAAGTGCCCACGTTCCGCTTGGGTGGCCCGGGCCTCACTCTTTCACAGCACGGGTGCAGATCACATTAGCACTGTTAGGGAATAGAGATTTCATGGTACGGTGCGGACAGAGGTCCTAAAGAAGTAGCAATTGTGAGGGTCCGTTCTCAATACGCACCAGAAAAAGAACCGTGAGAATATTCCAATCTAGGAAGGCATCTGGTACACTTCCCCAAAGGAAGAAGGAAGGAAAACATGGGACCTGCCAAGGCGGAATTGGCAGAGTGCTAGGAGATGACACGATCATTGCGCATCAGAGGATTGCCTGGGCATCTTCAACTTGGGAGGGAGTCCAGGACTTTCTCTGGGGAAGGTCCAACCACTTGGCCATCTACCCACGACATAAGAGATAACACCCAGGGTAATCTTACAGGAAAGAGACCAGTGTCTAGAGAGAAGGGAGCAGGCCTTTCCAAGTTCGAGGAGAAAGTTAGAAACCGACAAGACATCCAGAAAAAGGAAAACTATCCTACCTGGAAAGGGGGAGGAGTCAGACTGGTGTGAGATGGCTCTGAAACTCTGTGTGCTTGGAGGTTGTCAGGACAACTTAGCCTTCTGAGGTTCTTTATGACATCACGGTGAACATGTCCCCCAAGATGGCCGCATGGTTACAGTCTGAGGATTGGCCTAGGCTGGGCTATTAAAGGGAGACATACCCAGAAACAGCTTTGACAAACAGAAAGCGGGCACAGAAACTGGAAGAGATCAAACAGACTCTGATGCCAGGGATAAGAAAGGAATCCTTGGCAAGAAGCGAGAATAGAGGGACAAGCACTGAGAGGAGAACATTGTCATCTATTCAAATCTATGGGGAGGCCATGCTGATTCAAGCTTGAAACTTGATTGGAAACACGAGGCCGCACTTGGGCCTTATCAGACCTACAGTGTCCTTCTGCCTTAAGCATAATCCAAAGTCAAGAAGGATCTCTTGAGGACATTGAAGAGAAGAGTCGATGCCTCCTTTCCTAGGCCCCTAGCATTCTTGGAAGATCAGTCTCACTTTCCATAGCTCTGGCGTCACGGGGGCCCACTGGCCACATGCTAATGCGTCCCAAGAGATGTCTTGGAAGCCTTGAAGGAATGGAGCCCTGCCATGCTTGGGGTAGGTCTCTTTGTTGGGAAGGGCTCTACAAGTGTGCTGAAAATCACCCTTTTCCAGAGGGCTTGGTTCCTTTGTGAAGGCTGCCCTCCCAGGCTAGAGTGCTCACTTTGGCTCCAATGAAATTCTCTCCCCCGACCTCTTGCCGTAGAAGGATTATTGATTATGTGCTTTGACGCCATATGGAAGGAAGCTGGCTGAAAATTAGAACATTACAATTCTGTTTCCAGAAAAATAAACATGCCAGGGCTGAGGATGTAGGTCAAACAAATGGCACAGCCTATAGAAATAAAGTAAGCCCGCATCTAGACGGAATCTAGGGCAAGGTCCAACGGTCAGGGGTCAAGTTCGAAACTTCCCAAATCCACAAAAGAGAAAGAAAAATATCTTTCCTGGAGCGGGGAATTCATCAGATTTGTCTAATTTGTCTCGGAAAAACATGATGTCCATGAAGGGGGTTGCCAGGACCACCTCGAATTTGGAGTTTCTGATCTCAGGATGTCAAACCAACCCAGATGACCACGGGTTCTCAGTGCTTCGTTTGACCTAGGCTAGGATAGCAAAGAGTCCTACAAGTGACCGCTGCAAATTCAAAGACAGCAACCAAGAATCACGAAAGCACTCACACCTCGGCCTAGAGAACATATGGTGATTCAAGAAATACAAAATTAATCCCTTGGACTGAAGGAGAACGGACTGATAAGCACATCTAAGGGAGATAGCTGAGAAAGACCATGACGAGTATACTGTGGAAAAGAAAAAAAGGTCCCAGAAAATGCAAGGCGAACAGATATCACACCTGAATAATCCACAATGAAAGATGTCAGTCTTTAGACAGGCTCTGCTGGAACGTTTGAAAGTCAGCGAAATTCACAAGCCAAAACACGGCAGCGAAGGTCAAACCTGGGCTCACTGGGAAGGGTGAGTTATGAGACTGCTCCAAGCGGGCTCTGAAGCCCTGTGTCCATGAAGCTTGCCAGGGCAGCAGACACACAATTATGACCAATCCTCTGACGTCACAGTGGCCCCGACAAACCACCTGGCCTCATCTACACAGTGCCAGAGCTGGGCTCAAGCAGCATACTCAAGCCCCATTGCACTCAACTGCAGGTTGCCAATGGAACATGAAAGGGGCCGGCCGGTGGTGCAGCGGTGAGGTCCGCAGCTTCTGGGTCGGTGGCCCGGGGTGGGCCGGGTGGAATCCTGGGGGTGAGCCTCCTCACCACTGCTTCAGTCATTCTGGGGCAGGCGTCCGAGGGGGTGTAGAGGCAGATGGGAAGGGACGTTACATAGGGCCAGACTTCCACAGCAAATACAGGAGCGTTGCCAGCAGATGTGAGCACAGCGATGCACTTCTGCCAAAACAGAAACAATTACAAGTTGCAAAGAATAGAAAAACGGAAGCTAAACACAAACGAACAAAAAACACAGCTGGCCAGTACGAAGAAGAAGATGTCTATGAAGAGCCTTAGCAAAACAGGTGAAAGCTATGTCAACCGAAAACTAGCAAACGTTTGGGGAAAGAAATTCAAGACGACACAAGGAAAAAGAAGGATATTCCGGGACCTAGGAATGGAAGAATTAACACACTTGAAACGTCCATAGCGGAGAAAGGAATCTCTGGATTCCATGCAATCCCAGCCAAAGTTGCAGCCATATTTGCCAGAGAGATAGAAGAGAGAATCCTAAAGTTTCCAGCCAGCAACAAGAGACCCTGAATAGGCCAAGGAATCCTCAGGAAAACGAATAAAGCAGGACGTATCACACTTTCTGATTTCAACCTAGAGGACGAAGCGCTAGGTACCGAAACGGCACAGTCCGGGCCCAAAAACAGGCACACAGACCCATGCAACAGAATCGAGAGCCCAGAGCCCAACTCAAACATACATGGACAGCCCATTTGCGACCAGGGAGCCAAGAGGAGACAGTGGACAAAGGAGAGTCTCTCCGATAAACGGTGCTGGGAAGCCTGCACAGCCACATGGAACACAACGAGAGTAGACCATGATGTTCCACCTGGCACACGCACCACCTGGAATGGATTAAAGCCCTGAAAGGCACACTTGAAACCGTGAAACTTGTAGGAGAAGACCTAGGCAGAGTGCTCTTTGCCATCTGTCTGAGCCGCCTATTTGGAAGAAGCCTGTCTGACTGGGCAAGGGCAGCAAAGGAGACAAGAAACAAACGGGACCACCTCACATGCAGACGCTTCTGCCCAGTCAAGGAAACCATCGACTCAATGCAAAGACAGCACAACAACTGGGAGTGGATGTTTGCAAAGCACACATCGGACAAGGGGGGAGAAGCCCAAAGATACAATCAACTCACACGTCTCCACAAGAAAAAGAACAAGCCAATGAAAACCTGGGCCAAAGAAGGACACAGAGATTTCTCCCAAGAAGATCTAAAGAGGGCCAACAGGTGCATGAAAAATTGTTCACCCTCATTAAGCCTGAGGCCAAGGCAAATCCAATCCGCAAGGACAGAGCAGCTCACCGTGGTCAGAATGGCTATAAGGAGGCAGACAGGAAACAACAAGCGTCAGAGAGGAGGTGGAGAGAAGGGAAGCCTCCTGCACTGCTGCTGGCAGTGGAAACCGGTGCAGCCACTAGGCCAAGCGGTGTGGAACTGCCTCTGAAATTTAAGAATCCATGTCCCATATGATCCAGCTATTCCTCTGGGGCGCGTTTAGCCAAAGAACTCGGAAACACTACCGCCTAAAGACATGTGCACCGCTGAGTTCAGCACAGCCTTACTCCCGCTCTCCAAGACTTGGAAGCCGCCCTGGTGCCCAGCAAGGGACGAATGGAGAAGGAACATGGGCTATAGCCACACAATGGCATACCACTCAGCGGGAACAAAGGATGCAATCCAGCCATTTGTGACCACCAGAATGGCTGTGAGGGGTTTAGGGGAAGTGAAACAAGCCCCAGGGACAAAGTCAAATACCGTAGGGTCTCACTTACAAGGAGAAGAAAAAACAAGCACTGACCAACAGGCGGCACTGGACATTTGATCGGGGGTGCCCAGAGGCAAAGCGGGGCGGTGGGGTAGGGTGAAGAGATGATGAGGCACAAGTGTGTGGTGAGGGCCTGTGATTCGGCTTACACTGGTGAAGAGGATGGAACCTACACGGAAGTCTAAATCGATGAGGATGTAAATCTGAAAGACATAGGATGTTCGAATGCAGGGTTATGGCAATAAATCCACCTAAAAGCAAAAATCCAAAAAGGGGTCCAGAATGACGGCATACAGCTTTGGGGGCTGAAAGAGATTAGAGAAGGTGAACTTCCAAGGATGGAAAATCACCTCAAAAGGCTTACTGATGCTACAGAAAGGTAGACCATTCCAAATACATGAAGAGGAATCCTACCAAGAGAACCTGATCCGTGCTAAGCCCAGGGACCAACGGAAAACGTTACCATCCATGCTGTTCCTACTAATCACCTTCACGAATAATCCAAACAGGCCCACATCTTCCCAAGTTCAGGCCACAGGTTGGTCCAAAAGTACAAGTCAGGGCCGGGCCTGTGGTGGAGCGGGCAAGTGCCCACGTTCCGCTTGGGTGGCCCGGGCCTCACTCTTTCACAGCACGGGTGCAGATCACATTAGCACTGTTAGGGAATAGAGATTTCATGGTACGGTGCGGACAGAGGTCCTAAAGAAGTAGCAATTGTGAGGGTCCGTTCTCAATACGCACCAGAAAAAGAACCGTGAGAATATTCCAATCTAGGAAGGCATCTGGTACACTTCCCCAAAGGAAGAAGGAAGGAAAACATGGGACCTGCCAAGGCGGAATTGGCAGAGTGCTAGGAGATGACACGATCATTGCGCATCAGAGGATTGCCTGGGCATCTTCAACTTGGGAGGGAGTCCAGGACTTTCTCTGGGGAAGGTCCAACCACTTGGCCATCTACCCACGACATAAGAGATAACACCCAGGGTAATCTTACAGGAAAGAGACCAGTGTCTAGAGAGAAGGGAGCAGGCCTTTCCAAGTTCGAGGAGAAAGTTAGAAACCGACAAGACATCCAGAAAAAGGAAAACTATCCTACCTGGAAAGGGGGAGGAGTCAAACTGGTCTGAGATGGCTCTGAAACTCTGTGTGCTTGGAGGTTGTCAGGACAACTTAGCCTTCTGAGGTTCTTTATGACATCACGGTGAACATGTCCCCCAAGATGGCCGCATGGTTACAGTCTGAGGATTGGCCTAGGCTGGGCTATTAAAGGGAGACATACCCAGAAACAGCTTTGACAAACAGAAAGCGGGCACAGAAACTGGAAGAGATCAAACAGACTCTGATGCCAGGGATAAGAAAGGAATCCTTGGCAAGAAGCGAGAATAGAGGGACAAGCACTGAGAGGAGAACATTGTCATCTATTCAAATCTATGGGGAGGCCATGCTGATTCAAGCTTGAAACTTGATTGGAAACACGAGGCCGCACTTGGGCCTTATCAGACCTACAGTGTCCTTCTGCCTTAAGCATAATCCAAAGTCAAGAAGGATCTCTTGAGGACATTGAAGAGAAGAGTCGATGCCTCCTTTCCTAGGCCCCTAGCGTTCTTGGAAGATCAGTCTCACTTTCCATAGCTCTGGCGTCACGGGGGCCCACTGGCCACATGCTAATGCGTCCCAAGAGATGTCTTGGAAGCCTTGAAGGAATGGAGCCCTGCCATGCTTGGGGTAGGTCTCTTTGTTGGGAAGGGCTCTACAAGTGTGCTGAAAATCACCCTTTTCCAGAGGGCTTGGTTCCTTTGTGAAGGCTGCCCTCCCAGGCTAGAGTGCTCACTTTGGCTCCAATGAAATTCTCTCCCCCGACCTCTTGCCGTAGAAGGATTATTGATTATGTGCTTTGACGCCATATGGAAGGAAGCTGGCTGAAAATTAGAACATTACAATTCTGTTTCCAGAAAAATAAACATGCCAGGGCTGAGGATGTAGGTCAAACAAATGGCACAGCCTATAGAAATAAAGTAAGCCCGCATCTAGACGGAATCTAGGGCAAGGTCCAACGGTCAGGGGTCAAGTTCGAAACTTCCCAAATCCACAAAAGAGAAAGAAAAATATCTTTCCTGGAGCGGGGAATTCATCAGATTTGTCTAATTTGTCTCGGAAAAACATGATGTCCATGAAGGGGGTTGCCAGGACCACCTCGAATTTGGAGTTTCTGATCTCAGGATGTCAAACCAACCCAGATGACCACGGGTTCTCAGTGCTTCGTTTGACCTAGGCTAGGATAGCAAAGAGTCCTACAAGTGACCGCTGCAAATTCAAAGACAGCAACCAAGAATCACGAAAGCACTCACACCTCGGCCTAGAGAACATACGGTGATTCAAGAAATACAAAATTAATCCCTTGGACTGAAGGAGAACGGACTGATAAGCACATCTAAGGGAGATAGCTGAGAAAGACCATGACGAGTATACTGTGGAAAAGAAAAAAAGGTCCCAGAAAATGCAAGGCGAACAGATATCACACCTGAATAATCCACAATGAAAGATGTCAGTCTTTAGACAGGCTCTGCTGGAACGTTTGAAAGTCAGAGAAATTCACAAGCCAAAACACGGCAGCGAAGGTCAAACCTGGGCTCACTGGGAAGGGTGAGTTATGAGACTGCTCCAAGCGGGCTCTGAAGCCCTGTGTCCATGAAGCTTGCCAGGGCAGCAGACACACAATTATGACCAATCCTCTGACGTCACAGTGGCCCCGACAAACCACCTGGCCTCATCTACACAGTGCCAGAGCTGGGCTCAAGCAGCATACTCAAGCCCCATTGCACTCAACTGCAGGTTGCCAATGGAACATGAAAGGGGCCGGCCGGTGGTGCAGCGGTGAGGTCCGCAGCTTCTGGGTCGGTGGCCCGGGGTGGGCCGGGTGGAATCCTGGGGGTGAGCCTCCTCACCACTGCTTCAGTCATTCTGGGGCAGGCGTCCGAGGGGGTGTAGAGGCAGATGGGAAGGGACGTTACATAGGGCCAGACTTCCACAGCAAATACAGGAGCGTTGCCAGCAGATGTGAGCACAGCGATGCACTTCTGCCAAAACAGAAACAATTACAAGTTGCAAAGAATAGAAAAACGGAAGCTAAACACAAACGAACAAAAAACACAGCTGGCCAGTACGAAGAAGAAGATGTCTATGAAGAGCCTTAGCAAAACAGGTGAAAGCTATGTCAACCGAAAACTAGCAAACGTTTGGGGAAAGAAATTCAAGACGACACAAGGAAAAAGAAGGATATTCCGGGACCTAGGAATGGAAGAATTAACACACTTGAAACGTCCATAGCGGAGAAAGGAATCTCTGGATTCCATGCAATCCCAGCCAAAGTTGCAGCCATATTTGCCAGAGAGATAGAATAGAGAATCCTAAAGTTTCCAGCCAGCAACAAGAGACCCTGAATAGGCCAAGGAATACTCAGGAAAACGAATAAAGCAGGACGTATCACACTTTCTGATTTCAACCTAGAGGACCAAGCGCTAGGTACCGAAACGGCACAGTCCGGGCCCAAAAACAGGCACACAGACCCATGCAACAGAATCGAGAGCCCAGAGCCCAACTCAAACATACATGGACAGCCCATTTGCGACCAGGGAGCCAAGAGGAGACAGTGGACAAAGGAGAGTCTCTCCGATAAACGGTGCTGGGAAGCCTGCACAGCCACATGGAACACAACGAGAGTAGACCATGATGTTCCACCTGGCACACGCACCACCTGGAATGGATTAAAGCCCTGAAAGGCACACTTGAAACCGTGAAACTTGTAGGAGAAGACCTAGGCAGAGTGCTCTTTGCCATCTGTCTGAGCCGCCTATTTGGAAGAAGCCTGTCTGACTGGGCAAGGGCAGCAAAGGAGACAAGAAACAAACGGGACCACCTCACATGCAGACACTTCTGCCCAGTCAAGGAAACCATCGACTCAATGCAAAGACAGCACAACAACTGGCAGTGGATGTTTGCAAAGCACACATCGGACAAGGGGGGAGAAGCCCAAAGATACAATCAACTCACACGTCTCCACAAGAAAAAGAACAAGCCAATGAAAACCTGGGCCAAAGAAGGACACAGAGATTTCTCCCAAGAAGATCTAAAGAGGGCCAACAGGTGCATGAAAACTTGTTCACCCTCATTAAGCCTGAGGCCAAGGCAAATCCAATCCGCAAGGACAGAGCAGCTCACCGTGGTCAGAATGGCTATAAGGAGGCAGACAGGAAACAACAAGCGTCAGAGAGGAGGTGGAGAGAAGGGAAGCCTCCTGCACTGCTGCTGGCAGTGGAAACCGGTGCAGCCACTAGGCCAAGCGGTGTGGAACTGCCTCCAAAATTTAAGAATCCATGTCCCATATGATCCAGCTATTCCTCTGGGGCGCGTTTAGCCAAAGAACTCGGAAACACTACCGCCTAAAGACATGTGCACCGCTGAGTTCACCACAGCCTTACTCCCGCTCTCCAAGACTTGGAAGCCGCCCTGGTGCCCAGCAAGGGACGAATGGAGAAGGAACATGGGCTATAGCCACACAATGGCATACCACTCAGCGGGAACAAAGGATGCAATCCAGCCATTTGTGACCACCAGAATGGCTGTGAGGGGTTTAGGGGAAGTGAAACAAGCCCCAGGGACAAAGTCAAATACCGTAGGGTCTCACTTACAAGGAGAAGAAAAAACAAGCACTGACCAACAGGCGGCACTGGACATTTGATCGGGGGTGCCCAGAGGCAAAGCGGGGCGGTGGGGTAGAGTGAAGAGATGATGAGGCACAAGTGTGTGGTGAGGGCCTGTGATTCGGCTTACACTGGTGAAGAGGATGGAACCTACACGGAAGTCTAAATCGATGAGGATGTAAATCTGAAAGACATAGGATGTTCGAATGCAGGGTTATGGCAATAAATCCACCTAAAAGCAAAAATCCAAAAAGGGGTCCAGAATGACGGCATACAGCTTTGGGGGCTGAAAGAGATTAGAGAAGGTGAACTTCCAAGGATGGAAAATCACCTCAAAAGGCTTACTGATGCTACAGAAAGGTAGACCATTCCAAATACATGAAGAGGAATCCTACCAAGAGAACCTGATCCGTGCTAAGCCCAGGGACCAACGGAAAACGTTACCATCCATGCTGTTCCTACTAATCACCTTCACGAATAATCCAAACAGGCCCACATCTTCCCAAGTTCAGGCCACAGGTTGGTCCAAAAGTACAAGTCAGGGCCGGGCCTGTGGTGGAGCGGGCAAGTGCCCACGTTCCGCTTGGGTGGCCCGGGCCTCACTCTTTCACAGCACGGGTGCAGATCACATTAGCACTGTTAGGGAATAGAGATTTCATGGTACGGTGCGGACAGAGGTCCTAAAGAAGTAGCAATTGTGAGGGTCCGTTCTCAATACGCACCAGAAAAAGAACCGTGAGAATATTCCAATCTAGGAAGGCATCTGGTACACTTCCCCAAAGGAAGAAGGAAGGAAAACATGGGACCTGCCAAGGCGGAATTGGCAGAGTGCTAGGAGATGACACGATCATTGCGCATCAGAGGATTGCCTGGGCATCTTCAACTTGGGAGGGAGTCCAGGACTTTCTCTGGGGAAGGTCCAACCACTTGGCCATCTACCCACGACATAAGAGATAACACCCAGGGTAATCTTACAGGAAAGAGACCAGTGTCTAGAGAGAAGGGAGCAGGCCTTTCCAAGTTTGAGGAGAAAGTTAGAAACCGACAAGAGATCCAGAAAAAGGAAAACTATCCTACCTGGAAAGGGGGAGGAGTCAAACTGGTCTGAGATGGCTCTGAAACTCTGTGTGCTTGGAGGTTGTCAGGACAACTTAGCCTTCTGAGGTTCTTTATGACATCACGGTGAACATGTCCCCCAAGATGGCCGCATGGTTACAGTCTGAGGATTGGCCTAGGCTGGGCTATTAAAGGGAGACATACCCAGAAACAGCTTTGACAAACAGAAAGCGGGCACAGAAACTGGAAGAGATCAAACAGACTCTGATGCCAGGGATAAGAAAGGAATCCTTGGCAAGAAGCGAGAATAGAGGGACAAGCACTGAGAGGAGAACATTGTCATCTATTCAAATCTATGGGGAGGCCATGCTGATTCAAGCTTGAAACTTGATTGGAAACACGAGGCCGCACTTGGGCCTTATCAGACCTACAGTGTCCTTCTGCCTTAAGCATAATCCAAAGTCAAGAAGGATCTCTTGAGGACATTGAAGAGAAGAGTCGATGCCTCCTTTCCTAGGCCCCTAGCGTTCTTGGAAGATCAGTCTCACTTTCCATAGCTCTGGCGTCACGGGGGCCCACTGGCCACATGCTAATGCGTCCCAAGAGATGTCTTGGAAGCCTTGAAGGAATGGAGCCCTGCCATGCTTGGGGTAGGTCTCTTTGTTGGGAAGGGCTCTACAAGTGTGCTGAAAATCACCCTTTTCCAGAGGGCTTGGTTCCTTTGTGAAGGCTGCCCTCCCAGGCTAGAGTGCTCACTTTGGCTCCAATGAAATTCTCTCCCCCGACCTCTTGCCGTAGAAGGATTATTGATTATGTGCTTTGACGCCATATGGAAGGAAGCTGGCTGAAAATTAGAACATTACAATTCTGTTTCCAGAAAAATAAACATGCCAGGGCTGAGGATGTAGGTCAAACAAATGGCACAGCCTATAGAAATAAAGTAAGCCCGCATCTAGACGGAATCTAGGGCAAGGTCCAACGGTCAGGGGTCAAGTTCGAAACTTCCCAAATCCACAAAAGAGAAAGAAAAATATCTTTCCTGGAGCGGGGAATTCATCAGATTTGTCTAATTTGTCTCGGAAAAACATGATGTCCATGAAGGGGGTTGCCAGGACCACCTCGAATTTGGAGTTTCTGATCTCAGGATGTCAAACCAACCCAGATGACCACGGGTTCTCAGTGCTTCGTTTGACCTAGGCTAGGATAGCAAAGAGTCCTACAAGTGACCGCTGCAAATTCAAAGACAGCAACCAAGAATCACGAAAGCACTCACACCTCGGCCTAGAGAACATACGGTGATTCAAGAAATACAAAATTAATCCCTTGGACTGAAGGAGAACGGACTGATAAGCACATCTAAGGGAGATAGCTGAGAAAGACCATGACGAGTATACTGTGGAAAAGAAAACAAGGTCCCAGAAAATGCAAGGCGAACAGATATCACACCTGAATAATCCACAATGAAAGATGTCAGTCTTTAGACAGGCTCTGCTGGAACGTTTGAAAGTCAGAGAAATTCACAAGCCAAAACACGGCAGCGAAGGTCAAACCTGGGCTCACTGGGAAGGGTGAGTTATGAGACTGCTCCAAGCGGGCTCTGAAGCCCTGTGTCCATGAAGCTTGCCAGGGCAGCAGACACACAATTATGACCAATCCTCTGACGTCACAGTGGCCCCGACAAACCACCTGGCCTCATCTACACAGTGCCAGAGCTGGGCTCAAGCAGCATACTCAAGCCCCATTGCACTCAACTGCAGGTTGCCAATGGAACATGAAAGGGGCCGGCCGGTGGTGCAGCGGTGAGGTCCGCAGCTTCTGGGTCGGTGGCCCGGGGTGGGCCGGGTGGAATCCTGGGGGTGAGCCTCCTCACCACTGCTTCAGTCATTCTGGGGCAGGCGTCCGAGGGGGTGTAGAGGCAGATGGGAAGGGACGTTACATAGGGCCAGACTTCCACAGCAAATACAGGAGCGTTGCCAGCAGATGTGAGCACAGCGATGCACTTCTGCCAAAACAGAAACAATTACAAGTTGCAAAGAATAGAAAAACGGAAGCTAAACACAAACGAACAAAAAACACAGCTGGCCAGTACGAAGAAGAAGATGTCTATGAAGAGCCTTAGCAAAACAGGTGAAAGCTATGTCAACCGAAAACTAGCAAACGTTTGGGGAAAGAAATTCAAGACGACACAAGGAAAAAGAAGGATATTCCGGGACCTAGGAATGGAAGAATTAACACACTTGAAACGTCCATAGCGGAGAAAGGAATCTCTGGATTCCATGCAATCCCAGCCAAAGTTGCAGCCATATTTGCCAGAGAGATAGAATAGAGAATCCTAAAGTTTCCAGCCAGCAACAAGAGACCCTGAATAGGCCAAGGAATACTCAGGAAAACGAATAAAGCAGGACGTATCACACTTTCTGATTTCAACCTAGAGGACCAAGCGCTAGGTACCGAAACGGCACAGTCCGGGCCCAAAAACAGGCACACAGACCCATGCAACAGAATCGAGAGCCCAGAGCCCAACTCAAACATACATGGACAGCCCATTTGCGACCAGGGAGCCAAGAGGAGACAGTGGACAAAGGAGAGTCTCTCCGATAAACGGTGCTGGGAAGCCTGCACAGCCACATGGAACACAACGAGAGTAGACCATGATGTTCCACCTGGCACACGCACCACCTGGAATGGATTAAAGCCCTGAAAGGCACACTTGAAACCGTGAAACTTGTAGGAGAAGACCTAGGCAGAGTGCTCTTTGCCATCTGTCTGAGCCGCCTATTTGGAAGAAGCCTGTCTGACTGGGCAAGGGCAGCAAAGGAGACAAGAAACAAACGGGACCACCTCACATGCAGACACTTCTGCCCAGTCAAGGAAACCATCGACTCAATGCAAAGACAGCACAACAACTGGCAGTGGATGTTTGCAAAGCACACATCGGACAAGGGGGGAGAAGCCCAAAGATACAATCAACTCACACGTCTCCACAAGAAAAAGAACAAGCCAATGAAAACCTGGGCCAAAGAAGGACACAGAGATTTCTCCCAAGAAGATCTAAAGAGGGCCAACAGGTGCATGAAAACTTGTTCACCCTCATTAAGCCTGAGGCCAAGGCAAATCCAATCCGCAAGGACAGAGCAGCTCACCGTGGTCAGAATGGCTATAAGGAGGCAGACAGGAAACAACAAGCGTCAGAGAGGAGGTGGAGAGAAGGGAAGCCTCCTGCACTGCTGCTGGCAGTGGAAACCGGTGCAGCCACTAGGCCAAGCGGTGTGGAACTGCCTCCGAAATTTAAGAATCCATGTCCCATATGATCCAGCTATTCCTCTGGGGCGCGTTTAGCCAAAGAACTCGGAAACACTACCGCCTAAAGACATGTGCACCGCTGAGTTCACCACAGCCTTACTCCCGCTCTCCAAGACTTGGAAGCCGCCCTGGTGCCCAGCAAGGGACGAATGGAGAAGGAACATGGGCTATAGCCACACAATGGCATACCACTCAGCGGGAACAAAGGATGCAATCCAGCCATTTGTGACCACCAGAATGGCTGTGAGGGGTTTAGGGGAAGTGAAACAAGCCCCAGGGACAAAGTCAAATACCGTAGGGTCTCACTTACAAGGAGAAGAAAAAACAAGCACTGACCAACAGGCGGCACTGGACATTTGATCGGGGGTGCCCAGAGGCAAAGCGGGGCGGTGGGGTAGAGTGAAGAGATGATGAGGCACAAGTGTGTGGTGAGGGCCTGTGATTCGGCTTACACTGGTGAAGAGGATGGAACCTACACGGAAGTCTAAATCGATGAGGATGTAAATCTGAAAGACATAGGATGTTCGAATGCAGGGTTATGGCAATAAATCCACCTAAAAGCAAAAATCCAAAAAGGGGTCCAGAATGACGGCATACAGCTTTGGGGGCTGAAAGAGATTAGAGAAGGTGAACTTCCAAGGATGGAAAATCACCTCAAAAGGCTTACTGATGCTACAGAAAGGTAGACCATTCCAAATACATGAAGAGGAATCCTACCAAGAGAACCTGATCCGTGCTAAGCCCAGGGACCAACGGAAAACGTTACCATCCATGCTGTTCCTACTAATCACCTTCACGAATAATCCAAACAGGCCCACATCTTCCCAAGTTCAGGCCACAGGTTGGTCCAAAAGTACAAGTCAGGGCCGGGCCTGTGGTGGAGCGGGCAAGTGCCCACGTTCCGCTTGGGTGGCCCGGGCCTCACTCTTTCACAGCACGGGTGCAGATCACATTAGCACTGTTAGGGAATAGAGATTTCATGGTACGGTGCGGACAGAGGTCCTAAAGAAGTAGCAATTGTGAGGGTCCGTTCTCAATACGCACCAGAAAAAGAACCGTGAGAATATTCCAATCTAGGAAGGCATCTGGTACACTTCCCCAAAGGAAGAAGGAAGGAAAACATGGGACCTGCCAAGGCGGAATTGGCAGAGTGCTAGGAGATGACACGATCATTGCGCATCAGAGGATTGCCTGGGCATCTTCAACTTGGGAGGGAGTCCAGGACTTTCTCTGGGGAAGGTCCAACCACTTGGCCATCTACCCACGACATAAGAGATAACACCCAGGGTAATCTTACAGGAAAGAGACCAGTGTCTAGAGAGAAGGGAGCAGGCCTTTCCAAGTTTGAGGAGAAAGTTAGAAACCGACAAGAGATCCAGAAAAAGGAAAACTATCCTACCTGGAAAGGGGGAGGAGTCAAACTGGTCTGAGATGGCTCTGAAACTCTGTGTGCTTGGAGGTTGTCAGGACAACTTAGCCTTCTGAGGTTCTTTATGACATCACGGTGAACATGTCCCCCAAGATGGCCGCATGGTTACAGTCTGAGGATTGGCCTAGGCTGGGCTATTAAAGGGAGACATACCCAGAAACAGCTTTGACAAACAGAAAGCGGGCACAGAAACTGGAAGAGATCAAACAGACTCTGATGCCAGGGATAAGAAAGGAATCCTTGGCAAGAAGCGAGAATAGAGGGACAAGCACTGAGAGGAGAACATTGTCATCTATTCAAATCTATGGGGAGGCCATGCTGATTCAAGCTTGAAACTTGATTGGAAACACGAGGCCGCACTTGGGCCTTATCAGACCTACAGTGTCCTTCTGCCTTAAGCATAATCCAAAGTCAAGAAGGATCTCTTGAGGACATTGAAGAGAAGAGTCGATGCCTCCTTTCCTAGGCCCCTAGCGTTCTTGGAAGATCAGTCTCACTTTCCATAGCTCTGGCGTCACGGGGGCCCACTGGCCACATGCTAATGCGTCCCAAGAGATGTCTTGGAAGCCTTGAAGGAATGGAGCCCTGCCATGCTTGGGGTAGGTCTCTTTGTTGGGAAGGGCTCTACAAGTGTGCTGAAAATCACCCTTTTCCAGAGGGCTTGGTTCCTTTGTGAAGGCTGCCCTCCCAGGCTAGAGTGCTCACTTTGGCTCCAATGAAATTCTCTCCCCCGACCTCTTGCCGTAGAAGGATTATTGATTATGTGCTTTGACGCCATATGGAAGGAAGCTGGCTGAAAATTAGAACATTACAATTCTGTTTCCAGAAAAATAAACATGCCAGGGCTGAGGATGTAGGTCAAACAAATGGCACAGCCTATAGAAATAAAGTAAGCCCGCATCTAGACGGAATCTAGGGCAAGGTCCAACGGTCAGGGGTCAAGTTCGAAACTTCCCAAATCCACAAAAGAGAAAGAAAAATATCTTTCCTGGAGCGGGGAATTCATCAGATTTGTCTAATTTGTCTCGGAAAAACATGATGTCCATGAAGGGGGTTGCCAGGACCACCTCGAATTTGGAGTTTCTGATCTCAGGATGTCAAACCAACCCAGATGACCACGGGTTCTCAGTGCTTCGTTTGACCTAGGCTAGGATAGCAAAGAGTCCTACAAGTGACCGCTGCAAATTCAAAGACAGCAACCAAGAATCACGAAAGCACTCACACCTCGGCCTAGAGAACATACGGTGATTCAAGAAATACAAAATTAATCCCTTGGACTGAAGGAGAACGGACTGATAAGCACATCTAAGGGAGATAGCTGAGAAAGACCATGACGAGGATACTGTGGAAAAGAAAACAAGGTCCCAGAAAATGCAAGGCGAACAGATATCACACCTGAATAATCCACAATGAAAGATGTCAGTCTTTAGACAGGCTCTGCTGGAACGTTTGAAAGTCAGAGAAATTCACAAGCCAAAACACGGCAGCGAAGGTCAAACCTGGGCTCACTGGGAAGGGTGAGTTATGAGACTGCTCCAAGCGGGCTCTGAAGCCCTGTGTCCATGAAGCTTGCCAGGGCAGCAGACACACAATTATGACCAATCCTCTGACGTCACAGTGGCCCCGACAAACCACCTGGCCTCATCTACACAGTGCCAGAGCTGGGCTCAAGCAGCATACTCAAGCCCCATTGCACTCAACTGCAGGTTGCCAATGGAACATGAAAGGGGCCGGCCGGTGGTGCAGCGGTGAGGTCCGCAGCTTCTGGGTCGGTGGCCCGGGGTGGGCCGGGTGGAATCCTGGGGGTGAGCCTCCTCACCACTGCTTCAGTCATTCTGGGGCAGGCGTCCGAGGGGGTGTAGAGGCAGATGGGAAGGGACGTTACATAGGGCCAGACTTCCACAGCAAATACAGGAGCGTTGCCAGCAGATGTGAGCACAGCGATGCACTTCTGCCAAAACAGAAACAATTACAAGTTGCAAAGAATAGAAAAACGGAAGCTAAACACAAACGAACAAAAAACACAGCTGGCCAGTACGAAGAAGAAGATGTCTATGAAGAGCCTTAGCAAAACAGGTGAAAGCTATGTCAACCGAAAACTAGCAAACGTTTGGGGAAAGAAATTCAAGACGACACAAGGAAAAAGAAGGATATTCCGGGACCTAGGAATGGAAGAATTAACACACTTGAAACGTCCATAGCGGAGAAAGGAATCTCTGGATTCCATGCAATCCCAGCCAAAGTTGCAGCCATATTTGCCAGAGAGATAGAAGAGAGAATCCTAAAGTTTCCAGCCAGCAACAAGAGACCCTGAATAGGCCAAGGAATACTCAGGAAAACGAATAAAGCAGGACGTATCACACTTTCTGATTTCAACCTAGAGGACCAAGCGCTAGGTACCGAAACGGCACAGTCCGGGCCCAAAAACAGGCACACAGACCCATGCAACAGAATCGAGAGCCCAGAGCCCAACTCAAACATACATGGACAGCCCATTTGCGACCAGGGAGCCAAGAGGAGACAGTGGACAAAGGAGAGTCTCTCCGATAAACGGTGCTGGGAAGCCTGCACAGCCACATGGAACACAACGAGAGTAGACCATGATGTTCCACCTGGCACACGCACCACCTGGAATGGATTAAAGCCCTGAAAGGCACACTTGAAACCGTGAAACTTGTAGGAGAAGACCTAGGCAGAGTGCTCTTTGCCATCTGTCTGAGCCGCCTATTTGGAAGAAGCCTGTCTGACTGGGCAAGGGCAGCAAAGGAGACAAGAAACAAACGGGACCACCTCACATGCAGACGCTTCTGCCCAGTCAAGGAAACCATCGACTCAATGCAAAGACAGCACAACAACTGGCAGTGGATGTTTGCAAAGCACACATCGGACAAGGGGGGAGAAGCCCAAAGATACAATCAACTCACACGTCTCCACAAGAAAAAGAACAAGCCAATGAAAACCTGGGCCAAAGAAGGACACAGAGATTTCTCCCAAGAAGATCTAAAGAGGGCCAACAGGTGCATGAAAACTTGTTCACCCTCATTAAGCCTGAGGCCAAGGCAAATCCAATCCGCAAGGACAGAGCAGCTCACCGTGGTCAGAATGGCTATAAGGAGGCAGACAGGAAACAACAAGCGTCAGAGAGGAGGTGGAGAGAAGGGAAGCCTCCTGCACTGCTGCTGGCAGTGGAAACCGGTGCAGCCACTAGGCCAAGCGGTGTGGAACTGCCTCCGAAATTTAAGAATCCATGTCCCATATGATCCAGCTATTCCTCTGGGGCGCGTTTAGCCAAAGAACTCGGAAACACTACCGCCTAAAGACATGTGCACCGCTGAGTTCACCACAGCCTTACTCCCGCTCTCCAAGACTTGGAAGCCGCCCTGGTGCCCAGCAAGGGACGAATGGAGAAGGAACATGGGCTATAGCCACACAATGGCATACCACTCAGCGGGAACAAAGGATGCAATCCAGCCATTTGTGACCACCAGAATGGCTGTGAGGGGTTTAGGGGAAGTGAAACAAGCCCCAGGGACAAAGTCAAATACCGTAGGGTCTCACTTACAAGGAGAAGAAAAAACAAGCACTGACCAACAGGCGGCACTGGACATTTGATCGGGGGTGCCCAGAGGCAAAGCGGGGCGGTGGGGTAGAGTGAAGAGATGATGAGGCACAAGTGTGTGGTGAGGGCCTGTGATTCGGCTTACACTGGTGAAGAGGATGGAACCTACACGGAAGTCTAAATCGATGAGGATGTAAATCTGAAAGACATAGGATGTTCGAATGCAGGGTTATGGCAATAAATCCACCTAAAAGCAAAAATCCAAAAAGGGGTCCAGAATGACGGCATACAGCTTTGGGGGCTGAAAGAGATTAGAGAAGGTGAACTTCCAAGGATGGAAAATCACCTCAAAAGGCTTACTGATGCTACAGAAAGGTAGACCATTCCAAATACATGAAGAGGAATCCTACCAAGAGAACCTGATCCGTGCTAAGCCCAGGGACCAACGGAAAACGTTACCATCCATGCTGTTCCTACTAATCACCTTCACGAATAATCCAAACAGGCCCACATCTTCCCAAGTTCAGGCCACAGGTTGGTCCAAAAGTACAAGTCAGGGCCGGGCCTGTGGTGGAGCGGGCAAGTGCCCACGTTCCGCTTGGGTGGCCCGGGCCTCACTCTTTCACAGCACGGGTGCAGATCACATTAGCACTGTTAGGGAATAGAGATTTCATGGTACGGTGCGGACAGAGGTCCTAAAGAAGTAGCAATTGTGAGGGTCCGTTCTCAATACGCACCAGAAAAAGAACCGTGAGAATATTCCAATCTAGGAAGGCATCTGGTACACTTCCCCAAAGGAAGAAGGAAGGAAAACATGGGACCTGCCAAGGCGGAATTGGCAGAGTGCTAGGAGATGACACGATCATTGCGCATCAGAGGATTGCCTGGGCATCTTCAACTTGGGAGGGAGTCCAGGACTTTCTCTGGGGAAGGTCCAACCACTTGGCCATCTACCCACGACATAAGAGATAACACCCAGGGTAATCTTACAGGAAAGAGACCAGTGTCTAGAGAGAAGGGAGCAGGCCTTTCCAAGTTCGAGGAGAAAGTTAGAAACCGACAAGAGATCCAGAAAAAGGAAAACTATCCTACCTGGAAAGGGGGAGGAGTCAAACTGGTCTGAGATGGCTCTGAAACTCTGTGTGCTTGGAGGTTGTCAGGACAACTTAGCCTTCTGAGGTTCTTTATGACATCACGGTGAACATGTCCCCCAAGATGGCCGCATGGTTACAGTCTGAGGATTGGCCTAGGCTGGGCTATTAAAGGGAGACATACCCAGAAACAGCTTTGACAAACAGAAAGCGGGCACAGAAACTGGAAGAGATCAAACAGACTCTGATGCCAGGGATAAGAAAGGAATCCTTGGCAAGAAGCGAGAATAGAGGGACAAGCACTGAGAGGAGAACATTGTCATCTATTCAAATCTATGGGGAGGCCATGCTGATTCAAGCTTGAAACTTGATTGGAAACACGAGGCCGCACTTGGGCCTTATCAGACCTACAGTGTCCTTCTGCCTTAAGCATAATCCAAAGTCAAGAAGGATCTCTTGAGGACATTGAAGAGAAGAGTCGATGCCTCCTTTCCTAGGCCCCTAGCGTTCTTGGAAGATCAGTCTCACTTTCCATAGCTCTGGCGTCACGGGGGCCCACTGGCCACATGCTAATGCGTCCCAAGAGATGTCTTGGAAGCCTTGAAGGAATGGAGCCCTGCCATGCTTGGGGTAGGTCTCTTTGTTGGGAAGGGCTCTACAAGTGTGCTGAAAATCACCCTTTTCCAGAGGGCTTGGTTCCTTTGTGAAGGCTGCCCTCCCAGGCTAGAGTGCTCACTTTGGCTCCAATGAAATTCTCTCCCCCGACCTCTTGCCGTAGAAGGATTATTGATTATGTGCTTTGACGCCATATGGAAGGAAGCTGGCTGAAAATTAGAACATTACAATTCTGTTTCCAGAAAAATAAACATGCCAGGGCTGAGGATGTAGGTCAAACAAATGGCACAGCCTATAGAAATAAAGTAAGCCCGCATCTAGACGGAATCTAGGGCAAGGTCCAACGGTCAGGGGTCAAGTTCGAAACTTCCCAAATCCACAAAAGAGAAAGAAAAATATCTTTCCTGGAGCGGGGAATTCATCAGATTTGTCTAATTTGTCTCGGAAAAACATGATGTCCATGAAGGGGGTTGCCAGGACCACCTCGAATTTGGAGTTTCTGATCTCAGGATGTCAAACCAACCCAGATGACCACGGGTTCTCAGTGCTTCGTTTGACCTAGGCTAGGATAGCAAAGAGTCCTACAAGTGACCGCTGCAAATTCAAAGACAGCAACCAAGAATCACGAAAGCACTCACACCTCGGCCTAGAGAACATACGGTGATTCAAGAAATACAAAATTAATCCCTTGGACTGAAGGAGAACGGACTGATAAGCACATCTAAGGGAGATAGCTGAGAAAGACCATGACGAGGATACTGTGGAAAAGAAAACAAGGTCCCAGAAAATGCAAGGCGAACAGATATCACACCTGAATAATCCACAATGAAAGATGTCAGTCTTTAGACAGGCTCTGCTGGAACGTTTGAAAGTCAGAGAAATTCACAAGCCAAAACACGGCAGCGAAGGTCAAACCTGGGCTCACTGGGAAGGGTGAGTTATGAGACTGCTCCAAGCGGGCTCTGAAGCCCTGTGTCCATGAAGCTTGCCAGGGCAGCAGACACACAATTATGACCAATCCTCTGACGTCACAGTGGCCCCGACAAACCACCTGGCCTCATCTACACAGTGCCAGAGCTGGGCTCAAGCAGCATACTCAAGCCCCATTGCACTCAACTGCAGGTTGCCAATGGAACATGAAAGGGGCCGGCCGGTGGTGCAGCGGTGAGGTCCGCAGCTTCTGGGTCGGTGGCCCGGGGTGGGCCAGGTGGAATCCTGGGGGTGAGCCTCCTCACCACTGCTTCAGTCATTCTGGGGCAGGCGTCCGAGGGGGTGTAGAGGCAGATGGGAAGGGACGTTACATAGGGCCAGACTTCCACAGCAAATACAGGAGCGTTGCCAGCAGATGTGAGCACAGCGATGCACTTCTGCCAAAACAGAAACAATTACAAGTTGCAAAGAATAGAAAAACGGAAGCTAAACACAAACGAACAAAAAACACAGCTGGCCAGTACGAAGAAGAAGATGTCTATGAAGAGCCTTAGCAAAACAGGTGAAAGCTATGTCAACCGAAAACTAGCAAACGTTTGGGGAAAGAAATTCAAGACGACACAAGGAAAAAGAAGGATATTCCGGGACCTAGGAATGGAAGAATTAACACACTTGAAACGTCCATAGCGGAGAAAGGAATCTCTGGATTCCATGCAATCCCAGCCAAAGTTGCAGCCATATTTGCCAGAGAGATAGAAGAGAGAATCCTAGTTTCCAGCCAGCAACAAGAGACCCTGAATAGGCCAAGGAATCCTCAGGAAAACGAATAAAGCAGGACGTATCACACTTTCTGATTTCAACCTAGAGGACCAAGCGCTAGGTACCGAAACGGCACAGTCCGGGCCCAAAAACAGGCACACAGACCCATGCAACAGAATCGAGAGGCCAGAGCCCAACTCAAACATACATGGACAGCCCATTTGCGACCAGGGAGCCAAGAGGAGACAGTGGACAAAGGAGAGTCTCTCCGATAAACGGTGCTGGGAAGCCTGCACAGCCACATGGAACACAACGAGACTAGACCATGATGTTCCACCTGGCACACGCACCACCTGGAATGGATTAAAGCCCTGAATGGCACACTTGAAACCGTGAAACTTCTAGGAGAAGACCTAGGCAGAGTGCTCTTTGCCATCTGTCTGAGCCGCCTATTTGGAAGAAGCCTGTCTGACTGGGCAAGGGCAGCAAAGGGGACAAGAAACAAACGGGACCACCTCACATGCAGACGCTTCTGCCCAGTCAAAGAAACCATCGACTCAATGCAAAGACAGCACAACAACTGGGAGTGGATGTTTGCAAAGCACACATCGGACAAGGGGGGAGAAGCCCAAAGATACAATCAACTCACACGTCTCCACAAGAAAAAGAACAAGCCAATGAAAACCTGGGCCAAAGATGGACACAGAGATTTCTCCCAAGAAGATCTAAAGAGGGCCAACAGGTGCATGAAAACTTGTTCACCCTCATTAAGCCTGAGGCCAAGGCAAATCCAATCCGCAAGGACAGAGCAGCTCACCGTGGTCAGAATGGCTATAAGGAGGCAGACAGGAAACAACAAGCGTCAGAGAGGAGGTGGAGAGAAGGGAAGCCTCCTGCACTGCTGGTGGCAGTGGAAACCGGTGCAGCCACTAGGCCAAGCGGTGTGGAACTGCCTCCGAAATTTAAGAATCCATGTCCCATATGATCCAGCTATTCCTCTGGGGCGCGTTTAGCCAAAGAACTCGGAAACACTACCGCCTAAAGACATGTGCACCGCTGAGTTCAGCACAGCCTTACTCCCGCTCTCCAAGACTTGGAAGCCGCCCTGGTGCCCAGCAAGGGACGAATGGAGAAGGAACATGGGCTATAGCCACACAATGGCATACCACTCAGCGGGAACAAAGGATGCAATCCAGCCATTTGTGACCACCAGAATGGCTGTGAGGGGTTTAGGGGAAGTGAAACAAGCCCCAGGGACAAAGTCAAATACCGTAGGGTCTCACTTACAAGGAGAAGAAAAAACAAGCACTGACCAACAGGCGGCACTGGACATTTGATCGGGGGTGCCCAGAGGCAAAGCGGGGCGGTGGGGTAGGGTGAAGAGATGATGAGGCACAAGTGTGTGGTGAGGGCCTGTGATTCGGCTTACACTGGTGAAGAGGATGGAACCTACACGGAAGTCTAAATCGATGAGGATGTAAATCTGAAAGACATAGGATGTTCGAATGCAGGGTTATGGCAATAAATCCACCTAAAAGCAAAAATCCAAAAAGGGGTCCAGAATGACGGCATACAGCTTTGGGGGCTGAAAGAGATTAGAGAAGGTGAACTTCCAAGGATGGAAAATCACCTCAAAAGGCTTACTGATGCTACAGAAAGGTAGACCATTCCAAATACATGAAGAGGAATCCTACCAAGAGAACCTGATCCGTGCTAAGCCCAGGGACCAATGGAAAACGTTACCATCCATGATGTTCCTACTAATCACCTTCACGAATAATCCAAACAGGCCCACATCTTCCCAAGTTCAGGCCACAGGTTGGTCCAAAAGTACAAGTCAGGGCCGGGCCTGTGGTGGAGCGGGCAAGTGCCCACGTTCCGCTTGGGTGTCCCGGGCCTCACTCTTTCACAGCACGGGTGCAGATCACATTAGCACTGTTAGGGAATAGAGATTTCATGGTACGGTGCGGACAGAGGTCCTAAAGAAGTAGCAATTGTGAGGGTCCGTTCTCAATACGCACCAGAAAAAGAACCGTGAGAATATTCCAATCTAGGAAGGCATCTGGTACACTTCCCCAAAGGAAGAAGGAAGGAAAACATGGGACCTGCCAAGGCGGAATTGGCAGAGTGCTAGGAGATGACACGATCATTGCGCATCAGAGGATTGCCTGGGCATCTTCAACTTGGGAGGGAGTCCAGGACTTTCTCTGGGGAAGGTCCAACCACTTGGCCATCTACCCACGACATAAGAGATAACACCCAGGGTAATCTTACAGGAAAGAGACCAGTGTCTAGAGAGAAGGGAGCAGGCCTTTCCAAGTTCGAGGAGAAAGTTAGAAACCGACAACACATCCAGAAAAAGGAAAACTATCCTACCTGGAAAGGGGGAGGAGTCAGACTGGTGTGAGATGGCTCTGAAACTCTGTGTGCTTGGAGGTTGTCAGGACAACTTAGCCTTCTGAGGTTCTTTATGACATCACGGTGAACATGTCCCCCAAGATGGCCGCATGGTTACAGTCTGAGGATTGGCCTAGGCTGGGCTATTAAAGGGAGACATACCCAGAAACAGCTTTGACAAACAGAAAGCGGGCACAGAAACTGGAAGAGATCAAACAGACTCTGATGCCAGGGATAAGAAAGGAATCCTTGGCAAGAAGCGAGAATAGAGGGACAAGCACTGAGAGGAGAACATTGTCATCTATTCAAATCTATGGGGAGGCCATGCTGATTCAAGCTTGAAACTTGATTGGAAACACGAGGCCGCACTTGGGCCTTATCAGACCTACAGTGTCCTTCTGCCTTAAGCATAATCCAAAGTCAAGAAGGATCTCTTGAGGACATTGAAGAGAAGAGTCGATGCCTCCTTTCCTAGGCCCCTAGCGTTCTTGGAAGATCAGTCTCACTTTCCATAGCTCTGGCGTCACGGGGGCCCACTGGCCACATGCTAATGCGTCCCAAGAGATGTCTTGGAAGCCTTGAAGGAATGGAGCCCTGCCATGCTTGGGGTAGGTCTCTTTGTTGGGAAGGGCTCTACAAGTGTGCTGAAAATCACCCTTTTCCAGAGGGCTTGGTTCCTTTGTGAAGGCTGCCCTCCCAGGCTAGAGTGCTCACTTTGGCTCCAATGAAATTCTCTCCCCCGACCTCTTGCCGTAGAAGGATTATTGATTATGTGCTTTGACGCCATATGGAAGGAAGCTGGCTGAAAATTAGAACATTACAATTCTGTTTCCAGAAAAATAAACATGCCAGGGCTGAGGATGTAGGTCAAACAAATGGCACAGCCTATAGAAATAAAGTAAGCCCGCATCTAGACGGAATCTAGGGCAAGGTCCAACGGTCAGGGGTCAAGTTCGAAACTTCCCAAATCCACAAAAGAGAAAGAAAAATATCTTTCCTGGAGCGGGGAATTCATCAGATTTGTCTAATTTGTCTCGGAAAAACATGATGTCCATGAAGGGGGTTGCCAGGACCACCTCGAATTTGGAGTTTCTGATCTCAGGATGTCAAACCAACCCAGATGACCACGGGTTCTCAGTGCTTCGTTTGACCTAGGCTAGGATAGCAAAGAGTCCTACAAGTGACCGCTGCAAATTCAAAGACAGCAACCAAGAATCACGAAAGCACTCACACCTCGGCCTAGAGAACATACGGTGATTCAAGAAATACAAAATTAATCCCTTGGACTGAAGGAGAACGGACTGATAAGCACATCTAAGGGAGATAGCTGAGAAAGACCATGACGAGTATACTGTGGAAAAGAAAAAAAGGTCCCAGAAAATGCAAGGCGAACAGATATCACACCTGAATAATCCACAATGAAAGATGTCAGTCTTTAGACAGGCTCTGCTGGAACGTTTGAAAGTCAGAGAAATTCACAAGCCAAAACACGGCAGCGAAGGTCAAACCTGGGCTCACTGGGAAGGGTGAGTTATGAGACTGCTCCAAGCGGGCTCTGAAGCCCTGTGTCCATGAAGCTTGCCAGGGCAGCAGACACACAATTATGACCAATCCTCTGACGTCACAGTGGCCCCGACAAACCACCTGGCCTCATCTACACAGTGCCAGAGCTGGGCTCAAGCAGCATACTCAAGCCCCATTGCACTCAACTGCAGGTTGCCAATGGAACATGAAAGGGGCCGGCCGGTGGTGCAGCGGTGAGGTCCGCAGCTTCTGGGTCGGTGGCCCGGGGTGGGCCGGGTGGAATCCTGGGGGTGAGCCTCCTCACCACTGCTTCAGTCATTCTGGGGCAGGCGTCCGAGGGGGTGTAGAGGCAGATGGGAAGGGACGTTACATAGGGCCAGACTTCCACAGCAAATACAGGAGCGTTGCCAGCAGATGTGAGCACAGCGATGCACTTCTGCCAAAACAGAAACAATTACAAGTTGCAAAGAATAGAAAAACGGAAGCTAAACACAAACGAACAAAAAACACAGCTGGCCAGTACGAAGAAGAAGATGTCTATGAAGAGCCTTAGCAAAACAGGTGAAAGCTATGTCAACCGAAAACTAGCAAACGTTTGGGGAAAGAAATTCAAGACGACACAAGGAAAAAGAAGGATATTCCGGGACCTAGGAATGGAAGAATTAACACACTTGAAACGTCCATAGCGGAGAAAGGAATCTCTGGATTCCATGCAATCCCAGCCAAAGTTGCAGCCATATTTGCCAGAGAGATAGAAGAGAGAATCCTAAAGTTTCCAGCCAGCAACAAGAGACCCTGAATAGGCCAAGGAATCCTCAGGAAAACGAATAAAGCAGGACGTATCACACTTTCTGATTTCAACCTAGAGGACCAAGCGCTAGGTACCGAAACGGCACAGTCCGGGCCCAAAAACAGGCACACAGACCCATGCAACAGAATCGAGAGGCCAGAGCCCAACTCAAACATACATGGACAGCCCATTTGCGACCAGGGAGCCAAGAGGAGACAGTGGACAAAGGAGAGTCTCTCCGATAAACGGTGCTGGGAAGCCTGCACAGCCACATGGAACACAACGAGAGTAGACCATGATGTTCCACCTGGCACACGCACCACCTGGAATGGATTAAAGCCCTGAAAGGCACACTTGAAACCGTGAAACTTGTAGGAGAAGACCTAGGCAGAGTGCTCTTTGCCATCTGTCTGAGCCGCCTATTTGGAAGAAGCCTGTCTGACTGGGCAAGGGCAGCAAAGGAGACAAGAAACAAACGGGACCACCTCACATGCAGACGCTTCTGCCCAGTCAAGGAAACCATCGACTCAATGCAAAGACAGCACAACAACTGGGAGTGGATGTTTGCAAAGCACACATCGGACAAGGGGGGAGAAGCCCAAAGATACAATCAACTCACACGTCTCCACAAGAAAAAGAACAAGCCAATGAAAACCTGGGCCAAAGAAGGACACAGAGATTTCTCCCAAGAAGATCTAAAGAGGGCCAACAAGTGCATGAAAACTTGTTCACCCTCATTAAGCCTGAGGCCAAGGCAAATCCAATCCGCAAGGACAGAGCAGCTCACCGTGGTCAGAATGGCTATAAGGAGGCAGACAGGAAACAACAAGCGTCAGAGAGGAGGTGGAGAGAAGGGAAGCCTCCTGCACTGCTGGTGGCAGTGGAAACCGGTGCAGCCACTAGGCCAAGCGGTGTGGAACTGCCTCCGAAATTTAAGAATCCATGTCCCATATGATCCAGCTATTCCTCTGGGGCGCGTTTAGCCAAAGAACTCGGAAACACTACCGCCTAAAGACATGTGCACCGCTGAGTTCACCACAGCCTTACTCCCGCTCTCCAAGACTTGGAAGCCGCCCTGGTGCCCAGCAAGGGACGAATGGAGAAGGAACATGGGCTATAGCCACACAATGGCATACCACTCAGCGGGAACAAAGGATGCAATCCAGCCATTTGTGACCACCAGAATGGCTGTGAGGGGTTTAGGGGAAGTGAAACAAGCCCCAGGGACAAAGTCAAATACCGTAGGGTCTCACTTACAAGGAGAAGAAAAAACAAGCACTGACCAACAGGCGGCACTGGACATTTGATCGGGGGTGCCCAGAGGCAAAGCGGGGCGGTGGGGTAGAGTGAAGAGATGATGAGGCACAAGTGTGTGGTGAGGGCCTGTGATTCGGCTTACACTGGTGAAGAGGATGGAACCTACACGGAAGTCTAAATCGATGAGGATGTAAATCTGAAAGACATAGGATGTTCGAATGCAGGGTTATGGCAATAAATCCACCTAAAAGCAAAAATCCAAAAAGGGGTCCAGAATGACGGCATACAGCTTTGGGGGCTGAAAGAGATTAGAGAAGGTGAACTTCCAAGGATGGAAAATCACCTCAAAAGGCTTACTGATGCTACAGAAAGGTAGACCATTCCAAATACATGAAGAGGAATCCTACCAAGAGAACCTGATCCGTGCTAAGCCCAGGGACCAACGGAAAACGTTACCATCCATGCTGTTCCTACTAATCACCTTCACGAATAATCCAAACAGGCCCACATCTTCCCAATTTCAGGCCACAGGTTGGTCCAAAAGTACAAGTCAGGGCCGGGCCTGTGGTGGAGCGGGCAAGTGCCCACGTTCCGCTTGGGTGGCCCGGGCCTCACTCTTTCACAGCACGGGTGCAGATCACATTAGCACTGTTAGGGAATAGAGATTTCATGGTACGGTGCGGACAGAGGTCCTAAAGAAGTAGCAATTGTGAGGGTCCGTTCTCAATACGCACCAGAAAAAGAACCGTGAGAATATTCCAATCTAGGAAGGCATCTGGTACACTTCCCCAAAGGAAGAAGGAAGGAAAACATGGGACCTGCCAAGGCGGAATTGGCAGAGTGCTAGGAGATGACACGATCATTGCGCATCAGAGGATTGCCTGGGCATCTTCAACTTGGGAGGGAGTCCAGGACTTTCTCTGGGGAAGGTCCAACCACTTGGCCATCTACCCACGACATAAGAGATAACACCCAGGGTAATCTTACAGGAAAGAGACCAGTGTCTAGAGAGAAGGGAGCAGGCCTTTCCAAGTTCGAGGAGAAAGTTAGAAACCGACAAGACATCCAGAAAAAGGAAAACTATCCTACCTGGAAAGGGGGAGGAGTCAGACTGGTCTGAGATGGCTCTGAAACTCTGTGTGCTTGGAGGTTGTCAGGACAACTTAGCCTTCTGAGGTTCTTTATGACATCACGGTGAACATGTCCCCCAAGATGGCCGCATGGTTACAGTCTGAGGATTGGCCTAGGCTGGGCTATTAAAGGGAGACATACCCAGAAACAGCTTTGACAAACAGAAAGCGGGCACAGAAACTGGAAGAGATCAAACAGACTCTGATGCCAGGGATAAGAAAGGAATCCTTGGCAAGAAGCCAGAATAGAGGGACAAGCACTGAGAGGAGAACATTGTCATCTATTCAAATCTATGGGGAGGCCATGCTGATTCAAGCTTGAAACTTGATTGGAAACACGAGGCCGCACTTGGGCCTTATCAGACCTACAGTGTCCTTCTGCCTTAAGCATAATCCAAAGTCAAGAAGGATCTCTTGAGGACATTGAAGAGAAGAGTCGATGCCTCCTTTCCTAGGCCCCTAGCGTTCTTGGAAGATCAGTCTCACTTTCCATAGCTCTGGCGTCACGGGGGCCCACTGGCCACATGCTAATGCGTCCCAAGAGATGTCTTGGAAGCCTTGAAGGAATGGAGCCCTGCCATGCTTGGGGTAGGTCTCTTTGTTGGGAAGGGCTCTACAAGTGTGCTGAAAATCACCCTTTTCCAGAGGGCTTGGTTCCTTTGTGAAGGCTGCCCTCCCAGGCTAGAGTGCTCACTTTGGCTCCAATGAAATTCTCTCCCCCGACCTCTTGCCGTAGAAGGATTATTGATTATGTGCTTTGACGCCATATGGAAGGAAGCTGGCTGAAAATTAGAACATTACAATTCTGTTTCCAGAAAAATAAACATGCCAGGGCTGAGGATGTAGGTCAAACAAATGGCACAGCCTATAGAAATAAAGTAAGCCCGCATCTAGACGGAATCTAGGGCAAGGTCCAACGGTCAGGGGTCAAGTTCGAAACTTCCCAAATCCACAAAAGAGAAAGAAAAATATCTTTCCTGGAGCGGGGAATTCATCAGATTTGTCTAATTTGTCTCGGAAAAACATGATGTCCATGAAGGGGGTTGCCAGGACCACCTCGAATTTGGAGTTTCTGATCTCAGGATGTCAAACCAACCCAGATGACCACGGGTTCTCAGTGCTTCGTTTGACCTAGGCTAGGATAGCAAAGAGTCCTACAAGTGACCGCTGCAAATTCAAAGACAGCAACCAAGAATCACGAAAGCACTCACACCTCGGCCTAGAGAACATACGGTGATTCAAGAAATACAAAATTAATCCCTTGGACTGAAGGAGAACGGACTGATAAGCACATCTAAGGGAGATAGCTGAGAAAGACCATGACGAGTATACTGTGGAAAAGAAAAAAAGGTCCCAGAAAATGCAAGGCGAACAGATATCACACCTGAATAATCCACAATGAAAGATGTCAGTCTTTAGACAGGCTCTGCTGGAACGTTTGAAAGTCAGAGAAATTCACAAGCCAAAACACGGCAGCGAAGGTCAAACCTGGGCTCACTGGGAAGGGTGAGTTATGAGACTGCTCCAAGCGGGCTCTGAAGCCCTGTGTCCATGAAGCTTGCCAGGGCAGCAGACACACAATTATGACCAATCCTCTGACGTCACAGTGGCCCCGACAAACCACCTGGCCTCATCTACACAGTGCCAGAGCTGGGCTCAAGCAGCATACTCAAGCCCCATTGCACTCAACTGCAGGTTGCCAATGGAACATGAAAGGGGCCGGCCGGGTGGAATCCTGGGGGTGAGCCTCCTCACCACTGCTTCAGTCATTCTGGGGCAGGCGTCCGAGGGGGTGTAGAGGCAGATGGGAAGGGACGTTACATAGGGCCAGACTTCCACAGCAAATACAGGAGCGTTGCCAGCAGATGTGAGCACAGCGATGCACTTCTGCCAAAACAGAAACAATTACAAGTTGCAAAGAATAGAAAAACGGAAGCTAAACACAAACGAACAAAAAACACAGCTGGCCAGTACGAAGAAGAAGATGTCTATGAAGAGCCTTAGCAAAACAGGTGAAAGCTATGTCAACCGAAAACTAGCAAACGTTTGGGGAAAGAAATTCAAGACGACACAAGGAAAAAGAAGGATATTCCGGGACCTAGGAATGGAAGAATTAACACACTTGAAACGTCCATAGCGGAGAAAGGAATCTCTGGATTCCATGCAATCCCAGCCAAAGTTGCAGCCATATTTGCCAGAGAGATAGAAGAGAGAATCCTAAAGTTTCCAGCCAGCAACAAGAGACCCTGAATAGGCCAAGGAATCCTCAGGAAAACGAATAAAGCAGGACGTATCACACTTTCTGATTTCAACCTAGAGGACGAAGCGCTAGGTACCGAAACGGCACAGTCCGGGCCCAAAAACAGGCACACAGACCCATGCAACAGAATCGAGAGGCCAGAGCCCAACTCAAACATACATGGACAGCCCATTTGCGACCAGGGAGCCAAGAGGAGACAGTGGACAAAGGAGAGTCTCTCCGATAAACGGTGCTGGGAAGCCTGCACAGCCACATGGAACACAACGAGAGTAGACCATGATGTTCCACCTGGCACACGCACCACCTGGAATGGATTAAAGCCCTGAAAGGCACACTTGAAACCGTGAAACTTGTAGGAGAAGACCTAGGCAGAGTGCTCTTTGCCATCTGTCTGAGCCGCCTATTTGGAAGAAGCCTGTCTGACTGGGCAAGGGCAGCAAAGGAGACAAGAAACAAACGGGACCACCTCACATGCAGACGCTTCTGCCCAGTCAAGGAAACCATCGACTCAATGCAAAGACAGCACAACAACTGGGAGTGGATGTTTGCAAAGCACACATCGGACAAGGGGGGAGAAGCCCAAAGATACAATCAACTCACACGTCTCCACAAGAAAAAGAACAAGCCAATGAAAACCTGGGCCAAAGAAGGACACAGAGATTTCTCCCAAGAAGATCTAAAGAGGGCCAACAGGTGCATGAAAACTTGTTCACCCTCATTAAGCCTGAGGCCAAGGCAAATCCAATCCGCAAGGACAGAGCAGCTCACCGTGGTCAGAATGGCTATAAGGAGGCAGACAGGAAACAACAAGCGTCAGAGAGGAGGTGGAGAGAAGGGAAGCCTCCTGCACTGCTGCTGGCAGTGGAAACCGGTGCAGCCACTAGGCCAAGCGGTGTGGAACTGCCTCCGAAATTTAAGAATCCATGTCCCATATGATCCAGCTATTCCTCTGGGGCGCGTTTAGCCAAAGAACTCGGAAACACTACCGCCTAAAGACATGTGCACCGCTGAGTTCAGCACAGCCTTACTCCCGCTCTCCAAGACTTGGAAGCCGCCCTGGTGCCCAGCAAGGGACGAATGGAGAAGGAACATGGGCTATAGCCACACAATGGCATACCACTCAGCGGGAACAAAGGATGCAATCCAGCCATTTGTGACCACCAGAATGGCTGTGAGGGGTTTAGGGGAAGTGAAACAAGCCCCAGGGACAAAGTCAAATACCGTAGGGTCTCACTTACAAGGAGAAGAAAAAACAAGCACTGACCAACAGGCGGCACTGGACATTTGATCGGGGGTGCCCAGAGGCAAAGCGGGGCGGTGGGGTAGGGTGAAGAGATGATGAGGCACAAGTGTGTGGTGAGGGCCTGTGATTCGGCTTACACTGGTGAAGAGGATGGAACCTACACGGAAGTCTAAATCGATGAGGATGTAAATCTGAAAGACATAGGATGTTCGAATGCAGGGTTATGGCAATAAATCCACCTAAAAGCAAAAATCCAAAAAGGGGTCCAGAATGACGGCATACAGCTTTGGGGGCTGAAAGAGATTAGAGAAGGTGAACTTCCAAGGATGGAAAATCACCTCAAAAGGCTTACTGATGCTACAGAAAGGTAGACCATTCCAAATACATGAAGAGGAATCCTACCAAGAGAACCTGATCCGTGCTAAGCCCAGGGACCAACGGAAAACGTTACCATCCATGCTGTTCCTACTAATCACCTTCACGAATAATCCAAACAGGCCCACATCTTCCCAATTTCAGGCCACAGGTTGGTCCAAAAGTACAAGTCAGGGCCGGGCCTGTGGTGGAGCGGGCAAGTGCCCACGTTCCGCTTGGGTGGCCCGGGCCTCACTCTTTCACAGCACGGGTGCAGATCACATTAGCACTGTTAGGGAATAGAGATTTCATGGTACGGTGCGGACAGAGGTCCTAAAGAAGTAGCAATTGTGAGGGTCCGTTCTCAATACGCACCAGAAAAAGAACCGTGAGAATATTCCAATCTAGGAAGGCATCTGGTACACTTCCCCAAAGGAAGAAGGAAGGAAAACATGGGACCTGCCAAGGCGGAATTGGCAGAGTGCTAGGAGATGACACGATCATTGCGCATCAGAGGATTGCCTGGGCATCTTCAACTTGGGAGGGAGTCCAGGACTTTCTCTGGGGAAGGTCCAACCACTTGGCCATCTACCCACGACATAAGAGATAACACCCAGGGTAATCTTACAGGAAAGAGACCAGTGTCTAGAGAGAAGGGAGCAGGCCTTTCCAAGTTCGAGGAGAAAGTTAGAAACCGACAAGACATCCAGAAAAAGGAAAACTATCCTACCTGGAAAGGGGGAGGAGTCAGACTGGTGTGAGATGGCTCTGAAACTCTGTGTGCTTGGAGGTTGTCAGGACAACTTAGCCTTCTGAGGTTCTCTATGACATCACGGTGAACATGTCCCCCAAGATGGCCGCATGGTTACAGTCTGAGGATTGGCCTAGGCTGGGCTATTAAAGGGAGACATACCCAGAAACAGCTTTGACAAACAGAAAGCGGGCACAGAAACTGGAAGAGATCAAACAGACTCTGATGCCAGGGATAAGAAAGGAATCCTTGGCAAGAAGCGAGAATAGAGGGACAAGCACTGAGAGGAGAACATTGTCATCTATTCAAATCTATGGGGAGGCCATGCTGATTCAAGCTTGAAACTTGATTGGAAACACGAGGCCGCACTTGGGCCTTATCAGACCTACAGTGTCCTTCTGCCTTAAGCATAATCCAAAGTCAAGAAGGATCTCTTGAGGACATTGAAGAGAAGAGTCGATGCCTCCTTTCCTAGGCCCCTAGCGTTCTTGGAAGATCAGTCTCACTTTCCATAGCTCTGGCGTCACGGGGGCCCACTGGCCACATGCTAATGCGTCCCAAGAGATGTCTTGGAAGCCTTGAAGGAATGGAGCCCTGCCATGCTTGGGGTAGGTCTCTTTGTTGGGAAGGGCTCTACAAGTGTGCTGAAAATCACCCTTTTCCAGAGGGCTTGGTTCCTTTGTGAAGGCTGCCCTCCCAGGCTAGAGTGCTCACTTTGGCTCCAATGAAATTCTCTCCCCCGACCTCTTGCCGTAGAAGGATTATTGATTATGTGCTTTGACGCCATATGGAAGGAAGCTGGCTGAAAATTAGAACATTACAATTCTGTTTCCAGAAAAATAAACATGCCAGGGCTGAGGATGTAGGTCAAACAAATGGCACAGCCTATAGAAATAAAGTAAGCCCGCATCTAGACGGAATCTAGGGCAAGGTCCAACGGTCAGGGGTCAAGTTCGAAACTTCCCAAATCCACAAAAGAGAAAGAAAAATATCTTTCCTGGAGCGGGGAATTCATCAGATTTGTCTAATTTGTCTCGGAAAAACATGATGTCCATGAAGGGGGTTGCCAGGACCACCTCGAATTTGGATTTTCTGATCTCAGGATGTCAAACCAAGCCAGATGACCACGGGTTCTCAGTGCTTCGCTTGACCTAGGCTAGGATAGCAAAGAGTCTTACAAGTGACCGCTGCAAATTCAAAGACAGCAACCAAGAATCACGAAAGCACTCACACCTAGGCCTAGAGAACATACGGTGATTCAAGAAATACAAAATTAATCACTTGGACTGAAGGAGAACGGACTGATGAGCACATCTAAGGGAGATAGCTGAGAAAGACCATGACGAGGATACTGTGGAAAAGAAAAAAAGGTCCCAGAAAATGCAAGGCGAACAGATATCACACCTGAATAATCCTCAATGAAAGATGTCAGTCTTTAGACAGGCTCTGCTGGAACGTTTGAAAGTCAGAGAAATTCACAAGCCAAAACACGGCAGCGAAGGTCAAACCTGGGCTCACTGGGAAGGGTGAGTTATGAGACTGCTCCAAGCGGGCTCTGAAGCCCTGTGTCCATGAAGCTTGCCAGGGCAGCAGACACACAATTATGACCAATCCTCTGACGTCACAGTGGCCCCGACAAACCACCTGGCCTCATCTACACAGTGCCAGAGCTGGGCTCAAGCAGCATATTCAAGCCCCATTGCACTCAACTGCAGGTTGCCAATGGAACATGAAAGTGGCCGGCCGGTGGTGCAGCGGTGAGGTCCGCAGCTTCTGGGTCGGTGGCCCGGGGTGGGCCGGGTGGAATCCTGGGGGTGAGCCTCCTCACCACTGCTTCAGTCATTCTGGGGCAGGCGTCCGAGGGGGTGTAGAGGCAGATGGGAAGGGACGTTACATAGGGCCAGACTTCCACAGCAAATACAGGAGCGTTGCCAGCAGATGTGAGCACAGCGATGCACTTCTGCCAAAACAGAAACAATTACAAGTTGCAAAGAATAGAAAAACGGAAGCTAAACACAAACGAACAAAAAACACAGCTTGCCAGTACGAAGAAGAAGATGTCTATGAAGAACCTTAGCAAAACAGGTGAAAGCTATGTCAACAGAAAACTAGCAAACGTTTGGGGAAAGAAATTCAAGACGACACAAGGAAAAAGAAGGATATTCCGGGACCTAGGAATGGAAGAATTAACACACTTGAAACGTCCATAGCGGAGAAAGGAATCTCTGGATTCCATGCAATCCCAGTCAAAGTTGCAGCCATATTTGCCAGAGAGATAGAAGAGAGAATCCTAAAGTTTCCAGCCAGCAACAAGAGACCCTGAATAGGCCAAGGAATCCTCAGGAAAATGAACAAAGCAGGACGTATCACACTTTCTGATTTCAACATAGAGGACGAAGCGCTAGGTACCGAAACGGCACAGTCCGGGCCCAAAAACAGGCACACAGACCCATGCAACAGAATCGAGAGCCCAGAGCCCAACTCAAACATACATGGACAGCCCATTTGCGACCAGGGAGCCAAGAGGAGACAGTGGACAAAGGAGAGTCTCTCCAAGAAACGGTGCTGGGAAGCCTGCACAGCCACATGGAACACAACGAGAGTAGACCATGATGTTCCACCTGGCACACGCACCACCTGGAATGGATTAAAGCCCTGAATGGCACACTTGAAACCGTGAAACTTGTAGGAGAAGACCTAGGCAGAGTGCTCTTTGCCATCTGTCTGAGCCGCCTATTTGGAAGAAGCCTGTCTGACTGGGCAAGGGCAGCAAAGGAGACAAGAAACAAACGGGACCACCTCACATGCAGACGCTTCTGCCCAGTCAAGGAAACCATCGACTCAATGCAAAGACAGCACAACAACTGGGAGTGGATGTTTGCAAAGCACACATCGGACAAGGGGTGAAAAGCCCAAAGATACAATCAACTCACACGTCTCCACAAGAAAAAGAACAAGCCAATGAAAACCTGGGCCAAAGATGGAGACAGAGATTTCTAACAAGAAGATCTAAAGAGGGCCAACAGGTGCATGAAAACTTGTTCACCCTCATTAAGCCTGAGGCCCAGGCAAATCCAAACCACAAGGACATAGCAGCTCACTGTGGTCAGAATGGCTATAAGGAGGCAGACAGGAAACAACAAGCGTCAGAGAGGAGGTGGAGAGAAGGGAAGCCTCCTGCACTGCTGCTGGCAGTGGAAACCGGTGCAGCCACTAGGCCAAGCGGTGTGGAACTGCCTCCGAAATTTAAGAATCCATGTCCCATATGATCCAGCTATTCCTCTGGGGCGCGTTTAGCCAAAGAACTCGGAAACACTACCGCCTAGAAACATGTGCACCGCTGAGTTCACCACAGCCTTACTCCCGCTCTCCAAGACTTGGAAGCCGCCCTGGTGCCCAGCAAGGGACGAATGGAGAAGGAACATGGGCTATAGCCACACAATGGCAGACCACTCAGCGGGAACAAAGGATGCAATCCAGCCATTTGTGACCACCAGAATGGCTGTGAGGGTTTTAGGGGAAGTGAAACAAATCCCAGGGACAAAGTCAAATACCGTAGGATCCCACTTACAAGGAGAAGAAAAAACAAGCACTAACCAACAGTTGGCACTGGACATTTGATCGGGGGTGCCCAGAGGCAAAGCGGGGCGGTGGGGGAGGGTGAAAGAGATGATGAGGCACAAGTGTGTGGTGAGGGCCTGTGATTCGGCTTACGCTGGTGAAGAGGATGGAACCTACACGGAAGTCTAAATCGATGAGGATGTAAATCTGAAAGACATAGGATGTTCGAATGCAGGGTTATGGCAATAAATCCACCTAAAATCAAACATCCAAAAAGGGGTCCAGAATGACGGCATACAGCTTTGGGGGCTGAAAGAGATTAGAGAAGGTGAACTTCCAAGGATGGAAAATCACCTCAAAAGCCTTACTGATGCTACAGAAAGGTAGACCATTCCAAATACGTGAAGAGGAATCCTACCAAGAGAACCTGATGCGTGCTAAGCCCAGGAACCAACGGAAAACGTTACCGTCCATGATGTTCCTACTAATCACCTTCACGAATAATCCAAACAGTCCCACATCTTCCCAAGCTCAGGCCACAGGTTGTTCCAAAAGTACAAGTCAGCGCCGGCCCTGTGGTGGAGCGGGCAAGTGCCCACGTTCCGCTTGGGTGGCCCGGGCCTCACTCTTTCACAGCGCGGGTGCAGATCACATTAGCACTGTTAGGGAATAGAGATTTCATGGTACGGTGCGGACAGAGGTCATAAAGGAGTAGCAATTGTGAGGGTACGTTCTCAATACGCACCAGAAAAAGAACCGTGAGAATATTCCAATCTAGGAAGGCATCTGGTACACTTCCCCAAAGGAAGAAGGAAGGAAAACATGGGACCTGCCAAGGCGGAATTGGCAGAGTGCTAGGAGATGACACGATCATTGCGCATCAGAGGATTGCCTGGGCAACTTCAACTTGGGAGGGAGTCCAGGACTTTCTCTGGGGAAGGTCCACACACTTGGCCATCTACCCAAGACATAAGAGATAACACCCAGGGTAATCTTACAGGAAAGAAACCAGTGTCTAGAGAGAAGGGAGCAGGCCTTTCCAAGTTCGAGGAGAAAGTTAGAAACCGACAACACATCCAGAAAAAGGAAAACTATCCTACCTGGAAAGGGGGAGGAGTCAGACTGGTCTGAGATGGCTCTGAAACTCTGTGTGCTTGGAGGTTGTCAGGACAACTTGGCCTTCTGAGGTTCTTTATGACATCACGGTGAACATGTCCCCCAAGATGGCCGCATGGTTACAGTCTGAGGATTGGCCTAGGCTGGGCTATTAAAGGGAGACATACCCAGAAACAGCTTTGACAAACAGAAAGCGGGCACAGAAACTGGAAGAGATCAAACAGACTCTGACTCCAGGGATAAGAAAGGAATCCTTGGCAAGAAGCCAGAATGGAGGGACAAGCGCTGAGAGCAGAACATTGTCATCTATTCAAGTCTATGGGGAGGCCATGCTGATTCAAGCTTGAAACATGATTGGAAACACGAGGCCGCACTTGGGCCTTATCAGACCTACAGTGTCCTTCTGCCTTAAGCATAATCCAAAGTCAAGAAGGATCTCTTGAGGACGTTGAAGAGAAGAGTCGATGCCTCCTTTCCTAGGCCCCTAGCATTCTTCGAATATCAGTCTCACTTTCCATAGCTCTGGCGTCACGGGGGCCCACTGGCCACATGCTAATGCGTCCCAAGAGATGTCTTGGAAGCCTTGAAGGAATGGAGCCCTGTCATGCTGGGGGTAGGTCTCTTTGTTGGGAAGGGCTCTACAAGTGTGCTGAAAATCACCCTTTTCCAGAGGGCTTGGTTCCTTTGTGAAGGCTGCCCTCCCAGGCTAGAGTGCTCACTTTGGCTCCAATGAAATTCTCTCCCCCGACCTCTTGCCGTAGAAGGATTATTGATTATGTGCTTTGACGCCATATGCAAGGAAGCTGGCTGAAAATTAGAACATTACAATTCTGTTTCCAGAAAAATAAACATGCCAGGGCTGAGGATGTAGGTCAAACAACTGGCACAGCCTATAGAAATAAAGTAAGCCCGCATCTAGACGGAATCTAGGGCAAGGTCCAACGGTCAGGGGTCAAGTTCGAAACTTCCCAAATCCACAAAAGAGAAAGAAAAATATCTTTCCTGGAGCGGGGAATTCATCAGATTTGTCTAATTTGTCTCGGAAAAACATGATGTCCATGAAGGGGGTTGCCAAGACCACCTCGAATTTGGAGTTTCTGATCTCAGGATGTCAAACCAACCCAGATGACCACGGGTTCTCAGTGCTTCGTTTGACCTAGGCTAGGATAGCAAAGAGTCCTACAAGTGACCGCTGCAAATTCAAAGACAGCAACCAAGAATCACGAAAGCACTCACACCTCGGCCTAGAGAACATACGGTGATTCAAGAAATACAAAATTAATCCCTTGGACTGAAGGAGAACGGACTGATAAGCACATCTAAGGGAGATAGCTGAGAAAGACCATGACGAGGATACTGTGGAAAAGAAAAAAAGGTCCCAGAAAATGCAAGGCGAACAGATATCACACCTGAATAATCCACAATGAAAGATGTCAGTCTTTAGACAGGCTCTGCTGGAACGTTTGAAAGTCAGAGAAATTCACAAGCCAAAACACGGCAGCGAAGGTCAAACCTGGGCTCACTGGGAAGGGTGAGTTATGAGACTGCTCCAAGCGGGCTCTGAAGCCCTGTGTCCATGAAGCTTGCCAGGGCAGCAGACACACAATTATGACCAATCCTCTGACGTCACAGTGGCCCTGACAAACCACCTGGCCTCATCTACACAGTGCCAGAGCTGGGCTCAAGCAGCATACTCAAGCCCCATTGCACTCAACTGCAGGTTGCCAATGGAACATGAAAGGGGCCGGCCGGTGGTGCAGCGGTGAGGTCCGCAGCTTCTGGGTCGGTGGCCCGGGGTGGGCCGGGTGGAATCCTGGGGGTGAGCCTCCTCACCACTGCTTCAGTCATTCTGGGGCAGGCGTCCGAGGGGGTGTAGAGGCAGATGGGAAGGGACGTTACATAGGGCCAGACTTCCACAGCAAATACAGGAGCGTTGCCAGCAGATGTGAGCACAGCGATGCACTTCTGCCAAAACAGAACCAATTACAAGTTGCAAAGAATAGAAAAACGGAAGCTAAACAGAAACGAACAAAAAACACAGCTTGCCAGTACGAAGAAGAAGATGTCTATGAAGAGCCTTAGCAAAACAGGTGAAAGCTATGTCAACCGAAAACTAGCAAACGTTTGGGGAAAGAAATTCAAGACGACACAAGGAAAAAGAAGGATATTCCGGGACCTAGGAATGGAAGAATTAACACACTTGAAACGTCCATAGCGGAGAAAGGAATCTCTGGATTCCATGCAATCCCAGCCAAAGTTGCAGCCATATTTGCCAGAGAGATAGAAGAGAGAATCCTAAAGTTTCCAGCCAGCAACAAGAGACCCTGAATAGGCCAAGGAATCCTCAGGAAAACGAACAAAGCAGGACGTATCACACTTTCTGATTTCAACCTAGAGGACCAAGCGCTAGGTACCGAAACGGCACAGTCCGGGCCCAAAAACAGGCACACAGACCCATGCAACAGAATCGAGAGGCCAGAGCCCAACTCAAACATACATGGACAGCCCATTTGCGACCAGGGAGCCAAGAGGAGACAGTGGACAAAGGAGAGTCTCTCCGATAAACGGTGCTGGGAAGCCTGCACAGCCACATGGAACACAACGAGAGTAGACCATGATGTTCCACCTGGCACACGCACCACCTGGAATGGATTAAAGCCCTGAATGGCACACTTGAAACCGTGAAACTTGTAGGAGAAGACCTAGGCAGAGTGCTCTTTGCCATCTGTCTGAGCCGCCTATTTGGAAGAAGCCTGTCTGACTGGGCAAGGGCAGCAAAGGAGACAAGAAACAAACGGGACCACCTCACATGCAGACGCTTCTGCCCAGTCAAGGAAACCATCGACTCAATGCAAAGACAGCACAACAACTGGGAGTGGATGTTTGCAAAGCACACATCGGACAAGGGGTGAAAAGCCCAAAGATACAATCAACTCACACGTCTCCACAAGAAAAAGAACAAGCCAATGAAAACCTGGGCCAAAGAAGGACACAGAGATTTCTCCCAAGAAGATCTAAAGAGGGCCAACAGGTGCATGAAAACTTGTTCACCCTCATTAAGCCTGAGGCCAAGGCAAATCCAATCCGCAAGGACAGAGCAGCTCACGGTGGTCAGAATGGCTATAAGGAGGCAGACAGGAAACAACAAGCGTCAGAGAGGAGGTGGAGAGAAGGGAAGCCTCCTGCACTGCTGGTGGCAGTGGAAACCGGTGCAGCCACTAGGCCAAGCGGTGTGGAACTGCCTCCGAAATTTAAGAATCCATGTCCCATATGATCCAGCTATTCCTCTGGGGCGCGTTTAGCCAAAGAACTCGGAAACACTACCGCCTAAAGACATGTGCACCGCTGAGTTCAGCACAGCCTTACTCCCGCTCTCCAAGACTTGGAAGCCGCCCTGGTGCCCAGCAAGGGACGAATGGAGAAGGAACATGGGCTATAGCCACACAATGGCATACCACTCAGCGGGAACAAAGGATGCAATCCAGCCATTTGTGACCACCAGAATGGCTGTGAGGGGTTTAGGGGAAGTGAAACAAGCCCCAGGGACAAAGTCAAATACCGTAGGGTCTCACTTACAAGGAGAAGAAAAAACAAGCACTGACCAACAGGCGGCACTGGACATTTGATCGGGGGTGCCCAGAGGCAAAGCGGGGCGGTGGGGTAGGGTGAAGAGATGATGAGGCACAAGTGTGTGGTGAGGGCCTGTGATTCGGCTTACACTGGTGAAGAGGATGGAACCTACACGGAAGTCTAAATCGATGAGGATGTAAATCTGAAAGACATAGGATGTTCGAATGCAGGGTTATGGCAATAAATCCACCTAAAAGCAAAAATCCAAAAAGGGGTCCAGAATGACGGCATACAGCTTTGGGGGCTGAAAGAGATTAGAGAAGGTGAACTTCCAAGGATGGAAAATCACCTCAAAAGGCTTACTGATGCTACAGAAAGGTAGACCATTCCAAATACATGAAGAGGAATCCTACCAAGAGAACCTGATCCGTGCTAAGCCCAGGGACCAACGGAAAACGTTACCATCCATGCTGTTCCTACTAATCACCTTCACGAATAATCCAAACAGGCCCACATCTTCCCAATTTCAGGCCACAGGTTGGTCCAAAAGTACAAGTCAGGGCCGGGCCTGTGGTGGAGCGGGCAAGTGCCCACGTTCCGCTTGGGTGGCCCGGGCCTCACTCTTTCACAGCACGGGTGCAGATCACATTAGCACTGTTAGGGAATAGAGATTTCATGGTACGGTGAGGACAGAGGTCCTAAAGAAGTAGCAATTGTGAGGGTCCGTTCTCAATACGCACCAGAAAAAGAACCGTGAGAATATTCCAATCTAGGAAGGCATCTGGTACACTTCCCCAAAGGAAGAAGGAAGGAAAACATGGGACCTGCCAAGGCGGAATTGGCAGAGTGCTAGGACATGACACGATCATTGCGCATCAGAGGATTGCCTGGGCATCTTCAACTTGGGAGGGAGTCCAGGACTTTCTCTGGGGAAGGTCCAACCACTTGGCCATCTACCCACGACATAAGAGATAACACCCAGGGTAATCTTACAGGAAAGAGACCAGTGTCTAGAGAGAAGGGAGCAGGCCTTTCCAAGTTCGAGGAGAAAGTTAGAAACCGACAAGAGATCCAGAAAAAGGAAAACTATCCTACCTGGAAAGGGGGAGGAGTCAGACTGGTCTGAGATGGCTCTGAAACTCTGTGTGCTTGGAGGTTGTCAGGACAACTTGGCCTTCTGAGGTTCTTTATGACATCACGGTGAACATGTCCCCCAAGATGGCCGCATGGTTACAGTCTGAGGATTGGCCTAGGCTGGGCTATTAAAGGGAGACATACCCAGAAACAGCTTTGACAAACAGAAAGCGGGCACAGAAACTGGAAGAGATCAAACAGACTCTGATGCCAGGGATAAGAAAGGAATCCTTGGCAAGAAGCCAGAATAGAGGGACAAGCACTGAGAGGAGAACATTGTCATCTATTCAAATCTATGGGGAGGCCATGCTGATTCAAGCTTGAAACTTGATTGGAAACACGAGGCCGCACTTGGGCCTTATCAGACCTACAGTGTCCTTCTGCCTTAAGCATAATCCAAAGTCAAGAAGGATCTCTTGAGGACATTGAAGAGAAGAGTCGATGCCTCCTTTCCTAGGCCCCTAGCGTTCTTGGAAGATCAGTCTCACTTTCCATAGCTCTGGCGTCACGGGGGCCCACTGGCCACATGCTAATGCGTCCCAAGAGATGTCTTGGAAGCCTTGAAGGAATGGAGCCCTGCCATGCTTGGGGTAGGTCTCTTTGTTGGGAAGGGCTCTACAAGTGTGCTGAAAATCACCCTTTTCCAGAGGGCTTGGTTCCTTTGTGAAGGCTGCCCTCCCAGGCTAGAGTGCTCACTTTGGCTCCAATGAAATTCTCTCCCCCGACCTCTTGCCGTAGAAGGATTATTGATTATGTGCTTTGACGCCATATGCAAGGAAGCTGGCTGAAAATTAGAACATTACAATTCTGTTTCCAGAAAAATAAACATGCCAGGGCTGAGGATGTAGGTCAAACAAATGGCACAGCCTATAGAAATAAAGTAAGCCCGCATCTAGACGGAATCTAGGGCAAGGTCCAACGGTCAGGGGTCAAGTTCGAAACTTCCCAAATCCACAAAAGAGAAAGAAAAATATCTTTCCTGGAGCGGGGAATTCATCAGATTTGTCTAATTTGTCTCGGAAAAACATGATGTCCATGAAGGGGGTTGCCAGGACCACCTCGAATTTGGATTTTCTGATCTCAGGATGTCAAACCAAGCCAGATGACCACGGGTTCTCAGTGCTTCGCTTGACCTAGGCTAGGATAGCAAAGAGTCTTACAAGTGACCGCTGCAAATTCAAAGACAGCAACCAAGAATCACGAAAGCACTCACACCTAGGCCTAGAGAACATACGGTGATTCAAGAAATACAAAATTAATCACTTGGACTGAAGGAGAACGGACTGATGAGCACATCTAAGGGAGATAGCTGAGAAAGACCATGACGAGTATACTGTGGAAAAGAAAAAAAGGTCCCAGAAAATGCAAGGCGAACAGATATCACACCTGAATAATCCTCAATGAAAGATGTCAGTCTTTAGACAGGCTCTGCTGGAACGTTTGAAAGTCAGAGAAATTCACAAGCCAAAACACGGCAGCGAAGGTCAAACCTGGGCTCACTGGGAAGGGTGAGTTATGAGACTGCTCCAAGCGGGCTCTGAAGCCCTGTGTCCATGAAGCTTGCCAGGGCAGCAGACACACAATTATGACCAATCCTCTGACGTCACAGTGGCCCCGACAAACCACCTGGCCTCATCTACACAGTGCCAGAGCTGGGCTCAAGCAGCATATTCAAGCCCCATTGCACTCAACTGCAGGTTGCCAATGGAACATGAAAGTGGCCGGCCGGTGGTGCAGCGGTGAGGTCCGCAGCTTCTGGGTCGGTGGCCCGGGGTGGGCCGGGTGGAATCCTGGGGGTGAGCCTCCTCACCACTGCTTCAGTCATTCTGGGGCAGGCGTCCGAGGGGATGTAGAGGCAGATGGGAAGGGACGTTACATAGGGCCAGACTTCCACAGCAAATACAGGAGCGTTGCCAGCAGATGTGAGCACAGCGATGCACTTCTGCCAAAACAGAAACAATTACAAGTTGCAAAGAATAGAAAAACGGAAGCTAAACACAAACGAACAAAAAACACAGCTTGCCAGTACGAAGAAGAAGATGTCTATGAAGAACCTTAGCAAAACAGGTGAAAGCTATGTCAACAGAAAACTAGCAAACGTTTGGGGAAAGAAATTCAAGACGACACAAGGAAAAAGAAGGATATTCCGGGACCTAGGAATGGAAGAATTAACACACTTGAAACGTCCATAGCGGAGAAAGGAATCTCTGGATTCCATGCAATCCCAGTCAAAGTTGCAGCCATATTTGCCAGAGAGATAGAAGAGAGAATCCTAAAGTTTCCAGCCAGCAACAAGAGACCCTGAATAGGCCAAGGAATCCTCAGGAAAATGAACAAAGCAGGACGTATCACACTTTCTGATTTCAACATAGAGGACGAAGCGCTAGGTACCGAAACGGCACAGTCCGGGCCCAAAAACAGGCACACAGACCCATGCAACAGAATCGAGAGCCCAGAGCCCAACTCAAACATACATGGACAGCCCATTTGCGACCAGGGAGCCAAGAGGAGACAGTGGACAAAGGAGAGTCTCTCCAAGAAACGGTGCTGGGAAGCCTGCACAGCCACATGGAACACAACGAGAGTAGACCATGATGTTCCACCTGGCACACGCACCACCTGGAATGGATTAAAGCCCTGAATGGCACACTTGAAACCGTGAAACTTGTAGGAGAAGACCTAGGCAGAGTGCTCTTTGCCATCTGTCTGAGCCGCCTATTTGGAAGAAGCCTGTCTGACTGGGCAAGGGCAGCAAAGGAGACAAGAAACAAACGGGACCACCTCACATGCAGACGCTTCTGCCCAGTCAAGGAAACCATCGACTCAATGCAAAGACAGCACAAAAACTGGGAGTGGATGTTTGCAAAGCACACATCGGACAAGGGGTGAAAAGCCCAAAGATACAATCAACTCACACGTCTCCACAAGAAAAAGAACAAGCCAATGAAAACCTGGGCCAAAGAAGGACACAGAGATTTCTCCCAAGAAGATCTAAAGAGGGCCAACAGGTGCATGAAAACTTGTTCACCCTCATTAAGCCTGAGGCCAAGGCAAATCCAATCCGCAAGGACAGAGCAGCTCACGGTGGTCAGAATGGCTATAAGGAGGCAGACAGGAAACAACAAGCGTCAGAGAGGAGGTGGAGAGAAGGGAAGCCTCCTGCACTGCTGGTGGCAGTGGAAACCGGTGCAGCCACTAGGCCAAGCGGTGTGGAACTGCCTCCGAAATTTAAGAATCCATGTCCCATATGATCCAGCTATTCCTCTGGGGCGCGTTTAGCCAAAGAACTCGGAAACACTACCGCCTAAAGACATGTGCACCGCTGAGTTCACCACAGCCTTACTCCCGCTCTCCAAGACTTGGAAGCCGCCCTGGTGCCCAGCAAGGGACGAATGGAGAAGGAACATGGGCTATAGCCACACAATGGCATACCACTCAGCGGGAACAAAGGATGCAATCCAGCCATTTGTGACCACCAGAATGGCTGTGAGGGGTTTAGGGGAAGTGAAACAAGCCCCAGGGACAAAGTCAAATACCGTAGGGTCTCACTTACAAGGAGAAGAAAAAACAAGCACTGACCAACAGGCGGCACTGGACATTTGATCGGGGGTGCCCAGAGGCAAAGCGGGGCGGTGGGGTAGGGTGAAGAGATGATGAGGCACAAGTGTGTGGTGAGGGCCTGTGATTCGGCTTACACTGGTGAAGAGGATGGAACCTACACGGAAGTCTAAATCGATGAGGATGTAAATCTGAAAGACATAGGATGTTCGAATGCAGGGTTATGGCAATAAATCCACCTAAAAGCAAAAATCCAAAAAGGGGTCCAGAATGACGGCATACAGCTTTGGGGGCTGAAAGAGATTAGAGAAGGTGAACTTCCAAGGATGGAAAATCACCTCAAAAGGCTTACTGATGCTACAGAAAGGTAGACCATTCCAAATACATGAAGAGGAATCCTACCAAGAGAACCTGATCCGTGCTAAGCCCAGGGACCAACGGAAAACGTTACCGTCCATGATGTTCCTACTAATCACCTTCACGAATAATCCAAACAGGCCCACATCTTCCCAAGTTCAGGCCACAGGTTGGTCCAAAAGTACAAGTCAGGGCCGGGCCTGTGGTGGAGCGGGCAAGTGCCCACGTTCCGCTTGGGTGGCCCGGGCCTCACTCTTTCACAGCACGGGTGCAGATCACATTAGCACTGTTAGGGAATAGAGATTTCATGGTACGGTGCGGACAGAGGTCCTAAAGAAGTAGCAATTGTGAGGGTCCGTTCTCAATACGCACCAGAAAAAGAACCGTGAGAATATTCCAATCTAGGAAGGCATCTGGTACACTTCCCCAAAGGAAGAAGGAAGGAAAACATGGGACCTGCCAAGGCGGAATTGGCAGAGTGCTAGGAGATGACACGATCATTGCGCATCGGAGGATTGCCTGGGCATCTTCAACTTGGGAGGGAGTCCAGGACTTTCTCTGGGGAAGGTCCAACCACTTGGCCATCTACCCACGACATAAGAGATAACACCCAGGGTAATCTTACAGGAAAGAGACCAGTGTCTAGAGAGAAGGGAGCAGGCCTTTCCAAGTTCGAGGAGAAAGTTAGAAACCGACAAGAGATCCAGAAAAAGGAAAACTATCCTACCTGGAAAGGGGGAGGAGTCAGACTGGTGTGAGATGGCTCTGAAACTCTGTGTGCTTGGAGGTTGTCAGGACAACTTAGCCTTCTGAGGTTCTTTATGACATCACGGTGAACATGTCCCCCAAGATGGCCGCATGGTTACAGTCTGAGGATTGGCCTAGGCTGGGCTATTAAAGGGAGACATACCCAGAAACAGCTTTGACAAACAGAAAGCGGGCACAGAAACTGGAAGAGATCAAACAGACTCTGATGCCAGGGATAAGAAAGGAATCCTTGGCAAGAAGCCAGAATAGAGGGACAAGCGCTGAGAGGAGAACATTGTCATCTATTCAAATCTATGGGGAGGCCATGCTGATTCAAGCTTGAAACTTGATTGGAAACACGAGGCCGCACTTGGGCCTTATCAGACCTACAGTGTCCTTCTGCCTTAAGCATAATCCAAAGTCAAGAAGGATCTCTTGAGGACATTGAAGAGAAGAGTCGATGCCTCCTTTCCTAGGCCCCTAGCGTTCTTGGAAGATCAGTCTCACTTTCCATAGCTCTGGCGTCACGGGGGCCCACTGGCCACATGCTAATGCGTCCCAAGAGATGTCTTGGAAGCCTTGAAGGAATGGAGCCCTGCCATGCTTGGGGTAGGTCTCTTTGTTGGGAAGGGCTCTACAAGTGTGCTGAAAATCACCCTTTTCCAGAGGGCTTGGTTCCTTTGTGAAGGCTGCCCTCCCAGGCTAGAGTGCTCACTTTGGCTCCAATGAAATTCTCTCCCCCGACCTCTTGCCGTAGAAGGATTATTGATTATGTGCTTTGACGCCATATGGAAGGAAGCTGGCTGAAAATTAGAACATTACAATTCTGTTTCCAGAAAAATAAACATGCCAGGGCTGAGGATGTAGGTCAAACAAATGGCACAGCCTATAGAAATAAAGTAAGCCCGCATCTAGACGGAATCTAGGGCAAGGTCCAACGGTCAGGGGTCAAGTTCGAAACTTCCCAAATCCACAAAAGAGAAAGAAAAATATCTTTCCTGGAGCGGGGAATTCATCAGATTTGTCTAATTTGTCTCGGAAAAACATGATGTCCATGAAGGGGGTTGCCAGGACCACCTCGAATTTGGATTTTCTGATCTCAGGATGTCAAACCAAGCCAGATGACCACGGGTTCTCAGTGCTTCGCTTGACCTAGGCTAGGATAGCAAAGAGTCTTACAAGTGACCGCTGCAAATTCAAAGACAGCAACCAAGAATCACGAAAGCACTCACACCTAGGCCTAGAGAACATACGGTGATTCAAGAAATACAAAATTAATCACTTGGACTGAAGGAGAACGGACTGATGAGCACATCTAAGGGAGATAGCTGAGAAAGACCATGACGAGTATACTGTGGAAAAGAAAAAAAGGTCCCAGAAAATGCAAGGCGAACAGATATCACACCTGAATAATCCTCAATGAAAGATGTCAGTCTTTAGACAGGCTCTGCTGGAACGTTTGAAAGTCAGAGAAATTCACAAGCCAAAACACGGCAGCGAAGGTCAAACCTGGGCTCACTGGGAAGGGTGAGTTATGAGACTGCTCCAAGCGGGCTCTGAAGCCCTGTGTCCATGAAGCTTGCCAGGGCAGCAGACACACAATTATGACCAATCCTCTGACGTCACAGTGGCCCCGACAAACCACCTGGCCTCATCTACACAGTGCCAGAGCTGGGCTCAAGCAGCATATTCAAGCCCCATTGCACTCAACTGCAGGTTGCCAATGGAACATGAAAGTGGCCGGCCGGTGGTGCAGCGGTGAGGTCCGCAGCTTCTGGGTCGGTGGCCCGGGGTGGGCCGGGTGGAATCCTGGGGGTGAGCCTCCTCACCACTGCTTCAGTCATTCTGGGGCAGGCGTCCGAGGGGGTGTAGAGGCAGATGGGAAGGGACGTTACATAGGGCCAGACTTCCACAGCAAATACAGGAGCGTTGCCAGCAGATGTGAGCACAGCGATGCACTTCTGCCAAAACAGAAACAATTACAAGTTGCAAAGAATAGAAAAACGGAAGCTAAACACAAACGAACAAAAAACACAGCTTGCCAGTACGAAGAAGAAGATGTCTATGAAGAACCTTAGCAAAACAGGTGAAAGCTATGTCAACAGAAAACTAGCAAACGTTTGGGGAAAGAAATTCAAGACGACACAAGGAAAAAGAAGGATATTCCGGGACCTAGGAATGGAAGAATTAACACACTTGAAACGTCCATAGCGGAGAAAGGAATCTCTGGATTCCATGCAATCCCAGTCAAAGTTGCAGCCATATTTGCCAGAGAGATAGAAGAGAGAATCCTAAAGTTTCCAGCCAGCAACAAGAGACCCTGAATAGGCCAAGGAATCCTCAGGAAAATGAACAAAGCAGGACGTATCACACTTTCTGATTTCAACATAGAGGACGAAGCGCTAGGTACCGAAACGGCACAGTCCGGGCCCAAAAACAGGCACACAGACCCATGCAACAGAATCGAGAGCCCAGAGCCCAACTCAAACATACATGGACAGCCCATTTGCGACCAGGGAGCCAAGAGGAGACAGTGGACAAAGGAGAGTCTCTCCAAGAAACGGTGCTGGGAAGCCTGCACAGCCACATGGAACACAACGAGAGTAGACCATGATGTTCCACCTGGCACACGCACCACCTGGAATGGATTAAAGCCCTGAATGGCACACTTGAAACCGTGAAACTTGTAGGAGAAGACCTAGGCAGAGTGCTCTTTGCCATCTGTCTGAGCCGCCTATTTGGAAGAAGCCTGTCTGACTGGCAAGGGCAGCAAAGGAGACAAGAAACAAACGGGACCACCTCACATGCAGACGCTTCTGCCCAGTCAAGGAAACCATCGACTCAATGCAAAGACAGCACAACAACTGGGAGTGGATGTTTGCAAAGCACACATCGGACAAGGGGTGAAAAGCCCAAAGATACAATCAACTCACACGTCTCCACAAGAAAAAGAACAAGCCAATGAAAACCTGGGCCAAAGATGGAGACAGAGATTTCTAACAAGAAGATCTAAAGAGGGCCAACAGGTGCATGAAAACTTGTTCACCCTCATTAAGCCTGAGGCCCAGGCAAATCCAAACCACAAGGACATAGCAGCTCACTGTGGTCAGAATGGCTATAAGGAGGCAGACAGGAAACAACAAGCGTCAGAGAGGAGGTGGAGAGAAGGGAAGCCTCCTGCACTGCTGCTGGCAGTGGAAACCGGTGCAGCCACTAGGCCAAGCGAAGTGGAACTGCCTCCGAAATTTAAGAATCCATGTCCCATATGATCCAGCTATTCCTGTGGGGCGCGTTTAGCCAAAGAACTCGGAAACACTACCGCCTAAAGACATGTGCACCGCTGAGTTCACCACAGCCTTACTCCCGCTCTCCAAGACTTGGAAGCCGCCCTGGTGCCCAGCAAGGGACGAATGGAGAAGGAACATGGGCTATAGCCACACAATGGCAGACCACTCAGCGGGAACAAAGGATGCAATCCAGCCATTTGTGACCACCAGAATGGCTGGGAGGGTTTTAGGGGAAGTGAAACAAATCCCAGGGACAAAGTCAAATACCGTAGGATCCCACTTACAAGGAGAAGAAAAAACAAGCACTAACCAACAGTTGGCACTGGACATTTGATCGGGGGTGCCCAGAGGCAAAGCGGGGCGGTGGGGGAGGGTGAAAGAGATGATGAGGCACAAGTGTGTGGTGAGGGCCTGTGATTCGGCTTACGCTGGTGAAGAGGATGGAACCTACACGGAAGTCTAAATCGATGAGGATGTAAATCTGAAAGACATAGGATGTTCGAATGCAGGGTTATGGCAATAAATCCACCTAAAATCAAACATCCAAAAAGGGGTCCAGAATGACGGCATACAGCTTTGGGGGCTGAAAGAGATTAGAGAAGGTGAACTTCCAAGGATGGAAAATCACCTCAAAAGCCTTACTGATGCTACAGAAAGGTAGACCATTCCAAATACGTGAAGAGGAATCCTACCAAGAGAACCTGATGCGTGCTAAGCCCAGGAACCAACGGAAAACGTTACCGTCCATGATGTTCCTACTAATCACCTTCACGAATAATCCAAACAGGCCCACATCTTCCCAAGCTCAGGCCACAGGTTGGTCCAAAAGTACAAGTCAGCGCCGGCCCTGTGGTGGAGCGGGCAAGTGCCCACGTTCCGCTTGGGTGGCCCGGGCCTCACTCTTTCACAGCGCGGGTGCAGATCACATTAGCACTGTTAGGGAATAGAGATTTCATGGTACGGTGCGGACAGAGGTCATAAAGGAGTAGCAATTGTGAGGGTACGTTCTCAATACGCACCAGAAAAAGAACCGTGAGAATATTCCAATCTAGGAAGGCATCTGGTACACTTCCCCAAAGGAAGAAGGAAGGAAAACATGGGACCTGCCAAGGCGGAATTGGCAGAGTGCTAGGAGATGACACGATCATTGCGCATCAGAGGATTGCCTGGGCAACTTCAACTTGGGAGGGAGTCCAGGACTTTCTCTGGGGAAGGTCCACACACTTGGCCATCTACCGAAGACATAAGAGATAACACCCAGGGTAATCTTACAGGAAAGAAACCAGTGTCTAGAGAGAATGGAGCAGGCCTTTCCAAGTTCGAGGAGAAAGTTAGAAACCGACAAGAAATCCAGAAAAAGGAAAACTATCCTACCTGGAAATGGGGAGGAGTCAGACTGGTCTGAGATGGCTCTGAAAGTCTGTGTGCTTGGAGGTTGTAAGGACAACTTGGCCTTCTGAGGTTCTTTATGACATCACGGTGAACATGTCCCCCAAGATGGCCGCATGGTTACAGTCTGAGGATTGGCCTAGGCTGGGCTATTAAAGGGAGACATACCCAGAAACAGCTTTGACAAACAGAAAGCGGGCACAGAAACTGGAAGAGATCAAACAGACTCTGACTCCAGGGATAAGAAAGGAATCCTTGGCAAGAAGCCAGAATGGAGGGACAAGCGCTGAGAGCAGAACATTGTCATCTATTCAAGTCTATGGGGAGGCCATGCTGATTCAAGCTTGAAACATGATTGGAAACACGAGGCCGCACTTGGGCCTTATCAGACCTACAGTGTCCTTCTGCCTTAAGCATAATCCAAAGTCAAGAAGGATCTCTTGAGGACGTTGAAGAGAAGAGTCGATGCCTCCTTTCCTAGGCCACTAGCATTCTTCGAATATCAGTCTCACTTTCCATAGCTCTGGCGTCACGGGGGCCCACTGGCCACATGCTAATGCGTCCCAAGAGATGTCTTGGAAGCCTTGAAGGAATGGAGCCCTGTCATGCTGGGGGTAGGTCTCTTTGTTGGGAAGGGCTCTACAAGTGTGCTGAAAATCACCCTTTTCCAGAGGGCTTGGTTCCTTTGTGAAGGCTGCCCTCCCAGGCTAGAGTGCTCACTTTGGCTCCAATGAAATTCTCTCCCCCGACCTCTTGCCGTAGAAGGATTATTGATTATGTGCTTTGACGCCATATGCAAGGAAGCTGGCTGAAAATTAGAACATTACAATTCTGTTTCCAGAAAAATAAACATGCCAGGGCTGAGGATGTAGGTCAAACAACTGGCACAGCCTATAGAAATAAAGTAAGCCCGCATCTAGACGGAATCTAGGGCAAGGTCCAACGGTCAGGGGTCAAGTTCGAAACTTCCCAAATCCACAAAAGAGAAAGAAAAATATCTTTCCTGGAGCGGGGAATTCATCAGATTTGTCTAATTTGTCTCGGAAAAACATGATGTCCATGAAGGGGGTTGCCAAGACCACCTCGAATTTGGAGTTTCTGATCTCAGGATGTCAAACCAACCCAGATGACCACGGGTTCTCAGTGCTTCGTTTGACCTAGGCTAGGATAGCAAAGAGTCCTACAAGTGACCGCTGCAAATTCAAAGACAGCAACCAAGAATCACGAAAGCACTCACACCTCGGCCTAGAGAACATACGGTGATTCAAGAAATACAAAATTAATCCCTTGGACTGAAGGAGAACGGACTGATAAGCACATCTAAGGGAGATAGCTGAGAAAGACCATGACGAGGATACTGTGGAAAAGAAAAAAAGGTCCCAGAAAATGCAAGGCGAACAGATATCACACCTGAATAATCCACAATGAAAGATGTCAGTCTTTAGACAGGCTCTGCTGCAACGTTTGAAAGTCAGAGAAATTCACAAGCCAAAACACGGCAGCGAAGGTCAAACCTGGGCTCACTGGGAAGGGTGAGTTATGAGACTGCTCCAAGCGGGCTCTGAAGCCCTGTGTCCATGAAGCTTGCCAGGGCAGCAGACACACAATTATGACCAATCCTCTGACGTCACAGTGGCCCCGACAAACCACCTGGCCTCATCTACACAGTGCCAGAGCTGGGCTCAAGCAGCATACTCAAGCCCCATTGCACTCAACTGCAGGTTGCCAATGGAACATGAAAGGGGCCGGCCGGTGGTGCAGCGGTGAGGTCCGCAGCTTCTGGGTCGGTGGCCCGGGGTGGGCCGGGTGGAATCCTGAGGGTGAGCCTCCTCACCACTGCTTCAGTCATTCTGGGGCAGGCGTCCGAGGGGGTGTAGAGGCAGATGGGAAGGGACGTTACATAGGGCCAGACTTCCACAGCAAATACAGGAGCGTTGCCAGCAGATGTGAGCACAGCGATGCACTTCTGCCAAAACAGAACCAATTACAAGTTGCAAAGAATAGAAAAACGGAAGCTAAACACAAACGAACAAAAAACACAGCTTGCCAGTACGAAGAAGAAGATGTCTATGAAGAGCCTTAGCAAAACAGGTGAAAGCTATGTCAACCGAAAACTAGCAAACGTTTGGGGAAAGAAATTCAAGACGACACAAGGAAAAAGAAGGATATTCCGGGACCTAGGAATGGAAGAATTAACACACTTGAAACGTCCATAGCGGAGAAAGGAATCTCTGGATTCCATGCAATCCCAGCCAAAGTTGCAGCCATATTTGCCAGAGAGATAGAAGAGAGAATCCTAAAGTTTCCAGCCAGCAACAAGAGACCCTGAATAGGCCAAGGAATCCTCAGGAAAACGAACAAAGCAGGACGTATCACACTTTCTGATTTCAACCTAGAGGACCAAGCGCTAGGTACCGAAACGGCACAGTCCGGGCCCAAAAACAGGCACACAGACCCATGCAACAGAATCGAGAGCCCAGAGCCCAACTCAAACATACATGGACAGCCCATTTGCGACCAGGGAGCCAAGAGGAGACAGTGGACAAAGGAGAGTCTCTCCGATAAACGGTGCTGGGAAGCCTGCACAGCCACATGGAACACAACGAGAGTAGACCATGATGTTCCACCTGGCACACGCACCACCTGGAATGGATTAAAGCCCTGAATGGCACACTTGAAACCGTGAAACTTGTAGGAGAAGACCTAGGCAGAGTGCTCTTTGCCATCTGTCTGAGCCGCCTATTGGGAAGAAGCCTGTCTGACTGGGCAAGGGCAGCAAAGGAGACAAGAAACAAACGGGACAACCTCACATGAAGACGCTTCTGCCCAGTCAAGGAAACCATCGACTCAATGCAAAGACAGCACAACAACTGGGAGTGGATGTTTGCAAAGCACACATCGGACAAGGGGTGAAAAGCCCAAAGATACAATCAACTCACACGTCTCCACAAGAAAAAGAACAAGCCAATGAAAACCTGGGCCAAAGAAGGACACAGAGATTTCTCCCAAGAAGATCTAAAGAGGGCCAACAGGTGAATGAAAACTTGTTCACCCTCATTAAGCCTGAGGCCAAGGCAAATCCAATCCGCAAGGACAGAGCAGCTCACCGTGGTCAGAATGGCTATAAGGAGGCAGACAGGAAACAACAAGCGTCAGAGAGGAGGTGGAGAGAAGGGAAGCCTCCTGCACTGCTGGTGGCAGTGGAAACCGGTGCAGCCACTAGGCCAAGCGGTGTGGAACTGCCTCCGAAATTTAAGAATCCATGTCCCATATGATCCAGCTATTCCTCTGGGGCGCGTTTAGCCAAAGAACTCGGAAACACTACCGCCTAAAGACATGTGCACCGCTGAGTTCACCACAGCCTTACTCCCGCTCTCCAAGACTTGGAAGCCGCCCTGGTGCCCAGCAAGGGACGAATGGAGAAGGAACATGGGCTATAGCCACACAATGGCATACCACTCAGCGGGAACAAAGGATGCAATCCAGCCATTTGTGACCACCAGAATGGCTGTGAGGGGTTTAGGGGAAGTGAAACAAGCCCCAGGGACAAAGTCAAATACCGTAGGGTCTCACTTACAAGGAGAAGAAAAAACAAGCACTGACCAACAGGCGGCACTGGACATTTGATCGGGGGTGCCCAGAGGCAAAGCGGGGCGGTGGGGTAGGGTGAAGAGATGATGAGGCACAAGTGTGTGGTGAGGGCCTGTGATTCGGCTTACACTGGTGAAGAGGATGGAACCTACACGGAAGTCTAAATCGATGAGGATGTAAATCTGAAAGACATAGGATGTTCGAATGCAGGGTTATGGCAATAAATCCACCTAAAAGCAAAAATCCAAAAAGGGGTCCAGAATGACGGCATACAGCTTTGGGGGCTGAAAGAGATTAGAGAAGGTGAACTTCCAAGGATGGAAAATCACCTCAAAAGGCTTACTGATGCTACAGAAAGGTAGACCATTCCAAATACATGAAGAGGAATCCTACCAAGAGAACCTGATCCGTGCTAAGCCCAGGGACCAACGGAAAACGTTACCGTCCATGATGTTCCTACTAATCACCTTCACGAATAATCCAAACAGGCCCACATCTTCCCAAGTTCAGGCCACAGGTTGGTCCAAAAGTACAAGTCAGGGCCGGGCCTGTGGTGGAGCGGGCAAGTGCCCACGTTCCGCTTGGGTGGCCCGGGCCTCACTCTTTCACAGCACGGGTGCAGATCACATTAGCACTGTTAGGGAATAGAGATTTCATGGTACGGTGCGGACAGAGGTCCTAAAGAAGTAGCAATTGTGAGGGTCCGTTCTCAATACGCACCAGAAAAAGAACCGTGAGAATATTCCAATCTAGGAAGGCATCTGGTACACTTCCCCAAAGGAAGAAGGAAGGAAAACATGGGACCAGCCAAGGCGGAATTGGCAGAGTGCTAGGAGATGACACGATCATTGCGCATCAGAGGATTGCCTGGGCATCTTCAACTTGGGAGGGAGTCCAGGACTTTCTCTGGGGAAGGTCCAACCACTTGGCCATCTACCCACGACATAAGAGATAACACCCAGGGTAATCTTACAGGAAAGAGACCAGTGTCTAGAGAGAAGGGAGCAGGCCTTTCCAAGTTCGAGGAGAAAGTTAGAAACCGACAAGACATCCAGAAAAAGGAAAACTATCCTACCTGGAAAGGGGGAGGAGTCAGACTGGTGTGAGATGGCTCTGAAACTCTGTGTGCTTGGAGGTTGTCAGGACAACTTAGCCTTCTGAGGTTCTTTATGACATCACGGTGAACATGTCCCCCAAGATGGCCGCATGGTTACAGTCTGAGGATTGGCCTAGGCTGGGCTATTAAAGGGAGACATACCCAGAAACAGCTTTGACAAACAGAAAGCGGGCACAGAAACTGGAAGAGATCAAACAGACTCTGATGCCAGGGATAAGAAAGGAATCCTTGGCAAGAAGCGAGAATAGAGGGACAAGCGCTGAGAGGAGAACATTGTCATCTATTCAAATCTATGGGGAGGCCATGCTGATTCAAGCTTGAAACTTGATTGGAAACACGAGGCCGCACTTGGGCCTTATCAGACCTACAGTGTCCTTCTGCCTTAAGCATAATCCAAAGTCAAGAAGGATCTCTTGAGGACATTGAAGAGAAGAGTCGATGCCTCCTTTCCTAGGCCCCTAGCGTTCTTGGAAGATCAGTCTCACTTTCCATAGCTCTGGCGTCACGGGGGCCCACTGGCCACATGCTAATGCGTCCCAAGAGATGTCTTGGAAGCCTTGAAGGAATGGAGCCCTGCCATGCTTGGGGTAGGTCTCTTTGTTGGGAAGGGCTCTACAAGTGTGCTGAAAATCACCCTTTTCCAGAGGGCTTGGTTCCTTTGTGAAGGCTGCCCTCCCAGGCTAGAGTGCTCACTTTGGCTCCAATGAAATTCTCTCCCCCGACCTCTTGCCGTAGAAGGATTATTGATTATGTGCTTTGACGCCATATGGAAGGAAGCTGGCTGAAAATTAGAACATTACAATTCTGTTTCCAGAAAAATCAACATGCCAGGGCTGAGGATGTAGGTCAAACAAATGGCACAGCCTATAGAAATAAAGTAAGCCCGCATCTAGACGGAATCTAGGGCAAGGTCCAACGGTCAGGGGTCAAGTTCGAAACTTCCCAAATCCACAAAAGAGAAAGAAAAATATCTTTCCTGGAGCGGGGAATTCATCAGATTTGTCTAATTTGTCTCGGAAAAACATGATGTCCATGAAGGGGGTTGCCAGGACCACCTCGAATTTGGAGTTTCTGATCTCAGGATGTCAAACCAACCCAGATGACCACGGGTTCTCAGTGCTTCGTTTGACCTAGGCTAGGATAGCAAAGAGTCCTACAAGTGACCGCTGCAAATTCAAAGACAGCAACCAAGAATCACGAAAGCACTCACACCTCGGCCTAGAGAACATACGGTGATTCAAGAAATACAAAATTAATCCCTTGGACTGAAGGAGAACGGACTGATAAGCACATCTAAGGGAGATAGCTGAGAAAGACCATGACGAGGATACTGTGGAAAAGAAAACAAGGTCCCAGAAAATGCAAGGCGAACAGATATCACACCTGAATAATCCACAATGAAAGATGTCAGTCTTTAGACAGGCTCTGCTGGAACGTTTGAAAGTCAGAGAAATTCACAAGCCAAAACACGGCAGCGAAGGTCAAACCTGGGCTCACTGGGAAGGGTGAGTTATGAGACTGCTCCAAGCGGGCTCTGAAGCCCTGTGTCCATGAAGCTTGCCAGGGCAGCAGACACACAATTATGACCAATCCTCTGACGTCACAGTGGCCCCGACAAACCACCTGGCCTCATCTACACAGTGCCAGAGCTGGGCTCAAGCAGCATACTCAAGCCCCATTGCACTCAACTGCAGGTTGCCAATGGAACATGAAAGGGGCCGGCCGGTGGTGCAGCGGTGAGGTCCGCAGCTTCTGGGTCGGTGGCCCGGGGTGGGCCGGGTGGAATCCTGGGGGTGAGCCTCCTCACCACTGCTTCAGTCATTCTGGGGCAGGCGTCCGAGGGGGTGTAGAGGCAGATGGGAAGGGACGTTACATAGGGCCAGACTTCCACAGCAAATACAGGAGCGTTGCCAGCAGATGTGAGCACAGCGATGCACTTCTGCCAAAACAGAACCAATTACAAGTTGCAAAGAATAGAAAAACGGAAGCTAAACACAAACGAACAGAAAACACAGCTTGCCAGTACGAAGAAGAAGATGTCTATGAAGAGCCTTAGCAAAACAGGTGAAAGCTATGTCAACCGAAAACTAGCAAACGTTTGGGGAAAGAAATTCAAGACGACACAAGGAAAAAGAAGGATATTCCGGGACCTAGGAATGGAAGAATTAACACACTTGAAACGTCCATAGCGGAGAAAGGAATCTCTGGATTCCATGCAATCCCAGTCAAAGTTGCAGCCATATTTGCCAGAGAGATAGAAGAGAGAATCCTAAAGTTTCCAGCCAGCAACAAGAGACCCTGAATAGGCCAAGGAATCCTCAGGAAAACGAATAAAGCAGGACGTATCACACTTTCTGATTTCAACCTAGAGGACCAAGCGCTAGGTACCGAAACGGCACAGTCCGGGCCCAAAAACAGGCACACAGACCCATGCAACAGAATCGAGAGCCCAGAGCCCAACTCAAACATACATGGACAGCCCATTTGCGACCAGGGAGCCAAGAGGAGACAGTGGACAAAGGAGAGTCTCTCCGATAAACGGTGCTGGGAAGCCTGCACAGCCACATGGAACACAACGAGAGTAGACCATGATGTTCCACCTGGCACACGCACCACCTGGAATGGATTAAAGCCCTGAATGGCACACTTGAAACCGTGAAACTTGTAGGAGAAGACCTAGGCAGAGTGCTCTTTGCCATCTGTCTGAGCCGCCTATTGGGAAGAAGCCTGTCTGACTGGGCAAGGGCAGCAAAGGAGACAAGAAACAAACTGGACCACCTCACATGCAGACGCTTCTGCCCAGTCAAGGAAACCATCGACTCAATGCAAAGACAGCACAACAACTGGGAGTGGATGTTTGCAAAGCACACATCGGACAAGGGGTGAAAAGCCCAAAGATACAATCAACTCACACGTCTCCACAAGAAAAAGAACAAGCCAATGAAAACCTGGGCCAAAGAAGGACACAGAGATTTCTCCCAAGAAGATCTAAAGAGGGCCAACAGGTGCATGAAAACTTGTTCACCCTCATTAAGCCTGAGGCCAAGGCAAATCCAATCCGCAAGGACAGAGCAGCTCACCGTGGTCAGAATGGCTATAAGGAGGCAGACAGGAAACAACAAGCGTCAGAGAGGAGGTGGAGAGAAGGGAAGCCTCCTGCACTGCTGGTGGCAGTGGAAACCGGTGCAGCCACTAGGCCAAGCGGTGTGGAACTGCCTCCGAAATTTAAGAATCCATGTCCCATATGATCCAGCTATTCCTCTGGGGCGCGTTTAGCCAAAGAACTCGGAAACACTACCGCCTAAAGACATGTGCACCGCTGAGTTCACCACAGCCTTACTCCCGCTCTCCAAGACTTGGAAGCCGCCCTGGTGCCCAGCAAGGGACGAATGGAGAAGGAACATGGGCTATAGCCACACAATGGCATACCACTCAGCGGGAACAAAGGATGCAATCCAGCCATTTGTGACCACCAGAATGGCTGTGAGGGGTTTAGGGGAAGTGAAAAAAGCCCCAGGGACAAAGTCAAATACCGTAGGGTCTCACTTACAAGGAGAAGAAAAAACAAGCACTGACCAACAGGCGGCACTGGACATTTGATCGGGGGTGCCCAGAGGCAAAGCGGGGCGGTGGGGTAGGGTGAAGAGATGATGAGGCACAAGTGTGTGGTGAGGGCCTGTGATTCGGCTTACACTGGTGAAGAGGATGGAACCTACACGGAAGTCTAAATCGATGAGGATGTAAATCTGAAAGACATAGGATGTTCGAATGCAGGGTTATGGCAATAAATCCACCTAAAAGCAAAAATCCAAAAAGGGGTCCAGAATGACGGCATACAGCTTTGGGGGCTGAAAGAGATTAGAGAAGGTGAACTTCCAAGGATGGAAAATCACCTCAAAAGGCTTACTGATGCTACAGAAAGGTAGACCATTCCAAATACATGAAGAGGAATCCTACCAAGAGAACCTGATCCGTGCTAAGCCCAGGGACCAACGGAAAACGTTACCGTCCATGATGTTCCTACTAATCACCTTCACGAATAATCCAAACAGGCCCACATCTTCCCAATTTCAGGCCACAGGTTGGTCCAAAAGTACAAGTCAGGGCCGGGCCTGTGGTGGAGCGGGCAAGTGCCCACGTTCCGCTTGGGTGGCCCGGGCCTCACTCTTTCACAGCACGGGTGCAGATCACATTAGCACTGTTAGGGAATAGAGATTTCATGGTACGGTGCGGACAGAGGTCCTAAAGAAGTAGCAATTGTGAGGGTCCGTTCTCAATACGCACCAGAAAAAGAACCGTGAGAATATTCCCATCTAGGAAGGCATCTGGTACACTTCTCCAAAGGAAGAAGGAAGGAAAACATGGGACCTGCCAAGGCGGAATTGGCAGAGTGCTAGGAGATGACAGGATCATTGCGCATCGGAGGATTGCCTGGGCATCTTCAACTTGGGAGGGAGTCCAGGACTTTCTCTGGGGAAGGTCCACCCACTTGGCCATCTACCCAAGACATAAGAGATAACACCCAGGGTAATCTTACAGGAAAGAGACCAGTGTCTAGAGAGAAGGGAGCAGGCCTTTCCAAGTTCGAGGAGAAAGTTAGAAACCGACAACACATCCAGAAAAAGGAAAACTATCCTACCTGGAAAGGGGGAGGAGTCAGACTGGTGTGAGATGGCTCTGAAACTCTGTGTGCTTGGAGGTTGTCAGGACAACTTAGCCTTCTGAGGTTCTTTATGACATCACGGTGAACATGTCCCCCAAGATGGCCGCATGGTTACAGTCTGAGGATTGGCCTAGGCTGGGCTATTAAAGGGAGACATACCCAGAAACAGCTTTGACAAACAGAAAGCGGGCACAGAAACTGGAAGAGATCAAACAGACTCTGATGCCAGGGATAAGAAAGGAATCCTTGGCAAGAAGCGAGAATAGAGGGACAAGCGCTGAGAGGAGAACATTGTCATCTATTCAAATCTATGGGGAGGCCATGCTGATTCAAGCTTGAAACTTGATTGGAAACACGAGGCCGCACTTGGGCCTTATCAGACCTACAGTGTCCTTCTGCCTTAAGCATAATCCAAAGTCAAGAAGGATCTCTTGAGGACATTGAAGAGAAGAGTCGATGCCTCCTTTCCTAGGCCCCTAGCGTTCTTGGAAGATCAGTCTCACTTTCCATAGCTCTGGCGTCACGGGGGCCCACTGGCCACATGCTAATGCGTCCCAAGAGATGTCTTGGAAGCCTTGAAGGAATGGAGCCCTGCCATGCTTGGGGTAGGTCTCTTTGTTGGGAAGGGCTCTACAAGTGTGCTGAAAATCACCCTTTTCCAGAGGGCTTGGTTCCTTTGTGAAGGCTGCCCTCCCAGGCTAGAGTGCTCACTTTGGCTCCAATGAAATTCTCTCCCCCGACCTCTTGCCGTAGAAGGATTATTGATTATGTGCTTTGACGCCATATGGAAGGAAGCTGGCTGAAAATTAGAACATTACAATTCTGTTTCCAGAAAAATAAACATGCCAGGGCTGAGGATGTAGGTCAAACAAATGGCACAGCCTATAGAAATAAAGTAAGCCCGCATCTAGACGGAATCTAGGGCAAGGTCCAACGGTCAGGGGTCAAGTTCGAAACTTCCCAAATCCACAAAAGAGAAAGAAAAATATCTTTCCTGGAGCGGGGAATTCATCAGATTTGTCTAATTTGTCTCGGAAAAACATGATGTCCATGAAGGGGGTTGCCAGGACGACCTCGAATTTGGAGTTTCTGATCTCAGGATGTCAAACCAACCCAGATGACCACGGGTTCTCAGTGCTTCGTTTGACCTAGGCTAGGATAGCAAAGAGTCCTACAAGTGACCGCTGCAAATTCAAAGACAGCAACCAAGAATCACGGAAGCACTCACACCTCGGCCTAGAGAACATACGGTGATTCAAGAAATACAAAATTAATCCCTTGGACTGAAGGAGAACGGACTGATAAGCACATCTAAGGGAGATAGCTGAGAAAGACCATGACGAGGATACTGTGGAAAAGAAAACAAGGTCCCAGAAAATGCAAGGCGAACAGATATCACACCTGAATAATCCACAATGAAAGATGTCAGTCTTTAGACAGGCTCTGCTGGAACGTTTGAAAGTCAGAGAAATTCACAAGCCAAAACACGGCAGCGAAGGTCAAACCTGGGCTCACTGGGAAGGGTGAGTTATGAGACTGCTCCAAGCGGGCTCTGAAGCCCTGTGTCCATGAAGCTTGCCAGGGCAGCAGACACACAATTATGACCAATCCTCTGACGTCACAGTGGCCCCGACAAACCACCTGGCCTCATCTACACAGTGCCAGAGCTGGGCTCAAGCAGCATACTCAAGCCCCATTGCACTCAACTGGAGGTTGCCAATGGAACATGAAAGGGGCCGGCCGGTGGTGCAGCGGTGAGGTCCGCAGCTTCTGGGTCGGTGGCCCGGGGTGGGCCGGGTGGAATCCTGGGGGTGAGCCTCCTCACCACTGCTTCAGTCATTCTGGGGCAGGCGTCCGAGGGGGTGTAGAGGCAGATGGGAAGGGACGTTACATAGGGCCAGACTTCCACAGCAAATACAGGAGCGTTGCCAGCAGATGTGAGCACAGCGATGCACTTCTGCCAAAACAGAAACAATTACAAGTTGCAAAGAGTAGACAAACGGAAGCTAAACACAAACGAACAAAAAACACAGCTTGCCAGTACGAAGAAGAAGATGTCTATGAAGAGCCTTAGCAAAACAGGTGAAAGCTATGTCAACCGAAAAGTAGCAAACGTTTGGGGAAAGAAATTCAAGACGACACAAGGAAAAAGAAGGATATTCCGGGACCTAGGAATGGAAGAATTAACACACTTGAAACGTCCATAGCGGAGAAAGGAATCTCTGGATTCCATGCAATCCCAGTCAAAGTTGCAGCCATATTTGCCAGAGAGATAGAAGAGAGAATCCTAAAGTTTCCAGCCAGCAACAAGAGACCCTGAATAGGCCAAGGAATCCTCAGGAAAACGAATAAAGCAGCACGTATCACACTTTCTGATTTCAACCTAGAGGACCAAGCGCTAGGTACTGAAACGGCACAGTCCGGGCCCAAAAACAGGCACACAGACCCATGCAACAGAATCGAGAGCCCAGAGCCCAACTCAAACATACATGGACAGCCCATTTGCGACCAGGGAGCCAAGAGGAGACAGTGGACAAAGGAGAGTCTCTCCGATAAACGGTGCTGGGAAGCCTGCACAGCCACATGGAACACAACGAGAGTAGACCATGATGTTCCACCTGGCACACGCACCACCTGGAATGGATTAAAGCCCTGAATGGCACACTTGAAACCGTGAAACTTGTAGGAGAAGACCTAGGCAGAGTGCTCTTTGCCATCTGTCTGAGCCGCCTATTGGGAAGAAGCCTGTCTGACTGGGCAAGGGCAGCAAAGGAGACAAGAAACAAACGGGACCACCTCACATGCAGACGCTTCTGCCCAGTCAAGGAAACCATCGACTCAATGCAAAGACAGCACAACAACTGGGAGTGGATGTTTGCAAAGCACACATCGGACAAGGGGTGAAAAGCCCAAAGATACAATCAACTCACACGTCTCCACAAGAAAAAGAACAAGCCAATGAAAACCTGGGCCAAAGAAGGACACAGAGATTTCTCCCAAGAAGATCTAAAGAGGGCCAACAGGTGCATGAAAACTTGTTCACCCTCATTAAGCCTGAGGCCAAGGCAAATCCAATCCGCAAGGACAGAGCAGCTCACCGTGGTCAGAATGGCTATAAGGAGGCAGACAGGAAACAACAAGCGTCAGAGAGGAGGTGGAGAGAAGGGAAGCCTCCTGCACTGCTGGTGGCAGTGGAAACCGGTGCAGCCACTAGGCCAAGCGGTGTGGAACTGCCTCCGAAATTTAAGAATCCATGTCCCATATGATCCAGCTATTCCTCTGGGGCGCGTTTAGCCAAAGAACTCGGAAACACTACCGCCTAAAGACATGTGCACCGCTGAGTTCACCACAGCCTTACTCCCGCTCTCCAAGACTTGGAAGCCGCCCTGGTGCCCAGCAAGGGACGAATGGAGAAGGAACATGGGCTATAGCCACACAATGGCATACCACTCAGCGGGAACAAAGGATGCAATCCAGCCATTTGTGACCACCAGAATGGCTGTGAGGGGTTTAGGGGAAGTGAAACAAGCCCCAGGGACAAAGTCAAATACCGTAGGGTCTCACTTACAAGGAGAAGAAAAAACAAGCACTGACCAACAGGCGGCACTGGACATTTGATCGGGGGTGCCCAGAGGCAAAGCGGGGCGGTGGGGTAGGGTGAAGAGATGATGAGGCACAAGTGTGTGGTGAGGGCCTGTGATTCGGCTTACACTGGTGAAGAGGATGGAACCTACACGGAAGTCTAAATCGATGAGGATGTAAATCTGAAAGACATAGGATGTTCGAATGCAGGGTTATGGCAATAAATCCACCTAAAAGCAAAAATCCAAAAAGGGGTCCAGAATGACGGCATACAGCTTTGGGGGCTGAAAGAGATTAGAGAAGGTGAACTTCCAAGGATGGAAAATCACCTCAAAAGGCTTACTGATGCTACAGAAAGGTAGACCATTCCAAATACATGAAGAGGAATCCTACCAAGAGAACCTGATCCGTGCTAAGCCCAGGGACCAACGGAAAACGTTACCGTCCATGATGTTCCTACTAATCACCTTCACGAATAATCCAAACAGGCCCACATCTTCCCAAGTTCAGGCCACAGGTTGGTCCAAAAGTACAAGTCAGGGCCGGGCCTGTGGTGGAGCGAGCAAGTGCCCACGTTCCGCTTGGGTGGCCCGGGCCTCACTCTTTCACAGCACGGGTGCAGATCACATTAGCACTGTTAAGGAATAGAGATTTCATGGTACGGTGCGGACAGAGGTCCTAAAGAAGTAGCAATTGTGAGGGTCCGTTCTCAATACGCACCAGAAAAAGAACCGTGAGAATATTCCAATCTAGGAAGGCATCTGGTACACTTCCCCAAAGGAAGAAGGAAGGAAAACATGGGACCGGCCAAGGCGGAATTGGCAGAGTGCTAGGAGATGACACGATCATTGCGCATCGGAGGATTGCCTGGGCATCTTCAACTTGGGAGGGAGTCCAGGACTTTCTCTGGGGAAGGTCCAACCACTTGGCCATCTACCCACGACATAAGAGATAACACCCAGGGTAATCTTACAGGAAAGAGAAGAGTGTCTAGAGAGAAGGGAGCAGGCCTTTCCAAGTTCGAGGAGAAAGTTAGAAACCGACAAGAGATCCAGAAAAAGGAAAACTATCCTACCTGGAAAGGGGGAGGAGTCAGACTGGTGTGAGATGGCTCTGAAACTCTGTGTGCTTGGAGGTTGTCAGGACAACTTAGCCTTCTGAGGTTCTTTATGACATCACGGTGAACATGTCCCCCAAGATGGCCGCATGGTTACAGTCTGAGGATTGGCCTAGGCTGGGCTATTAAAGGGAGACATACCCAGAAACAGCTTTGACAAACAGAAAGCGGGCACAGAAACTGGAAGAGATCAAACAGACTCTGATGCCAGGGATAAGAAAGGAATCCTTGGCAAGAAGCGAGAATAGAGGGACAAGCACTGAGAGGAGAACATTGTCATCTATTCTAATCTATGGGGAGGCCATGCTGATTCAAGCTTGAAACTTGATTGGAAACACGAGGCCGCACTTGGGCCTTATCAGACCTACAGTGTCCTTCTGCCTTAAGCATAATCCAAAGTCAAGAAGGATCTCTTGAGGACATTGAAGAGAAGAGTCGATGCCTCCTTTCCTAGGCCCCTAGCGTTCTTGGAAGATCAGTCTCACTTTCCATAGCTCTGGCGTCACGGGGGCCCACTGGCCACATGCTAATGCGTCCCAAGAGATGTCTTGGAAGCCTTGAAGGAATGGAGCCCTGCCATGCTTGGGGTAGGTCTCTTTGTTGGGAAGGGCTCTACAAGTGTGCTGAAAATCACCCTTTTCCAGAGGGCTTGGTTCCTTTGTGAAGGCTGCCCTCCCAGGCTAGAGTGCTCACTTTGGCTCCAATGAAATTCTCTCCCCCGACCTCTTGCCGTAGAAGGATTATTGATTATGTGCTTTGACGCCATATGGAAGGAAGCTGGCTGAAAATTAGAACATTACAATTCTGTTTCCAGAAAAATAAACATGCCAGGGCTGAGGATGTAGGTCAAACAAATGGCACAGCCTATAGAAATAAAGTAAGCCCGCATCTAGACGGAATCTAGGGCAAGGTCCAACGGTCAGGGGTCAAGTTCGAAACGTCCCAAATCCACAAAAGAGAAAGAAAAATATCTTTCCTGGAGCGGGGAATTCATCAGATTTGTCTAATTTGTCTCGGAAAAACATGATGTCCATGAAGGGGGTTGCCAGGACCACCTCGAATTTGGAATTTCTGATCTCAGGATGTCAAACCAACCCAGATGACCACGGGTTCTCAGTGCTTCGTTTGACCTAGGCTAGGATAGCAAAGAGTCCTACAAGTGACCGCTGCAAATTCAAAGACAGCAACCAAGAATCACGAAAGCACTCACACCTCGGCCTAGAGAACATACGGTGATTCAAGAAATACAAAATTAATCCCTTGGACTGAAGGAGAACGGACTGATAAGCACATCTAAGGGAGATAGCTGAGAAAGACCATGACGAGTATACTGTGGAAAAGAAAAAAAGGTCCCAGAAAATGCAAGGCGAACAGATATCACACCTGAATAATCCACAATGAAAGATGTCAGTCTTTAGACAGGCTCTGCTGGAACGTTTGAAAGTCAGAGAAATTCACAAGCCAAAACACGGCAGCGAAGGTCAAACCTGGGCTCACTGGGAAGGGTGAGTTATGAGACTGCTCCAAGCGGGCTCTGAAGCCCTGTGTCCATGAAGCTTGCCAGGGCAGCAGACACACAATTATGACCAATCCTCTGACGTCACAGTGGCCCCGACAAACCACCTGGCCTCATCTACACAGTGCCAGAGCTGGGCTCAAGCAGCATACTCAAGCCCCATTGCACTCAACTGCAGGTTGCCAATGGAACATGAAAGGGGCCGGCCGGTGGTGCAGCGGTGAGGTCCGCAGCTTCTGGGTCGGTGGCCCGGGGTGGGCCGGGTGGAATCCTGGGGGTGAGCCTCCTCACCACTGCTTCAGTCATTCTGGGGCAGGCGTCCGAGGGGGTGTAGAGGCAGATGGGAAGGGACGTTACATAGGGCCAGACTTCCACAGCAAATACAGGAGCGTTGCCAGCAGATGTGAGCACAGCGATGCACTTCTGCCAAAACAGAAACAATTACAAGTTGCAAAGAGTAGACAAACGGAAGCTAAACACAAACGAACAAAAAACACAGCTGGCCAGTACGAAGAAGAAGATGTCTATGAAGAGCCTTAGCAAAACAGGTGAAAGCTATGTCAACCGAAAACTAGCAAACGTTTGGGGAAAGAAATTCAAGACGACACAAGGAAAAAGAAGGATATTCCGGGACCTAGGAATGGAAGAATTAACACACTTGAAACGTCCATAGCGGAGAAAGGAATCTCTGGATTCCATGCAATCCCAGTCAAAGTTGCAGCCATATTTGCCAGAGAGATAGAAGAGAGAATCCTAAAGTTTCCAGCCAGCAACAAGAGACCCTGAATAGGCCAAGGAATCCTCAGGAAAACGAATAAAGCAGGACGTATCACACTTTCTGATTTCAACCTAGAGGACCAAGCGCTAGGTACTGAAACGGCACAGTCCGGGCCCAAAAACAGGCACACAGACCCATGCAACAGAATCGAGAGCCCAGAGCCCAACTCAAACATACATGGACAGCCCATTTGCGACCAGGGAGCCAAGAGGAGACAGTGGACAAAGGAGAGTCTCTCCAAGAAACGGTGCTGGGAAGCCTGCACAGCCACATGGAACACAACGAGAGTAGACCATGATGTTCCACCTGGCACACGCACCACCTGGAATGGATTAAAGCCCTGAATGGCACACTTGAAACCGTGAAACTTGTAGGAGAAGACCTAGGCAGAGTGCTCTTTGCCATCTGTCTGAGCCGCCTATTGGGAAGAAGCCTGTCTGACTGGGCAAGGGCAGCAAAGGAGACAAGAAACAAACGGGACCACCTCACATGCAGACGCTTCTGCCCAGTCAAGGAAACCATCGACTCAATGCAAAGACAGCACAACAACTGGGAGTGGATGTTTGCAAAGCACACATCGGACAAGGGGTGAAAAGCCCAAAGATACAATCAACTCACACGTCTCCACAAGAAAAAGAACAAGCCAATGAAAACCTGGGCCAAAGAAGGACACAGAGATTTCTCCCAAGAAGATCTAAAGAGGGCCAACAGGTGCATGAAAACTTGTTCACCCTCATTAAGCCTGAGGCCAAGGCAAATCCAATCCGCAAGGACAGAGCAGCTCACCGTGGTCAGAATGGCTATAAGGAGGCAGACAGGAAACAACAAGCGTCAGAGAGGAGGTGGAGAGAAGGGAAGCCTCCTGCACTGCTGGTGGCAGTGGAAACCGGTGCAGCCACTAGGCCAAGCGGTGTGGAACTGCCTCCGAAATTTAAGAATCCATGTCCCATATGATCCAGCTATTCCTCTGGGGCGCGTTTAGCCAAAGAACTCGGAAACACTACCGCCTAAAGACATGTGCACCGCTGAGTTCACCACAGCCTTACTCCCGCTCTCCAAGACTTGGAAGCCGCCCTGGTGCCCAGCAAGGGACGAATGGAGAAGGAACATGGGCTATAGCCACACAATGGCATACCACTCAGCGGGAACAAAGGATGCAATCCAGCCATTTGTGACCACCAGAATGGCTGTGAGGGGTTTAGGGGAAGTGAAACAAGCCCCAGGGACAAAGTCAAATACCGTAGGGTCTCACTTACAAGGAGAAGAAAAAACAAGCACTGACCAACAGGCGGCACTGGACATTTGATCGGGGGTGCCCAGAGGCAAAGCGGGGCGGTGGGGTAGGGTGAAGAGATGATGAGGCACAAGTGTGTGGTGAGGGCCTGTGATTCGGCTTACACTGATGAAGAGGATGGAACCTACACGGAAGTCTAAATCGATGAGGATGTAAATCTGAAAGACATAGGATGTTCGAATGCAGGGTTATGGCAATAAATCCACCTAAAAGCAAAAATCCAAAAAGGGGTCCAGAATGACGGCATACAGCTTTGGGGGCTGAAAGAGATTAGAGAAGGTGAACTTCCAAGGATGGAAAATCACCTCAAAAGCCTGACTGATGCTACAGAAAGGTAGACCATTCCAAATACATGAAGAGGAATCCTACCAAGAGAACCTGATCCGTGCTAAGCCCAGGGACCAACGGAAAACGTTACCGTCCATGATGTTCCTACTAATCACCTTCACGAATAATCCAAACAGGCCCACATCTTCCCAAGTTCAGGCCACAGGTTGGTCCAAAAGTACAAGTCAGGGCCGGGCCTGTGGTGGAGCGGGCAAGTGCCCACGTTCCGCTTGGGTGGCCCGGGCCTCACTCTTTCACAGCACGGGTGCAGATCACATTAGCACTGTTAGGGAATAGAGATTTCATGGTACGGTGCGGACAGAGGTCCTAAAGAAGTAGCAATTGTGAGGGTCCGTTCTCAATACGCACCAGAAAAAGAACCGTGAGAATATTCCAATCTAGGAAGGCATCTGGTACACTTCCCCAAAGGAAGAAGGAAGGAAAACATGGGACCAGCCAAGGCGGAATTGGCAGAGTGCTAGGAGATGACACGATCATTGCGCATCAGAGGATTGCCTGGGCATCTTCAACTTGGGAGGGAGTCCAGGACTTTCTCTGGGGAAGGTCCAACCACTTGGCCATCTACCCACGACATAAGAGATAACACCCAGGGTAATCTTACAGGAAAGAGACCAGTGTCTAGAGAGAAGGGAGCAGGCCTTTCCAAGTTCGAGGAGAAAGTTAGAAACCGACAAGAGATCCAGAAAAAGGAAAACTATCCTACCTGGAAAGGGGGAGGAGTCAGACTGGTGTGAGATGGCTCTGAAACTCTGTGTGCTTGGAGGTTGTCAGGACAACTTAGCCTTCTGAGGTTCTTTATGACATCACGGTGAACATGTCCCCCAAGATGGCCGCATGGTTACAGTCTGAGGATTGGCCTAGGCTGGGCTATTAAAGGGAGACATACCCAGAAACAGCTTTGACAAACAGAAAGCGGGCACAGAAACTGGAAGAGATCAAACAGACTCTGATGCCAGGGATAAGAAAGGAATCCTTGGCAAGAAGCGAGAATAGAGGGACAAGCACTGAGAGGAGAACATTGTCATCTATTCAAATCTATGGGGAGGCCATGCTGATTCAAGCTTGAAACTTGATTGGAAACACGAGGCCGCACTTGGGCCTTATCAGACCTACAGTGTCCTTCTGCCTTAAGCATAATCCAAAGTCAAGAAGGATCTCTTGAGGACATTGAAGAGAAGAGTCGATGCCTCCTTTCCTAGGCCCCTAGCGTTCTTGGAAGATCAGTCTCACTTTCCATAGCTCTGGCGTCACGGGGGCCCACTGGCCACATGCTAATGCGTCCCAAGAGATGTCTTGGAAGCCTTGAAGGAATGGAGCCCTGCCATGCTTGGGGTAGGTCTCTTTGTTGGGAAGGGCTCTACAAGTGTGCTGAAAATCACCCTTTTCCAGAGGGCTTGGTTCCTTTGTGAAGGCTGCCCTCCCAGGCTAGAGTGCTCACTTTGGCTCCAATGAAATTCTCTCCCCCGACCTCTTGCCGTAGAAGGATTATTGATTATGTGCTTTGACGCCATATGGAAGGAAGCTGGCTGAAAATTAGAACATTACAATTCTGTTTCCAGAAAAATAAACATGCCAGGGCTGAGGATGTAGGTCAAACAAATGGCACAGCCTATAGAAATAAAGTAAGCCCGCATCTAGACGGAATCTAGGGCAACGTCCAAGGGTCAGGGGTCAAGTTCGAAACTTCCCAAATCCACAAAAGAGAAAGAAAAATATCTTTCCTGGAGCGGGGAATTCATCAGATTTGTCTAATTTGTCTCGGAAAAACATGATGTCCATAAAGGGGGTTGCCAAGACCACCTCGAATTTGGAGTTTCTGATCTCAGGATGTCAAACCAACCCAGATGACCACGGGTTCTCAGTGCTTCGTTTGACCTAGGCTAGGATAGCAAAGAGTCCTACAAGTGACCGCTGCAAATTCAAAGACAGCAACCAAGAATCACGAAAGCACTCACACCTCGGCCTAGAGAACATACGGTGATTCAAGAAATACAAAATTAATCCCTTGGACTGAAGGAGAACGGACTGATAAGCACATCTAAGGGAGATAGCTGAGAAAGACCATGACGAGGATACTGTGGAAAAGAAAACAAGGTCCCAGAAAATGCAAGGCGAACAGATATCACACCTGAATAATCCACAATGAAAGATGTCAGTCTTTAGACAGGCTCTGCTGGAACGTTTGAAAGTCAGAGAAATTCACAAGCCAAAACACGGCAGCGAAGGTCAAACCTGGGCTCACTGGGAAGGGTGAGTTATGAGACTGCTCCAAGCGGGCTCTGAAGCCCTGTGTCCATGAAGCTTGCCAGGGCAGCAGACACACAATTATGACCAATCCTCTGACGTCACAGTGGCCCCGACAAACCACCTGGCCTCATCTACACAGTGCCAGAGCTGGGCTCAAGCAGCATACTCAAGCCCCATTGCACTCAACTGCAGGTTGCCAATGGAACATGAAAGGGGCCGGCCGGTGGTGCAGTGGTGAGGTCCGCAGCTTCTGGGTCGGTGGCCCGGGGTGGGCCGGGTGGAATCCTGGGGGTGAGCCTCCTCACCACTGCTTCAGTCATTCTGGGGCAGGCGTCCGAGGGGATGTAGAGGCAGATGGGAAGGGACGTTACATAGGGCCAGACTTCCACAGCAAATACAGGAGCGTTGCCAGCAGATGTGAGCACAGCGATGCACTTCTGCCAAAACAGAAACAATTACAAGTTGCAAAGAGTAGACAAACGGAAGCTAAACACAAACGAACAAAAAACACAGCTTGCCAGTACGAAGAAGAAGATGTCTATGAAGAGCCTTAGCAAAACAGGTGAAAGCTATGTCAACCGAAAAGTAGCAAACGTTTGGGGAAAGAAATTCAAGACGACACAAGGAAAAAGAAGGATATTCCGGGACCTAGGAATGGAAGAATTAACACACTTGAAACGTCCATAGCGGAGAAAGGAATCTCTGGATTCCATGCAATCCCAGCCAAAGTTGCAGCCATATTTGCCAGAGAGATAGAAGAGAGAATCCTAAAGTTTCCAGCCAGCAACAAGAGACCCTGAATAGGCCAAGGAATCCTCAGGAAAACGAATAAAGCAGGACGTATCACACTTTCTGATTTCAACCTAGAGGACCAAGCGCTAGGTACCGAAACGGCACAGTCCGGGCCCAAAAACAGGCACACAGACCCATGCAACAGAATCGAGAGCCCAGAGCCCAACTCAAACATACATGGACAGCCCATTTGCGACCAGGGAGCCAAGAGGAGACAGTGGACAAAGGAGAGTCTCTCCGATAAACGGTGCTGGGTAGCCTGCACAGCCACATGGAACACAACGAGAGTAGACCATGATGTTCCACCTGGCACACGCACCACCTGGAATGGATTAAAGCCCTGAATGGCACACTTGAAACCGTGAAACTTGTAGGAGAAGACCTAGGCAGAGTGCTCTTTGCCATCTGTCTGAGCCGCCTATTGGGAAGAAGCCTGTCTGACTGGGCAAGGGCAGCAAAGGAGACAAGAAACAAACTGGACCACCTCACATGCAGACGCTTCTGCCCAGTCAAGGAAACCATCGACTCAATGCAAAGACAGCACAACAACTGGGAGTGGATGTTTGCAAAGCACACATCGGACAAGGGGTGAAAAGCCCAAAGATACAATCAACTCACACGTCTCCACAAGAAAAAGAACAAGCCAATGAAAACCTGGGCCAAAGAAGGACACAGAGATTTCTCCCAAGAAGATCTAAAGAGGGCCAACAGGTGCATGAAAACTTGTTCACCCTCATTAAGCCTGAGGCCAAGGCAAATCCAATCCGCAAGGACAGAGCAGCTCACCGTGGTCAGAATGGCTATAAGGAGGCAGACAGGAAACAACAAGCGTCAGAGAGGAGGTGGAGAGAAGGGAAGCCTCCTGCACTGCTGGTGGCAGTGGAAACCGGTGCAGCCACTAGGCCAAGCGGTGTGGAACTGCCTCCGAAATTTAAGAATCCATGTCCCATATGATCCAGCTATTCCTCTGGGGCGCGTTTAGCCAAAGAACTCGGAAACACTACCGCCTAAAGACATGTGCACCGCTGAGTTCACCACAGCCTTACTCCCGCTCTCCAAGACTTGGAAGCCGCCCTGGTGCCCAGCAAGGGACGAATGGAGAAGGAACATGGGCTATAGCCACACAATGGCATACCACTCAGCGGGAACAAAGGATGCAATCCAGCCATTTGTGACCACCAGAATGGCTGTGAGGGGTTTAGGGGAAGTGAAACAAGCCCCAGGGACAAAGTCAAATACCGTAGGGTCTCACTTACAAGGAGAAGAAAAAACAAGCACTGACCAACAGGCGGCACTGGACATTTGATCGGGGGTGCCCAGAGGCAAAGCGGGGCGGTGGGGTAGGGTGAAGAGATGATGAGGCACAAGTGTGTGGTGAGGGCCTGTGATTCGGCTTACACTGATGAAGAGGATGGAACCTACACGGAAGTCTAAATCGATGAGGATGTAAATCTGAAAGACATAGGATGTTCGAATGCAGGGTTATGGCAATAAATCCACCTAAAAGCAAAAATCCAAAAAGGGGTCCAGAATGACGGCATACAGCTTTGGGGGCTGAAAGAGATTAGAGAAGGTGAACTTCCAAGGATGGAAAATCACCTCAAAAGCCTGACTGATGCTACAGAAAGGTAGACCATTCCAAATACATGAAGAGGAATCCTACCAAGAGAACCTGATCCGTGCTAAGCCCAGGGACCAACGGAAAATGTTACCGTCCATGATGTTCCTACTAATCACCTTCACGAATAATCCAAACAGGCCCACATCTTCCCAAGTTCAGGCCACAGGTTGGTCCAAAAGTACAAGTCAGGGCCGGGCCTGTGGTGGAGCGGGCAAGTGCCCACGTTCCCCTTGGGTGGCCCGGGCCTCACTCTTTCACAGCACGGGTGCAGATCACATTAGCACTGTTAGGGAATAGAGATTTCATGGTACGGTGCGGACAGAGGTCCTAAAGAAGTAGCAATTGTGAGGGTCCGTTCTCAATACGCACCAGAAAAAGAACCGTGAGAATATTCCAATCTAGGAAGGCATCTGGTACACTTCCCCAAAGGAAGAAGGAAGGAAAACATGGGACCAGCCAAGGCGGAATTGGCAGAGTGCTAGGAGATGACACGATCATTGCGCATCAGAGGATTGCCTGGGCATCTTCAACTTGGGAGGGAGTCCAGGACTTTCTCTGGGGAAGGTCCAACCACTTGGCCATCTACCCACGACATAAGAGATAACACCCAGGGTAATCTTACAGGAAAGAGACCAGTGTCTAGAGAGAAGGGAGCAGGCCTTTCCAAGTTCGAGGAGAAAGTTAGAAACCGACAAGACATCCAGAAAAAGGAAAACTATCCTACCTGGAAAGGGGGAGGAGTCAGACTGGTGTGATATGGCTCTGAAACTCTGTGTGCTTGGAGGTTGTCAGGACAACTTAGCCTTCTGAGGTTCTTTATGACATCACGGTGAACATGTCCCCCAAGATGGCCGCATGGTTACAGTCTGAGGATTGGCCTAGGCTGGGCTATTAAAGGGAGACATACCCAGAAACAGCTTTGACAAACAGAAAGCGGGCACAGAAACTGGAAGAGATCAAACAGACTCTGATGCCAGGGATAAGAAAGGAATCCTTGGCAAGAAGCGAGAATAGAGGGACAAGCACTGAGAGGAGAACATTGTCATCTATTCAAATCTATGGGGAGGCCATGCTGATTCAAGCTTGAAACTTGATTGGAAACACGAGGCCGCACTTGGGCCTTATCAGACCTACAGTGTCCTTCTGCCTTAAGCATAATCCAAAGTCAAGAAGGATCTCTTGAGGACATTGAAGAGAAGAGTCGATGCCTCCTTTCCTAGGCCCCTAGCGTTCTTGGAAGATCAGTCTCACTTTCCATAGCTCTGGCGTCACGGGGGCCCACTGGCCACATGCTAATGCGTCCCAAGAGATGTCTTGGAAGCCTTGAAGGAATGGAGCCCTGCCATGCTTGGGGTAGGTCTCTTTGTTGGGAAGGGCTCTACAAGTGTGCTGAAAATCACCCTTTTCCAGAGGGCTTGGTTCCTTTGTGAAGGCTGCCCTCCCAGGCTAGAGTGCTCACTTTGGCTCCAATGAAATTCTCTCCCCCGACCTCTTGCCGTAGAAGGATTATTGATTATGTGCTTTGACGCCATATGGAAGGAAGCTGGCTGAAAATTAGAACATTACAATTCTGTTTCCAGAAAAATAAACATGCCAGGGCTGAGGATGTAGGTCAAACAAATGGCACAGCCTATAGAAATAAAGTAAGCCCGCATCTAGACGGAATCTAGGGCAACGTCCAAGGGTCAGGGGTCAAGTTCGAAACTTCCCAAATCCACAAAAGAGAAAGAAAAATATCTTTCCTGGAGCGGGGAATTCATCAGATTTGTCTAATTTGTCTCGGAAAAACATGATGTCCATAAAGGGGGTTGCCAAGACCACCTCGAATTTGGAGTTTCTGATCTCAGGATGTCAAACCAACCCAGATGACCACGGGTTCTCAGTGCTTCGTTTGACCTAGGCTAGGATAGCAAAGAGTCCTACAAGTGACCGCTGCAAATTCAAAGACAGCAACCAAGAATCACGAAAGCACTCACACCTCGGCCTAGAGAACATACGGTGATTCAAGAAATACAAAATTAATCCCTTGGACTGAAGGAGAACGGACTGATAAGCACATCTAAGGGAGATAGCTGAGAAAGACCATGACGAGGATACTGTGGAAAAGAAAACAAGGTCCCAGAAAATGAAAGGCGAACAGATATCACACCTGAATAATCCACAATGAAAGATGTCAGTCTTTAGACAGGCTCTGCTGGAACGTTTGAAAGTCAGAGAAATTCACAAGCCAAAACACGGCAGCGAAGGTCAAACCTGGGCTCACTGGGAAGGGTGAGTTATGAGACTGCTCCAAGCGGGCTCTGAAGCCCTGTGTCCATGAAGTTTGCCGGGACAGCAGACGCACAACTATGACCAATCCTCTGACGTCACAGTGGCCCCGACAAACAACCTGGCCTCATCTACACAGTGCCAGAGCTGGGCTCAAGCAGCATACTCAAGCCCCATTGCACTCAACTGCAGGTTGCCAATGGAACATGAAAGGGGCCGGCCGGTGGTGCAGCGGTGAGGTCCGCAGCTTCTGGGTCGGTGGCCCGGGGTGGGCCGGGTGGAATCCTGGGGGTGAGCCTCCTCACCACTGCTTCAGTCATTCTGGGGCAGGCGTCCGAGGGGGTGTAGAGGCAGATGGGAAGGGACGTTACATAGGGCCAGACTTCCACAGCAAATACAGGAGCGTTGCCAGCAGATGTGAGCACAGCGATGCACTTCTGCCAAAACAGAAACAATTACAAGTTGCAAAGAGTAGACAAACGGAAGCTAAACACAAACGAACAAAAAACACAGCTTGCCAGTACGAAGAAGAAGATGTCTATGAAGAGCCTTAGCAAAACAGGTGAAAGCTATGTCAACCGAAAAGTAGCAAACGTTTGGGGAAAGAAATTCAAGACGACACAAGGAAAAAGAAGGATATTCCGGGACCTAGGAATGGAAGAATTAACACACTTGAAACGTCCATAGCGGAGAAAGGAATCTCTGGATTCCATGCAATCCCAGTCAAAGTTGCAGCCATATTTGCCAGAGAGATAGAAGAGAGAATCCTAAAGTTTCCAGCCAGCAACAAGAGACCCTGAATAGGCCAAGGAATCCTCAGGAAAACGAATAAAGCAGGACGTATCACACTTTCTGATTTCAACCTAGAGGACCAAGCGCTAGGTACCGAAACGGCACAGTCCGGGCCCAAAAACAGGCACACAGACCCATGCAACAGAATCGAGAGCCCAGAGCCCAACTCAAACATACATGGACAGCCCATTTGCGACCAGGGAGCCAAGAGGAGACAGTGGACAAAGGAGAGTCTCTCCGATAAACGGTGCTGGGTAGCCTGCACAGCCACATGGAACACAACGAGAGTAGACCATGATGTTCCACCTGGCACACGCACCACCTGGAATGGATTAAAGCCCTGAATGGCACACTTGAAACCGTGAAACTTGTAGGAGAAGACCTAGGCAGAGTGCTCTTTGCCATCTGTCTGAGCCGCCTATTGGGAAGAAGCCTGTCTGACTGGGCAAGGGCAGCAAAGGAGACAAGAAACAAACGGGACCACCTCACATGCAGACGCTTCTGCCCAGTCAAGGAAACCATCGACTCAATGCAAAGACAGCACAACAACTGGGAGTGGATGTTTGCAAAGCACACATCGGACAAGGGGTGAAAAGCCCAAAGATACAATCAACTCACACGTCTCCACAAGAAAAAGAACAAGCCAATGAAAACCTGGGCCAAAGAAGGACACAGAGATTTCTCCCAAGAAGATCTAAAGAGGGCCAACAGGTGCATGAAAACTTGTTCACCCTCATTAAGCCTGAGGCCAAGGCAAATCCAATCCGCAAGGACAGAGCAGCTCACCGTGGTCAGAATGGCTATAAGGAGGCAGACAGGAAACAACAAGCGTCAGAGAGGAGGTGGAGAGAAGGGAAGCCTCCTGCACTGCTGGTGGCAGTGGAAACCGGTGCAGCCACTAGGCCAAGCGGTGTGGAACTGCCTCCGAAATTTAAGAATCCATGTCCCATATGATCCAGCTATTCCTCTGGGGCGCGTTTAGCCAAAGAACTCGGAAACACTACCGCCTAAAGACATGTGCACCGCTGAGTTCACCACAGCCTTACTCCCGCTCTCCAAGACTTGGAAGCCGCCCTGGTGCCCAGCAAGGGACGAATGGAGAAGGAACATGGGCTATAGCCACACAATGGCATACCACTCAGCGGGAACAAAGGATGCAATCCAGCCATTTGTGACCACCAGAATGGCTGTGAGGGGTTTAGGGGAAGTGAAACAAGCCCCAGGGACAAAGTCAAATACCGTAGGGTCTCACTTACAAGGAGAAGAAAAAACAAGCACTGACCAACAGGCGGCACTGGACATTTGATCGGGGGTGCCCAGAGGCAAAGCGGGGCGGTGGGGTAGGGTGAAGAGATGATGAGGCACAAGTGTGTGGTGAGGGCCTGTGATTCGGCTTACACTGATGAAGAGGATGGAACCTACACGGAAGTCTAAATCGATGAGGATGTAAATCTGAAAGACATAGGATGTTCGAATGCAGGGTTATGGCAATAAATCCACCTAAAAGCAAAAATCCAAAAAGGGGTCCAGAATGACGGCATACAGCTTTGGGGGCTGAAAGAGATTAGAGAAGGTGAACTTCCAAGGATGGAAAATCACCTCAAAAGCCTGACTGATGCTACAGAAAGGTAGACCATTCCAAATACATGAAGAGGAATCCTACCAAGAGAACCTGATCCGTGCTAAGCCCAGGGACCAACGGAAAACGTTACCGTCCATGATGTTCCTACTAATCACCTTCACGAATAATCCAAACAGGCCCACATCTTCCCAAGTTCAGGCCACAGGTTGGTCCAAAAGTAGAAGTCAGGGCCGGGCCTGTGGTGGAGCGGGCAAGTGCCCACGTTCCGCTTGGGTGGCCCGGGCCTCACTCTTTCACAGCACGGGTGCAGATCACATTAGCACTGTTAGGGAATAGAGATTTCATGGTACGGTGCGGACAGAGGTCCTAAAGAAGTAGCAATTGTGAGGGTCCGTTCTCAATACGCACCAGAAAAAGAACCGTGAGAATATTCCAATCTAGGAAGGCATCTGGTACACTTCCCCAAAGGAAGAAGGAAGGAAAACATGGGACCAGCCAAGGCGGAATTGGCAGAGTGCTAGGAGATGACACGATCATTGCGCATCAGAGGATTGCCTGGGCATCTTCAACTTGGGAGGGAGTCCAGGACTTTCTCTGGGGAAGGTCCAACCACTTGACCATCTACCCACGACATAAGAGATAACACCCAGGGTAATCTTACAGGAAAGAGACCAGTGTCTAGAGAGAAGGGAGCAGGCCTTTCCAAGTTCGAGGAGAAAGTTAGAAACCGACAAGACATCCAGAAAAAGGAAAACTATCCTACCTGGAAAGGGGGAGGAGTCAGACTGGTGTGAGATGGCTCTGAAACTCTGTGTGCTTGGAGGTTGTCAGGACAACTTAGCCTTCTGAGGTTCTTTATGACATCACGGTGAACATGTCCCCCAAGATGGCCGCATGGTTACAGTCTGAGGATTGGCCTAGGCTGGGCTATTAAAGGGAGACATACCCAGAAACAGCTTTGACAAACAGAAAGCGGGCACAGAAACTGGAAGAGATCAAACAGACTCTGATGCCAGGGATAAGAAAGGAATCCTTGGCAAGAAGCGAGAATAGAGGGACAAGCACTGAGAGGAGAACATTGTCATCTATTCAAATCTATGGGGAGGCCATGCTGATTCAAGCTTGAAACTTGATTGGAAACACGAGGCCGCACTTGGGCCTTATCAGACCTACAGTGTCCTTCTGCCTTAAGCATAATCCAAAGTCAAGAAGGATCTCTTGAGGACATTGAAGAGAAGAGTCGATGCCTCCTTTCCTAGGCCCCTAGCGTTCTTGGAAGATCAGTCTCACTTTCCATAGCTCTGGCGTCACGGGGGCCCACTGGCCACATGCTAATGCGTCCCAAGAGATGTCTTGGAAGCCTTGAAGGAATGGAGCCCTGCCATGCTTGGGGTAGGTCTCTTTGTTGGGAAGGGCTCTACAAGTGTGCTGAAAATCACCCTTTTCCAGAGGGCTTGGTTCCTTTGTGAAGGCTGCCCTCCCAGGCTAGAGTGCTCACTTTGGCTCCAATGAAATTCTCTCCCCCGACCTCTTGCCGTAGAAGGATTATTGATTATGTGCTTTGACGCCATATGGAAGGAAGCTGGCTGAAAATTAGAACATTACAATTCTGTTTCCAGAAAAATAAACATGCCAGGGCTGAGGATGTAGGTCAAACAAATGGCACAGCCTATAGAAATAAAGTAAGCCCGCATCTAGACGGAATCTAGGGCAACGTCCAAGGGTCAGGGGTCAAGTTCGAAACTTCCCAAATCCACAAAAGAGAAAGAAAAATATCTTTCCTGGAGCGGGGAATTCATCAGATTTGTCTAATTTGTCTCGGAAAAACATGATGTCCATAAAGGGGGTTGCCAAGACCACCTCGAATTTGGAGTTTCTGATCTCAGGATGTCAAACCAACCCAGATGACCACGGGTTCTCAGTGCTTCGTTTGACCTAGGCTAGGATAGCAAAGAGTCCTACAAGTGACCGCTGCAAATTCAAAGACAGCAACCAAGAATCACGAAAGCACTCACACCTCGGCCTAGAGAACATACGGTGATTCAAGAAATACAAAATTAATCCCTTGGACTGAAGGAGAACGGACTGATAAGCACATCTAAGGGAGATAGCTGAGAAAGACCATGACGAGGATACTGTGGAAAAGAAAACAAGGTCCCAGAAAATGAAAGGCGAACAGATATCACACCTGAATAATCCACAATGAAAGATGTCAGTCTTTAGACAGGCTCTGCTGGAACGTTTGAAAGTCAGAGAAATTCACAAGCCAAAACACGGCAGCGAAGGTCAAACCTGGGCTCACTGGGAAGGGTGAGTTATGAGACTGCTCCAAGCGGGCTCTGAAGCCCTGTGTCCATGAAGTTTGCCGGGACAGCAGACGCACAACTATGACCAATCCTCTGACGTCACAGTGGCCCCGACAAACAACCTGGCCTCATCTACACAGTGCCAGAGCTGGGCTCAAGCAGCATACTCAAGCCCCATTGCACTCAACTGCAGGTTGCCAATGGAACATGAAAGGGGCCGGCCGGTGGTGCAGCGGTGAGGTCCGCAGCTTCTGGGTCGGTGGCCCGGGGTGGGCCGGGTGGAATCCTGGGGGTGAGCCTCCTCACCACTGCTTCAGTCATTCTGGGGCAGGCGTCCGAGGGGGTGTAGAGGCAGATGGGAAGGGACGTTACATAGGGCCAGACTTCCACAGCAAATACAGGAGCGTTGCCAGCAGATGTGAGCACAGCGATGCACTTCTGCCAAAACAGAAACAATTACAAGTTGCAAAGAGTAGACAAACGGAAGCTAAACACAAACGAACAAAAAACACAGCTTGCCAGTACGAAGAAGAAGATGTCTATGAAGAGCCTTAGCAAAACAGGTGAAAGCTATGTCAACCGAAAAGTAGCAAACGTTTGGGGAAAGAAATTCAAGACGACACAAGGAAAAAGAAGGATATTCCGGGACCTAGGAATGGAAGAATTAACACACTTGAAACGTCCATAGCGGAGAAAGGAATCTCTGGATTCCATGCAATCCCAGTCAAAGTTGCAGCCATATTTGCCAGAGAGATAGAAGAGAGAATCCTAAAGTTTCCAGCCAGCAACAAGAGACCCTGAATAGGCCAAGGAATCCTCAGGAAAACGAATAAAGCAGGACGTATCACACTTTCTGATTTCAACCTAGAGGACCAAGCGCTAGGTACCGAAACGGCACAGTCCGGGCCCAAAAACAGGCACACAGACCCATGCAACAGAATCGAGAGCCCAGAGCCCAACTCAAACATACATGGACAGCCCATTTGCGACCAGGGAGCCAAGAGGAGACAGTGGACAAAGGAGAGTCTCTCCGATAAACGGTGCTGGGTAGCCTGCACAGCCACATGGAACACAACGAGAGTAGACCATGATGTTCCACCTGGCACACGCACCACCTGGAATGGATTAAAGCCCTGAATGGCACACTTGAAACCGTGAAACTTGTAGGAGAAGACCTAGGCAGAGTGCTCTTTGCCATCTGTCTGAGCCGCCTATTGGGAAGAAGCCTGTCTGACTGGGCAAGGGCAGCAAAGGAGACAAGAAACAAACGGGACCACCTCACATGCAGACGCTTCTGCCCAGTCAAGGAAACCATCGACTCAATGCAAAGACAGCACAACAACTGGGAGTGGATGTTTGCAAAGCACACATCGGACAAGGGGTGAAAAGCCCAAAGATACAATCAACTCACACGTCTCCACAAGAAAAAGAACAAGCCAATGAAAACCTGGGCCAAAGAAGGACACAGAGATTTCTCCCAAGAAGATCTAAAGAGGGCCAACAGGTGCATGAAAACTTGTTCACCCTCATTAAGCCTGAGGCCAAGGCAAATCCAATCCGCAAGGACAGAGCAGCTCACCGTGGTCAGAATGGCTATAAGGAGGCAGACAGGAAACAACAAGCGTCAGAGAGGAGGTGGAGAGAAGGGAAGCCTCCTGCACTGCTGGTGGCAGTGGAAACCGGTGCAGCCACTAGGCCAAGCGGTGTGGAACTGCCTCCGAAATTTAAGAATCCATGTCCCATATGATCCAGCTATTCCTCTGGGGCGCGTTTAGCCAAAGAACTCGGAAACACTACCGCCTAAAGACATGTGCACCGCTGAGTTCACCACAGCCTTACTCCCGCTCTCCAAGACTTGGAAGCCGCCCTGGTGCCCAGCAAGGGACGAATGGAGAAGGAACATGGGCTATAGCCACACAATGGCATACCACTCAGCGGGAACAAAGGATGCAATCCAGCCATTTGTGACCACCAGAATGGCTGTGAGGGGTTTAGGGGAAGTGAAACAAGCCCCAGGGACAAAGTCAAATACCGTAGGGTCTCACTTACAAGGAGAAGAAAAAACAAGCACTGACCAACAGGCGGCACTGGACATTTGATCGGGGGTGCCCAGAGGCAAAGCGGGGCGGTGGGGTAGGGTGAAGAGATGATGAGGCACAAGTGTGTGGTGAGGGCCTGTGATTCGGCTTACACTGATGAAGAGGATGGAACCTACACGGAAGTCTAAATCGATGAGGATGTAAATCTGAAAGACATAGGATGTTCGAATGCAGGGTTATGGCAATAAATCCACCTAAAAGCAAAAATCCAAAAAGGGGTCCAGAATGACGGCATACAGCTTTGGGGGCTGAAAGAGATTAGAGAAGGTGAACTTCCAAGGATGGAAAATCACCTCAAAAGCCTGACTGATGCTACAGAAAGGTAGACCATTCCAAATACATGAAGAGGAATCCTACCAAGAGAACCTGATCCGTGCTAAGCCCAGGGACCAACGGAAAACGTTACCGTCCATGATGTTCCTACTAATCACCTTCACGAATAATCCAAACAGGCCCACATCTTCCCAAGTTCAGGCCACAGGTTGGTCCAAAAGTAGAAGTCAGGGCCGGGCCTGTGGTGGAGCGGGCAAGTGCCCACGTTCCGCTTGGGTGGCCCGGGCCTCACTCTTTCACAGCACGGGTGCAGATCACATTAGCACTGTTAGGGAATAGAGATTTCATGGTACGGTGCGGACAGAGGTCCTAAAGAAGTAGCAATTGTGAGGGTCCGTTCTCAATACGCACCAGAAAAAGAACCGTGAGAATATTCCAATCTAGGAAGGCATCTGGTACACTTCCCCAAAGGAAGAAGGAAGGAAAACATGGGACCAGCCAAGGCGGAATTGGCAGAGTGCTAGGAGATGACACGATCATTGCGCATCAGAGGATTGCCTGGGCATCTTCAACTTGGGAGGGAGTCCAGGACTTTCTCTGGGGAAGGTCCAACCACTTGACCATCTACCCACGACATAAGAGATAACACCCAGGGTAATCTTACAGGAAAGAGACCAGTGTCTAGAGAGAAGGGAGCAGGCCTTTCCAAGTTCGAGGAGAAAGTTAGAAACCGACAAGACATCCAGAAAAAGGAAAACTATCCTACCTGGAAAGGGGGAGGAGTCAGACTGGTGTGAGATGGCTCTGAAACTCTGTGTGCTTGGAGGTTGTCAGGACAACTTAGCCTTCTGAGGTTCTTTATGACATCACGGTGAACATGTCCCCCAAGATGGCCGCATGGTTACAGTCTGAGGATTGGCCTAGGCTGGGCTATTAAAGGGAGACATACCCAGAAACAGCTTTGACAAACAGAAAGCGGGCACAGAAACTGGAAGAGATCAAACAGACTCTGATGCCAGGGATAAGAAAGGAATCCTTGGCAAGAAGCGAGAATAGAGGGACAAGCACTGAGAGGAGAACATTGTCATCTATTCAAATCTATGGGGAGGCCATGCTGATTCAAGCTTGAAACTTGATTGGAAACACGAGGCCGCACTTGGGCCTTATCAGACCTACAGTGTCCTTCTGCCTTAAGCATAATCCAAAGTCAAGAAGGATCTCTTGAGGACATTGAAGAGAAGAGTCGATGCCTCCTTTCCTAGGCCCCTAGCGTTCTTGGAAGATCAGTCTCACTTTCCATAGCTCTGGCGTCACGGGGGCCCACTGGCCACATGCTAATGCGTCCCAAGAGATGTCTTGGAAGCCTTGAAGGAATGGAGCCCTGCCATGCTTGGGGTAGGTCTCTTTGTTGGGAAGGGCTCTACAAGTGTGCTGAAAATCACCCTTTTCCAGAGGGCTTGGTTCCTTTGTGAAGGCTGCCCTCCCAGGCTAGAGTGCTCACTTTGGCTCCAATGAAATTCTCTCCCCCGACCTCTTGCCGTAGAAGGATTATTGATTATGTGCTTTGACGCCATATGGAAGGAAGCTGGCTGAAAATTAGAACATTACAATTCTGTTTCCAGAAAAATAAACATGCCAGGGCTGAGGATGTAGGTCAAACAAATGGCACAGCCTATAGAAATAAAGTAAGCCCGCATCTAGACGGAATCTAGGGCAACGTCCAAGGGTCAGGGGTCAAGTTCGAAACTTCCCAAATCCACAAAAGAGAAAGAAAAATATCTTTCCTGGAGCGGGGAATTCATCAGATTTGTCTAATTTGTCTCGGAAAAACATGATGTCCATGAAGGGGGTTGCCAAGACCACCTCGAATTTGGAGTTTCTGATCTCAGGATGTCAAACCAACCCAGATGACCACGGGTTCTCAGTGCTTCGTTTGACCTAAGCTAGGATAGCAAAGAGTCCTACAAGTGACCGCTGCAAATTCAAAGACAGCAACCAAGAATCACGAAAGCACTCACACCTCGGCCTAGAGAACATACGGTGATTCAAGAAATACAAAATTAATCCCTTGGACTGAAGGAGAACGGACTGATAAGCACATCTAAGGGAGATAGCTGAGAAAGACCATGACGAGGATACTGTGGAAAAGAAAACAAGGTCCCAGAAAATGCAAGGCGAACAGATATCACACCTGAATAATCCACAATGAAAGATGTCAGTCTTTAGACAGGCTCTGCTGGAACGTTTGAAAGTCAGAGAAATTCACAAGCCAAAACACGGCAGCGAAGGTCAAACCTGGGCTCACTGGGAAGGGTGAGTTATGAGACTGCTCCAAGCGGGCTCTGAAGCCCTGTGTCCATGAAGCTTGCCAGGGCAGCAGACACACAATTATGACCAATCCTCTGACGTCACAGTGGCCCCGACAAACCACCTGGCCTCATCTACACAGTGCCAGAGCTGGGCTCAAGCAGCATACTCAAGCCCCATTGCACTCAACTGCAGGTTGCCAATGGAACATGAAAGGGGCCGGCCGGTGGTGCAGCGGTGAGGTCCGCAGCTTCTGGGTCGGTGGCCCGGGGTGGGCCGGGTGGAATCCTGGGGGTGAGCCTCCTCACCACTGCTTCAGTCATTCTGGGGCAGGCGTCCGAGGGGGTGTAGAGGCAGATGGGAAGGGACGTTACATAGGGCCAGACTTCCACAGCAAATACAGGAGCGTTGCCAGCAGATGTGAGCACAGCGATGCACTTCTGCCAAAACAGAAACAATTACAAGTTGCAAAGAGTAGACAAACGGAAGCTAAACACAAACGAACAAAAAACACAGCTTGCCAGTACGAAGAAGAAGATGTCTATGAAGAGCCTTAGCAAAACAGGTGAAAGCTATGTCAACCGAAAAGTAGCAAACGTTTGGGGAAAGAAATTCAAGACGACACAAGGAAAAAGAAGGATATTCCGGGACCTAGGAATGGAAGAATTAACACACTTGAAACGTCCATAGCGGAGAAAGGAATCTCTGGATTCCATGCAATCCCAGTCAAAGTTGCAGCCATATTTGCCAGAGAGATAGAAGAGAGAATCCTAAAGTTTCCAGCCAGCAACAAGAGACCCTGAATAGGCCAAGGAATCCTCAGGAAAACGAATAAAGCAGGACGTATCACACTTTCTGATTTCAACCTAGAGGACCAAGCGCTAGGTACCGAAACGGCACAGTCCGGGCCCAAAAACAGGCACACAGACCCATGCAACAGAATCGAGAGCCCAGAGCCCAACTCAAACATACATGGACAGCCCATTTGCGACCAGGGAGCCAAGAGGAGACAGTGGACAAAGGAGAGTCTCTCCGATAAACGGTGCTGGGAAGCCTGCACAGCCACATGGAACACAACGAGAGTAGACCATGATGTTCCACCTGGCACACGCACCACCTGGAATGGATTAAAGCCCTGAATGGCACACTTGAAACCGTGAAACTTGTAGGAGAAGACCTAGGCAGAGTGCTCTTTGCCATCTGTCTGAGCCGCCTATTGGGAAGAAGCCTGTCTGACTGGGCAAGGGCAGCAAAGGAGACAAGAAACAAACGGGACCACCTCACATGCAGACGCTTCTGCCCAGTCAAGGAAACCATCGACTCAATGCAAAGACAGCACAACAACTGGGAGTGGATGTTTGCAAAGCACACATCGGACAAGGGGTGAAAAGCCCAAAGATACAATCAACTCACACGTCTCCACAAGAAAAAGAACAAGCCAATGAAAACCTGGGCCAAAGAAGGACACAGAGATTTCTCCCAAGAAGATCTAAAGAGGGCCAACAGGTGCATGAAAACTTGTTCACCCTCATTAAGCCTGAGGCCAAGGCAAATCCAATCCGCAAGGACAGAGCAGCTCACCGTGGTCAGAATGGCTATAAGGAGGCAGACAGGAAACAACAAGCGTCAGAGAGGAGGTGGAGAGAAGGGAAGCCTCCTGCACTGCTGGTGGCAGTGGAAACCGGTGCAGCCACTAGGCCAAGCGGTGTGGAACTGCCTCCGAAATTTAAGAATCCATGTCCCATATGATCCAGCTATTCCTCTGGGGCGCGTTTAGCCAAAGAACTCGGAAACACTACCGCCTAAAGACATGTGCACCGCTGAGTTCACCACAGCCTTACTCCCGCTCTCCAAGACTTGGAAGCCGCCCTGGTGCCCAGCAAGGGACGAATGGAGAAGGAACATGGGCTATAGCCACACAATGGCATACCACTCAGCGGGAACAAAGGATGCAATCCAGCCATTTGTGACCACCAGAATGGCTGTGAGGGGTTTAGGGGAAGTGAAACAAGCCCCAGGGACAAAGTCAAATACCGTAGGGTCTCACTTACAAGGAGAAGAAAAAACAAGCACTGACCAACAGGCGGCACTGGACATTTGATCGGGGGTGCCCAGAGGCAAAGCGGGGCGGTGGGGTAGGGTGAAGAGATGATGAGGCACAAGTGTGTGGTGAGGGCCTGTGATTCGGCTTACACTGGTGAAGAGGATGGAACCTACACGGAAGTCTAAATCGATGAGGATGTAAATCTGAAAGACATAGGATGTTCGAATGCAGGGTTATGGCAATAAATCCACCTAAAAGCAAAAATCCAAAAAGGGGTCCAGAATGACGGCATACAGCTTTGGGGGCTGAAAGAGATTAGAGAAGGTGAACTTCCAAGGATGGAAAATCACCTCAAAAGGCTTACTGATGCTACAGAAAGGTAGACCATTCCAAATACATGAAGAGGAATCCTACCAAGAGAACCTGATCCGTGCTAAGCCCAGGGACCAACGGAAAACGTTACCGTCCATGATGTTCCTACTAATCACCTTCACGAATAATCCAAACAGGCCCACATCTTCCCAAGTTCAGGCCACAGGTTGGTCCAAAAGTAGAAGTCAGGGCCGGGCCTGTGGTGGAGCGGGCAAGTGCCCACGTTCCGCTTGGGTGGCCCGGGCCTCACTCTTTCACAGCACGGGTGCAGATCACATTAGCACTGTTAGGGAATAGAGATTTCATGGTACGGTGCGGACAGAGGTCCTAAAGAAGTAGCAATTGTGAGGGTCCGTTCTCAATACGCACCAGAAAAAGAACCGTGAGAATATTCCAATCTAGGAAGGCATCTGGTACACTTCCCCAAAGGAAGAAGGAAGGAAAACATGGGACCAGCCAAGGCGGAATTGGCAGAGTGCTAGGAGATGACACGATCATTGCGCATCAGAGGATTGCCTGGGCATCTTCAACTTGGGAGGGAGTCCAGGACTTTCTCTGGGGAAGGTCCAACCACTTGGCCATCTACCCACGACATAAGAGATAACACCCAGGGTAATCTTACAGGAAAGAGACCAGTGTCTAGAGAGAAGGGAGCAGGCCTTTCCAAGTTCGAGGAGAAAGTTAGAAACCGACAAGACATCCAGAAAAAGGAAAACTATCCTACCTGGAAAGGGGGAGGAGTCAGACTGGTGTGAGATGGCTCTGAAACTCTGTGTGCTTGGAGGTTGTCAGGACAACTTAGCCTTCTGAGGTTCTTTATGACATCACGGTGAACATGTCCCCCAAGATGGCCGCATGGTTACAGTCTGAGGATTGGCCTAGGCTGGGCTATTAAAGGGAGACATACCCAGAAACAGCTTTGACAAACAGAAAGCGGGCACAGAAACTGGAAGAGATCAAACAGACTCTGATGCCAGGGATAAGAAAGGAATCCTTGGCAAGAAGCGAGAATAGAGGGACAAGCACTGAGAGGAGAACATTGTCATCTATTCAAATCTATGGGGAGGCCATGCTGATTCAAGCTTGAAACTTGATTGGAAACACGAGGCCGCACTTGGGCCTTATCAGACCTACAGTGTCCTTCTGCCTTAAGCATAATCCAAAGTCAAGAAGGATCTCTTGAGGACATTGAAGAGAAGAGTCGATGCCTCCTTTCCTAGGCCCCTAGCGTTCTTGGAAGATCAGTCTCACTTTCCATAGCTCTGGCGTCACGGGGGCCCACTGGCCACATGCTAATGCGTCCCAAGAGATGTCTTGGAAGCCTTGAAGGAATGGAGCCCTGCCATGCTTGGGGTAGGTCTCTTTGTTGGGAAGGGCTCTACAAGTGTGCTGAAAATCACCCTTTTCCAGAGGGCTTGGTTCCTTTGTGAAGGCTGCCCTCCCAGGCTAGAGTGCTCACTTTGGCTCCAATGAAATTCTCTCCCCCGACCTCTTGCCGTAGAAGGATTATTGATTATGTGCTTTGACGCCATATGGAAGGAAGCTGGCTGAAAATTAGAACATTACAATTCTGTTTCCAGAAAAATAAACATGCCAGGGCTGAGGATGTAGGTCAAACAAATGGCACAGCCTATAGAAATAAAGTAAGCCCGCATCTAGACGGAATCTAGGGCAACGTCCAAGGGTCAGGGGTCAAGTTCGAAACTTCCCAAATCCGCAAAAGAGAAAGAAAAATATCTTTCCTGGAGCGGGGAATTCATCAGATTTGTCTAATTTGTCTCGGAAAAACATGATGTCCATGAAGGGGGTTGCCAAGACCACCTCGAATTTGGAGTTTCTGATCTCAGGATGTCAAACCAACCCAGATGACCACGGGTTCTCAGTGCTTCGTTTGACCTAAGCTAGGATAGCAAAGAGTCCTACAAGTGACCGCTGCAAATTCAAAGACAGCAACCAAGAATCACGAAAGCACTCACACCTCGGCCTAGAGAACATACGGTGATTCAAGAAATACAAAATTAATCCCTTGGACTGAAGGAGAACGGACTGATAAGCACATCTAAGGGAGATAGCTGAGAAAGACCATGACGAGGATACTGTGGAAAAGAAAACAAGGTCCCAGAAAATGCAAGGCGAACAGATATCACACCTGAATAATCCACAATGAAAGATGTCAGTCTTTAGACAGGCTCTGCTGGAACGTTTGAAAGTCAGAGAAATTCACAAGCCAAAACACGGCAGCGAAGGTCAAACCTGGGCTCACTGGGAAGGGTGAGTTATGAGACTGCTCCAAGCGGGCTCTGAAGCCCTGTGTCCATGAAGCTTGCCAGGGCAGCAGACACACAATTATGACCAATCCTCTGACGTCACAGTGGCCCCGACAAACCACCTGGCCTCATCTACACAGTGCCAGAGCTGGGCTCAAGCAGCATACTCAAGCCCCATTGCACTCAACTGCAGGTTGCCAATGGAACATGAAAGGGGCCGGCCGGTGGTGCAGCGGTGAGGTCCGCAGCTTCTGGGTCGGTGGCCCGGGGTGGGCCGGGTGGAATCCTGGGGGTGAGCCTCCTCACCACTGCTTCAGTCATTCTGGGGCAGGCGTCCGAGGGGGTGTAGAGGCAGATGGGAAGGGACGTTACATAGGGCCAGACTTCCACAGCAAATACAGGAGCGTTGCCAGCAGATGTGAGCACAGCGATGCACTTCTGCCAAAACAGAAACAATTACAAGTTGCAAAGAGTAGACAAACGGAAGCTAAACACAAACGAACAAAAAACACAGCTTGCCAGTACGAAGAAGAAGATGTCTATGAAGAGCCTTAGCAAAACAGGTGAAAGCTATGTCAACCGAAAAGTAGCAAACGTTTGGGGAAAGAAATTCAAGACGACACAAGGAAAAAGAAGGATATTCCGGGACCTAGGAATGGAAGAATTAACACACTTGAAACGTCCATAGCGGAGAAAGGAATCTCTGGATTCCATGCAATCCCAGTCAAAGTTGCAGCCATATTTGCCAGAGAGATAGAAGAGAGAATCCTAAAGTTTCCAGCCAGCAACAAGAGACCCTGAATAGGCCAAGGAATCCTCAGGAAAACGAATAAAGCAGGACGTATCACACTTTCTGATTTCAACCTAGAGGACCAAGCGCTAGGTACCGAAACGGCACAGTCCGGGCCCAAAAACAGGCACACAGACCCATGCAACAGAATCGAGAGCCCAGAGCCCAACTCAAACATACATGGACAGCCCATTTGCGACCAGGGAGCCAAGAGGAGACAGTGGACAAAGGAGAGTCTCTCCGATAAACGGTGCTGGGAAGCCTGCACAGCCACATGGAACACAACGAGAGTAGACCATGATGTTCCACCTGGCACACGCACCACCTGGAATGGATTAAAGCCCTGAATGGCACACTTGAAACCGTGAAACTTGTAGGAGAAGACCTAGGCAGAGTGCTCTTTGCCATCTGTCTGAGCCGCCTATTGGGAAGAAGCCTGTCTGACTGGGCAAGGGCAGCAAAGGAGACAAGAAACAAACGGGACCACCTCACATGCAGACGCTTCTGCCCAGTCAAGGAAACCATCGACTCAATGCAAAGACAGCACAACAACTGGGAGTGGATGTTTGCAAAGCACACATCGGACAAGGGGTGAAAAGCCCAAAGATACAATCAACTCACACGTCTCCACAAGAAAAAGAACAAGCCAATGAAAACCTGGGCCAAAGAAGGACACAGAGATTTCTCCCAAGAAGATCTAAAGAGGGCCAACAGGTGCATGAAAACTTGTTCACCCTCATTAAGCCTGAGGCCAAGGCAAATCCAATCCGCAAGGACAGAGCAGCTCACCGTGGTCAGAATGGCTATAAGGAGGCAGACAGGAAACAACAAGCGTCAGAGAGGAGGTGGAGAGAAGGGAAGCCTCCTGCACTGCTGGTGGCAGTGGAAACCGGTGCAGCCACTAGGCCAAGCGGTGTGGAACTGCCTCCGAAATTTAAGAATCCATGTCCCATATGATCCAGCTATTCCTCTGGGGCGCGTTTAGCCAAAGAACTCGGAAACACTACCGCCTAAAGACATGTGCACCGCTGAGTTCACCACAGCCTTACTCCCGCTCTCCAAGACTTGGAAGCCGCCCTGGTGCCCAGCAAGGGACGAATGGAGAAGGAACATGGGCTATAGCCACACAATGGCATACCACTCAGCGGGAACAAAGGATGCAATCCAGCCATTTGTGACCACCAGAATGGCTGTGAGGGGTTTAGGGGAAGTGAAACAAGCCCCAGGGACAAAGTCAAATACCGTAGGGTCTCACTTACAAGGAGAAGAAAAAACAAGCACTGACCAACAGGCGGCACTGGACATTTGATCGGGGGTGCCCAGAGGCAAAGCGGGGCGGTGGGGTAGGGTGAAGAGATGATGAGGCACAAGTGTGTGGTGAGGGCCTGTGATTCGGCTTACACTGGTGAAGAGGATGGAACCTACACGGAAGTCTAAATCGATGAGGATGTAAATCTGAAAGACATAGGATGTTCGAATGCAGGGTTATGGCAATAAATCCACCTAAAAGCAAAAATCCAAAAAGGGGTCCAGAATGACGGCATACAGCTTTGGGGGCTGAAAGAGATTAGAGAAGGTGAACTTCCAAGGATGGAAAATCACCTCAAAAGGCTTACTGATGCTACAGAAAGGTAGACCATTCCAAATACATGAAGAGGAATCCTACCAAGAGAACCTGATCCGTGCTAAGCCCAGGGACCAACGGAAAACGTTACCGTCCATGATGTTCCTACTAATCACCTTCACGAATAATCCAAACAGGCCCACATCTTCCCAAGTTCAGGCCACAGGTTGGTCCAAAAGTAGAAGTCAGGGCCGGGCCTGTGGTGGAGCGGGCAAGTGCCCACGTTCCGCTTGGGTGGCCCGGGCCTCACTCTTTCACAGCACGGGTGCAGATCACATTAGCACTGTTAGGGAATAGAGATTTCATGGTACGGTGCGGACAGAGGTCCTAAAGAAGTAGCAATTGTGAGGGTCCGTTCTCAATACGCACCAGAAAAAGAACCGTGAGAATATTCCAATCTAGGAAGGCATCTGGTACACTTCCCCAAAGGAAGAAGGAAGGAAAACATGGGACCAGCCAAGGCGGAATTGGCAGAGTGCTAGGAGATGACACGATCATTGCGCATCAGAGGATTGCCTGGGCATCTTCAACTTGGGAGGGAGTCCAGGACTTTCTCTGGGGAAGGTCCAACCACTTGGCCATCTACCCACGACATAAGAGATAACACCCAGGGTAATCTTACAGGAAAGAGACCAGTGTCTAGAGAGAAGGGAGCAGGCCTTTCCAAGTTCGAGGAGAAAGTTAGAAACCGACAAGACATCCAGAAAAAGGAAAACTATCCTACCTGGAAAGGGGGAGGAGTCAGACTGGTGTGAGATGGCTCTGAAACTCTGTGTGCTTGGAGGTTGTCAGGACAACTTAGCCTTCTGAGGTTCTTTATGACATCACGGTGAACATGTCCCCCAAGATGGCCGCATGGTTACAGTCTGAGGATTGGCCTAGGCTGGGCTATTAAAGGGAGACATACCCAGAAACAGCTTTGACAAACAGAAAGCGGGCACAGAAACTGGAAGAGATCAAACAGACTCTGATGCCAGGGATAAGAAAGGAATCCTTGGCAAGAAGCGAGAATAGAGGGACAAGCACTGAGAGGAGAACATTGTCATCTATTCAAATCTATGGGGAGGCCATGCTGATTCAAGCTTGAAACTTGATTGGAAACACGAGGCCGCACTTGGGCCTTATCAGACCTACAGTGTCCTTCTGCCTTAAGCATAATCCAAAGTCAAGAAGGATCTCTTGAGGACATTGAAGAGAAGAGTCGATGCCTCCTTTCCTAGGCCCCTAGCGTTCTTGGAAGATCAGTCTCACTTTCCATAGCTCTGGCGTCACGGGGGCCCACTGGCCACATGCTAATGCGTCCCAAGAGATGTCTTGGAAGCCTTGAAGGAATGGAGCCCTGCCATGCTTGGGGTAGGTCTCTTTGTTGGGAAGGGCTCTACAAGTGTGCTGAAAATCACCCTTTTCCAGAGGGCTTGGTTCCTTTGTGAAGGCTGCCCTCCCAGGCTAGAGTGCTCACTTTGGCTCCAATGAAATTCTCTCCCCCGACCTCTTGCCGTAGAAGGATTATTGATTATGTGCTTTGACGCCATATGGAAGGAAGCTGGCTGAAAATTAGAACATTACAATTCTGTTTCCAGAAAAATAAACATGCCAGGGCTGAGGATGTAGGTCAAACAAATGGCACAGCCTATAGAAATAAAGTAAGCCCGCATCTAGACGGAATCTAGGGCAACGTCCAAGGGTCAGGGGTCAAGTTCGAAACTTCCCAAATCCACAAAAGAGAAAGAAAAATATCTTTCCTGGAGCGGGGAATTCATCAGATTTGTCTAATTTGTCTCGGAAAAACATGATGTCCATGAAGGGGGTTGCCAAGACCACCTCGAATTTGGAGTTTCTGATCTCAGGATGTCAAACCAACCCAGATGACCACGGGTTCTCAGTGCTTCGTTTGACCTAAGCTAGGATAGCAAAGAGTCCTACAAGTGACCGCTGCAAATTCAAAGACAGCAACCAAGAATCACGAAAGCACTCACACCTCGGCCTAGAGAACATACGGTGATTCAAGAAATACAAAATTAATCCCTTGGACTGAAGGAGAACGGACTGATAAGCACATCTAAGGGAGATAGCTGAGAAAGACCATGACGAGGATACTGTGGAAAAGAAAACAAGGTCCCAGAAAATGCAAGGCGAACAGATATCACACCTGAATAATCCACAATGAAAGATGTCAGTCTTTAGACAGGCTCTGCTGGAACGTTTGAAAGTCAGAGAAATTCACAAGCCAAAACACGGCAGCGAAGGTCAAACCTGGGCTCACTGGGAAGGGTGAGTTATGAGACTGCTCCAAGCGGGCTCTGAAGCCCTGTGTCCATGAAGCTTGCCAGGGCAGCAGACACACAATTATGACCAATCCTCTGACGTCACAGTGGCCCCGACAAACCACCTGGCCTCATCTACACAGTGCCAGAGCTGGGCTCAAGCAGCATACTCAAGCCCCATTGCACTCAACTGCAGGTTGCCAATGGAACATGAAAGGGGCCGGCCGGTGGTGCAGCGGTGAGGTCCGCAGCTTCTGGGTCGGTGGCCCGGGGTGGGCCGGGTGGAATCCTGGGGGTGAGCCTCCTCACCACTGCTTCAGTCATTCTGGGGCAGGCGTCCGAGGGGGTGTAGAGGCAGATGGGAAGGGACGTTACATAGGGCCAGACTTCCACAGCAAATACAGGAGCGTTGCCAGCAGATGTGAGCACAGCGATGCACTTCTGCCAAAACAGAAACAATTACAAGTTGCAAAGAGTAGACAAACGGAAGCTAAACACAAACGAACAAAAAACACAGCTTGCCAGTACGAAGAAGAAGATGTCTATGAAGAGCCTTAGCAAAACAGGTGAAAGCTATGTCAACCGAAAAGTAGCAAACGTTTGGGGAAAGAAATTCAAGACGACACAAGGAAAAAGAAGGATATTCCGGGACCTAGGAATGGAAGAATTAACACACTTGAAACGTCCATAGCGGAGAAAGGAATCTCTGGATTCCATGCAATCCCAGTCAAAGTTGCAGCCATATTTGCCAGAGAGATAGAAGAGAGAATCCTAAAGTTTCCAGCCAGCAACAAGAGACCCTGAATAGGCCAAGGAATCCTCAGGAAAACGAATAAAGCAGGACGTATCACACTTTCTGATTTCAACCTAGAGGACCAAGCGCTAGGTACCGAAACGGCACAGTCCGGGCCCAAAAACAGGCACACAGACCCATGCAACAGAATCGAGAGCCCAGAGCCCAACTCAAACATACATGGACAGCCCATTTGCGACCAGGGAGCCAAGAGGAGACAGTGGACAAAGGAGAGTCTCTCCGATAAACGGTGCTGGGAAGCCTGCACAGCCACATGGAACACAACGAGAGTAGACCATGATGTTCCACCTGGCACACGCACCACCTGGAATGGATTAAAGCCCTGAATGGCACACTTGAAACCGTGAAACTTGTAGGAGAAGACCTAGGCAGAGTGCTCTTTGCCATCTGTCTGAGCCGCCTATTGGGAAGAAGCCTGTCTGACTGGGCAAGGGCAGCAAAGGAGACAAGAAACAAACGGGACCACCTCACATGCAGACGCTTCTGCCCAGTCAAGGAAACCATCGACTCAATGCAAAGACAGCACAACAACTGGGAGTGGATGTTTGCAAAGCACACATCGGACAAGGGGTGAAAAGCCCAAAGATACAATCAACTCACACGTCTCCACAAGAAAAAGAACAAGCCAATGAAAACCTGGGCCAAAGAAGGACACAGAGATTTCTCCCAAGAAGATCTAAAGAGGGCCAACAGGTGCATGAAAACTTGTTCACCCTCATTAAGCCTGAGGCCAAGGCAAATCCAATCCGCAAGGACAGAGCAGCTCACCGTGGTCAGAATGGCTATAAGGAGGCAGACAGGAAACAACAAGCGTCAGAGAGGAGGTGGAGAGAAGGGAAGCCTCCTGCACTGCTGGTGGCAGTGGAAACCGGTGCAGCCACTAGGCCAAGCGGTGTGGAACTGCCTCCGAAATTTAAGAATCCATGTCCCATATGATCCAGCTATTCCTCTGGGGCGCGTTTAGCCAAAGAACTCGGAAACACTACCGCCTAAAGACATGTGCACCGCTGAGTTCACCACAGCCTTACTCCCGCTCTCCAAGACTTGGAAGCCGCCCTGGTGCCCAGCAAGGGACGAATGGAGAAGGAACATGGGCTATAGCCACACAATGGCATACCACTCAGCGGGAACAAAGGATGCAATCCAGCCATTTGTGACCACCAGAATGGCTGTGAGGGGTTTAGGGGAAGTGAAACAAGCCCCAGGGACAAAGTCAAATACCGTAGGGTCTCACTTACAAGGAGAAGAAAAAACAAGCACTGACCAACAGGCGGCACTGGACATTTGATCGGGGGTGCCCAGAGGCAAAGCGGGGCGGTGGGGTAGGGTGAAGAGATGATGAGGCACAAGTGTGTGGTGAGGGCCTGTGATTCGGCTTACACTGGTGAAGAGGATGGAACCTACACGGAAGTCTAAATCGATGAGGATGTAAATCTGAAAGACATAGGATGTTCGAATGCAGGGTTATGGCAATAAATCCACCTAAAAGCAAAAATCCAAAAAGGGGTCCAGAATGACGGCATACAGCTTTGGGGGCTGAAAGAGATTAGAGAAGGTGAACTTCCAAGGATGGAAAATCACCTCAAAAGGCTTACTGATGCTACAGAAAGGTAGACCATTCCAAATACATGAAGAGGAATCCTACCAAGAGAACCTGATCCGTGCTAAGCCCAGGGACCAACGGAAAACGTTACCGTCCATGATGTTCCTACTAATCACCTTCACGAATAATCCAAACAGGCCCACATCTTCCCAAGTTCAGGCCACAGGTTGGTCCAAAAGTAGAAGTCAGGGCCGGGCCTGTGGTGGAGCGGGCAAGTGCCCACGTTCCGCTTGGGTGGCCCGGGCCTCACTCTTTCACAGCACGGGTGCAGATCACATTAGCACTGTTAGGGAATAGAGATTTCATGGTACGGTGCGGACAGAGGTCCTAAAGAAGTAGCAATTGTGAGGGTCCGTTCTCAATACGCACCAGAAAAAGAACCGTGAGAATATTCCAATCTAGGAAGGCATCTGGTACACTTCCCCAAAGGAAGAAGGAAGGAAAACATGGGACCAGCCAAGGCGGAATTGGCAGAGTGCTAGGAGATGACACGATCATTGCGCATCAGAGGATTGCCTGGGCATCTTCAACTTGGGAGGGAGTCCAGGACTTTCTCTGGGGAAGGTCCAACCACTTGGCCATCTACCCACGACATAAGAGATAACACCCAGGGTAATCTTACAGGAAAGAGAAGAGTGTCTAGAGAGAAGGGAGCAGGCCTTTCCAAGTTCGAGGAGAAAGTTAGAAACCGACAAGACATCCAGAAAAAGGAAAACTATCCTACCTGGAAAGGGGGAGGAGTCAGACTGGTGTGAGATGGCTCTGAAACTCTGTGTGCTTGGAGGTTGTCAGGACAACTTAGCCTTCTGAGGTTCTTTATGACATCACGGTGAACATGTCCCCCAGGATGGCCGCATGGTTACAGTCTGAGGATTGGCCTAGGCTGGGCTATTAAAGGGAGACATACCCAGAAACAGCTTTGACAAACAGAAAGCGGGCACAGAAACTGGAAGAGATCAAACAGACTCTGATGCCAGGGATAAGAAAGGAATCCTTGGCAAGAAGCGAGAATAGAGGGACAAGCACTGAGAGGAGAACATTGTCATCTATTCAAATCTATGGGGAGGCCATGCTGATTCAAGCTTGAAACTTGATTGGAAACACGAGGCCGCACTTGGGCCTTATCAGACCTACAGTGTCCTTCTGCCTTAAGCATAATCCAAAGTCAAGAAGGATCTCTTGAGGACATTGAAGAGAAGAGTCGATGCCTCCTTTCCTAGGCCCCTAGCGTTCTTGGAAGATCAGTCTCACTTTCCATAGCTCTGGCGTCACGGGGGCCCACTGGCCACATGCTAATGCGTCCCAAGAGATGTCTTGGAAGCCTTGAAGGAATGGAGCCCTGCCATGCTTGGGGTAGGTCTCTTTGTTGGGAAGGGCTCTACAAGTGTGCTGAAAATCACCCTTTTCCAGAGGGCTTGGTTCCTTTGTGAAGGCTGCCCTCCCAGGCTAGAGTGCTCACTTTGGCTCCAATGAAATTCTCTCCCCCGACCTCTTGCCGTAGAAGGATTATTGATTATGTGCTTTGACGCCATATGGAAGGAAGCTGGCTGAAAATTAGAACATTACAATTCTGTTTCCAGAAAAATAAACATGCCAGGGCTGAGGATGTAGGTCAAACAAATGGCACAGCCTATAGAAATAAAGTAAGCCGGCATCTAGACGGAATCTAGGGCAACGTCCAAGGGTCAGGGGTCAAGTTCGAAACTTCCCAAATCCGCAAAAGAGAAAGAAAAATATCTTTCCTGGAGCGGGGAATTCATCAGATTTGTCTAATTTGTCTCGGAAAAACATGATGTCCATGAAGGGGGTTGCCAAGACCACCTCGAATTTGGAGTTTCTGATCTCAGGATGTCAAACCAACCCAGATGACCACGGGTTCTCAGTGCTTCGTTTGACCTAAGCTAGGATAGCAAAGAGTCCTACAAGTGACCGCTGCAAATTCAAAGACAGCAACCAAGAATCACGAAAGCACTCACACCTCGGCCTAGAGAACATACGGTGATTCAAGAAATACAAAATTAATCCCTTGGACTGAAGGAGAACGGACTGATAAGCACATCTAAGGGAGATAGCTGAGAAAGACCATGACGAGGATACTGTGGAAAAGAAAACAAGGTCCCAGAAAATGCAAGGCGAACAGATATCACACCTGAATAATCCACAATGAAAGATGTCAGTCTTTAGACAGGCTCTGCTGGAACGTTTGAAAGTCAGAGAAATTCACAAGCCAAAACACGGCAGCGAAGGTCAAACCTGGGCTCACTGGGAAGGGTGAGTTATGAGACTGCTCCAAGCGGGCTCTGAAGCCCTGTGTCCATGAAGCTTGCCAGGGCAGCAGACACACAATTATGACCAATCCTCTGACGTCACAGTGGCCCCGACAAACCACCTGGCCTCATCTACACAGTGCCAGAGCTGGGCTCAAGCAGCATACTCAAGCCCCATTGCACTCAACTGCAGGTTGCCAATGGAACATGAAAGGGGCCGGCCGGTGGTGCAGCGGTGAGGTCCGCAGCTTCTGGGTCGGTGGCCCGGGGTGGGCCGGGTGGAATCCTGGGGGTGAGCCTCCTCACCACTGCTTCAGTCATTCTGGGGCAGGCGTCCGAGGGGGTGTAGAGGCAGATGGGAAGGGACGTTACATAGGGCCAGACTTCCACAGCAAATACAGGAGCGTTGCCAGCAGATGTGAGCACAGCGATGCACTTCTGCCAAAACAGAAACAATTACAAGTTGCAAAGAGTAGACAAACGGAAGCTAAACACAAACGAACAAAAAACACAGCTTGCCAGTACGAAGAAGAAGATGTCTATGAAGAGCCTTAGCAAAACAGGTGAAAGCTATGTCAACCGAAAAGTAGCAAACGTTTGGGGAAAGAAATTCAAGACGACACAAGGAAAAAGAAGGATATTCCGGGACCTAGGAATGGAAGAATTAACACACTTGAAACGTCCATAGCGGAGAAAGGAATCTCTGGATTCCATGCAATCCCAGTCAAAGTTGCAGCCATATTTGCCAGAGAGATAGAAGAGAGAATCCTAAAGTTTCCAGCCAGCAACAAGAGACCCTGAATAGGCCAAGGAATCCTCAGGAAAATGAACAAAGCAGGACGTATCACACTTTCTGATTTCAACTTAGAGGACCAAGCGCTAGGTACCGAAACGGCACAGTCCGGGCCCAAAAACAGGCACACAGACCCATGCAACAGAATCGAGAGCCCAGAGCCCAACTCAAACATACATGGACAGCCCATTTGCGACCAGGGAGCCAAGAGGAGACAGTGGACAAAGGAGAGTCTCTCCGATAAACGGTGCTGGGAAGCCTGCACAGCCACATGGAACACAACGAGAGTAGACCATGATGTTCCACCTGGCACACGCACCACCTGGAATGGATTAAAGCCCTGAATGGCACACTTGAAACCGTGAAACTTGTAGGAGAAGACCTAGGCAGAGTGCTCTTTGCCATCTGTCTGAGCCGCCTATTGGGAAGAAGCCTGTCTGACTGGGCAAGGGCAGCAAAGGAGACAAGAAACAAACGGGACCACCTCACATGCAGACGCTTCTGCCCAGTCAAGGAAACCATCGACTCAATGCAAAGACAGCACAACAACTGGGAGTGGATGTTTGCAAAGCACACATCGGACAAGGGGTGAAAAGCCCAAAGATACAATCAACTCACACGTCTCCACAAGAAAAAGAACAAGCCAATGAAAACCTGGGCCAAAGAAGGACACAGAGATTTCTCCCAAGAAGATCTAAAGAGGGCCAACAGGTGCATGAAAACTTGTTCACCCTCATTAAGCCTGAGGCCAAGGCAAATCCAATCCGCAAGGACAGAGCAGCTCACCGTGGTCAGAATGGCTATAAGGAGGCAGACAGGAAACAACAAGCGTCAGAGAGGAGGTGGAGAGAAGGGAAGCCTCCTGCACTGCTGGTGGCAGTGGAAACCGGTGCAGCCACTAGGCCAAGCGGTGTGGAACTGCCTCCGAAATTTAAGAATCCATGTCCCATATGATCCAGCTATTCCTCTGGGGCGCGTTTAGCCAAAGAACTCGGAAACACTACCGCCTAAAGACATGTGCACCGCTGAGTTCACCACAGCCTTACTCCCGCTCTCCAAGACTTGGAAGCCGCCCTGGTGCCCAGCAAGGGACGAATGGAGAAGGAACATGGGCTATAGCCACACAATGGCATACCACTCAGCGGGAACAAAGGATGCAATCCAGCCATTTGTGACCACCAGAATGGCTGTGAGGGGTTTAGGGGAAGTGAAACAAGCCCCAGGGACAAAGTCAAATACCGTAGGGTCTCACTTACAAGGAGAAGAAAAAACAAGCACTGACCAACAGGCGGCACTGGACATTTGATCGGGGGTGCCCAGAGGCAAAGCGGGGCGGTGGGGTAGGGTGAAGAGATGATGAGGCACAAGTGTGTGGTGAGGGCCTGTGATTCGGCTTACACTGGTGAAGAGGATGGAACCTACACGGAAGTCTAAATCGATGAGGATGTAAATCTGAAAGACATAGGATGTTCGAATGCAGGGTTATGGCAATAAATCCACCTAAAAGCAAAAATCCAAAAAGGGGTCCAGAATGACGGCATACAGCTTTGGGGGCTGAAAGAGATTAGAGAAGGTGAACTTCCAAGGATGGAAAATCACCTCAAAAGGCTTACTGATGCTACAGAAAGGTAGACCATTCCAAATACATGAAGAGGAATCCTACCAAGAGAACCTGATCCGTGCTAAGCCCAGGGACCAACGGAAAACGTTACCGTCCATGATGTTCCTACTAATCACCTTCACGAATAATCCAAACAGGCCCACATCTTCCCAAGTTCAGGCCACAGGTTGGTCCAAAAGTAGAAGTCAGGGCCGGGCCTGTGGTGGAGCGGGCAAGTGCCCACGTTCCGCTTGGGTGGCCCGGGCCTCACTCTTTCACAGCACGGGTGCAGATCACATTAGCACTGTTAGGGAATAGAGATTTCATGGTACGGTGCGGACAGAGGTCCTAAAGAAGTAGCAATTGTGAGGGTCCGTTCTCAATACGCACCAGAAAAAGAACCGTGAGAATATTCCAATCTAGGAAGGCATCTGGTACACTTCCCCAAAGGAAGAAGGAAGGAAAACATGGGACCAGCCAAGGCGGAATTGGCAGAGTGCTAGGAGATGACACGATCATTGCGCATCAGAGGATTGCCTGGGCATCTTCAACTTGGGAGGGAGTCCAGGACTTTCTCTGGGGAAGGTCCAACCACTTGGCCATCTACCCACGACATAAGAGATAACACCCAGGGTAATCTTACAGGAAAGAGACCAGTGTCTAGAGAGGAGGGAGCAGGCCTTTCCAAGTTCGAGGAGAAAGTTAGAAACCGACAAGACATCCAGAAAAAGGAAAACTATCCTACCTGGAAAGGGGGAGGAGTCAGACTGGTCTGAGATGGCTCTGAAACTCTGTGTGCTTGGAGGTTGTCAGGACAACTTAGCCTTCTGAGGTTCTTTATGACATCACGGTGAACATGTCCCCCAAGATGGCCGCATGGTTACAGTCTGAGGATTGGCCTAGGCTGGGCTATTAAAGGGAGACATACCCAGAAACAGCTTTGACAAACAGAAAGCGGGCACAGAAACTGGAAGAGATCAAACAGACTCTGATGCCAGGGATAAGAAAGGAATCCTTGGCAAGAAGCGAGAATAGAGGGACAAGCACTGAGAGGAGAACATTGTCATCTATTCAAATCTATGGGGAGGCCATGCTGATTCAAGCTTGAAACTTGATTGGAAACACGAGGCCGCACTTGGGCCTTATCAGACCTACAGTGTCCTTCTGCCTTAAGCATAATCCAAAGTCAAGAAGGATCTCTTGAGGACATTGAAGAGAAGAGTCGATGCCTCCTTTCCTAGGCCCCTAGCGTTCTTGGAAGATCAGTCTCACTTTCC